>NW_027509193.1:30077500-30697500 GCF_051911475.1 Siphateles boraxobius
CAGAAAATGTGTCAATGCGAGAATTTTGTTTGTCAACGTTCATCAAAATACACTGTATTAACACCACAGGCAATAAGCAAATCATTATGTTTTAATAAACTTTTGTCATGCTTTAAATAAGTACACTTAGTTTGATAACACAATAAAGCACATGTAAAGTATTAGATTTTAACTGTAGTGTTATTTGACATGAAGTTAATATATTTTAAATGTAATGCATTGCAACTTTATCATAACAAATTTAGGCCTATTGATAATATATATGAATAATTATACATTTCAATACATGCCATACAAATTTCCATAAAATGTAATTGAAGTAAATTACTTGTCAGTACACTTTATCCATATATCAAAGACAATATAATTTTGAAATTACGTAGGCTATAATAATGTGTTTACGTCATACTTAAGTGGGCCAAAATCACTCTTGAGTAATTGCATCATTTTAAACAATAGTTTAAGTCAAGCCTTCACTTCACAAGAATCAAACAATGTCCTTGTTAACGAAGCCCTTGTGGGGCTCCTATAGAGTTTGAATAATAAAAACACGAAATGCTCAATTGATTCACACTAAAACAGCTGTGCCCTGCTTATCAAGATTCAAGAGATGTTTTCCCACTGGTCTGCATGGGAGGTGGAGTCAAAAATTGCGTTCAAAACAATGCCTTAATCTGCTTTAAAAAGACCTGCCAAGAACCACAGCTTGCTTGAGTTGTTGTTTTTTGGCAGCCTGTTCACATTTAATCCAGTAACCATGAGTCTTTCTGCAAAGGACAAATTGGCGGTCAAGACCTTCTTTGACAAAGTTGCCCCTAATGCTGAGGAGATTGGCAACGAGACTCTGTCCAGGTAATGTGAAATGTGTATAAATGAGCGGACATTTATATTAAGCTGCTATTAGGCCTACAGACCATCTATCTCATTTATTTATTTATTTTTAAAATCCTTTCAGGACTCTGTTCGTTTACCCTCAAACGAAGACGTACTTCTCCCACTGGGCAGACCTGAGCCCTGGCTCTCCTCAGGTGAAGAAACATGGACTGACGGTAGTGAATGGTGTCCTGAACGCTGTGGGGCTGATGGATGATCTCAAGGGTGGTCTGCTCACCCTCAGCGAGCTCCATGCCTTCATGCTTCGCGTGGACCCCGCTAACTTCAAGGTTCGTTCTGCTGAAAACATTTGTCCGATGGTCTCGTTTAATTTCTATTTTCAATAAAACACAGTCTATATTTGTTATATGTTTTTATTTTTTATTTTATTCCCCCAGATCATCAACCACAATCTCCTCGTGGCGCTCGCGCTGATGTTTCCTGAGGACTTCACTCCTGAGGTGCATGTTTCTGTGGATAAGTTCCTCGCTCTGGTCAGCTTGGCTCTGTCCGAGAAGTACCGCTAAAGTCGACACTGCTTTCATCTCCGACGCGACACTGCATTCGCCTTAATGAGAATGAAAAAATAATGAAATAAAATGTATGAAATCAAGCTCTCTCTTTTCGTTTCTGCACACAAAAACATACCACTGATCTGATGTGTATAGGGCTACACTGTGAAAATGTATTTTCATGATTTGTTATCACAACTTTTTTCTTTTGTCAAATCAACTTAGAAAATGAATGTGGTTCAGATAACATGCTATTTTGAGTTTATGTTGATTAAACCAATGTCCTTCATTGTGTTATCGCAAATTATTAATTTCAATTAAATTTTTAAGATAACCAAGGTCCTTTTTTTAATGTTAAACCAACAATTCGTTTTTACTGTGCCCCTTGGAGTTTTTTAATTAAATTTAAAAAAAGATAATCCATATCAGCCCCAAAATAAATTTTAGCAGTTCAAGACACGCTTAAAATGCTGAGACGTTTTTTATTTTATTTTATGAAGATGTTTCAGAAACTTTATATTTGAGAACTTCATATAAAACATGAATAAATGGAAAGAATGACCAACATATTATTTCTTATTGGTGTCCTGATGGGATATTTGTTTGTAATGTCCCTACAAGTTCGATTAAACCATCAAAACATGAGGAAATTATTTATACTTTTTAAATATGCTAAACTCCTTTAAGGTATTTATCTGACAAATGTATTTGGGAAAAAGAAGCTACAGCTACAGGTTTTATATATGCAAAAAAAGTGCATAGAAAAACGTTCACATGAACACATTGACATAATCAGTTATTAATATTTCGTTGGTTCTCTCTTGTTTTTGCATGTGTTCATAATTTATTTGAATGACAGCCTGATCAAAAGTGATGGAAATTAAGAGATGGTTAAATTACAACCAGTTTATATCAAAAATTATAACCAGTTTATATCAAACAATGTTCTTAATGAAGGCCTGGGGTTCTCTAGTTTCATGTATCTTGAGTTTGAATAATGAATATAGGCCTGTTACTGTACATGAATAGTGTGTTTTATGAACATTTTGAGCACAAACGGCCCATAAACAATAAATAAACGCATGACACGTGTAACTTTTGAGTCTAGATTATATTAGAAGGGCGGGGAAACGGTTTCTAAATTAGACACGCAGGCTATACTGTGCCGGGACTGTAAGAGATTCAAGCATTATTATCAGATAGCTAAGTCATTCTGGAAGCACTACATAGCACCTCTCTGCAACAAACGCTGACAAAAACTATTTTAACTGCACGCCAAATGCACAGTTCTGGAACCAACAATCTGTCACGACAGGTAAAATTTGATAACTTTCTCTCTTTTTTGGAAAACAGGATGCTACATGTGATTACACAGAGTATCCAATCGTGCGTTTGATTTCATTCTAGCGTTTCATTGCAGCAAATATGGTCGAGACTGTGAAGGTGAATTGTATCATTTGTTTAAATAAATTATTCAGTAGGACTATGTGTTTTTCCATTTCGTAAAGTCAGTTTCAATGATTGAGTCCGATTTATATAAACAAACATGGCCAATCTGGGGTGCGTTTCCCAAAAGCATCGTTGGCCAACTATGATCGCAATTTCCATTGAACTCTATTGGTAACGACGGAACTTGCGAACATAGCTTTGGGAAACGCACCCCTGTTTAGGAGCTCAGCTCAATAAAATGAAGAATACACGTGTTTACTTCTGAGCTCTTCACAGAAACTCAGTAGTCTCGGTAGTATTTGGCTTGGCTGTACATGTATATTGTTATGGTAGCACCTGAGAGTGACTGATAGGATCAGACAGGTTGTGTGTGGCGCTGTCCAGTGCTGAAACCAGCAGGTCGAAGATAAATGGACGTCAATCACTTATGGTCATTTTAACAAGTGAAATATATTTCCCTCTCTGAGATAGCCTTCCAAACAGATGCTCATAATTAACAAAATGAACACACAACTTAAGAATACGGACAACAAAATTGTATGCAAATGTAGTTTTATTTAAGCATTAAAACAGTGATCAAAGTTGTTTGGGGTTATACACTTTTCTCTTTATTAATGGAACTGTTTTCCAAGTCTCGAGACTACGACTGCCAGAAACTTCTGCCATGTTGCATAATGTGTATATGGAGAAGACATAATTGAGAAAAGTGTGAGGAATATTATGATTATTAATATGTGGATAATTAGACACACACTGCTGTGATTGTCCTGTAATTTCTTAATATCTTGCTTAGTTGGCAAATCATTTAGTAATATTTATAACTAAGCCTACTTATTTAAGTATGTCAGAGGATCCACGTGCAAAGGCAAATTCTTGCTATGGTCTTTAATGAAGAATTAACAGGCAGTCTGTCGTGCAAGGACACAGGGGCGATTCCAGGATTTTATAAATGGGGGGGGGCACAGGGGGGACCAAGATCCAGTCAGGGGGGGCCCATGGGAAATCAGAAAATTCCAATGGAAATAAATACGTGTTTAGAAAATATTAAGCACGATTTAAAAAAAATCTTTGCAATGCTCAGTGACCTAATATAGATGGTATTAAATGTGGCTGAACAAGAGCCTGAAAATCATTTTGTATTATACATGGATTGGACCACACAGTTTTGTTCTAATAAATAAAAAACATCACCTAGGCATTATTTAGTCATTTAACATGCTTTATTCTCAACACAAACACTGAATGTGTGTGTGTGTGTGTGTGTGTGTGTGTGTGTGTGTGTGTGTGTGTGTGTGTGTGTGTGTGTGTGTGTGTGTGTGTGTGTGTGTGTGTGTGTGTGTGTGTGTGTGTGTGTGTGTGTGTGTGTGTGTGTGTGTGTGTTCTTAAAGAAACCTTGGATGTCCTGTTGCGGTGTAATAAACAAAAACCCATTCAGTATAAATTACACAGAGTTGTAATTTTAGTGCCTTTAGTCTTTAAAACAAAAGATGAAGTAATATGTGGGTCATTCCTGGTAAGCGGTGACATTTTGGCTTCATAAATGTTGGGAAAAAAAGGGCATGATTTTCATGTTTTTAGCATTCTATCAAAATAGTGACATGTTTAACATATAGGTTTGATGTTTGACATATAGGTCAAGCTCAGGGACTCTATAATAATAATTATTGGTAGATTGTTCAGACACTGTCCATAAAAATATTCCACCCTGTTAGGGACATATACGTATATCACAACATGTTAATAATGTAAATGTTAAACAATAATGAGCTTTTCTTGCATAGTATATATCCCTTATGCCATCTTAGATTTTTTCTTCTTCTTGAAACAAGCAAAACAATTTTTGATGAATCGAATATGTTTAACATTCCACCCTGTTAGGTTTATAGATCTAACAGGGTGGAAAACTCTGAGCTAAGTTAGCCATAGCTCTTTGAGTGATCAACATTTTTAGCTAGCTAACCTTCTACAGATGAACAGAACTTTTATAACTATGTCAGATTTGTTTTTACATTTTTTTGATAGGACAAACATTCTCCATAACATAGCCTAACAGGGTGGAACTTAAAGGGTGGGACAAGCAGGATAACAGTTCAAAAACTAAAAAAAAAGTTAGGAGTGAGAGCTGAAGCATACCTCAGTTTGTACAGTTGAATTCCAGCAGATAAAAGAAAAGAAATTTAACTTTTTTAAAATGGTCTCAAGGAAATTGCAGTTGGATTTGGAAGGCAAAAAAGTACATACTAACAGGGTGGAAGATGACTTCAGGTACGCAGTAATTGAAGAAAATTTTAAGAAAAAGACCTATAGTTCCACATGATTTATATGTATGATTAGAGGCAATTTAGCCTGGTCTATAACATAATTTAAAAATATTTTGAGGTTTTTGTCATTTCATGGTTTATATTTCTTGAAGAAGTTGATTACTGTGCACTCTGGACATGATATAATTGAATGCATACATCAATTAAAATTGTGTAAAATACAAAATACTATTTTTAATGTATATTATCTCTGATTAAATGGTAAAGAATACTTAAATCTACAATTTAAGCCATTTATTATAAATATGTGACTCATTTGAGAGAAAATATGAGTAAATAAATCATTGGGACAGGAAAGTCACCGCATACCAGGAATGACCCATGTATCTATTTTGTAGACACACTGCCGCGGAATAACACTGACAAGTCATCTGCCGAAATTACGTTAGCTAATCTAACGTTACTGGCTTGATCAGTCACATGAAAGTAACCAGACCAACATATGGTGCGATATTTCAAAATATATACTGTAATTGAGTGTGTATATACCATAAACAGTGACGTGTCGAGGTGTCTCTCTCTCTCTCTCCTAGGCTACTGTTTGAAAAACGCGGACCTGTGATTCCGCTTTGTGAATCGCAAATCAAGCAGTGATTGACAGCGCTCTGATCCAATGGCGTTGGGCATTGTCAGGTTTACAATAAATCTAGCCCAATGATGTTAGGGGGGCACCAGGGGGGGCCAATCATATTACAGGGGGGGCCAGTGCCACCCCGTGTCCCCCTTCTAGACACGCCCCTGCAACAACACAGAACTCGAATAAACTCAAAATCAGTGTACTTTACTGTAGGGCAGCAGAAAGGGAAGACTACTGTCTTGGTGATAGCTTGCGAGTTACTGGATTGCCCCTTGTTTAACTGTATGCCTGGGTTTATGTCTGCTTGTTTTTAAGTTGAAATAAAGTGCTGCAGATGGATCCGACCACCTCTGTCCGTGCGTTACAGAAGACTTCGCCACCACAGGATCCAGCAGACTTTCAGCCTTTATACACCGTGGTCAAGACCCAAGCTTCCATGCTAGCCTCTCATCATTTACAGCTGACGAGACTAACATCTCTCCTCGAGGAACTAGGAAGCTCTATGCAATCGTTGTCTCCGCAGAGCTCAAGCACAGCCGCTAATCAAACCCAAGCTCCCGCTGCACCTGTTCCACCTCAACCCAGTGTGAGTACTGCACTTAGCTATCCCAGTCTGTGACTTCCTGAAAAGTTCAATGGCTCAGGTTACAAGGTCGGGTGTCGTTCCCTTCTTATGACGTGTTTATTGCCCTATTCAGAGAGGCTTTTGAACTCCCCGCAGGAGAGGAGGATCCTGAGGAACTGCTCTTGTCCCTGCGTCGGGGAGGTTTGTATGCAGCGGATTTCTCTCACTCTTTCCGCATGCCGCGTCTTAAGCCTCATCTCGCCAAACTGTTCGATCCTCCCTTGATGACCGTCAGAGGGGCTTTCAAGTATTCCGTTTCTGTCAAACCAATTCATCGTGTCGGACCCCTCAAGCCCATATTCCGCGCTTGTCCTGTTGAACTTGCTAATCCAGAGACAGCGGAGGTTTCACCGGCCGAACTGGAGTTTGAGCGCGTGCCATCCGACTCGAAAGAATCAAGTACTTAGTCGAGTGGATTAAGTGGGTTAAGCGAGTCAAGTGAACCGAATCCCGAGTCAAGTGAACCGAATCCCGTGTCAAGTGAACCGAATCCCGTGTCAAGTGAACCGAATCCCGTGTCAAGTGAACCGAATCCCGAGTCAAGTGCCGAGTCAAATGCCGAGTCAAGCCAAGTAAGTCAATCTAGCCAAGTGAGTGAATCTAGCCAAGTGAGTGAATCAAGCCCAGTGACCCGCCGTCGCAGAAGGAAGAGAAGGAGGACTCGTTTGGCTCGCCAGGCTCCGGAGGGCGTTCCCAGGCGCCTCGCCCTGCCGGCCCCGCCTCTGCGCCTCGCATTGCCTGCGCCCTTTAAGCTCCGGGAGGCTTCTTTTGAACCCGTTTACAGCCCGGAGGTTCCTCCCGTGGATTTCCCCAAGTATTTTTTTGGGGGGGGGGGGGGGGGGGGGGGGGGGTTGGCAGTAGGTACCCTGAGGGGTCCATGGAGGCGGCACCAACATGGACCTTGGTTCTGCTATCTCCACCAGAGCTTACCATGCCGCTGGTCCCATCCAGTCCCGAGCTTCCCATGCCGCTGGTCCCGTCCAGTCCCGAGCTTCCTATGCCGCTGGTCTCGTCCGGTCCTCAGCTTCATACGCCCTGGTCCCCTTCCAAGTGTGCTCCGCACTGGTTCCCTGCCAAGTGTGCTCCGCCCTGGCCACCGACTCTTCCTGCTCCGCTGTGGTCTTCGGTCCACCCTGCTCCACCCTGGCCACCTGCCCAGTTGGGTCCGCCCATGCTCTGCGGCCCAGGCCCGCCGTGGCTATGTCCTGGTCCCGTTCCCCTGCACGGGCCTGCGCCTTCGTCCCTCCCCCAGGGTCGCCCTCGCTCTACCCCCCTCCTGGATTGTTTTTGGAGCGTCTGGAAGCCGCTCCTTAAAGGGGGGGTTATGTGATGATTATCGGCTGGATTGCCCTCGAGTGCCACGAGAGGGCGCTCCACTACTGCTCTGCCTTTCTCTGAACTGTTCACGCACACACCCTGGACTGTTCATGCACACACCCTGGACTGATTACGGACACACCTGTTTCCATTGATCACCTGCACACCTGCATCTAGTTCCACAGGCAGCTCCCCACATATTAAAACCACACTCACATTATTACCCATTGCGAAGTCTTGTTACATTGTAAGCGTACATCTCTGAGCATTATTCCCTGTTTTAGAATTCCGTGTTTCCCTGGACTCTTGAGCCTTGCCTGTCTTCTGGACTGTTTATGAACCTGTGCTGCCTGCCTCGATCTAAGCCTGTTATCACCACGAGTTACTGGATTGCCCCTTGTTTAACTGTATGCCTGGGTTTTATGTCTGCTTGTGTTTAAGTTGAAATAAAGTGCTGCAGATGGATCCGACCGCCTCTGTCCGTGCGTTACACACACATTATAAACACACTTTACACGGGGGTTTGGGATCCCAGACATATGAAAGTTTGGTCTGCTCATGCAATCCCAGTGATACCAGCCTTTGCAACTGACACAT
This sequence comes from Siphateles boraxobius, assembly GCF_051911475.1. Lineage (NCBI taxonomy): Eukaryota > Metazoa > Chordata > Actinopteri > Cypriniformes > Leuciscidae > Siphateles > Siphateles boraxobius. The sequence goes on from NW_027509193.1 coordinate 30,085,772, forward strand.
TAAAATCTAAAAATCTAAAAATAATAATAAAAAATGACATTTACAACAAACCTGTATTATTACAATTTTAAATACTGTCATGCTCAAAACAAAGTGAAAATGCTTTGTTTGGTGTACAGGGATATTTATTGACATCTTCTTTGAGAAAGAATCAAGGTTATATTAGCTAGACATCATAGAGTTATCACATGCATAATTCATCATGGCCAATTAAGATAATCATTAAAATTATATTTAAAGTACTTTAACATGTTTTCCTGCATGTGAACAATTTTGGAAACCTATATAACACAACACTAGAAATGTACGTCTACCCAAATTAGAAGTGGTTCGGCAAACTAGGAAAGTTTACTGCCTTCACCACATGAGTTTAGAATTAATATTATTATGCTACCATACATTTTAGCCTATAAACACGCTTTAAAGACTCTCATGTTAAAACAGAAACATAACAAAAATAGTCTGTTAAAACGAAATTGGTTCGCTATTCGTTTAACGCTGAAACAAGCTAATTACCTTTATGTAAGCCAAGCGTGCGCTACTATTAGGCATGTTTGAGATGCGCCTTGCCTCGCCTGAAAGGTAGTCGAGAGTAGGCGGCTGCAGTGAGAGAAGGAGTGAAAAAAGCGCAGGCAAGCCGGACAGTTCTCGCTTCTCGCAGTGGATCTGACACCTGCGAGATCAATGATGGATATCGCGGGACTCACGCTCGTGCATAGTGTTGCTAGTGTAAGAGTTCAAAGTGTAGCACATTATATTAAAGAGATTAATGCTGATGTTATATTTGAATATTTCAATGTTAATTCAGCAGTATATTGTGTTAAAGTGGATGTTGTTGGAAGGACTTTTATTATGACGGGGGGTACAGAAAGGAAGAAAAAGAGAAGGGGTTAATAAAGAGAGCAAGGAGTCTAAAAGAAGAACTATCCAACTGAAATAATATTACAAGATAATTGGGAAAGGGAGAGAGCACAAAAGTTTTGTTTTGGGTGGGTCGAAGATGAGGCGGCTAGAGAATTGGGAGTGTATGAAAAGGAATTCTGCCCAACTATAATATGGCCTGATACACCGCTATAGAAGCTAGAAATCATGGGAGTTGATTTTAAATTACTTCGAGTTAAAACAGTAAGTGATAGTACAGATCTGGTAGCGGAATTTTATAGAAATATAGATTTTAAATATAAAGAGTATATTCAGATTTATACAGACGGATCAAAGGATCCAGAAACAGGAAAGACTGGATTTGCAGTTTACATTTTCAACCAAAGAGGTGAGATAAGCAGACGAACCACAAATGATCTGAGTGTGTATGCAGTTGAATTATACGCTATTAAGATGGCACTAGAATGGATTGAGGAAAACAAAATTAAAAAAGCTTTAATTGGAAGTGATTCAGTGTCAGCTTTATACAGTCTCATGACTGGTATATCTAATAGTCATCAGGATTTACTGTATTCAATATTGATAATATACACAAGAATAAAGGGAAAAATGCTATGAGATTCAATTGACTTGGATTCCTGCTAATATTGGCATTGTGGGTAATGAGAGAGTGGACAAGTTAGCCAAACAAGCTGTTAAAAAAGAGAATATTGAAGAAAATATTAAGTTGTCAAAGTCTGAAGGAAAGAGTATAATATGGAAAGAAGCCATTAGAGAATGGTAACATCAGTTGGATATGGAAACTAAAGGGAGACATTTATATGCTATTCAAAGTAAAGATGGGGCTGTGAAGAATAGGGGAGGGAATAGAAAAGAAGAAGTAGTTATGACCAGATTAAGGATAGGTCACAGTAATTTACACCAAAGTACATTCCTTTACCGCCGCCATTTCGCAACGATGGCTCTGAGTCTTTTCAGCTGTGGGCCCGTCGTTATGAGGTAATTAGAGAGGCTCGCTATAAAGATAGTGGTGTTGATTTGGATGCAGTGTTAGCAGCAGAGTTGCCTACTAGATTGCCACCTGAACTGTTAATTGTTTGGGACAATTTTCCATCCGAAATTCAGCACTCTTTTGCTTCAGCGAAATAACAATTACAAGATGCTTTTGGTCAGAAGGATGTAATTGCGTCTTTTCAAACATTTCCAAATTCACGCCACAAATTGCCTAATGAACCAATGGAAGTGTATGCAGCAGACATATGTAGACTGGTCAAAGAAGCTTTTCCAGATTTTGAGCAGAATGCTTCTGAATACATGAAACTGTCAAGATTTCTGGCTGGTTTAGATCAAGAACTCCAGATTAAATGCCATGAGAGGGGCGTGAAAACGTTCAAAGATGCCTTCCAAGTCGCTACTCAAGCTGAACGGGCGCGCCAGGCCGCCAGATTGGTGCCGCCGGATCCATCTGCGGTTAGAGGCAATTCGGCAGCACAGACAGTGAATGTTATTTCTGACACTGACACTCTTTTTCTGAAGCAAGCGGTTGTTGATCTAACTAACACAGTTAAAGACTTAAGTAAGGATGTATCAGCATTGAAACTGCAGTTGCATGATGAACGCAGCCGATCCCGCCAAACCCCATCACCACATCGGCACAGTCGAACGAGATATGCTATGGCATGGAGTGCACGGACATTCACCAACCAGACATTCAGATGCTCGTTCTCCTTAACCCCCCAGCTACAGAAGATCTCCCAGCCGGCGCAGAGACCTTTGCAGACGACGCGACGACACAAACCAGCATAATGTCAGAGTGGATTTTTCGCCTCACCGTAGGGACAGGTTCAAGGAGTGCTGTTCTCCAAAATACTCCACTGCAGTCTGCAATGACTACTACGAGGACGACAGACGGAGACAACTAAATTACACCATGCCCTCATCACAAGCGTGTCACCTTTGAGGAGTACAAAGCCCCCAGACCTCAGCATCCAAGCCTGGATCTTCAGAGTGGTCCACATGATGTCTACCCAGATCATCACAGCAATCATCAGGGAAACTTCCACTAGCTGATGCGGCGAGGCACACATCAGCTGTTTCACTACCAGCCCCACATGACACCGTACGGATGACAACCACAGACACCAGCCATACAGAGACTGAACACTGTCCCGCTACAAACATGAAGGACATTTGTACAGCACACATCAATAGCAGTGTTGAAGGTACTGACATGCACATCATGATAGACACTGGTTCTAGTATTTCATTCATTAATGAAACTACCCGTATGGCAATTCCTTCATTGTGCAAAAGACCACTAAAGGGTAATTTCATTCTGTCAAAGTCTGTAACTGGTCAGAACTGGGGACTGTGACTGTTAACCTGAGATTAGGTGCACTGACTTTACAGCATGGCATGCAGGTCATTAGAAATGTGAGTCAGGGTATCATACTTGGTTGGGCCAGAAGCACGAGGTAATCTTGAATGTTGGTAAGGGGCTATGTTGCCTTTATGATCAGACTTTACAATTGTTAAGCACATCTCAACTTGCCCCTGTACATTGCACAGCTCAAATTACTGTGACTACTACCATTCCTCCCCAATGTGAGATGCACTGTACAGCTCACCTTATCCCGTTTGCTTTAATGCAGGTTTGGCAGATGGTTACAGTGGGTTGTTTGAGCCATATCCATCTAAGTTGCATGGTATTGCAGTTGCATGTATCCGTACAGTAGCTGAAAATGGTCAAACTGTAGTGCGAGTCATGAATCCATCAAATAGCCCTTTTGTACTGCAACCAGGTATGCAGCTGGGGGAGTTCACTCCAATAAAGCAAGATGATTCTGTATGTAATGTGTCCACCCCTTCTACACAGGTGCCGCCTCTTCCATTTGAGATTCAGAGTGGGAATCTTTCTGACCCTCAGGTGAACGAACTACACTCACTGTTGCATGAGTATTGTGATGTGTTTAGTAAGAACCCTACAGATTTTGGCAGTACAAATATAGTCAAACACAAAATCAATACCGATAATGAAATTCCCATTAAAAAACGTACCTTTCGTACTTCTCCTCCGATGCAAGAGGTGATTCAGTCACAGGTTGATGACATGTTGGCAAAAGGTATTGTGGAAGTCAGTCATAGCCCTTGGGCTACACCTGTCGTTATGGTGCGGAAAAAAGATGGCACCTGGCGCTTTTGCGTAGATTATAGGGGTCTTGTCAATGCTCCGCCCACCTTTCAACATTTGATGCAGCTAGTGTTGCAGGGTCTGTCCTGGAAAACATGTCTTGTGTATTTAGACGATATTATCGTCTACAGCAAGAATTTTGCAGAGCACATTCAACACTTGAGGGAGGTTTTCCAGCATTTGAAAGCAGCAAACTTGAAGCTGAAACCGGCTAAATGTTCTTTTGCCCAAAAGCAAGTGACATTTTTGGGCCATGTTGTGTCTTCTGCCGGTCTTCAGCCTGATGTTAAAAACATTCAGAAGGTTAAAGAATGGCCTACTCCTGGAAATCCTACAGAAGTTCGAGCCTTCTTAGGCCTGTGTTCATATTACAGGCGTTTAATTCGCTGCTTTGCTCAAATGTCACAGCCACTGCATGCGCTAACCCAGAAAGCAAAGTTGTTTGTTTGGACTGAGTCAGAACAGGAAGCTTTCAATTCTTTGCGACATGCACTTACCAATGCTCCAATTCTTTCCTACCCAGACTTTTCAAAGGATTTTTTCCTCTTCACAGATAGTTCCAACACCGCTATCGGAAGTGTTCTATCCCAGATGAATGTTGAGGACAAATAAAGTGTCATCGCATATGGCAGTCACATCCTGACACCTACTGAGAAACGATGGTCAACATATGACAGGGAGTTGTGGGCTATTGTTTGGTCCATTCGTCACTTCTGTCAGTATCTCATGGGTCATTCTTTTCGAATCATTACTGACCACAAGCACTTGCTTAGTCTGAGACGAATGGTTTTGGATGATGATTCAACGGGGCGCAGAGCAAGGTGAGCTCTAGAGATCGACCTCTATGACTGGACTATAACCGACATGGTCACAAACACACCAATGCTGATGCCATGTCTCGTCGACCTGACAGAGAGAGCAACATTCTCAATGACTTTGAGATCAAGCCTGTCTATTTAGTTTCTGCTTCGACGCAGAATGAGGTAGCCGAATCACATCCTACTTCTGCACAGCCTGTTTCTTCTGGTGCGGGTTCTGGGTTTGAGCCTTCAAATTCTGCGTTTTCTACCTTTTCCAGTGTTACATGCCTGGGTATGGATAGTGATGATATGCTATAAGCTCAGAAAGCTGACCCTGTTTTGAGTATTGTCTCTAAATGGGTATTAACACAGAAAGGCCCCCATATGCAACGCTCAAAGGTGCTGCTAATGGATTTAGGCATTTCTGGAAAGAGTTCGCAAGGCTTACCTTTGTAGATTCTGTCCTTTGTCGAAGAGTCAGAGCTCCACCAGGTGAACAGATTCTGCAGGTTGTAGTTCCACCTGCACTACAGCGTATCGTGTTTGAGACTTTGCATGGTCATTCACTCTCTGGACATTTCAGTGCACAAAATACATTGCAACGTGCTCTAGTGAGATGCTACTGGCCCCATATGTCTAGGGACATTACACAATGGTGTGCCCAATGTCAAGCTTGTGAATCAAGGAGACCACAAACACCTCATCAGCAGGCCCCAATGCAAAACATAGTCACAAGCATGCCTTTTGAAAAAGTTGCTGCTGATCTAACGGAGTTACCCATTACACAGAAAGGGAATCGGTATGTTCTTGTAGTAATGGATTACTGTACCAAATACCTCAATCTCTATGCAGTTACTGATCAACGTGCAACGACTGTCGCCAAGTGCTTGTTTGAAGACTATGTGAGCCAACATGGTGTGCCCCAGAGTTTGCACACTGACCAAGGCCGACAGTTTGATTCTGATTTGGTGAAAGAACTGTGTTCTCTGCTTGGGATTCGTAAAACACGGACATCCCCATATCATGAGATGTCAGATGGTATGGTAGAACGTGCCAATAGGTCCATAAAAGATCAACTTGCAAAATATCTGTATACCAAAGGTGGGGAATGGGATGACCACTAAAAACAGGTCGAATTTGCCTACAATACTAGTGTTCATTCCTCAACCAAACATACACCTTTCTTCTTAGCACATGGCAGAGAAGCTCGCCTACCTGCTGATTTTCTTCTTGGTGTACCCCCAGCAACTTCCAGGGCTAAACCCGGAACCCAAACTGAATACGCACATTCTATGCTGGGACAACTACGCTCTGCTTTTACCACCGTTGCAGATGACATCCATACAGCGGGAGCACAGCAAAAGCATTACTACGACCGCCATGTCCGACATGCGGCTTATCAACCTAAAGATCTTGTACGAGTTGATCTTCCAGCTATGTCAAGACACAAACTCTCTCCGAAATGGACTGGTCCATACAAAGTCTTGAGCAGGTTGGACTCACCGACCGGTGACATTGGAGTGACTTATAAAGTGAAAGATCTGCTTTATTATTCATTTAGCTGACGCTTTTATCCAAAGCGATTATAGGTCATAGCCTAAAGTGATTCACTATAATCTTCTGAAACCTTATCGCTCTGTGTGGTCACCTGATCCATGTCCAGTTATGACATCCCCTCATATGGGACGCCCTCCACTTACAGCACTCTCAGGCTCCAAACCTTATGTTTTTCATAACTCTGTATGGCCAACTCAACAGATTCAAAGGCTGGATGGTCCATTACCTCCTGTTCAGGCTCAGGTTGACATTTCTGATGGTTCTAGAACTGAATCCCATGTATAACTCCCTACAGCACAGCCAGCAAATGGCATGAGAACAAGGTCAGGACGTACTGTGCGTCCTCCATTACGGTATAGGGATGTATAATGCCTTTAATATCCATCTCCACATATTCTTGTTCTTATACAACTAAAATTCTTGAGTATAGGATTGTCTAGTATAGTTGAAAGTGTGGAGTAATGTCAAATGAGTTCAGAGAAACTGACGCATTTAAAGTGTTATTTGTAGGGATGGCGAAAACTAAAAAAATCTTGAACGACCACCGAGCCTCATTAGCCGGTTGAAACCGGTTAACCGATTAGTTTAAAATATGCCACGCTATTTGAAATAACAGCAATTTCGAGCCGCGCCTGCAATTTCGCAACTCTGTCGTATCTCTCTCTGCCTCCCGCTCACACACACACACACACAGCCCCGGCGCCGCGCTTCCACTCACGTCACTTTTTTAAAATCCCCTACAGCGCGAAACATGAGTCCCGCAAACGCTGGGCCGAGGAGCTTGTATGTAATCGGAGGACAAATGGCTCCTTAGTTTCGAAATGGTTTGGGTACAAGGTGATCGCGTTGAAAATAAAGTTGTTAGTCTAGCGTTAGAAGCTCATTTGAAACATTGCAGCGTCTCATTTAAGAAAATGACAGCTCCGAAGAGACTCCGATTAGTTTGAGGTAACGTTAGTGCTAAGTAACAATAATAAAGAAAGATGATGATCATCATCACCTTATCTGTTACCACTGAAATGTAGATGTAATGTATTTCTACAGTATTACTACTGTATTTAAGCACTGTAACACATAAGTTGCAACTTACTGTGTCATTCTTTTTGGTGAAATGGTCCCACACACTAACGTTACGTTTCTTTGCACGCTTCATCCTGTCGTCTGCCCTGGCTCTAACCTCCAGTGTTTTAGCCTGTAGGCTTTACTTTTCGCAAACCTTGTGAGCGCGCGCCAAATGTTTTTATTGGTTTATTAAGTACAAACAGGCGAGTTATGAAATTTTTTTAAAACAAAAATTTGTTCACTTCACACAAAAATATCTTCGAATAAGAAGGCTAACTGTAGTAGCGTTTAGTCCACTGTCTATAATAGCCTAATTTAGAGATTTTTTTTTAACCGACTACCGACATCTTTGATCGGTTAACGTTGAGACGGTCAACCATCGGTCAAACGGTCATCGGTTAGCATCCCTAGTTATTTGTATTTTGTTAAAGATTCATGTTCGCATTCTGAATAGTTTTTTTTCTCGCATTTTTTTCCCTGTACCCCGAAGTGTTTTGTTTTGAATTACAAATGTAAGGAAAGCATATTTTATTACAGATGTATTGTGTTCTGTTTTGTATATCAGGAAACGAGGACGTTTCTTTTCATAAGGGGGAAGTAGTGTAAGAGTTCAAAGTGTAGCACATTATATAAAAAAGATTAATGCTGATGTTATATTTGAATATTTCAATGTTAATTCGGCAGTATATTTTGTTAAAGTGGATGTTGTTGGAAGGACTTTTATTATGACGGGGGTTACAGAAAGGAGGAAAAAGAGAAGGGATTAATAAAGAGAGCAAGGAGTCTAAAAGAAGAACTCGTCCGTGTCCGAGGGTTTATTTGATATATTACTAAAGTTATCTTTAGATTAAAGCCCCGAGAACACCCACAAACAAGTATTACACTAATAAACAGGATGTAATTTAAGTTCTGTTGCTTTTATATGAAAATAAATACAAGACACCCAACGTAGCCTACTTATTATTTAATTCCATTTCAAATAAGTGTTTATCAATCATTTTTTTGCTTTAATATAGACATAGGCTTTGTGTTTTTTGTTTTTATGACATTGCATAACCCATAGAGATCGCACTGTCCGGGAGTTTGGGAATATCCACACATAACATATACACATAAAAAATGATATCCGCAGATTTTGCTCATCTCAAACAAGCCTAATATCAGTGGAGTTTCGTGAATATTCATGTAAGCTCCGCCCAGTGTGACAGAAAATATCAGACACGAAAAGAACGTAGGGTGCTTCTCAATATCCCTCCTCGTCTCCTCGTTCCTCTGTCCTCCATCCTATGACCCGGAAACCGATCAAGCGCAGCCATCTTGAAGGACATCTCAATTGTCTAATTGCACCGCGAGGACTCGAGGATCGAGGAGTGAGGAGGCTTCCAGAGGAGTCATGAGCGAGGATACACGGGTGTATCCTATGCGGAAGAGTTTTAACGACTAAACGTGACGCACGTGTCAATTCTCCTCCCCCTTCACATCGATCACAATCGTTTTAATTTATTCTTTACCTTTGCAGTTTATATAAACTACATATCTAAAATATTTCAACAAGGTATCTTGCTTTATTGTTATTTCTTATGAAATTCTTAAATAAACATACTTCAACAACATGAGGGCAGATCCTTTGAGCGCTGCTGATGACGCAGTGAACTGACGCTAGAGTGATCAAGTATTCCAATGTATAAAAAAGCTTTCATTCGATTCCTCCGGGTGCTTCTCATTTCTTATTTCTGCATCCTCGCTTCCTTTCCTCGCTTCCTTTCCTAGCGCCTCAGCTCCTCCCCCTGTAGGATGTGAGGGAAGGACGCAAGGAAAGAAAGTGAGGATGGAGGAATCGAATGAAAGCTTTTTTATACATTGGAATACTTGATCACTCGAGCGTCACTTCATAGCGTCATCAGCAGCACTCAAAGGATCTGCCCTTATGTTGTTGAAGTTTGTTTATTTAAGAAATTCATAATGAATAATAATAAAGCAAGATACCCTGTTGAAATATGTGAGATGTGTGGTTTATAAAAACATAAAAGGGTAAAGTACAAATTCAAATTATTGTCACCGATGTGAAGGGGGAGGAGATTGTATACGTGCGTCACGTTTAGTCAATAAAACACTTCCGCATAGGATACACCTGTGTATCCTCGCTCATGACTCCTCTAAAAGCCTCCTCACTCCTCGATCCTCGCCTCCTCACGGTGCAATTAGAGAATTGAGATGTCCTTCAAGATGGCTGTGCTTGATTGGTTTCCGGGTCATAGGATGGAGGACAGAGGAGCGAGGAGACGAGGAGGGATATTGAGAAGCACCCTCCGTCATCGTTTTCTTTCCTTGCAGCCTTCCCTCGTATCCTACAGGGGGTGGAGCTGAGACGCTAGGAAAGGAAGCGAGGAAAGGAAACGAGGATGCACAAATAAGAAATGAGAAGCATCCAAGGGCAACTCATTATTGGCCACCTCCTGCGTCAGCATTACAGACATGCTCACCTGACTATCGTCGGCCAATAATGAGCCGGTGTTCTAAAACACAAAAGCGCTACACTGTGTTTACTACGTCAACAGCGTAGGGGACTAGTTCTAGTTCAACTAGTTCTGGCATGGAACTCTAGATGGTGCAGGCTGATAAGTCTTTAACACATTCTGTAGTGATCACATCATTATCTAACTTACATAGCAGCACAGCTGATTGGTTGTTGTTGCATCAGCGGCCAATGAGGTGCTGGTCAACATTCAAACCCGTGTGTTGCTGTTAGCAGTATGCAGTGCACTCGGAACGCATCTGGAACCAACATCTAAGGCCCTGTTTACACGAAAACGCTCGCGGGTGAAAACGTACGTTCGTTTACACAGCGACGGCGTTTTTGGGGCTTAAAACCACCCTCCAGAGTGGAAATCTTAAAAACGCTCCACGGTCGCGTTCCAGTCTAAGGCTGTTTACACGGAAACGATATAAACACCAATATCTGAGAATATTTTGTACAACTGCTGAAAAGACTCTTGTGTGTTTATCAGAGCTGCTAGGGCAACTTGAAGGTCCGACGTATGGAAATAATCCGACATGTTGGTTGTTATTTTCCTGTCCTGGCGCATGCCTATGACGTAAACGCGTACGCGACGAAAGCCACCGTGAGCAGATGTGAGTTCTTACCCTTAAAGCCTGTTTTATGCTTCTGCATCGAATCGACGTCGTACCCCCGCAGACCCCTCTGCGTCGCCACGAACCCCTCCGCGTAGCTCGACGTGCACCTCCAAAAAAATGTAACTACGCGTCGAGGCGACGCAGACCACAAGGGCTGTGATTGATCAAATGCACCGCGATGAAACTCAACCTGACGCAGAAGCATAAAATGGCCACGGCGCCGCAGGAGTGACGGCGTAGCTACGCCGTGGAGTTGACGCAGAAGCATAATGAGGCCTTTACACGGGAACGCGACGGCGGAGCGTTTTTAAGATTTCCACTCTGGAGGGTGGTTTCAATTTTTTGCGTTTTTAAGCCCCCAAAACACCGTCGCCGTGTAAACGAAAAGCACATCCCATAAAATATTACGTTTTCACCCAGAATCGTTCTCGTGTTAACAGTGCCTAAAGGGTAAAAACTATAAAAACGCAAATCTGCTCACGGTGGCTCTCGTCGCGTATGCGTTTACGTCACAGGCATGCGCCAGTACAGGAAAATAACAACCAACATGTCGGATTATTTCCATACGTCGGACCTTCAAGTTGCCCTAGCAGCTCTGATAAACGCAAAAGAGTCTTTTTGCTGTTCGCTTCAGTAAAATCTTTCAAATGCAATTATCTAATTATTTAATAAGATTAGCAAGTGTCAATGTTCTTTTATCAATTGTCAGGGTTTGTTTTGTTTGTTCTATGAATGGCTCAGCTAAACAGGCCAATAAGAGACTAACTACCATTATTAATTTTAATTATACTAATATCTAATTAAAACTTCTACACATGTATAAAACTGACAGTTTATTATATCGCCCCCAGCGGTGAACCATTGAAATTTCTAAGTGTTTCGAAACATTTAGAAAAAAGTTATGGCATAATGGAACCTTAATTGTTTACTGAAATCACGTGACTCTGGCACTGGCAGTTTGATACACGTGTGAGGTTGATTCAGAGGCTCATTGTGTCTGGGTCACCCAAAAAGACCAATCAATACAGTTAAACTAAGCCTCATGTTTATAGTATTGTGGAGTGATTTATTAAGTTTAAGTTGAAGCACTATGCAGTTGTGTCTTTGCAGCAGAAAATGGTCAATGATTTTTATCTGTTAGTATATGCTGTCTAAGCTATGGATGAGATGGGTGAAGTAAAATTACCATTCACATTCAATTGGATTACATTTTTGGCTGCAAAAAAAAAAAGCATGTTCTTATATTTCAAAGGTAATGTTTCATTAGATATGTTAACATGTTGATGCAGTATCAGAGCACGCTGCCATTCATTATCGCTCCTAATGGCTTACATTTATCAAATAAGATTATAAGGGTTATGTAATCATTATCAAATTACTTATTGATGATAGTTGCTCAGATGGTTGCTGGGTTCCTATCTCTATCAGCTTTCAAAGTTATATCTGTTGTTCATAAGAACACATAGCATGCATTCTAGTGTTAAGCCGGTCGGGAAGGTAGCCAAGGCACATAAAGCCTTAGGTCACTAGTTTTAAGCCGGTCAGCAAGGTAGGCAAGGCACACATAGCCTAGGTCACTAGTGTTAAGCCGGTCGGCAAGGTAGCCAAGGCGCACATACATAGCCTTAGGTCACTAGTGTTAGGCCGGGCGGGAAGGTAACCAAGGCTCACATAGTCTTATGCCACTAGTGTTAAGCCGGTCGGCATGGTAGCCAAGGCTCACAAAGCCTAGGTCACGTGTGTTAAGCCGGTCGGCAAGATAGCCAAGGCTCACATAGCCTTAGGTGACTAGTGTTAATCCGGTCGGCAAGGTAGCCAAGGCTCACAAAGCCTAGGTCACTAGTGTTAAGCCGGTCGGGAAGGTAGCCAAGGCTCACATAGCCTTAGGTGACTAGTGTTAAGCCGGTTGGGAAGGTAGCCAAGGCGCACAGAGCCTTATTTCACTAGTGTTAAGCCGGTCGGCAAGGTAGCCAAGGCTCACATAGCCTTATGTCACTAGTGTTAAGCTGGTCGGGAAGGTAGTCAAGGCTCGCATAGCCTTAGGTGACTAGTGTTAAGCCGGTCGGTAAGGTAGCCAAGGCACACATAGCCTTATGTCACCAGTGTTAAGCCGGACGGCAAGGTAGCCAAGCTTCACATAGCCTTATGTCACTAGTATTAAGCCGGTCGGGAAGGTAGCCAAGGCTCACATTGCCTTAGGTGACAAGTGTTAAGCCAGTCGGTAAGGTAGCCAAGCCTCACATAGCCTTATGTCACTAGTGTTAAGCCGGTCGGCAAGGTAGCCAAGGCTCATATAGCCTTATGTAACTAGTCTTAAGCCGGTTGGGAAGGTAGCCAAGGCTCACATAGCCTTAGGTGACTGGTGTTAAGCCGGTCGGTAAGGTAGCCAAGGCGCACATAGCCTTATGTCACTAGTGTTAAGCCGGTCGACAAGGTAGCCAAGCCGCACATAGGCTAATGTCACTAATGTTAAGCCGGTCGGGTAGGTAGCCAAGGCTCACATAGCCTTAGGTCACTAGTGTTAAGCCGGTCGGGAAGGTAGCCAAGGCTCACATGGCCTTAGGTCACTAGTGTTAAGCTGGTCGGTAAGGTAGCCAAGGCTCACATAGCCTTATGTCACTAGTGTTAAGCTGGTCGGCAAGGTAGCCAAGGCTCACATAGCCTTATATCACTAGTGTTAAGCCGGTCGGGAAGGTAGCCAAGGCTCACATGGCCTTAGGTCACTAGTGTTAAGCTGGTCGGTAAGGTAGCCAAGGCTCACATAGCCTTATGTCACTATTGTTAACCTGGTCGGCAAGGTAGCCAAGGCTCACATAGCCTTATGTCACTAGTGTTAAGCCGGTCGGGAAGGTAGGCAAGGTGCACATCGCTTTAGGCCACAAATGTTAAGCTGGTCGGCAGGGTAGCCAAGGCGGCATACATAGATTGTAAAAGATGCGGTCCCATAAAAAATCAAAACAAAGCAGTACATATGTTTTGGCGATTGATCTGCTGTTATGGGGGGTGTTTTTACTATTGCTTCAGTCCTCCTTTCTATGTCATCATTGTGCAGATGTGCAGATATGCATATCTGCCGATGCAGCAGCTTGTTTTCTCACTCAACAGCACTTGTATATTACTTGTATTGTCTTTTTTTTCTTCCATTACCCTGTGCAACTGTGTAGGTTGAAATATTGCTTAATGCATAATGCATAACAATGTATTGGCATTGGCTGTACAACCTGTAAATGATCTGATAAGAAGTTTGTGTTGTAGAGGGCTCTGCCCTTTTCTCTTGTCTCCTGCTTTGTTGGGGGGTTATTTAATGTACATGAACAGCAGCAGCATGTCTTCCATGCTCAAAGCAATGTCTGCCAATGTATTCAGAGTAGCAAGTTTCTGTACTTTCTCTGCAGCAGCAGCCTTTCTCTGCAAGCATGTCAAAAAAATAAGCTAATCAGATTTCGCTCCCCTTCTGAGGTAGGAAGGGGATCTTATTATAATATTTCCGCCCCTTAATTAGCACGTATCCACCCACAGTGCCACCATTTGGTTTTCGCAAGCAACAACAGTGTAACCATTTCTAACGCAATGAAAAAAGTTTGAGCAAAGCATGCAAACTGTTCTGTTGTTTGCTGCACAGACAAGCACACTATGTGACCAAAAAATGTCACAGCTGTCTTATAAAGACCTCAGGGATCTGTGTCAACCTGTGTAAAAGTTAAACATGACAGTATACATGCAGAGACCATGAGATGGATCAATGTAACTCCACAACATATACATAAATGTATCAACTAACTATTCAGAAACGTCCAGGTGCAGTCTAAAAGTTGCAACCTCTTCCTGAGTCTCTCCGTAAGGCTGCATTCCGCTACTGGTTATTTCAGAGATTTTGGATGAGTGAGATTTTGTTTTGTTATTGTCCGAATATCCTAAGCTGCATCGGGGGAGAACGGGAGCTCATTTGAATTTAAAGGGACACAAAAAAAAAGCACATTTTTGTTCACACCCATAAAGGGCCAAATTCGACAAGCTATAATAAATTATCTGGGGGTATTTTGAGCTGAAACACATTTCACATTGAGCTGACACATTTTGGGGACACCATAGATTTATATTATATATTATATATATATTATATTTATATTTATATATATATTATATTGCCATATCCATTACCATGCCAATCTCTATTACCATACCAATCTCCCAAGAGTTGTCATGACAGAATCATCTAGTTCTGGCATTAAACTCTAGATGGTGCTTGCTGATAGGTCTTTAACTCATTCGGTAGCGATCACATCATTATCTACATTGCACAGTTGATTGTTTGCTGTTGCATCAGTGGCCAGTAAGGTGTGGGTCAACATTAAAAAAAATACCGGTGTGTTGCTGTTAGCAGTATGCAGCACGGTTTCAAAAACCCTCCACCTTCCCCAGCTCCACTATATAGATCTGCTACGGGGGTTAATTCATGTAAATTAATGTTGCCATAACCATTACCATGAGAGTTGTCTTGACAACTATTTTAACAATGTCTTTACTACCTTTCTGGGCCTTGAAAGTTGCAATGACGTTGCTGCCTATGGCTAGTTCAGAAACCTCTCAGATTTCATTAAAAAGATCTGCAACCTTTAGCGTCCTTGTTCCCGCCTCCCATGCTGGCGACCCGAGTTACCCAAAATTAATGCAACAACACTTTTGGAGCCAAAGGAGCCACATTAGCATTGAGTCCTAGGGTACACGATGAGCCATCTGACGAGGAACACGTGTAGATGTAAAAGCAGGCAAACACATTGCATTCAGATCAACAGATTGGGCACACTCACCTTGCCAAAACCTGGGGCCCAATCACATATACTTTATTTTCCCCCACACGGACTTAATAGCCTGTCCACTCAACCATGATCAGTTAGAAACTTTAATGCTGCTATACCACTAATTACTAGTTGGTTAGGTTGCGTTTATTTATATCAGTCACTCGCACATCATGTAATCCTCCAAAACATATGTCAGAAATTGTGTTCAAATGGGTTAGGGTACATCAATCCTATCTGAAAATTAGCTTTTCACTTTGTACTTATCAGCGCCACAACACGAGCAGCTTTAATGAGCCAAAATTAACTTAAAGCAGGACTGATTTGATATGACTTGATATCTGTGTCCCGTAAACAGTTCATTAGTGCGAGGCAGTAATAGATGAGTATCCGGAGGACCTTCCAAAGTTTATTCCTGTGTTGATTTGTTTAGCTAAACTCATTCCGCTGGACAAATTACTCATATCAACATGAATCTTAGTGTATCACTGATCAAAGTGTGGGGGAAAGTTATGGGGAAAAAAATGTCCCCACAAAGATGGAAAATTGGCAATTTATGAGATCCTTTTGGCCCCCATGAGGAAACAGCTTGTATGTTTTTTGAAAATGTATGTAGAATTTTTGCTTTAAGGGTTGTGTGGGTAGGGGGAGAGAATGTGTGTGTGTGTATGTGTGTGCGTGCGTGCGTGTGTGAGAGTGAGTGAGTGAGTGAGTGAGTGAGTGAGTGAGTGAGTGAGTGAGTGAGTGAGTGAGTGAGTGAGTGAGTGATGGCAAGCGTCCCCACTGGTCATTTAAGGTAATCTGCATTCAAATCATAATTTGATGACTCCAAACATTTATTTATTTATTTGTTTATTAGGTTGATAGAATTACAGAATAAAGTATAGGCTTACTAAACATGTCAGGTTTATATTTCTATTTTTATATAGTTTCCACAGTCCTGTTGCAAGTCTTAAAAAGTTGTTGAACTGTGAGCTCCAGAATAATCTACACTTAAGTGAAACACCCACAGACAAGATTTTCGTTTGATAACAGGCCATTTCAAAGATAGCATACATTTCTTAGCAAGGCGTGGCAAGAATTATACAATGTTTAATTGACAAAGTTCATTTGGAATAATTTGATAAAATCAAGTCATTTTATACAAATTATAAAAAAAACTTAATAGAAAGAAATAACAAGAAAAATAACAGAACAAGCTACCACAAGAAAAGTGTAATATTTAAATTGCTGTAAGTTGCAGGTGAGCTCCTCAAAATGTAAAACAAAACAAAATAAAACCGTTTATAGTAGTATACTATCGCCTTATGTAAGCCTAGTCATTAAAATAACAGATGGATGTATTCAATAAATTAGCTTCAATTTAATTAATTGCTAACTGATTAAATAAAAAATTGATAAAAATACAGCTTTACAAACTATATAGTAAAAAATAGTGTGGCATTCAAAAGTTGATAAGTCTTCAAAAGCTTGATAATTCGTCTTCGGGGGTGTGAGGAGGGTCTTGGGTGTTTCTTCCTGATGGCAGTATAAAACAGCCAGTCCTCTTACCAGCAGTCTACAGAAGTTTTCTGCAAACTAAAGTCATCCTTCCACGATGAGTCTCACTGCCAAAGACAAAGCTGCCGTCACAGCCCTTTGGGCCAAGATCTCAGGAAAAGCTGACGAGATCGGACATGATGCTCTTTCTAGGTAAGGTTTATTATGCTGCGCTGTAATATGCTGATAGTCATAGCTTAATGTTTTCTCTTGCCGTGCATCTGGAATTCAATTCAACGTGTCTGCTTATAGGATGCTGGCTGTCTACCCACAGACCAAAACCTATTTCTCTCATTGGAAAGACCTGAGCCCCGGCTCTGCTCCAGTGAAGAAGCACGGGAAGACTGTGATGGGTGGCGTTGGCGAGGCTGTCAGCAAAATCGACGATCTTACTTCTGGACTTCTGAACCTCAGCGAGCTTCATGCTTTCCAGCTGCGAGTTGATCCCGCAAATTTTAAGGTATGAAAGTTCGTCTTAATTTTGTCATACTCTCGCAGTCACGGTAACCTGAATTCGCTGTCTGTGTTTTCCCATAGATTCTGTCCCACAACATACTCGTGGTTCTGGCCATTCTGTTCCCCACCGATTTCACTCCCGAGGCCCATGTTGCTATGGACAAGTTCCTCTCTGCTTTGTCTCTGGCTCTGGCCGAGAAGTACAGATGACAGATGAGCGCGCTTGGTTGTTCAAGACCAGACGGATGCCTGTATAAACATTCTGTCTTATTATGCAATAAACGAGAATGAAAAACTTTAAATAAATGTCTTTGCTGCATATTTTATCAAGTCATAAACCTGCTGCATTTGTATATTTAAACAAAATTTCAGAAGTGTTTGCAATATTTAATGAAATTAATCAACTGGGTATGGTGATATCTAGGCCTATTGCCTATAATTTTTTTAGGTTTTTTACCCTATTCACCTAGGGTGTCGATCTTGCCTTAGCCTGTCAGAAGGCTACTTGTCAGTAAATTAATGTTGTCAGTAAATTAATGTTTTAAAACATTGCTTTGTTGTTTATCAATTACTGCTTATTAATCAGCCTGATCTCATTAAAATGCGTCTCTTTAGAACGCATTGTGTTTATCGTGCAATGTATACGCGAAAATTAGTTTTTACGTGCATATGATACGCACTTTATTGCGTGTAATACACACGCACCCCAAACCTCTAATCCTAACCAAGCGTATAATATAGCCTATACGTGCCCCACGCCGCTACTAAACCCATGCGTATTATATGCACGTAAAAACTAATTTTCGCGTATAAATTGAACGATAAACACAATGCGTTCTATAGACGCATTTAACATTTTTTAAGACTGCATCATGAACATGAAAGTAGGATATAGTGCTGTTTTAGCATGATACCCATTGTAAACAACTTTACAGCAAAGTTTAAAATAAAATAAAACAACCAACAAATAAACAAACAAATAAAGGTAAACAACTTTAAAACTTTAAAACCTTTAAATTACCAAGCATTGCAAAATAATTTCTCAATCCTATTGAGTAACAACTGCTCGGTCTATAATTTTGGGAGGGTTATATAATTGTTACAATTTATTGTAGTCCTTCAACGGATAACGTGCATATTTCACTGGTCATTATAACATAAATATCCTCTCATTTAAAATAAATAAATAAATACATAGGCCTACGTCTTTTGCCCGATGTCGTTCTGAGGTCCTGTCATTAAACTTTTATTTAAAATAAACGATGAAATCAGTTTCAGTGTGAAATATAGTCACAAAGGAACGTATTATGCAGTTTAATTGAATTAAAACATATCCTTCATTAAAACCTATAATTCAATTTTAAATTGAATGTGAACACGGTCGAACGTTTAGTATTTAGCCTACAACAGTGTTCTAGTAGGCTATCAATCAAAATCAGCCTTTGCTGAAATTAATATGCACATATAACAATAGCTTATTAAAATCTCTCACACATTTATTTAGTAGGCTATATTTGAATAATTCTGTAAATAGTTTCATAGGCTTCAGTTTAATGGTGTGTCCTGAATCTATAGCAACATATTCAACATTGAAAGTATAGTAAATAATACAAAAATAAAAATAATTTTTTTATATTTTAATACTTTTTTGTATACTTTAACAACAAATAAACTAGTCAACTTTATGTACAAAATTAAATTAGTCTTATTTGTTTACGACACTTTGACATTAAATTAAAGAAATAATAGCCTATTGACCAAAACTAATTGATAAACGTAAAAACAAATTCTCGGTACTTTTTTTTTTTTTTTTTTTTACACAATTTGTACGAGACGGATGGACTTTCAACTTAAAAAGAGGATGAATGACTTTCCCTTAAATCGAATTATTATTTTAATTCTAATTATTCTATTTGATGGAAATAACATCATATCATTAGTGAACTCTGCGACGACGAGTATTGTATTTGGTTACGTTTGTAGCGTAGACGATTAAAACATCAAATATGACAACAATTATAAACATTAAAAAGCTGATATTTGTCTTCATGGATTTGTGTTAATATTTGTATCTATCTCTAAAAAGGTCCTTGGTCTATTTAGGCCAAAGGCTAAATTGACTGTAAACACTCAAACTCTATTATATCTCTGAAAATATATTTCAACATACTATAAATAATTATAAATTAATTTTAGTTTGAGATGGCACAATGTAATGTTGAGGACATTATTCTTTGACATAATGTATATTACATCCTGTGCATAAAATGGTTCATTTTTTTTGTTTCGTCTGTTTGTTTAAATAGAACTTGAAATATAGATCTAATCTGCATTTATTAAAGTTATTTCAAGTATTATTATGAGAGGTGTTCCTGCCTATTTTAATATAACATGATCTGTTAGAAACAGTTGTTACCAAGTTTTGTTTTATTTTCAAATCAAAGGTTGTCTGCAGCAGAAGCATTCCCAAAGACACAAAGAGTGAATTCATGCGAATATGAAAGAACACACAATGCACTGAAAATATTGAATTTTGAAATATTTATTTGCTTCAACTCAGAAGAACATATTCTAAACATCAGATGGTCCTCTGTGCACAAGCAGGTTTAGTGATACTGTCTTCCAAGGGCGGATACCACGACGGCGATGAATTTCTGAAAAGCGGCCTGGACTGCAGGTGTGAATGCAGCACCCAGTTGTGCAGCAACAACGATGGTTAAGCAGTCAGCCAAAAGCTGTGGGAGGACAGAGAGCAGTGATATATATATATACACAGACGAGATACGTGAACAATGAAGCCAGAACAAGACCTATAACTTTACCCTGAAGTTGTCAGGATCTACGTGGAGCTTCTCGGAGTGCAGTACACTTAGTTCAGCATAGGTGCCTTTGATGTTATCCATGTTCTTCACAGCCCTGTCCAGGCCACCGAGCACAGTTTTACCGTGAGCAGCAACCATGGGGTTTCCCAAGATGGCAGCGGCGTTGTAGAGGTTTCCAAAATTGCCGAAGTACCGCTGGGTCCAGGGGTACACGATAAGACATCTACGAAACACGATGAGAAGAAATCGTTTTTATCAGTGTAGCCTACAGTTTCTTAATTAGTCGCCTGCCTTAAAGTTAAACTATTGCTAGGACTCAATACCTTGCCAGAGCTTGGGGACCAACAACGTCGGAGTTAATCTTGGAGAAGATGTCCTGGATGGTGGCCCTCTCAAATTCTGTCCACTCAACCATGTTTCCGACTTTAGATGTTCAGACTAAACGCCTTTAACAGCAGCTGAAGAATCCTGTGAAGAGAGTTTCAGAGATGTACTTTTAAACGCGTTTCGTCACCACACCCCTTGGCAGGCTATTGGGTGATAAGTGTGTGGGTTGGTTCAACCACGTCCATGTAAGAGATGCATATCATAGCCTACTTACTTTTCTAATATCTACAAAAACTAAACTTAAACAGTTAATTCTAACGGTAATTTGCCGAGAAATAAAGTGAAACAACAAAAGGCCAAACGAGATTCTATTCAAAACTTAATTTTAACTTATTTTAATCGGATGATTGGGATAATTAGGATAGACATAAATGTATATACGTGTGAAATAATAAAGTCTGAACAGAATGTAATCTGAGAAGAGAGTATGTTTTCTCAGATATCTGCCTCTTCGTTTTCCGCTGACGTGTTTATTAGACAAATAATTTGCTTCTTCTCTCATAGAGATACATATACGCCTCATTTGCCGCTTTTTGTCCGTCGTTAACGAGTCCGCCATATCGGACCGCTGGCAAGACTGTGCATAGCCTATAACTGTAGAATAAGATATCAATAAAAATAGTAACTAAAGTAGTGAGTAGCTATTACAATAACAGGCTACTATAGGCCAGTAGCCTAATATACACGAGGGACGTCCACGGAAAGGCTCTCTTCAGCCTTCCTTGATGTTTGTTGTCCTGCTTGCCGCTGGATACAGGCAAAGATAAATGGAAGAAAAATATAAATGAGCCACGATTAGAAGACAAGATAAAAAAATATCGCCTATTCTTTGAAGATGAATTTGGTAACTGAGACATGGTTTAACTAACATGAGATCGGGCTGGGTTCAGCTCTGTCTCTAATTCTGACAGCCTGACTATCAATGTCACGTGCTCACTGCACTGCACGCAAGACTCAATTGCGATTTTCTAACATTATAAGCTGAGACTTCATAAGAATCATATAAACTCTATTTATTTCAAAGTCTCAGCTTTCTAACAAGTCTGTGGTGGTCAACTACAGCTGCCAACATGATGTCATGACCAACAACCTGTGAAAGGTTATTCCCCGAAATTGGATTGTGCCACGGTTTGTATAAACCCAAAGATGCAAGGCAGGCTATATCTCTGCCGTGTGGGTTTTTCCTAAATTGTGTCTGAATTATTGGTTTTATAAACACAACGTACTCCTGATCTGTGTTATGCCCACATAAGAAAGTGTTTTGTGCGTGTCCAGTGCTCGAAGTGGGGCGGTATACTCACCAGTACGCAACCGTACCTGCACTTTTTATTGCGTAGGCCTACCGCTAATTCTCGCATGTAGCCGGTACTCTACCACTGACAGAAAAGGCGTCAGTGTCAAGCCCGTTTCACACACTCCGTTTCCAGTGCGTAGCCTATGTGGTGCGTATTTTTTCCGCACCCATGTTAACAGGTTAGAGCTTTCACACTGCACGAGGATGCGCTCCGGCGATCCGTTCCAGGTGCGGTGTGTATACAGAGTGCAGCGATCGTTTCCATACAGAGTCTATTTTTGCTCAGCGCATGGTGCGTGGTCAAAATGAACACAGATTGACATGAAAATATAATTATCTTACCATACATGATGTACCAGCAATATCTCCAAGTTTTGTTTTTCACAGGAGAAATCTCAAATGTCCTGATTTGCCATTGCAAGAAGAAAGTACCGGCACCTTTTCCCCCGCCTCAAGCACCAAGCGTGTCTATTTTACACTCTTTTTTTTTTTTCTTGATCGGGTGTTGGTGGCGCCAGTGCTTGAAGGTGAATTATTAAATTACTTTTAATTGAATTAATTGCTAGATAATTGAATAAAAATGAATAAAAAATACAGCTTTACAAATATTGTAAAATAAAGTGGGGCCTTCAAAAGTTGATAAGTCTTCAAAAGCTTGATAAGTCATCTTCGGGGGTGTGAGGAGGGTCTTGGGTGTTTCTTCCTGATGGCAGTATAAAACAGCCAGTCCTCTTACCAGCAGTCTACAGAAGTTTTCTGCAAACTAAAGTCATCCTTCCACGATGAGTCTCACTGCCAAAGACAAAGCTGCCGTCACAGCCCTTTGGGCCAAGATCTCAGGAAGAGCTGACGAGATCGGACATGATGCTCTTTCTAGGTAAGGTTTATTATGCTGTGCTGTAATATGCTAATAGTCATAGCTTAATGTTTTCTCTTGCCGTATATCTGGAATTCAATTCAACGTGTCTGCTTATAGGATGCTGGCTGTCTACCCACAGACCAAAACCTATTTCTCTCACTGGAAAGACCTGAGCCCCGGCTCTGCTCCAGTGAAGAAGCACGGGAAGACTGTGATGGGTGGCGTTGGCGAGGCTGTCAGCAAAATCGACGATCTTACTTCTGGACTTCTGAACCTGAGCGAGCTTCATGCTTTCAAGCTGCGAGTTGATCCCGCAAATTTTAAGGTATGAAAGTTCGTCTTAATTTTGTCATACTCTCGCAGTCACGGTAACCTGAATTCGCTGTCTGTGTTTTCCCATAGATTCTGTCCCACAACATACTCGTGGTTCTGGCCATTCTGTTCCCCACCGATTTCACTCCCGAGGCCCATGTTGCTATGGACAAGTTCCTCTCTGCTTTGTCTCTGGCTCTGGCCGAGAAGTACAGATGAGCGCGCTTGGTTGTTCAAGACCAGACGGATGCCTGTATAACATTCTGTCTTATTATGCAATAAACGAGAATGAAAAACTTTAAATAAATGTTTTTGCTGCATATTTTATCAAGTCATAAACCTGCTGCATTTGTATATTTACACAACATTTCAGAAGTGTTTGCAAAATGTAATTTAATTAATCAACTGGGTATTGTGATAGCCTATCTGCATTAGTTTTTAGTTTTTTTTACCCTATTCACCTAGGGTGTCTTGCCTTTACCTGTCACTTGTCAGTAAATTAATGTTTTAAAACATCGCTTTGTTGTCATGAAATTAAGACAATTAGCGAATGGAGAGACACGATATATGACCAACGTTATCTCACGACCAATTCGTACGAATTTGTAGGCATACGAGTGACTAAAAGGTGGCTGATTCGTACGAAATCGTACGAACTCACTCGTACGAATTTTTATCTAAACCCGCGTGATTGTTAGGTTTAGGGGTGGGGTCAGGGGTAGGTCATTTGTACGGATTCCAAAATATGTACGATTTAGCTAATTCGTACAAGTGAGGTCGTATAAATTCGTACGAATTAGCCACCTCGAAATCGTACGGCGCAGTCTCACACCCGAACACCAATATTCAATAAGTGTTTAATCAGCCTGATCTCATGAAAATGCATCTCACGCACGCATTGTGTTTATCGTGCAATTAATACACGAAAATTAGTTTTTACGTGCATTAATACACACGCACCCCACACCTCTAATCCTAGCCAATCGTATAATACATAACCCACACCACTACTAAACCCGTGCGTATTATATGCACGAAAAAACTAATATTCGAGTATAAATTCCACGATATACACAAAAGACGCATTTAACATTTTATAAGACTGCATCATGAAAGTATAATGCTGCTTTTGCATGATACCCATTGTAAACAATTTTACTGCAAAGTTTAAAATAAAATAAAACAACCAACAAATAAACAAGCAAATAAAGGTTAACAACTTAAAACTGTGGGGGGTGTAATTGTTACAATTTATTTTAGTCCTTCAACGGATAACGTGCATATTTCACTGGTCATTATTACATAAATATCCCTTTTATTTAAAATAAATAAATAAATAAATGTATGACTACATTTGCCCGATTTCGTTCTGAGCTCCTTACATTAAACTTTTATTTAAAATAAACGATTAAATCTATTTCAGAGTAAAATATAATCACAGATGAACTTATTATGCATTTTATTTGAATTAAAACATATCCTTCATTAAAAACTATTATTCAATTTTAATTTGAAAGTGAACATCGTCGAACGTTTAGTATTTAGCCTACAACAGTGTTCTGGTATCAAACAAAATGAGCCTTTGCTGAAATTAATTTGCACATATAACAAGAGCGTACTAAAATCTCGCACTCATTTATAGGCTATATTTGAATATTTCTGTAAATAGTTTCATTGGCTTCAGTTTAATGGTGTGTCCCGAATCTATACACATTCAACATTGAGCGAACTCTGACCAAATTATAATAATAATAATAATACAAAAATACAAAATATTTTTATATTTTAATACTTTTTTTCTTTTGTATACTTTAACAACAATAAAAATAAACTAGTCAACTTTATGTACAAAATTGAATGAGTCTTATTTGTTTGAGATACTTTGACATTTAATTAAAGAAATTATATTGACCAAAACTAATTGATAAACGTAAAAACAATTTCTCGGTACTTATTTGTTTGTTTGTTTTTTTACACAATTTGTACGAGACGGATGGACTTTCAACTTAAAAAGAGGATGAAGGACTTTTCCTTAAATCGAATTATTATTTTTATTCTAATTATTCTATTTGATGGTAATAACATCATATCATTAGTGAACTCTGCGACGACGAGTATTGTATTTGGTTATGTTTGTAGCGTAGACGATTAAAACATCAAATATGACAACAATTATAAACATTAAAAAGCTGATATTTGTCTTCATGGATTTGTGTTAATATTTGTATATATCTCTAATAAGCTCCTTGGTCTATTTAGGCCAAAGGCTAAATTAACTGTAAACACTCAAACTCTATTATATCTCTGAAAATATATTTCAACATACTGTATATAATTATAAATTAATTTTAGTTTGAGATGGCACAATGTAATGTTGAGGACATTATTCTTTGACACAATGTATATTACATCCTGTGCATAAAATGGTTCATTTTTTCGTCTGTTTGTTTAAATAGAACTTGAAATATAGATCTAATCTGCATTTATTAAAGTTATTTCAAGTATTATTATGAGAGGTGTTCCTGCCTATTTTAATATAACATGATCTGTAGAAACAGTTGTTACCAAGTTTTGTTTTATTTTCAAATCAAAGGTTGTCTGCAGCAGAAGCATTCCCAAAGACACAAAGAGTGAATTCATGCGAATATAAAAGAACACACAATACACTGAATATTGCATTCTAAAATATTTATTTGCTTCAACTCAGAAGAACATATTCTAAACATCAGATGGTCCTCTGTGCACAAGCAGGTTTAGTGATACTGTCTTCCAAGGGCGGATACCACGACGGCGATGAATTTCTGAAAAGCGGCCTGGACTGCAGGTGTGAATGCAGCACCCAGTTGTGCAGCAACAACGATGGTTAAGCAGTCAGCCAAAAGCTGTGGGAGGACAGAGAGCAGTGATATATATATATATACACAGACGAGATACGTGAACAATGAAGCCAGAACAAGACCTATAACTTTACCCTGAAGTTGTCAGGATCTACGTGGAGCTTCTCGGAGTGCAGTACACTTAGTTCAGCATAGGTGCCTTTGATGTTATCCATGTTCTTCACAGCCCTGTCCAGGCCACCGAGCACAGTTTTACCGTGAGCAGCAACCATGGGGTTTCCCAAGATGGCAGCGGCGTTGTAGAGGTTTCCAAAATTGCCGAAGTACCGCTGGGTCCAGGGGTACACGATAAGACATCTACGAAACACGATGAGAAGAAATCGTTTTTATCAGTGTAGCCTACAGTTTCTTAATTAGTCGCATGCCTTAAAGTTAAACTATTGCTAGGACTCAATACCTTGCCAGAGCTTGGGGACCAACAACGTCGGAGTTAATCTTGGAGAAGATGTCCTGGATGGTGGCCCTCTCAAATTCTGTCCACTCAACCATGTTTCCGACTTTAGATGTTCAGACTAAACGCCTTTAACAGCAGCTGAATAATCATGTGAAGAGAGAGTTTCATATATATACTTTTAAATGCGTGTCGTCACCACACCCCTTGGCAGGCTATTGGGTGATAAGTGTGTGGGTTGGTTCAACCACTTCCATCTAAGAGATGCATATCATAGCCTACTTACTTTTCTAATATCTACAAAGACTAAACATTATTTTGCCGGGAAAAAAAAAATAGAAACAACAATAGGCCGTATGAGACTGGATTCTGTTAATAACTGTTAATAAGTTAAAAAATAAATGAATGATTATTGTAATCGGTATGGAAGCATATGAGTAGCAATTTTCAATTTGAAATGTAATATGCAAAATGACAATGCAATTGTCATGGTTGTCAAAAACAGGACGGAAGCAATCGCAGGTCTAACTCAGTTCTTTATTGAACAGTGAAAAGATTGACAGGAACACGGGTGTGGACTGATGACGCAGGGACCTCGATGGTCGAAGACGAACCCGTGAAGTGCAGTGGAAACCCAAACGACAATCCAACGAAGAGACGACGACAAATCCAACAGGAACACCACACGGAGAGACAAACATCCAACGAATCCGACAGGAACACCACACGGAGAGACAACATCCAACGATCTGACAAAGGAGATGAGAGAACTGTGAGAATATATGGTGAGATGAGATCGGCTGCAGCTGGTGATGTGATGACGATCAGCTGGAGCGGATCAAGGAATGACACTCATTCACGCCCACTACACACGTGCTTTCATACAACAACATAAACACGAGACGAGAAGGAAACAATGAACTTGTATACCGTGACAGTACCCCCTCTCCTAGGAACGCCTCCTGGCGTTCCCAGACTCCCTTACCTGTCGATTGAAATCATCGATCAGAGAGTGATCCAGGATGTCTCTAGCCGGAACCCAACTTCTCTCCTCCGGACCGTAACCTTCCCAGTCCACCAAGTACTGAAATCCACGTCCCCTCCGTCTAGAATCCAGAATGCGATTTACCGAATAGGTGGTCTCCCCATCTACGAGACGCGGCGGGGGGGGGACCGGGACTGGCGGATTAATGCGAGCATGAAACACAGGCTTGATTTTTGAAACATGGAAAACGGGGTGAACCCTCCTGTACGCTGGAGGTAAACTAAGGCGGACTGTCACCGGACTAATGATCTTGGTGACAGTGAACGGGCCAATGAATTTGGGGGCAAGCTTATTAGAGACGGATCGGAGAGGAATGTTCTTAGTTGAAAGCCACACTTTTTGACCAACGACGTATACGGGAGGCTTTGACCGGTGGCGATCGGCCTTAGCCTTGGTGCGCGCCCCCACTTGGAGTAGAGCCTCACGGGCTCTAGTCCAAGTGCGGTGACACCTCTGGATTAAGGCGTGAGCGGAGGGGACCGCGACCTCGGATTCCAGACTAGGAAAAATAGGTGGCTGGTAACCTAAACTACACTCAAACGGAGATAGGCCCGTAGCCGACACTGGTAACGTATTGTGGGCGTACTCCACCATGGAAATCTGTTGACTCCAAGAGGAAGGATTCTTAGAAACCAAACATCGCAACACCCTTTCCAGATCTTGGTTGGCTCTCTCGGTCTGACCATTGCTCTGGGGGTGGAACCCTGAGGACAGACTAACCGTCGCCCCCAGTAACTTACAAAATTCTTGCCAAAATTTGGACACAAACTGGGGTCCTCTGTCAGAGACCACGTCCATCGGGAGGCCATGTAAGCGAAAGATGTGGTCAATGACTGTCAACGCTGTCTCCTTAGCTGAGGGTAATTTGGGTAAGGGAATGAAATGAGCCGCCTTCGAGAACCGGTCCACCACAGTCAAAACGACTGTGTTGCCCTGGGAGGGCGGGAGGGCGGTGACAAAATCTAGAGCGATATGGGACCAGGGTCTCGAAGGGACAGGCAGCGGTTGAAGGAGCCCATCAGGCGGACGATTGGAAGTCTTACCAGTGGCACAGACCGAGCAAGCCAAAACAAAACTGTGGATGTCACGAGCCATAAGTGGCCACCAAAATCGTTGCTTGACTAAAAACTTAGTACGATTAACTCCTGGATGACAAGCCACGTTGGAGCAATGACCCCACTGTATAACGTCGGACCGTAATCCCTCCGGCACAAATAAGCGATTCGGTGGGCAACCGGGCGGAGGCATTACCCCTTCTAAGGCCGTCTTGACCTTCAATTCGATCTCCCATACGAGTGTGGAAACAAATAGGGTTTCCGGTAAAATGCACTCGGGAGTAGACGGGCGTTCGGAACGATCAAAAATGCGAGATAAAGAGTCGGGTTTGATGTTCTTAGAACCCGGGCGGTACGAGAGAGAAAAATCAAAACGACCGAAAAAAAGTGCCCACCGAGCCTGCCTGGAGTTCAATCTTTTGGCGGTTCTGATGTACTCTAGATTCTTGTGATCGGTCCAGACGATAAAAGGAACCCCCGCACCTTCTAACCAATGACGCCATTCCTCCAACGCTAACTTGACTGCCAACAACTCCCTGTTACCAATGTCGTAATTGCGTTCGGCTGGGGATAATCGATGAGAAAAAAACGCGCAAGGATGCATCTTATCGTCTGCGGGCGAACGCTGGGACAGGACTGCTCCTACCCCCACCTCTGATGCGTCGACCTCCACCACGAACTGACGTGAAGAATCAGGGGCAACGAGGATGGGAGCTGAAACAAAGCGGCTCTTGAGTTTGGCAAACACAGCCTCGGCTGTATCTGACCACCTGAACGGAGTTCTGGGGGAGGTCAAGGCAGTCAGAGGTGCGGCTAGTTGGCTGAAGTTGCGAATGAAACGCCGATAGAAGTTGGCGAACCCCAGAAACCTCTGCAGGGCCTTACGAGAATCTGGACTTGGCCACTCTACCACAGCCTTAACCTTCTCAGGGTCCACACGCATTCCCTAAGACGAAATGATGTATCCTAGAAAAGGAACAGACTGTGCATGAAAATCGCATTTCTCCGCCTTGACAAAAAGCCCATTCTCTAGCAACCTCTGAAGCACTCGTCGAACGTGTTGCACATGTTCCTGGAGAGACGAGGAAAATATCAATATGTCATCCAGGTAAACATATATGAACTGATCTATCATGTCTCGCAACACGTCATTGACCAGTGCCTGGAAGACTGCTGGGGAGTTGGACAGCCCGAAAGGCATGACCAAGTATTCAAAGTGCCCCCTGGGGGTGTTAAAGGCAGTCTTCCATTCATCCCCCTCCCTAATGCGAACCAGATGATAAGCGTTACGCAAGTCCAATTTCGTGAAAACAGACGCTCCCTGCAACCTCTCGAAGGCTGAAGACATTAACGGCAAAGGATAAGTATTCTTTACCGTGATGTTATTCAGCCCCCGGTAGTCAATACAAGGTCGCAGAGACCCGTCCTTCTTTCCCACAAAAAAGAACCCCGCCCCCGCCGGAGAAGAGGAAGGACGGATGAAACTGGTTGCCAGAGAATCAGAAATATATTTCTCCATAGCCTCCCTCTCCGGATTGGAAAGCGAATATAACTTGCCCTTAGGCGGAGACTTACCTGGCAGTAAATCTATGGCACAGTCATAGGGACGATGCGGAGGAAGAGAAGCAGCCCGAGACTTACTGAACACTTCCTTCAGATCGTGGTACTCCTCGGGCACGTTAGACAAGTCCCCTGCCTCCTCCTGTAACACAAAAACAGGCACAGACGGACAAGCAGACATCAGACAAGACTTATGACATTCCTTGCTCCACTCCAGAATAGCTCTTTGCTGCCAGTCCACACGAGGGTTGTGATGAATGAGCCAGGGGTGTCCAAGAACTACAGGTGCCAGGGGGGAATCCAGTATATAAAAAAAAATAGTTTCTGAGTGATTGCCTGAGGTGATGAGTGTGATGTTTTCGGTGATGAGCGAGATGATGGGAAGTTCTTGACCATTTAATGCGTGTACTGCAATCCTCTGTGTGAGTGGTTTAAGGGGAATCTGAAGTCTATGTGCAAAAGTACTGTCCATAAAATTACCCTCAGCCCCGGAGTCCAGAAGTGCTTGACAGTCGTGCTGGTGAATTGACCATCTCAGTCTTACCGGAAGGAGGGTAGATGTGGATGAGGTCTTCTCGGCGGAGATCCCACCCGATAGTAGCCTCATACTTACTATCGGGCTTGGCCTTTTACCGGGCAGTTGTAGGCAAAGTGTCCCGAACCTCCACAGTATAGGCAGAGGCCCTGGGACCTCCGCCTTTCCCTCTCCTCCCGGGAAAGCCGAGCTCGACCCACCTGCATGGGTTCGTGATCGAAGACTGGGCTGACCACGTCCCTGCCACTGGACCGTTGACCCTCTGCTCCAGCTGGAGACCAAATGGACGGTGCTCTTCCCCCGACTCTGGTGATGCGAGCGTCCACCCTCAGAGCGAGCTCGACGAGTCCATTCAGCGTCGTGGGGAGGTCCAGGGCGTAGATCTCCCTCTGGACGCGGTCAGCCAACCCATGCAGGAACATGTCCCACTGCGCCGCCTCGTTCCACTGGCTTTCGGCCGCCAGGGTGCGGAACTCGATCGAATAGTCCGAGACCGACCTGTCACCCTGACGGAGGTCGGCCAACACCCTGGCAGCCTCTCTCCCCGCGACGGCCCGATCGAACACCCGTCTCATCTCTGAGGAGAGTGCCTGGAACGAGGCACAGCAAGGGTCTTGATTTTCCCACACCGCTGTCCCCCATAACGCCGCCTTTCCGGTCAACAAGGTAATGACAAATGCCACCTTGGCTGGCTCATTATTGAAAGTTCTCGGTTGCAGTGCAAAATGCATGGCACAACGTGTCAGAAATGCTCTGCAGTAAGCAGACTCACCAGCGTATGATTCAGGAACAGGTAGGCGTGGCTCTGATGTCGTAGCGATCGCTGGTGGTGTGGGGGGAACAGCTGGTGTGGGTGGCGCAGCGGGAGCACGAAGTAGTTGGATCTGCTGGGTGAGCTCGGACACCTGCGTCACCAAAGCTTGTACCGCACGACCCGTGTCCCCTAAATTCCTCTCCTGAGAATCCATTCTTCTCGCGCTGTGCTGAAGGAATTCCTCCAACGAGGTCGGCGAACCTGCTGCTTCCATAGCACGGTCAGATCGTTCTGTCATGGTTGTCAAAAACAGGACGGAAGCAATCGCAGGTCTAACTCAGTTCTTTATTGAACAGTGAAAAGATTGACAGGAACACGGGTGTGGACTGATGACGCAGGGACCTCGATGGTCGAAGACGAACCCGTGAAGTGCAGTGGAAACCCAAACGACAATCCAACGAAGAGACGACGACAAATCCAACAGGAACACCACACGGAGAGACAAACATCCAACGAATCCGACAGGAACACCACACGGAGAGACAACATCCAACGATCTGACAAAGGAGATGAGAGAACTGTGAGAATATATGGTGAGATGAGATCGGCTGCAGCTGGTGATGTGATGACGATCAGCTGGAGCGGATCAAGGAATGACACTCATTCACGCCCACTACACACGTGCTTTCATACAACAACATAAACACGAGACGAGAAGGAAACAATGAACTTGTATACCGTGACAGCAATAGCCTATGTAAAATGGCAATACATTTCTCTATTTGAATTTACATTTTCCATTACATTTGTGCAACGTTGGTGCAAAATGAAAAATCAATTATAGATTTACATTTGCCATTTCATACACTAGTTTTAAAGGGTAACTAAACACTCAAACAACTTTTTTTAGTTAATGATCTGTAGAATGGAGCTTCATAAATGCTGTTCTTTGATTCGACATTTTTTGACATTTGGGTTTAAAGTGTTTTAATTCTACAATATATGGTGTAAAAACGTCTGAGTGCTGCCCTCTTCAGGTTGAACGGTGGCTACTGCAGTTGAATTTTCCTATTGGAAGTTGTGGTACCCTCTGACGTCAGAGGGTACCAGCTAACCACGCCCTTGCCTACAGAGAGATGTGTCTCAGGCGCACCCCCCCCCCCCCCCCTCGCTGGGCTCTGCCCACTTTTCCAGCATTTTTCAAATATTGCCAGTGGGTGGAGTCAGACTCTGACCAGGGGTTTAGTTACCCTTTAATATGTAAATTGAATACATATTTTAACGCTTTATAAGTTGCAAAATTATAATTCAAATGTATTACAGAAATGATTAGATATTTTAACATGTTCAAGCAAAAAGTGTAGCAAAATGATCATTTCAATTTTATTTTCCTTAATTGCATTTACACTCACAGTTGAGACACTTGCGATTTCATTTTCATTAAATGTCCCGCAATGAATGTAGCAAAATTCAATGTGCAAATTGAAAATGCATTCCGAGCCGATCACGTCCCCACCCCCTTCCGACCCGTCAATCACTGTATCCAGGCGGGGCTCGGCTACAGGTAAACATTGGCTATAAATGTTAGGCTACATATTTTGAGTTGTTGGAAGGGAACATGGCGGCGGCAGAGCTGATACGAACGTTACATTTACTGGCAGAAGAAGGGGAGCGTGAACGGAGAAATTGTAGTGTTTCCGAAGATTATTAAGCGTCTGCAGGTGATAGAACCAGTATGTTGTTGAAACGTCTGTGATCATTTTCTGCCTTATCAGGCGTCGACACCCGTTTGGTGTGAACATTATGCTGCGCTGCCTGCTGTTGTCTGATGCTGGACTGTGTTAATGATGGTTTCGTTTTGTATTAAATATTCTCATTGTCTGAAACACATATGCTTATCTTTATTCTTATTACTATTAACTATCATTACCCAATAAAGTTGGAGATCCTAGTTTTTGCATGATCACAGAATATGACGGGTCAAATTCATAGAAAAATGTGACCGCTTTTTATTTCTTCATAACTGACTATTATGTTCAATAAAGTGACTCATGTGATGTATGACCATTTCCCATTTATATTTTATCAAGCATATTGATTAGATATTGAGAATCTGACTAGTCAAATTCGAAGACTAGCTTTTTTTGGGTGAATTGTGGGGCAGGTCCGGGGCTGGTGACATCATCGTCTATAATTCAGTGTCTACTATTTTAAAAACCGAAGCAGCAAAACAGCTAAAAGAAGCACAAAACAAACGAGACTATTTTCTGTGGATTTGGAGCATGTGGGGGGCTGAGTGACCTCAGAATGACCAATAAATATTATTTTAATGAAACGAGAAATAGGTCCCAGACACTCAGTCAGGTAAACAATGAGGAGAAGGTTAAAGTTAAAAAGCCTTTATTAAATATGCTTTATTAAATCACAATAAAAGTACACAAGCCAACATGTTTCGACCAACACATGGTCTTCTTAGCCCATCTGCCTCTTCATTTCCACTGACATGTTTGTTTATAGTATAGAAGTAGCCTATTGTAACAACTAATAATAACATCAAAGTTTTAACAAAAATAGTGAGCATTACAATAAATACTATAGGCCTAAGTTAAATACAGGAGGTACACTCTTTTGGAAATTCAGAGAACAGTTCGAAGCGCTCTCTTCAGCCTTAGCCTACTTGAGCTTTGTGTTGTCTGTGGTTCCCACTGGATAAAGACAAATATAAAGAGCCAAGATTTGATGACAAGCTATAAAATCGCCTATTCTAAAAAAAATATCGCCTATTCTTTGAAGATGAGTTGGGTAACT
Organism: Siphateles boraxobius; assembly: GCF_051911475.1. Lineage (NCBI taxonomy): Eukaryota > Metazoa > Chordata > Actinopteri > Cypriniformes > Leuciscidae > Siphateles > Siphateles boraxobius. Next base: position 30,119,911 of record NW_027509193.1, read on the forward strand.
GAAAACATGGTTTCCCAGCCAGCACAGCCATGTGGGGCCCAAATGGGTTTGACCTGGGCTATCTAACTGGGACCCAGACAGTTTTGTCCTCAGTTTCCATGTAGGCCTCACATGGGTTTGCCCAGATGAAATGAACACTGCTCAGTGTACACACTACATGCTGTTAAATGTAACACTGAATCAGTGTTGGAGTTAATGAGATAATTAAGTGATTGAATAATGATGTTTGTTATGGCGAGAACAGCAAGAGAAAATCCAATCAGATGCTTTAAGCTGATTGCATATAATCATCATGTAGTGGCTTAACTCACTTATGTTATGTGTGAGTTTTATACGGGTGATATCCCAGCAGGCACAGGATATAGACTACAAAGTCGGTCAGACGTTGGATTTAGTTTGAAAATGAAAGTCGGGTTGATGTTTAAATCCAATGTTTGTTTGACGTCAAACAACGTCGGGCAGTCATTGAATTTTGGTTGGAATAAACCAAACAAAAAGGGGAGATAAATGGCTATACACGTATTACCATCTTCACTTAAAACTAACCAGATTTACTTTATTTAATATCCCGTTTAATGAAATCAATAGTTGTATTTTAAAGTCACCATGATGGTTGTTAGCGTTTTCTTTAGTTGTGGTCTTGACCCTTGACTCCTTAATATAAAATTTTCTGTGGCTGCTATAATTGTGTATTTATAAAGCACAATTTTGTAAAAAAAAGCATGAGAAAAACAATCAGGTTATATTGGCTGTTTGTTGATGATGATGATAATGTCATTATATAATTACCTGATTCCCTGATCTTATTCTGTGTCTAATTTTGATGTAAAGGATATAGGATTATATAGGATTTGTGGTTTTGATAATGTATTTTTCATAATAGAAGTCATTTGAATCGCATTTCTTATAGTGTTGTTTATCAAATAATATACTTGGTTTTTAAAAACTATCTAGTGCTCAAAAACCTGTCATCTACTGCTTTACGTAGACGCACACAGACATCAAGAAACATCATATGAATCTCAACAATGGTGACAATCATACAAAATATCCAGTTAATCAGATCACCCCTGAGCATAAAGCAAGCTACAAAAAATCCAGCTGCATAATTTATTAATGCAGCAATGCATGCTGGGAGATATAGGTGAGTTTTGATTGGTGGTGCCCAGCATGCACTGCAGCATGAAGCATTTCATTGATTGTCACCATGTTTGAGAGTCATACACTGATTCTTGATGGCTAAGTAATAATGTAAAGGAACGACTAAATGTTTCTAAAATCCTTTTTATAATTTGATACAGAACATTGCTCTTATGCTGTACAATTAAATTGCTTCTATCATAAAACAACACTAAAAACACAAATCATCAAAAATCAGTCAACATACCCTAATCTAATTTCCTCAAGGCTTTTTTGCCACAACAAATGTGCTTTATAAAGACACAATTAAAGCAGCGCGAGAAAATGTATTACTAAATAGTCATGGGTCAAGAGTCCAACTAAAGCAAACACTAACCACGATCATGGTGACTTTAAAATACAACTATTGATTTAATTAAAACGGAAATCAAATAAAGGCAGTCTGGTTAGTAATAAGTGAAGCTGGTAATGCTGTTTGTGGAGTTTTTTAATCAGATATTGAGAGATTTAATGTATTTCATCTTCAGTTGATTTCATCTGTGGCTGGAAGTAATTCTTGTGTTTTTCTTTCCTTCAATGATTCTGCTTGTTAACAGCATGTGTTCATCAATAATGCTCAATCATTATTCAATCACTTAATTATCTCATTAACTCCAACACTGATTCAGTGTTACATTTAACAGCCTGTAGTGTGCACACTGAGCAGTGTTTATTTCATCTGGGCAAACCCATGTGAGGCCTACATGGAAACTGAGGACAAAACTGTCTGGGTCACAGTTAGATAGCCCAGGTCAAACCCATTTGTGCCCCACATGGCTGTGCTGGCTGGGTTAGCATAGCCTACATGAGATCGGGCTGGGTTTAGCTCTTTCTCTAATTCCGACAGCCTGACCTGTCCCATCAAAGTCAAGTGCTCACTGCACATCACGCAAGACTCACTTACGATTTAGTTTAGTTTATAACATTACATAAGATGAGACTTCAGAATCATGCAAACTTATAGAGCCTCACTTTTCTATAGCATTATTGACCACCACAGTCAGACTATTAATGCCAATATAATGTTATGACCAAATAATACAACCAAAAAAAGAAAAAAGAAAAACTATTCAGTCGTAGGCTACATGTGAAAAGTTATTCCCCGAAATATGTTTTGGATTGTGCCACGGTTTTTATAAATCCAAAGCCTATTTTCTTCAGTCCTCTAATCCCTGCTGTGTGTGTTTTTCTGGATTGTGGCTGAATTATTGGTTTTATTGGTTTTATTCAACACACCAAACTTCTGATCAGTCTTATGTATGTCCACATAAGAATGTGTGTTTTAGTGTGCGTCTATTTTACAGTCTTGATTTTCTCTTTAAGTCTTGAACCACCGGTGACCGCTTGGGCACCTCATGGCGGCTTGCAGCTATATTGTAATATATTGTAATTAATTTCAAGTATTTATGGTAAATTATTAAATTAATTTCAATTCAATTAATAGCTAGGAAGTTCTATAAAGGTGAATACAAAAATACAGCTTTACAAAGTATATTGTAAAATAAAGTGGGGCATTCAAAAGTTGATAAGTCTTTCCAAAGCTTGATAAGTCATCTTTGGGGGTGTGAGGAGGATCTTGGGTGTTTCTTCCTGATGGCAGTATAAAACAGCCAGTCCTCTTGCCAGCAGTCTACAGAAGTTTTCTGCAAACTAAAGTCATCCTTCCACGATGAGTCTCACTGCCAAAGACAAAGCTGCCGTCACAGCCCTTTGGGCCAAGATCTCAGGAAGAGCTGACGAGATCGGACATGATGCTCTTTCTAGGTAAGGTTTATTATGCTGTGCTGTAATATGCTGATAGTCATAGCTTAATGTTTTCTCTTGCCGTATATCTGGAATTCAATTCAACGTGTCTGCTTATAGGATGCTGGCGGTCTACCCACAGACCAAAACCTATTTCTCTCACTGGAAAGACCTGAGCCCCGGCTCTGCTCCAGTGAAGAAGCACGGGAAGACTGTGATGGGTGGCGTTGGCGAGGCTGTCAGCAAAATCGACGATCTTACTTCTGGACTTCTGAACCTCAGCGAGCTTCATGCTTTCCAGCTGCGAGTTGATCCCGCAAATTTTAAGGTATGAAAGTTCGTCTTAATTTTGTCATACTCTCGCAGTCACGGTAACCTGAATTCGCTGTCTGTGTTTTCCCATAGATTCTGTCCCACAACATACTCGTGGTTCTGGCCATTCTGTTCCCCACCGATTTCACTCCCGAGGCCCATGTTGCTATGGACAAGTTCCTCTCTGCTTTGTCTCTGGCTCTGGCCGAGAAGTACAGATGAGCGCGCGTGGTTGTTCAAGACCAGACGGATGCCTGTATAAACATTCTGTCTTATTATGATGCAATAAAGTATGAAAAACCTTAAATAAACGTATTTGCTGCATATTTTTAAGTCATTAACCTGTCAATATCAGCTGGTCAGTAAATTATGTTTTAAATCATCGCTTTGTTGTCATAACGAGAAGACAATTAGCGAATGTAGACGAAATATAATATCAGAACACAAATATTGTTTATAACTGATTATAAGACTGCCATCATGAACAGGAAAGTGATGTTGTTTTATCTCGCATACTCAGAACAGGTTTGGCTACAAATCTGTTATTTAAAATACAATAAAACAACCAACCACAAAAATAAATAAGCAAATAGGCTACATTTAAACAACTTAAAACTTTAAAACCTTAATTAACATGAGACCAGAAATTGCTTCATAATTTATCAGCCTTAAGCATAGTTTGTGTAAAACATAGCCTAAGATTGATCATTACAACATAAATATATCCTCTTATTAAAAATAAAATATTTTGCCTATCGGTCTAAGCCCTTGTCGTTAAACTTTTATTAAAAAATAAACTATGAAATTATCATTACAACATAAATATATCCTCTCATCAAAAAATATATATATTGTCTGTAGGTCTAAGCTCTTGTCGTTAAACTTTTATTAAAAATAAACTGTAACGCGCGTGAGTTATCCCCTGCATTTAGTTCTTGCAGCGCTGTTCCGTGGGTTCTTGGCTTCGTTCTGTTATCACCACAGTAGGGAGAACACTGACAAGGTATGGCAAGCCGTATTAACTTTTATTCATTTCCAGGATATGAAATGTTGATATAAACAATTACATTTTTGATATCAACAATTACATTTTTGATATCAACAATTTAATTATTGATATCAACAATTGAATTCTTGATATCAACAATTGAATTCTTGATATCTGTAATTGTATTTCCACTATAGTGAAATGTCACCATAGGCTGCCATTCAAAATTAATTGTTGATATCAACAATTGATTTCTTACTAGTAGAAATATCATTTTTGATATCAATAATTACATTGTCACTATAAAAATGTGAATTCCTGATATCAATAATTCAATTGTCACTAGTTGAAATGTCTATACTTGATATCAACAATTAAATTGCTACTAGTAAAATTTTTCATTTTTGATATCTGAAAATGTATTTCTAATATCAATATTATTTCAGATATCTAAAATGGCTTTCTTACTAGTAACAATCACATTCATGATATCAGAAATTAACATTGTCACTAGTGAAAATGGAATTATTGATATCAAAAATGAACATTGTTACTAGTAAGAATTGTATTTCTGATATGTGAAATTGGAATTGAAACTAGTAAGAAATCAATTCTTGATATCAACAATTGATTTTGAATGGCAGCCTATGGTGACATTTCACTAGTGAAAATACAATTACAGATATTAAAGGGTTAGTTCACCCAAAAATGAAAATGATGTCATAATGACTCACCCTCATGTCGCTCCAAGCCCGTAAGACCTCCGTTCATCTTCAGAACACAGTTTAAGATATTTTAGATTTAGTCCGAGAGCTTTCTGTCCCTCCATTGAAAATGTATGAACGGTATACTGTCCTTGTCCAGAAAGGAAATAAAGACATCATCAAAGTAGTCCATGTGACATCAGTGGGTTAGTTAGAATGTTTTGAAGCATCGGAAATACATTTTGGTCCAAAAATAACAAAAACTAGGACTTTATTCAGCATTGTATTGTCTTCCGGTTCTGTTGTGGATCCAAAAATAGCCTAATTGTTTAATCTGATGTGCATCTGATGTGTTCTATGAGGCCAATAATCTATAAAAGCACAAACCTACGGATGGAGGCACCAGAAAAATGGCTGAACCAAATAACAAAGAAAATACATTTTTCAAAAAGAGGAGATTCATGACATTTTAGAGGAGGTGGAGCTACACAACAAATCTTATTCAGCAGGTTTAAGGGCAGTCATACAAATAAAACAAAAATAAAAAATCTGGGAGGATATTACAAAACTGACTTTAAGGGGCATTAAAAGTTCAGGGAAGGAGGTCATGAAGAAGTGGCAGGACTTTGCCAGCCTTGCTAAAAGGAAAAGGGCACTGCAGAGGACAACATTTAATTAAACAGTTGGTGGGGCTAATGAGTCCCCCCTTCTCACAGCAGAGGATGAAAAGACCTGGGGTGCTTCTCATTTCTTATTTGTGCATCCTCGTTTCCTTTCCTCGCTTCCTTTCCTCGCGTCTTAGCTCCACCTCTTCAGGATGCGAGGGAAGGAAGCAAGGAAAAGATGCGAGGACGGATGAATTGAAGGAAGTGAAATGATATATCCTCGCCCCCTTTAGCGTCACTTCAAAGCGTTGTCAAGTAATGATGACTCTACACCGCTGGATTTAGCTTGCATGTCGGGATTCTTGAACATTAGAGATAATTATTTATATTGTTACCGTTTCAACCTCCACAAAACAAAACATTTGTTCTTATTTTTTACATTACCAGTTATTATTAACAATGAATTATTCCCAGTTATTAACTGCTTTTTATTTGTTGTAGGCTATAGTATTAATTTTACAGTAATATTACAGTTTGTTTAATTTTAGTGCTTTGATATAATTCTGCAACTGTCCTACTAGAGTTGTTGTGATTTCACATACATTTGTGTCTTACATAAACAATAATAATAATTAATAAACTGTGGCAAGAACACCATTCTTACTAAAGCAAAATACAATAAAAGTTTGCAAAAGGTCTGGGTTATTTAACTATGAATTCATGCACAATACCTTGTACATAATTTTTTTGCATATGCAAACATACAAGGATCAATTGTTTACAACTTGTTAGCCTAATAGTGTTATTGTTAATTCCATTACATCATCATTGGACTTTTATAAGAGTCAGGTGTGTATTCTGTATATAAACCAATTTTCATTACACATTTCCATCTACAATTACGATGAAAACGATAGTAGGTATATCCTGTGCCCTATCATTACAACACATTCTTCACCAAATTGCACAACATGAACAGCGTCGCTCAAGTAGATGGAAAGCACGATTGCGTCGTGTCCTACTCCTGGCTGAGGTATTGTTAAAAATACTATGTGCAGATATGTGGGGTTAATATTTGAATTCAGATTAATAGCCGCCTTTGTTATTGTATATAATTTCTTAATTTAAACTGAACAGTGATATTTGCTTATACATGAAATAAACATATTTACATGTTTTTTTTTAATTACAGGTTAAAATAACAGCTACTTCGATTTATGCTGAAATAAATGCCACCGTACCACTGCTAAAATTATACTTCGATGGTAGGCAGAACCTCAAGGTGGACTTTCGACTGAGCCGGGACTCTATGGAAGCTTTGATAAGGATGCTGCCACAATATGAAGCACATGGTTGGGGACACCACATAACCATACTGGTAACTGTGTACTGGCTAGCACATGGTCTGTCATACAGTGTGGTGGCCCGGGCCTTTCAGGTGCCAGTATCCTCTGTTTGCAGGCTGGTTCACACAGGAACCATAAAGATTGCAGCCATGCACCAGCAGCTCATACAAATGCCAGATGCACAAGACCTTGATGAGGTTGTCCTTGGTTTGGAAAATTTGGCCAACAGCCCCGTCTTCTCCAAGTGTGTGGGTGCTATATATGGGTGTCATATCCGCATCAAGACCCCCGCTGGACCCACTGGTCAGGACTACATAAATATAAAACTCTTCCCATCCATTCAGATGCAGGCAGTATGTGATGGGAAGGACCGGTTCCTTAATGTGTTTGTGGGATATCCTGGTTCTGTCCATGACACTAGAGTCCTGAGAAACAGCAAAATCTATAAAGAGGCATTGTATCCTCCACAAGGATACTTCCTTTTGGGGGATGGAGGCTACCCCTGCATCATCCATCCTGTGGCCATCATTACTCCGTACCGGGAGCCAGTGCAAGGGAGAGTGCAGGCCCTCTTCAATCACTACCACGCCAAGGCTCGCTCCATAATTGAGCGGGTCTTTGGTATGATGAAAACACGCTGGAGGTCCCTGCTTTTCAAGTCTCTTGAGGTGGACCACACCTTTGCCCCAACAGTTATCGTGGCGTGTGCAGTTCTGCATAACATTTGCCTGACAACAGGAGACATAATTGAAGCCCCTGAAGTTGTGGATGATGTGGGTTTACCTCCACCCTGTCCAGTGAGAGGGGTCTGTAGTGTAAATGCCTGGCGTGATAAACTGGCAGCAAAACTCTCAGCTCCTCAGGTGTATCCGGTGGAGTTAAATGAGCATGATTATTTGTAGATAGCCTACATGAAGACAAATGTTGCTCCACACAAAGTTTAGTTTCAGATTGTGTATGGATAAAAATAAAAAATAAATACCCATGTCTCTAGCCTCACAAGTTACTTTTTTTATTTATTTGCAATATCCATATTATCAATAGATGAAATAGTTTCATGTAAATAAACATGTTTGCCAATTATGCCTATATTTTTGTTTTGTACTCATCTGGCAACTGTGTTTACCATAAAACATCTATTAAGGCATATAATGGCACAAAAAAAAAATCTCAAAGCAAAAACGACAAACAGAGATTGTGTTCAACTTTTTTTAATCAGCTGTTCAAAGAGGTCAAGGAACCTAGTTGACGTAGATTGCATTAACTCATGCGTGGCTTGAAAACGTTCCTCCTCTTTTTCTGTCTCCTTCTCTAGAAAATCTAGCACTCTGTTGGATCTTTTCTTTTTAGGTGGCGGGGGACCCGAAGAAGTACAGGGTCTTTCCTCCTGGAAGTTGCCTGTGCCAGGCGTTGCAGAGGACGTTGTGTCCTCCTCCTCCCTTTCCTCCACAGATGCGGATGGTGGCAAGCCAGGGTCTTTGGACACAGCAGAACAGCAAGTGACTTCTGCATCGCATGAGTCTATGAGGATGGGAGGCTCAATAGACGGCCTCCCCCCAATAGGCTCATGAATGGCAGAAAACCACGGCCATGTGGCTGCTGTGGCCTCCCCACTATCTGTTCCTGTGCCCGTAGGAGGACGGCGAAGCTCCTAAAATAAAATAAATATATTCTCTATTAAACTAGCAAGAAGAAAATTCACACCAATTGAAATAAATACATGCATTCATTTTGTACATACCTTATATTTTCTCTTTAGATTGTCCCATTTTTTGGAATTTTGATTTGGAGTAACTTTTCCATCTAAACCAATCCTCTGAAGAACTTTACTACACAATCAAAATCAACAAACTATATACTGAAACACAGACAAAGATAGTGTAAGAATATTATCAAAACCTTAATGCATTTATCAAACAAAGTGAAGACAAAGCATATTTTCCCCATGCATACTAGAACATAACTCACATCCAGGCTTTTTTGGCACTGTTCCTCTTCCCAGTGAAGTCAGAATCAAGCTCCATACGCAATCTAATTAAGTTTTCTATCTCCTCATCAGTCCCTGTAAGAAAGAATTTTACACCACAGTGAAGCAGTTCGAAATGTTAATGTGTTGCATATTAACCCCTGCAGGCATAAACTACAAATATACTGTGAAATCAACACATCAAAACAAATTAACAACAAATTAAAATCATTCTCTATTCTCCATTTATCAATATAAGAGGCATTAATTCAACAATTAAAAGCAATAAGCAGTAAAATCAATAAACATAATTAAAACTGCTGAAAAGTATGTTAAGACACTGTCAAAAAATAACTCACATTTACAATAACTTCATGCTTAATACTCACATTTATGTGTGTTTGAATGTTCTGCCATGGTTAGCACTTGGAGCTGATGTGAAGGGGGAGGAGAATTTATACGTGCGTCACGTTAAGTAGATAGAACACTACCGCATAGTATAGACCTGTGTATCCTCGATCATCGCTCCTCAGGAAGCCTCCTCACTCCTCTATCCTCGCCTCCTCGCGGTGCAATTAGAGAATTGAGACGTCCTTCAAGATGGCCGAGCTCGATCGGTTTCCGGGTCATAGGATGGAGGACGGAGGAGCGAGGAGATGAGGAGGGATAATGACCCCTGGTCATTACTTGGCACAAGTGCTTCAGATGGCATTTGTGGTGGTATTGTCATCCACAGAGGAGTAGGGGTAACTTAACCTGAGCCTGAGTCAGGTCCTTCATGTTCAGAGGAACTATCAGTTTCATCTGCCATCTCCCAGCATCTACTATCTCCTAGTCCTCCAAACAACCCTCCCAGGCCTCAGCTTCCTTCTTCTGTTATCCAGACTGCAGCCACAAACCCCAGCAGTTTGAGAATGTTTGTAGTTGTAGCAGGACATTTAAGAGTGTCCTTACTTAACAGGGCGGAAGATGAAGAGGTGGAGGAGGAGGAGGACGAAAATGGCATGAGGGGACCAAATGATGCCCAACCAAGAAAAGCCCAATACATGGCTGGGTTTCGTGCACGTCAGGAAGTCATTGACTTTTTTTTTGTTCATCCCTATTTTTTCCCAGTCTTTAAAGCATATTAGTACATATTTTATTTAATTTTTTGTTCCTTTATTAAATTTAGATTAAAATTATTAGATTAAATTATTTATATATTTTTTTTGTTTTCTGCGATGTTACGATGCTTTTGGGAAACCCAGCCCAGACGTGGACCGGATCTGGGCCGACACTATGTTGCTATCTGGGTGACTTTTAATAGAGTAAATTATATTGATTAAATTTTATTGATAAACAATTTCTCGGTAGCCTACATTTTACACCATTTGTACAAGACAGATGAACTTTTAAACTAATTTAAAAAGAGGATGAAGGCTGAAAACTCAATTCGTGTTTAATATGATTTCTGTCATGATGTGGGTTTTGTGTCTTGTCATGTTCAGTGGTTCCTTGTCTATTAGTTATCCCAGGTGTTTCCCATTAACCACGCCCCCTTGTTATCTTGTCTAGCTCGTTTGTCCCTTATTTAAGCCATGTGTTTTAGCCTCATCTTTGTGAGTTCTTGTTTAATGTTTGACTGTTAACGCTCGTGTTGGTTTGTTCCTGTTCTTGAATCCTGTTCCTGAGTCCTGTATCCAGTCTGTTTAGTTTGTAGTTTGTTAAATAAAGCGTGTGCTGCACTTGGATCCAGCCTCATCTCTGCTTCAACCGCACGACGTGACAGAAGAACTCACCAGATCGTGATCCAGCAGCCATGCCTTTCTGGAGTCCAGTCGACGTCCAGATTCTCCGTCTTCGCCAGGAGAATCGCGCCATCGAGGATTATGTCACAGAATTCCTCGAGCTGGCGCATCTCGCGCAAATGAGCACACAGTGCTTGAAGATCTTCTTCCGCGGGGGATTATCGGAACCTCTCGGGTCTCAGATGCCCGAACCTGATCCGCACGTGTCTTTAGAGTGGTATATCGACTTGACCCTGTTGTGGAGCGGCTCTTCGTTTACCGTGGGCGTGGAGGAGAAGCTGCGAGAGCCTGCGCTTCACGTCAGCCCGGTCTCGCCCGCGCCGCGCTTCACTTCAGCTCTGCCGAGACCACGCTCCACAACCCCGCGCTTCACGTCTGCTTAACCGAACCCGCGTTTTACTCCAGCCCTGCCGAGACCGCGCTCCACAAGCCCGCACTTCACGTCTGCTCAGCCGAACCCGCGTTTCACTCCAGCCCTGCCGAGACCGCGCTCCACAAGCCCGCGCTTCACGAGTCAAGTCAGTCAAGTGCCGAATCAAGTGAGTCAAGTGCCGAGTCAAGTGAATCAAGCGCCGAGTCAAGCGCCGAGTCAAGCGCCGAGTCAAGTGCGTCCAGTGCTGAATCAAACCAAGTGAGTGAATCTAGCCAAGTGAGAGTATCTAGCCCAGTGACTCGCCGTCGCAGGAAGAGGAGAAGGAGGACTCCTTCGGCTCGCCAGGCTCCGGTGAGCGTAACCAGACTCCTCGCCCTGCCGGTCCCGCCTCTGCGCCTCGCCCTGCCGGTCCCGCCTCTGCGCCTCGCCCTGCCGGCCCCGCCTCTGCGCCTCGCCCGGCCGGCCCCGCCTCTGCGCCTCGCCCGGCCGGCCCCGCCTCTGCGCCTCGCCCTGCCGGCCCCGCCTCTGTGCCTCGTCTTATCTGTGTCCTTCAAGCTCTGGGAGGTTACTCTTGAACCCTGTTACAGCCCGGAGGTTCCTCCCGCGGATTTCCCCAAGTATTTTTTTGGGGGGGGCAGTAGGTACCCTGAGAGGGCCATGGAGGCAGCGCTGACATGGACCTTGTCGGTGCTATCTTCACCTGAGCCTCCTATGCCCTGGTCCCCTGCCGAGTGTGCTCCGCCCTGGTCCCCTGCCGAGTGTGCTCCGCCCTGGTCCCCTGCCGAGTGTGCTCCGCCCTGGTCCCCTGCCGAGTGTGCTCCGCCCTGGTCCCCTGCCGAGTGTGCTCCGCCCTGGTCCCCTGCCGAGTGTGCTCCGCCCTGGTCCCCTGCCAAGTGTGCTCCGCCCTGGTCTCCTGCAAAGTGTGCTCCGCCCTGGTCCCCTGCCAAGCAGGCTCCGCCCTGGCCGCCATCTCGCCCTGTTCCGCCCTGGTCCCCTGCCAAGCAGGCTCCGCCCTGGCCTGCTCCGCCCTGGCCTCCGCTTCGTCTTGCTCCGCCCTGGCCTCCGCCTCGTCTTGCTCCGCCCTGGCCGCCTGTTCAGTCAGGTCCGCCCACGCTCCACGGTCCAGGCCCGCCTTGTCTATGTCCAGGGTCTGTTCCCCTGCATGGGCCTGGCCCTCCATCCCTCCCCCAAGACCGCCTGTGCTTCACCGCCCTCCTTGAACTTTCTTGGGTTTTTTTGTTTTGTTGGGCGTCAGGAGCCGCCCTTAAGGGGGGGGTTATGTCATGATGTGGGTTTTGTGTCTTGTCATGTTCAGTGGTTCCTTGTCTATTAGTTATCCCAGGTGTTTCCCATTAACCACGCCCCCTTGTTATCTTGTCTAGCTCGTTTGTCCCTTATTTAAGCCATGTGTTTTAGCCTCATCTTTGTGAGTTCTTGTTTAATGTTTGACTGTTAACGCTCGTGTTGGTTTGTTCCTGTTCTTGAATCCTGTTCCTGAGTCCTGTATCCAGTCTGTTTAGTTTGTAGTTTGTTAAAGCGTGTGCTGCACTTGGATCCAGCCTCATCTCTGCTTCAACCGCACGACGTGACAATTTCAAACCCATGAAACAAATCTGTTTTGCGTCAATTGTGAACCATTTTTATATTTAACAAATGAGGCGTCTCTCGCTCGGAAAAAACATTTAAAGTTATTTTTCAACGTGCAATATGCAAACCTAATATTACTAATGGGGTTAAACCCCATCGAAACCCCATTCATTTGGTGCATTCTATTATTTAATTTCCATTAAAATACATTAAAATGTCTTCTATTATTATTATAATTATTATTATTATTTTGGCCTTTATGTTATGAATCAGCACTATTACCATCATAACCCTCATTATTAAAATAACAGACTTTTCATGAAATCAAATTATTATTTTAATTCGTATGGTTCTGTTTGAATAAAATAACATCATCAGTGAACTCTGCGACAATGAGCAAATTGTATTTGGATATTATGTTTGTAGCATAGACGATTAAAACATCTAATATTATCATGATTTTTCAATGAACATTGAAAAGATTATATTTGTCTTTGTGTTCATGTGTGTATCTAATTCTAATGAGCTCCTTGGACTATATAGGCTAGTCAAGGCTAAATTAACTGTGAAACTCTCAAACTCTATTACCTCTCTGAAAATATATTTCAACACCCTGTATTAATATAAATTAAATTTTAGTTTGAGGTGGCACAATGCAATGTTGAGGACATTATTTGACAGAATGTATATTATATCCTATAGGGTTTACATAAAGTGGTTCATTTTCTTTTGTGTGTTTGTTTAATTAGACCTTGAAATAGGACTACTCTGCATTTATTAAGGTTATTTGGTTCCACTTTATTTTGATAGTCCACTTTAGACATTCTACTAACTATAAGTAACTTTGCAACTACATGTCACTCTCATTAGAGTATTAGTAGACTGTCAGTATACAGTTAGTTGTTATGGTTCGGGTTAGTAGAATAAGTTGAATTGACAAGTTACTTATAGTCAGTAGATTATCTATTGGTGGAGGATCAAAATAAAGTGTTAGCAGATATTAGGCAGACAGTCTACTAATACTCTAATGACAGTTAGTTGACATGTAGTTGCAAAATTAATTATAGTTAGTAGGATGTCTAAAGTGGACTATCAAAATAAAGTGTTATTTCCGTTATTTCAACAGTATTTTTATGAGGGTGTTCGTTAGGTTATGCAGGAACATGCTGCCTATTTTAATATAAGATGATCTTTTATAGACTGTTTTATTTTACCAAGGTTTGTCAAAGGTTGTCTGCAGCAGAAGCAATCCTAAAGACACAAAGAGTGAATTCATGCGAATATGAAAGAACACACGATGCACTGAATATTGAATTTTGAAATATTTATTTGCTTCAACTCAGAAGAACATATTCTAAACATCAGATGGTCCTCTGTGCACAAGCAGGTTTAGTGATACTGTCTTCCAAGGGCGGATACCACGACGGCGATGAATTTCTGAAAAGCGGCCTGGACTGCAGGTGTGAATGCAGCACCCAGTTGTGCAGCAACAACGATGGTTAAGCAGTCAGCCAAAAGCTGTGGGAGGACAGAGAGCAGTGATATATATATATACACAGACGAGATACGTGAACAATGAAGCCAGAACAAGACCTATAACTTTACCCTGAAGTTGTCAGGATCTACGTGGAGCTTCTCGGAGTGCAGTACACTTAGTTCAGCATAGGTGCCTTTGATGTTATCCATGTTCTTCACAGCCCTGTCCAGGCCACCGAGCACAGTTTTACCGTGAGCAGCAACCATGGGGTTTCCCAAGATGGCAGCGGCGTTGTAGAGGTTTCCAAAATTGCCGAAGTACCGCTGGGTCCAGGGGTACACGATAAGACATCTACGAAACACGATGAGAAGAAATCGTTTTTATCAGTGTAGCCTACAGTTTCTTAATTAGTCGCATGCCTTAAAGTTAAACTATTGCTAAGACTCAATACCTTGCCAGAGCTTGGGGACCAACAACGTCGGAGTTAATCTTGGAGAAGATGTCCTGGATGGTGGCCCTCTCAAATTCTGTCCACTCAACCATGTTTCCGACTTTAGAAGTTTCAGACTAAATGCCTTTAACAGCAGCTGAAGAATCCTGTGAAGAGAGAGTTTCAGAGATGTACTTTTAAATGCGTGTCGTCACCACACCCCTTGGCAGGCTATTGGGTGATAAGTGTGTGGGTTGGTTCAACCACTTCCATCTTAGAGATGCATATCATAGCCTACTTACTTTTCTAATATCTACAAAGACTAAACAATATTTTGCCAAAATTTTTTTTTTAGAAACAACAATAAGCCGTATGAGACTACTGCATTATAGCCTAACATATTTTAATGTCAATTTTTTTTGAAAAACGATTATTGTTATTGGATGTCATAGATTGTATATGATAGAAATAAATAATAAATATGAAATTTTTTTTTTGTACATTGGAGAATTCTGAACAGAATTTAGTATCTGAGAAGAGGGGGTATTCTCTCATATCTCCACCACTTAGACAAATAACTGATCTCCCATGAGAGTTGCAAATAGAATAATTATGAAATCAAATAGCACATAGAGGCGTATGCATTTGACATTACAGTTTCCTAATTTGAATAACTGTTTTTCAAAAAATCAATAATGAAATTAAAAGAGACTATCTCCTTAATTTACGTTGAATATTATTTGCAAAGTTCGTAAAAAAGTTCTTCAGTAAGCTAGGCTATATTAAATCTGAACATAGGCAACTTTTGTTATATCATATTCTCATAACCTCGCACAGACTCGCAGTAACTTTATATTTTACAAGCCTATAATAGAAATATCTTGCATCACAGAACGAAGTCTTTTAGCGACCTCTGCTGTTCACGTCTATTCATTTTGCTAATATAATAAATATAAATTAAACAGAACTAGTTCATCACTTTAACCAGCAGGGGACGCCAATCTCTCTCTCTCTCTCTCTCTCTCTCTCTCTCTCTCTCTCTCTCTCTCTCTCTCTCTCTCTCTCTCTCTCTCTCTCTCTCTCTCAATTAATTTTTTTCCAAAATACCCCATAATTTGTGTTATTATATATTCATAACCTTTGTAGGTTACTTTTTATATTATTATTACTAGTAGGCATGCTACATGATAATATCATCATATTTTAAACCTTTGCTATTCAATTCACTATGGGCAGTATATCCACTGATTCCTTTCGAGAACATTATTGCCTAATGCCCAAAGGCTTTACATGCGGTCTCAAATTAATAGGCATATGTTACTTATTTGTTTACCCGGCCACAGTCCGGCCACAATTTGCTTTTGAAATCTTGATAGAATAAAGTAATATACAATATATTGACAAAAATTTTGGGACGTCTGCCTTTACATGCACATGGACTTTAATGACATCCCATTCTTAATCTGTAGGGTTTAATGTGGAGTTAGCCCAACCTTTGCATTTATAACAGCTTCAGCTCTTCTGCTTTCCACAAGGTTTAGTGTGTTTAAAAGTGTGTTTATGGGAATGTTTGACCATTTTTCTAGAAGCGCATTTGTGAAGGTCAGGCACTGACGTTGGACGAGAAGGCCTGTCTCGCATGCTCCGCTTGAATTAATCCCAAAGGTGTTCTATCGGGTTGAGATCAGGACTCTGTGCAGACCAGTCAAGCTTCTCCACACCAAACTCGCTCATCAATGTCTTTACGGACCTTGCTTTGTGCACTGGTGTGAAGTCATGTTGGAACAGGAAGGGCCATCCCCAAACTGTAACCACAAAGTTAGGAGCATGAAATTGTCCAAAAAGTCATGCTGTCTCTGGCTGCAGATAAAGACCTAATTGTTGGTGATTTTAATATACATGTAGATAACAAAAAAGATGCCTTGGGATTGGCATTTAAAGACATTCTGAACTCTATTGGAGTTAGACAACACATGTAAGGACCTACTCATTGTCGTAATCATACTCTACACTGTAAAAAATGATCGTGATTTTAACGGTAAAAGACTGTAAAAATGCTACAGTGCAAAACTGTTAATTGGTTAACAGAAAGTTTCCTTACTATATACGGTAAATAACTGTGATAGATCTAACGGTACATTTAATGTAATTTTACTGTAAAATACCGTTAAATTTACAGTTTTTGAAAGTGAAAAAGAACAACTCATTGTATAATTTACAGTGAAAAAACGTAAATTGACATTCCCACAATTCCCTGCGTTACACTTCACATTTTATGTATTTTTATTGAAATAACTATGTTTCTTCTTAGTTTTCTTAGTTCTTTTCTAATCAGTTATGTACATTAGGGTTTTATGTCACATTTATTGTTGTTAAATTAATGGTTATTGCATTTTTATAATTTCATGTGTGTTACCGTGATGGTGTTTAATGTTTGTGCGAATCAGACTGTGCAGCTTCTATATAATAGTATTAACTTTCTTGTGGAGGATTGCTTGTGATAAGCTTTGATTTATCACGTGACTCTCATCACTGCTGTGGTGATTGTTGGTTGTCAGTGTATTACAATGGTACAAAACAGATATTAATACTTCAATGGGTTGATAAATTAACATTATATCAGATTATGAAATACGGTTTATTACTGTAAATTTTACGTTAAGTCTGTAAAACCAATAACGTTGATACTGTATTTTTGACGGTAAAGTTCTGGTAACCACAGCTGCCGGTTTTATTCCGTAAAAACAACGGGATTTTTTTTACAGTGTAGATCTAATATTATCGCATCATGGAATCAATGTTGATGTCGTTGAAATTCTGCAGCAGAGCGATGACATCTATAGTCTCGTGTAAACTTCATTTAGCCAAGGCTGCAAAGCTGACTCCGTGTTACAAATATGTTAGACCTATCACTTCTGCCATAAAGATTGCTTTATAAATAATCTTCCTGATCAGTTTCATCATCTCAGCATCCCAGATAGCTTAGAAGAACTCAATATTGCGACAGAAACTTTGAACTCTCTCTCTTTTCCAGCACTTTAGACACAGTTGCTTCTTTGCGCTTAAAGAAGATAAAAGAAAATAGTCCAACGCCATGGTACATCGAACACACTCAGGCCCTTAAAGGTGCTCTAAGCGATGTTGGGTGACGTCACTTCTTGTTTATGTTCGAAGTATTGTCAAACAAAACGGAGATTAACTAGACCCTCCCTCCTCCTCATCCGTGCACTAACCAAATATAGGTCTCTGCAGACGGTAATAGGAGTTACCAGATCGGGAGCGAGGCCATAAACAGAGGGGCGTTTTCAACCCATTACCTGATTTGCCCACGTCACAGTGTGGGTAGGTCTTAGGGGTGGGGTCGGGAGAAGGGCATAATTTTCATTGCAGGATTCATAACACCAACCAGTGTGAAAACACCCACAAATTTAGAAACACCCACTTTTGTTCCGCAGAGACCTCCTACTCGCACTAACCCCCCAAAACCCACCCCCAAATCCTCGGTTATTGGTTATTGGCTGGAACAGTTGGTTATGTTTCGAGGTGGGGGTTAGCCCAATTTGTTTTTGTTGCCGTTTTTGGAGCCTGGGGTGTCTGCAGAGACCGAGTTTTTTTGCAGTGTGTTCAGGGAACAGGCAGCTAGTGGATAGTGAAGAGATGTTTGCTGACAAAAAATGTTTTGGCCTAAAAAGCTTGACATCGCTTAGAGGACCTTTAAGAGAGCGGCCGGAAAAATTGAGCGAAATTGGAATAAAACAAAACTAGAGGTATTTCGCATTTCATAGAAAGAGATCACGATTGCACACAGAGAGGCCTTAAAAACGGCTAGATCTGCTTATTTTTCAACCCTATTACAAAAAAATCAAAACCCTAGGTATTTATTTGAAACAGTGGCTAAACTAACGAAAAATAAAGCTTCAAGCTGGGATGTTTCCAAGCAGCACAGCAGTAGGGCTTAAAATCTCCCGGAATCTAGAGCTCGCGAGCTCCAAACCGTGTAGCGCGCACGACAGAGAGGGAGAGAGCGAGAGACCTTGCCTGTGCAAATGTGCGTGTGTGTGCAAATGTGCGTGCGTGTGTCAGTCTGTTCGTTTGCATTTTGATTATTTCGAGAACCGGTCATCCAAAAGACTTCACAATGGAGTGCAGTGTTGTATTTGGTGCAATATAGATAGACAGCCGAGACGCCACATGTTCAGAATTAATAAACTTTTAATAAACTACTACTACTACTACACACAGGCACACACACACACACACACACACACACAGGCACACACACACACACACACACACACACACACACACACACACACACACACACACACACACACACACACACAGTCTTATAATTTTTTTCTCAGTGACAAAGTAGGGTAGATTTAAATAGATAAAAACGAAACTTAAATAAATAATAAATTAAAACGAAATTTAAATAAATAAAAACGAAATTTAAATAAATTAAATTAAATTAAAACAAAATTTAAATATAGAAAAATGAAATGTGTCCTATATTTCGCATTAGATTAATTTAGATTGATAATAACAGGTAAAAACGATAATACATTTTGTTTCTATTATTCTATTTTCCACAATGTCAAAGCAACGCAGCTTAACCCAAAATACAAGCTCAGGCATTTCTGTCCAAACAAACTCCGCTGTTCTGCGCTCTAACCAGAGAATACTCCCGTTGCAGGAACACTTTTAGTAGTCCAAGAAGAAGCAAATATATTTATTTAGTAGCTATAACGAAGTTATATGTTATATATCACCAGATTTTATAGTGTAAAACATATTCAAGCGCGAATGAGAACCGTTTCGAGGGGGATGCCAGGTGTGCAAAAAAACAAACAAAAAAACCCCCGAATATTCGAATGTCACATTTTAAATCGAATACCAACCCACCCACCGAATATTCGAGTATTCGGGTCCAGCAGTAATGACTTTATGAACTTTTTTACTTACAAGATTGATCATATCAGGGAGAAAATTATAACTATAAAGCCCTCTACTACAGTATCGCATCAGACAGTGGAGTGTAGTCTCACTGACGAAAAACTCGATTCATTCATTGCTATAGGAGAGGGTGAATTTTATATAAACCCGTTAAATCATCTATATCTACAGCATGTATGTTAGACCCTATACCGTCTAAACTACTGAAAGAGATGCTTCCAGAGGACATAGATCCTCTTATTAATATCATTAATTCATCTTTGTCATTAGGATAACAGAGCTAACCTTAGTCAGATAGCACATACAATAACATCAGCTTTACTACTGTTCTTACTCTCGCAAGAAAGATAGAGTAGCATTGATTCTTCCAAAAAGCCTAACTTTATCCCTTTCATCTGGACATGTTTATCCACCTAACGTTATGTTCACACGGATTTCAGTGCAAACAAAGCTAACGAACCTGCCCAACAAGTGCTAACCTTAGCTATCCATACCAACACATTTGGGCAAACATACTTAGATTACTAACACAACAATAAGAAATAAAGTAACTGGTTGATAAAGTAGGCTACAATTACCTGTCGCAGGTGTCACATTTCAGCAGGTGTTCTCTTTTCCTGTGTTGTTTTTGACCTCCTAGCTCTTGAGGTTAACGAGGAATTGGAATCTTTTCCGCCATCACTCTTCCTTACTGCAAACTTCAGGCGTGTGCATGTGATTGTAACGTGCGCGAAGGATGGCGTGTGCACAACCTGTGATTGACAGTCAGATCTCACACCCCCCTGCACTGATTGGACCCGATGATCCAGGAGCGGTGGATTTTTGCAAAACAAATAACACGCTCCAGGTGGAGTTAGAAGCACGTTTTTTTTCTAAAACCACTTTATTTAAGTTGTTCTGTCGGATTATTGAGTCGATATAACTGAATATGATCAAAAAAATATTGCCGACGGCAGCTTTCATTTCTGTTTTGTAACATTGTAATACACTGACAACCAATAATCATCACAGCAGTGGTGCGAGTCACAGAAACTGCACAGTGTCATTCACACAAACATTAAACACCATCATGGTAACACACATGAAATTTTAAAAATGCAATAAAAATTAATTTCACAACATTAAATGTAACATAAAACCCTAATGCACATAACTGATAAGAAAAAAATTAACACAACTATGAAGAAACACTTATTTCAACAAAAATACTTCAAATGTGAAGTGTCACGCAGGGAATTGTGGGAATGTCAATTTACGTTTTTTCACTGTAAATTATACAATGATTTTTCTTTTTCACTTTCAAAAACTGTAAATTTAACGGTATTTTACAGTAAAATTACATTAACCAATTAACGGTTTTGCACTGTAGCATTTTTACAGTCCTTTACCGTTAATATCACGATCATTTTTTACAGTGTATTCTGTGCTCTAAAAACGGGCATATTTCATAGTATTGTGTCATGCAAGGTCATTGCAAAATCTAGAGAAATGTGCGAGGTGGCCAGTGGGGAATGGTTGAGACACAAGTCTATCACGATAGAGTTCTATTAGGAAACACACTGTTTAGTTGTTCAGTGTTATGAGGTTAAACGTCGTAATTTGCCAGCAGATGACGAAAATGAAAATAAAATTTGATATTTGTGATATTTAAACTGTGTATTATTAATGAATATATTAAATATGTTGTTCCTGTTTTATATATTTTAACCAGTGCCAATTTAAATAAAATGAATGAATTTAAATTTATGAATAAATAAACATGTTGCCCAATTGTTATTTTCTTTATTTGTCTTTATTTATTATATTTGCAATGAACTTTACCTTTAGCCTACATCATTAAAAATGGGTGTCTCAGCTGTATCATACTGTCTCAACTGTACCATATGGGTACAGCTGAGACAATGTTGAAACAAAAAGCACCTTATTTTTATGAGCTAATTGCTACTTATGGGTATTATTGATTGATATTGATTGATATCTTAGTCTACAAGCACCTTATTTTTATGAGCTAATTGCTACTTATGGGTATTATTGATTTATATTGATTGATATCTTAGTCTACAAGCACCTTATTTTTATGAGCTAATTGCTACTTATGGGTATTATTGATTGATATTGATTGATATCTTAGTCTACAAGCTAATGAAATGTCATGTGGTATGTCATGTGGAAATTCACTTCTTTTCAGTATCTATTTTTGTGTGAAAAATCAAAACGCAAAAAGTGTTTCAACTGTACTCAGTCTACCCTACAAAGTACAAAAAAAAGATTTCCAATGTTTTCACTGACCAACTTAATTGTATTTTGTAAATATAAGCATTTGTTTTTATTTTGATGGCTGCAACACACTCAAAAAAAGTTGGGACAATGTTTACCACTGTGTCACATCACCTTTCCTTTTATTTACACTTTTTAATCGTTTGGGAATTGAAGATAATAGTTGTTGCAGTTTTGCAAATTTTTGCCCAATCTCACCTGATACAAGTCAGTCAATCGTTGTCTGATTCTCCTTTTTATGATGGGTCAAACAATTTCAATAGGAGACAGATCTGGAAAATGACTATATCATTGATCTGATGGTTGTTCATTCATCAGAACAAATTTTTTTGTCGTGCAGGTTTAGAATGACATATGTTTTGATAAACTATTCGTAAAATAAAAGCTGAAAAAGTTTACCTTACACTAAAATACATTTCATTGGCTGTTTAAATAAAAAGAAAGTTACATGATTTATTGTTAGTCACATTATAAAGAAAAATACTATTTTTTTCAATCACTGAAGTAAAGTGTCATGATGACATTATATATGTAGCCTATGTATTTTTGAGTGAAAAGTATTTTTCCCCTTGTAAATGTAATTAAAAATACAATTATATTTTAAGAAAACTCGAGTAAAATACAGATCCCCCAAAATCAAGTAGCCTATTATTTATTATAGTGAAGAAGCCTAGTATTGAGATTCGCACGTTTTTCATGTTTTTTAGAATATCCCTGTAATTTCAAACTCCCAGTATTATGGATTCCAGCTCGCTCAGTTGAGAATGTCAACCATGAACATTATTTCATCTGAGTTGAATGAACCCTGCCTTACCCCGAGATTTAGGTCATTTTAATAAAAAAAAATAAAAAATAAAAAAACATTTCATCATCGATCGATCGATTGATTGATAGATGTCATATTGAATAGGCCTATATCGTAGTTTTTACCATTGGGAACACACGATCGACATGATCAAATAAAGGTTAATGGATAAAAACAAGACTTGACTCGTCCAGTTCTGTGCCTTTTATTGAGAAATGTTATTCAGACATCATGCATGAGTTGGTTGGGGGTGTCGCACAGTCTTGCCCATGGATGCCCACTGGAAGTTTAGCGGTACTTCTCAGAAAGAGCCAGGGCCAAGTTCTGAAAAAACTTGTCAACTGACACGTGAACATCTGGGCTGAAGTCTCCAGGGAAGAGCATGGCCATGACCACTATGAGGTTGTGCGCGAAGATCTAGAAAAGGAATAAAGAGAAACACATTAGGCTATTACTACATGTCAATGTTGAGTAGACTTGTAGTGCTATTGTTTTGGTGTACCTTGAAGTTGGCCGGGTCGATACGCAGCTTGAAAGCATGAAGTTCGCTCAGGGCGGCCAGACTTCCCACAAGGTCGTCCATTTTTGTAACGGCATCGCCGACTGCAGCCATGATAACCTTGCCGTGCTTCTTCACTGGAGCAGAGCCGGGGCTCAGGTCAGCCCAGTGAGAGAAGTATACTTTGGTCTGAGGGTAGACGGTCAGCATTCTGAAGAAGAAAATAATAACAACAATCATTTGGGTAACCTAAACATTAGGCTATACTTGAAGGTAGCCTACTAGAAGAAATAAAAACATTCACGTTTCATGTTGCTTAGCAAAGTTATTTAACAAGTTTCTATAAAACTCCGTTAATAATCTTAACTCAAATAGAAAGACAATAGTATTACCTGCCGAGGGCTTCAGCGCCGATCTCATCGGCCTTAGGGCTGATCTTACCCCAGATGGCCCTCACCGTAGCCTTGTCCTTATCAGAGAGACTCATCTTTTTTTTCTCAAGTTAGATCGTCTTCAGAAAAAAACGGTGCTGGCGAAAATGGGATTTTGTTCCACTTTTTATATAAAACTAAAGACGGGCACACCCATGCAATCGATCCAAACCACACCTCTTCAACGCTTTTCTGCTGATCTCTAACCTGTGGTGTCCAATCAAAAACGTGCCAATTTTGTGCTTCTTGTTTAATGAAGATAACGATTTCTGCATTCTAGATATATTCTATACACAATTTTACATAGATGTGTGTAAATTAAATGACAATTCAATGACAAATATTAAATTATTTTAAATTATTTTTTCAATTGATCATAAAATAAATATTTATTTTCATGTGTAAACTTATGAATCATAATTAACACGTTGTTTAAACGAACTGAACCCAAAATACCCAATTTGTGGAATGTTTTCTTAACGTTGAGAAATGGTTGCATTTCTAATCAAATTCATTCTCAATCATAAAGTTAATTTCAAAATCATCATCAACTAACTTGCAAACTAGCTACATTCATCTTTTTATACATTGTAATCAAAATCCCAATTTGGAAAGGTGCTGTTCCCTACACACAAAATAAATAAATAAATAAATAAATAAATAAATAAATAAATAAATAAATAAGATTTACGAATTTCAATTGAATAGTAAACTTCCGTCTAATTTAGCTGAATAATGCTCACATTTTATTCATATTATGGATTAAGAATTCTAAATGAGAAAACTAAAGCTAGAGCTTAATAAAAAATGTTTTATAAATCTTAATGGAACAAGGGAATGGATTTAGTTTATGTGATTCGTATTCATACATTTAAAAAAAAAAGGAAAATGTATTTTTGAAACGATTCGATTCAATTTGATGAAATTTTACTATACAATTGAAATTTGTAAATCTTAAAAATGCATAATTTTTTGGTGAGTGTAGGTATTTCACCTAAAATAACTACATTTTATTGAAATTTATGAAGGTTTGTTTGTTTGTTTTTACACAATAAAATATTAATTTTCAACCCTATAACAGTGGGGCGTATTTGGGGAAAGTAATTACATGATCATTATGGGCACGACCAAAATTCCTTATGCATATATTTGAATTTTTTTTTAAAACAGCTTGTTCATGGTTACTTACTTAGTTTTTGGACGGGGTCCGATCAGTGAAGTCCAGAAACATATGCGTCACCTGCTGAGAGAAATGATCCAATAAGACTTTGCATATTTTAATGGGCGGAGACATCAGATATCAATAAATTGAACCTCGGTTTCTGAATTTCTACTAGTGATTCCTATTGGACTTAATCAAGCACCTAAGGACATCCTAACGCATAAACATGGTTGAGTGGACAGACGCGGAGCGAACTGCCATCCTTGGCCTGTGGGGAAAACTCAATATCGATGAAATCGGACCTCAGGCCATGTCCAGGTAAAATAACGGCACCAGATTCTTAATAAACGCATTCTATCAAGACTCCCTCTGTTAGATGATGTCAGCTACGCAGTTTGTTGAATGATTCTGTTCTTTTAAGGTGTCTGATCGTGTATCCCTGGACTCAGAGATATTTCTCGACCTTTGGCAACCTGTCAAGCCCCGCAGCAATCATGGGTAACGCCAAGGTGGCAGCTCACGGGAGGACTGTGATGGGAGGTTTGGAGAGAGCCATCAAGAACATGGACAACATCAAGGCCACCTATGCCGCGCTCAGTGTGATGCACTCTGAGAGACTGCATGTGGATCCAGACAACTTCAAGGTAGGTTTGCGCACATACAAAACTGTTGTGCTCATATTATGTTGAATAGGCCAATTCATCACAAACCCCCCCCCCAAAAAAACAGCCACTTAATAGATCTCTTGCTCTACAGCTTTTCGCTGATTGTATCACCGTGTGCGCTGCCATGAAGTTCGGCCCCGCTGGTTTCACTGCTGACGTCCAGGAGGCTTGGCAGAAGTTTCTGTGCGTGGTCGTGTCCGCTCTGGGCAGACAGTACCACTAGAGTCTCATCACCAATGAACACCAGCTGTATTGCAGAAGATCGCACCCCGCGGAGCTGTTCACGCAAAGATCTAACTCTTATACAATAAGATCAATAAAATAATGCTAAAAGCACTTTCATGTTGTTTGCTCCCATTTATTACACAAAAAACACGGACCATTATTCTATGACAGAATTATAAACTCTTCCAAATAAAAACAAATTCTTGATGGCAAATTAAGAAAAGATTCCTGTTCTTCAACAACATTATATTGGGGTTTTAACCATTTCTTAGTAAGTTTTTCGACAAGACCTAATGAGTCAGACACTTCTTAAATAAGCCTTTCAAAGACACGTGTAATAGATTTGCAGACTGTGGGTGTTACCCGCATGAATTCATTGATAAAAGAAATTAAATTTATCGCAGCCTCCATAGGGTGACACTCGTATCTATTTTTATTAATATAATTATTTATTAGTCAGTTAGTTTCTCTGTTTGAAAATGTGTAAGCAATTTATTTTAATAAGAGAAAACAGCAAATTAGCTGCAATATTATGCTTGAACAATATTTTTGCTGGGAACGTGAGGAAGAACCTTCTTATTATTATGAAATAGTAAAAATAACAATACAAGTTCCAGCAGGCCAAGTTCTATTATGAGCTATTAAGGTTAGTTATAACGTTAAAAAAATAGTTACAATATGCCAAATAACAAAGATATAGCAGAACCTATAAATTTAACTTTGCACCTCTTCTTCGAGTTAACACGTTTAACTCTAAATGTCCTAAAGGTCCAACTGCAATGTTGGCATCTCTGCTCTGTCGAATTTCTAAATTATTTAAACTACTTTAACACCGGACATCTTCTAAAATGAGACGAAAGCAACCCGTGTAGATCTACCAAATAGGCCTACTTGCAATGTCGAAAGTTAGGTTACATGTAAGTTAATGGCCTGTAAGATATAAAAGCTATCGCATTACTTCCTTTAGTAGGCCCTATACCGATAGCAAACTATGACATATATCGACTGTAATTTGCTTTCCCAGTTTGACAACACAGCTGGACAACCACAGAAACAACAAACAGCAGATGGAAATGTATGGATTATAACTTAACTGTCAAAATAACTGTCACTGTCATTAAAAAAAAACTTCTGAAATAGAAAGCTATAGGCCTATATGTAGCCTATTTAAAACGAAAGCAAATGGATAACCCGAGGCCTCATTAATGGTTCAGTCATTTCTGTTGCAAATTTAACACTTCACAAAAAGACAGGTGTGAAGAAGTAACGAAAAACCCATACCATAAATAATTATTCGTTAGATGTAGCCTACAAAGCACTTAGATGTAGCTACAAAGCACATAGCCAATCAGCGTTTCTAAAGTTTTGCTAGCCTGCCTCTGAGAATAAAAAAAATCAAAATTTACAGGTTGACAGTCTTATACAAATAAAAAAAAAATATAGAAAATAAATGTACTTGTTTTTTGAATATTGCTTGAATAAGTATAGCCTACTCTTTCCAGTGTTGACAGCTCCGTTTAAGTATTTAGAGCTGCACTTTTGCTGTACCATATAGCCAAAAATGAAAAGTAAAATACATATTTTTTAATTACTTTTGTTTCTGAATAAGTAGGCTAATTTATGTCATAAAATGACGACTCTGATTTCTCATGGTCAGAATTTATCCTAAATGACGAATATTTTTTTTCTTACAAACTTACATAATGTATAAACACAGTCAATATACATGCAATGTGATTTAAAACGGATGGATGAGAAAAGTAGTTCTAAAAAAACTTTAGAATCGTTACCTGAGACTAAACGACTGTCATGATTCTGCCATCATGTCCTTGATTTTTCCTAGTCTGGTGGCAGGATCATGACAGACCCATGTTTTGTGTACAAGCGCATGTTCTGTTGTTTGGGCTATGTGCTTGTATTGTCTCGTTATGTAACTCCTCCCCCTTGTTGCCCTCGTCATTATTGTCTAGTCAGTTTCACCTGTCCTCGTCATTAATGTTCCCTATTAAACCCCTTGTGTTTGCTGTCTTGTGCCGGTTCATTGTTTGATGTTATTGTATCATACCTTGACATACGATGTGTGTATCAAGCTGTGAGTAACTTGTTGGAAGTATTGTCTAAGAGAAGTGTTTGTTCCTGTCTTGTTGTTAGTTTAATGTCTAAGTCTTAAGTCTAGTGTAGTCTATTCTGTCTTGTTTTGCCCCCTCGTGGGTTTTGTTTTCTGTTTTTGTCGTAAATAAACCCTGTGTGTATCATTTGCTGTATGCGATTGGGTTCATCCTTCATCCACATAACAACGACGAAAAGTAGGCTATTTTATTATTTAATTAGTACATAGAAATATGTGAAATACTTATAGATCATTAAATGTTTTTGCTTTTCTAGACCCAAATAAAACAATTTTTTCAATTTTCCAGACATTATTAAACATATTGCTGTCGATTTTAAAATGGAGAGACACTTATATTTGACTTTTTCAAGATATATTATACAATTCATAATAAAGACACTTAGGCATTTTAATGTTGTGGTATGAATAATAAAACAAAAACTTGTGTTAAACTGCTAGCAGGTTATAAGGCAACACGCATATAAATATATTTTAAAATTGCATAGAGGCTACGCTTTCTAAAGTTTTTGTTCAAAATTAATCTGTCAATACATCAATCCTCCTTCCGATTCGTTTTCTTTTTGTTTTACCCTGATTCACTCTGTGGTATAGCCTACTATAAGTGTTTATGTAGCCCTAATGGGATGATTTTTCCAATCGTAAAATCATGAAACTGATTGTTTGCTCAGAATCACTTGTTATCCATACAAAATTGAGAAGTTTGGATTTTGTGTAGCCTACACAAGAAATAGACATATGATCGTCATTATGGACCACAAACAGCCTAGGAGGCAAATATAAAAAATAATTAGATAAAAATTAGAAATCTAATATTCTGTGCATTTAATGTTCTGGATTAAAGCAAGAATTCATCGCCTTGTGAAATTTGATTGGCTCCTGTGGTTTTTTGGAGTATCCTATTCATATTAGAGGATATGGTAGGGCGTCCAAAGAAGCTGCCTACCAAGTTTGAGGAGTAATTGTTTTTTCAGTTGTTGCGCTACCTATTGGGCGAGTTTTACGAAACTGCAGCAAGTACGGAGTATTTTTTACGAGCGACTTTACACGTTCGTGTTCATTTCAACAAGTCAATTTCACAAAAACGCACTTAGCACGATCACACGCAGCTGTGCTTTAAGTGCTTAACGCCTGTTTCACATACTCATACTCACATACTCCGTTTGCAGTGCTTATGCGTTGTGTGTTGCAGTGTGTATGCGGTGCAGGAGCAGCACGCGCTATTTAGACGGCGGGCCGAACGCTGCTATCTGCTTTAGTTTTTGAAATGATAGATCCTCGAGGATAAAGTAGCTGCTTTTTTCACATAAACTAAATCATTTTTTTCTGAACACGTATCTGTTTGTTGGCAGTGCCAAAGTCGATCATATTTTTTTGAAAACTAAATTTACGTTTAATAAACGGACCAGGCAAACGTGAGGGAGTACTATACATCTAACCAATCAAAAAACGAATTCTATCGTCACATGACTAACGTCTGCCAATAATATTCGTTCAAAATATAGTGCCATTACCCCGACTGTAGCGTAGCACATGTGTTCTCTTACGAGAGTATCTCATACTGCGTAATATCTTACGCTATGGGGAAAACCTTTTTTCCACGAGATATTGAAGCCAAAAATTATCCTTAATTTTGAATCAATGTAAAACGCTTTGCGGCAGCATGCAGACATAGGCAAGACGGCTTGCGCGCCTATTGGCTGCCCGTCAGCAACAGCAGCAGCCTATCAAGAGAGGCCCTGCGGGACACCATATCCAATGGGGGCATTTCGCGCCCATTTCGTCACGTCCCGCCAGAAAGGGTGTGGCCTCATCCTATAAATACAGCTCGATGGGCTAATACAAACTGATTTTCATCTCTTCAGCGAAGCTCATGCATCGCTGGATCCAGAGTGAGAAGCCGCGCCGTTGACACAAGCCTTCTGGCTGACGAGCCCTTGAACCTGAAGCCGCTGGCCTTCACCTCGCTGCCTTCAGTCGCCGTACCTGCTACGCCTTCCGGCGTATATATCCTTTACCTCTGCTGAGAGTGTTTGTTCGCCGTTGCAACTCTCTCTTCTCTATAGCTCCTAAAAGGGCTAGCGTCTTTTTCAGGATGCCATCTTCCTGTGGCTCGTGCTGAGCCCAACTCAGCGACGGGGACCGCCATGTGATCTGCGTTTCCTGCCTGGGTGAAGATAATGCGGCTCTCGCGCTCGCTGACGACGGATGCCCACACTGCGAGCTGATGCCTATGGTGACTCTGAGGACTCGCCTGGCATCCTTATCGGAGCCCGCACTTCTGCCCGCTGTAGTGCCGCGCCACAAGAAGCGCCGTGCTCAGCGCGCCCCCGAGCTCTCTCCTGCCCACCAAAGCTCGCCAGTTCGCCCGCCAGCTTCGCCGGCATCGGTCACCGATGGACAGCGGCCACCGCTTCCGCCATTGAGCTCGACGAACCAGCCGAGGCCTGTTCTATCCTGGCATCGGACAGCGAGGATTGGGTGAGCTCTGTGGACCTCCCCCCGCTGCCCGCGAGCCTTCTGGGAGACGAGCCGGCATTGAATCTGAGCTGATGCGTCTGCTCTCTCAAGCCGTCGGCAACCTCGGCCTCGACTGGAAGGTGCCCGCGCGCAACCGGCTGGATGGATGCTTCCTCAAGAAGGACACCGCCCCATCACAGTCGAGACCCGCGCCTTTCCTTCCTGAGCTTCACGAGGAAGTCGCAAAGTCTTGGAACGCCCCCTTCTCGGCCAGGATGTGTACCTCTGTCTCTGCAGCATTCTCCACTGTGGACGGTGGGAAAGATAGAGGGTACCTTTCTCTTCCTCCAGTGGAAGCAGCGGTATCATCCCATCTCTGCCCGCCCTCTGCTGGACGGCGTGCTCAGACGGCGCTACCCTCGAAAGCTTGCAGAGTGACGTCAGCCATGCACGGTCGTGCTTTCACCGTCGCCGGGCAAGCTGTGTCAGCGCTGCACACAATGCCTATCCTGCAGATTTTCCAAGCCGACCTTCTCCGTAAAATGGACGAGGAAGGACCGGAAGCGATCTGCGTGGCGTATTTGAGAAGCGCTACGGACCTGGCTCTACGCGCTGCAAAAACTGCTGCACAGGCCGTTGGGCGGAACATGGCCCCTCTCACCGTGGCTGAGAGACATCTGTGGCTAACGCTGTCTGAGATGACGGAAGCTCGTCCCACTCGCCTTCTCTCCACAACCTGTCATAGAGAAGCTGAGCGCGGTCGGGCTGCCCACTGTGATCAGCGCGCCCCCCGCCTCGCACACTGCAAACACAGTGTTTATTTCTCAGCACACCGGAGCTCTCCGGCCGCCGTTATGCCGCGGCCAGAGCCCAGATATCATTCTACCTCTAGCTATTCACGCAGATGCATGGGCGAAGCTTCCCGGGGTATCAGAATGGGTGCTGAACTCTATAAAAAGAGGCTATTCGCTGCAGTACGCTCGACGTCCCCACTGTTACACGGCGCGAGTCGAAACGACGGTAAAAAACGAAGTATCTCATCTACTTCGAGCCGAGATAGCGAAACTACTTAGCAAAGGGGCCATATAGAACCTTTATCTCAGGCTTAGAGCGAAGGGGGTCTATACAGCAGATATTTTCTGGTACCAAAAAAAGACGGGGGTCTCAGACCCATTCTAGATCTGCGACAGCTGAACAAAGCGCTCGCGAAGCGCCAGTTCAGAATGCTTACAACCAGGAAAATCCTTGCACAAGTTCGCCAGGAGGACTGGTTTATGTCAATAGATCTGAAAGACGTCTATTTCCAAATACAAATAGCGTCACGTAACAGGCAATTCTTGAGATTCGCCTTCGAGGGCCAGGCATACCAATACACAGTCCTGCCGTTCGGCCTGTCCCTGGCACC
Organism: Siphateles boraxobius; assembly: GCF_051911475.1. Lineage (NCBI taxonomy): Eukaryota > Metazoa > Chordata > Actinopteri > Cypriniformes > Leuciscidae > Siphateles > Siphateles boraxobius. Next base: position 30,151,421 of record NW_027509193.1, read on the forward strand.
CCGTACATTTACGAAGTGCATGGACATGGCTCTCGCACCTCTGAGACTCCGGGGCATGCAAGTTTTGAACTACTAGATTGTAGCTCGATCACACTCAGAGCTCATAGAACACAGGACCACATTACTCGAGCATCTCGAGAATCTGGGTCTCACAGTCAATTGAGCGAAGAGTTCGCTGTCTCCCAGTCAGAAAATGTATTTTCTGGGAACAGTGCTGGACTCGCTATCCATGACAGCGCGTCTGTCGCCGGAGCGCGGACTGGACATTCAGCCCGCCACGAAATCCTTCCGCAGCGGCTCCATAGTCCCGCTCAAAAGGTTTCAGAAAATGATGGGCCTTATGGCCTCAGCAGCTTCAGTACTCCAGCTGGGTCTGCTTCGCATGCGCCCACTGCAGCTGTGGCTGAGAGCGCGAGTTCCGCCCCGGGCATGGACCGCTGGTCTGTTTTGCCTCAGGGTCGATCTAAAAATGCGTCTCAGCTTTGGAACCTTGGCAAGTAACCAACTGGTATCAGACAGGTGTGAGTCTGGGGACTCCCTCGAGTGTGTAAGTGGTGTCCACGGACGCCTCCACCTCGGGATGGGGAGCGCTGCTCGAGGGTAGACCATTCTTTGGCCAGTGGTCAGAACGGGAAAAGCTCTTACACATAAACTGTCTGGAAATGATGGCAGTCGACAACGCGCTACGGCGCTTCTGTCCCCAGATAAAAGGTCACCACGTCTTGTTCCGGTCGGACAACATGTCAGTGGTGGCATACATAAATCACCAGGGCGGCATCAGGTCCCGAAACCTTTACAGGCTGACGGAACGCCTCCTGTTCTGGGCTCAGCACAACCTGCTTTCACTGAGAGCGGGGCATGTGCCTGGTCACCTGAATCTGGGACCAGACAGACTGTCCAGAAACAATGTCCCAGCAGGGGAATGGTCGCTGCACCCGCAGACGATCCAACTGCTGTGGAAGACATTCGGCAGACCTGTTCGCGTCCCACGAAAACGCTCACTGTCCAAACTTTTTCTCCAAAAGCAAGATGCGCTGGCCCACGTCTGGCCCCGCTGTCCCCTCTATGCTTTTCCCCCAGTCTCGCTCCTGCCTCAAGTGTTGGAACGAATCAGGGAAAACGGATGCCCAGTGCTGCTTGTGACTCCGCTCTGGACAAAACAGACTTGGTTCCCAGTCCTGATGCAGCTGACCAGCACTGCCCCGTGGCCAATACCGTTGAGGAAAGACCTCCTCTCTCAGGCCAAGGGCTCGATTTGGCATCCTCGCCCGGAACTATGGTCCCTACACGCATGGGCCATCAAGGGGTACCCGCTAACCTCCCGGAGGGAGTGTTAAACACGATAGCGCAGGCGAGGGCCCCGTCTACTAGACGGCTCTATTCCTCGAAATGGTCTGTGTTCTCTGCCTGGTGTCAAGCTCAGGGCTTTTCACCCGTGGACTGCGGGCTCACGGAAGTGCTCTCCTTCCTTCAAGAGCTGCTGGATAAGGGCAGAACCCCATCCACACTCAAAGTGTACGTGGTGGCCATAGCAACGTTTGCGAAACCTATGTCTGGCCAGTCACCGGGGAAAACAACCTAGTCGTGCGATTCCTCAGGGGAGCTCGGAGGCTGAACCTTCCCAGACCCCCTTAAGTCCCGGTGTGGGACCTTTCTACGGTTTTGGAAGCCATGAAAGGTGCCCCATTCGAGCCAATCCATTTGTCAGACATGAAGCATCTGTCTTTCAAAACGGTGTTTCTTATGGCTCTTGCTTCAGTGAAGCGCATAGGGGACTTACAAGCGCTTTCAGTAAGCGCGTCATGTATGAAGTTTGGGCCTAATGACTCAAAAGTCATACTCAAACCAAGGCACGGGTACGTGCCCAAATCCCTCAACACACCGCCCAGATTATGCACTACATGAACCCCGGGCTTCTGTCCTTGGGACTTTGGTGTTGGATCCCAGTATGCACGGCGTGTTACACTGTGTTCCCCATAGCATAAGATATTACGCAGTACGAGAGATACTCTCATAAGAGAACGTACTCGGTTACTAACGTAACCTCGGTTCTCTCTAGAGAGGGAACGAGTACTTCGTATCTTGCCGTGCTTACAACACGCTCTGGTTCACTTCGGCGATGAAAACCAGTTTGTATCAGCCCATCGAGCTAAATTCATAAGATGAGGCCACGCCCTTTCTGGTGGGACGTTACGAAATGGGCGCAAAGTGCCCCCAGTTGATATGGTGTCACGCAGGGCCTCTCTCGATAGGCTGCTGCTATTGCCGCAGGGCAGCCAATAGGCGCGCAAGCAGTCTTGCCTATATCTGCATGCTGCCGCAAAGCGTTTTACATTGATTCAAAATTAAGGATAATTTTTGGCTTTAATATCTCGTGGAAAAGAGGTTTTCCCCATAGCGTAAGATATTACGTAGTACTCGTTCCCTCTCTAGAGAACCGATGTTACATTAGTGTAAGACTGGAAAAACTGGAAGGACTTTAAGAGAGGGCCACTCTCTGAGAAAACAAAGGAAATTAACATTTGAACTCCCCCTCATGCACTATTGAGACGAAGGTCTCACCTCCCTCATCCTAATCTACATTTCTCTCCCCCATTCTTCATCCTGGCAGAGATCTTCCAAACTCACACAAGAATCTAAATGGTTTAATGTGAATGATTATCATCGAGTTTTATACATGTTTGGTATTATTTGAAATGTCTCGGTGCGACTGGTACAAATGTCTCATTCCCAAAGAAGTAAACCAAAAGGTAATAAAGTTCTTAGGAAGTTTAGAAACATCTTCCAAAATGGAGTCTTTGAGTAAACACCTTCTGACAATTTGACTGAATGCTAATTTTCCGCTGCAAGCAAATGGTGACTTACCACTGTGGATGATGTTTAGATTTGAAATGAGGTCTGGGTATATAATGAAACTAGCGAGAGCTCGGGCCTTTTCTATGTTTGAGATCGGCCCGTGAGGCTGAGAGTTGCGAGACTCTCAGCCTCACGCATTTCTTGTCGGGTAAACTTTTTCCTCTTTGATCTAGAGCATTTGATGTTTTGCATTGATTATCCTTCATTATGAAATTATAATGATACATTTACCTGACATATTAAATTATGACATTTGATTATTCTAATTGACTTTGATATTATTTTCATTCAAGAGTTTAAAAGAATAGTAAAACATTCGCTCACATTAAATGATGCACAGATATCATTAAAGCCTTTTCATTCATGGAGTCAGATGAAATAACGAGAAAATACATACGAGAAAATGTATTGCATTTAACCAAAAATACTTTGCCGCGAGAAAAGACAGTAACACGCAAAGACCTTCACCGCTAATTCGATTACCGCCATTGGATCGAGTTAGACGGTCTTACATTAGTAACCGAGTACATTCTCTAACGTTAGCTAGCCAGCCACATCCATGAGTTCACACCATAAAATCCTCTCTAACGAAATCTACACAATCAAACATTTTCCAGCAGGATTCCTATCCGAAGTCGAGAAACATTAACAGCGGCATCCAAGAATCCAGGTGTAAGTTAATGGCTCCGTTAATAATACTGCTTTTTTAGGCTACCTGTCTTATAACGTTAGCTTAGTGCATGAACTCTGTAAACCGTTAACATATAACGTTATTCCGTTTTATGTTTGTATTTACAGGTAACGTTACACTTGTTAGAAATGACATACAGCTCACAGAGAAGAAAACATTTGTTTTGAGGAGATACATAGCTAACCGGTTAGCATGTAAACGTTAGTTAAAGGGTAACTAAACACTAAAACAACTTTTTTTTAAGTTAATTATCTGTAAGAATGGAGCTTCATAAATGCTGTTCATTGATTCGAGAACTTTTTTTGACATTTGGGTATAAAGTGTTTTAATTTTCAAATATATGGTGTAAAAATGTTTGAGTGTTGCCCTCTTCAGGTTAAATGGAAAGCTCCTGCAGTAGGGGTACTCTCTGACGTAGAATACTCTCTGACGTCACTCGCCCTTGGTGCGAGCTCACCACGCCATTTGAGGGGGGGGGGGGGGGGGGGTTGTCTATATATAGACAAACAGATAGATACAGGACACATGGTTCGGCGTATTTTAATATCCATAGTAGTCTTAACAGTAATATAATATTCTGATATAAGATCAGATATAAGACCCCTCCTTGAACTGCCACCTTAACGTGGTGGAGGGGTTTGAGTACCCGAATGACCCTAGGAGCTATGTTGTCTGGGGCTATATGCCCCTGGTAGGGTCTCCCAAGGCAAACAGGTCCTAGGCGACGAGTCTGACTAAGAGCGGTTCAAACCCCCCTTATGATGGACAAACATTCAAGGACCGTGACGTCGCCCGGTATGGCGCAGCCGGGGCCCCACCCTGGAGCCAGGCCCAGGGTTGGGGCTCGTATGCGAGCGCCTGGTGGCCGGGCCTCTCCCCATGGGGTCCGGCCGGGCTCAGCCCGAAGGAGTGACGTGGGACCGCCTTCCCGTGGGCTCACCACCTGCAGGAAGAGACGTAAGGGGCCGGTGCAGAGAGGATTGGGTGGCAGTCGAAGGCGGGGACCTCGACGACCCGATCCCTGGACACGGAAACTAGCCTTAGGGACGTGGAACATCACCTCGCTGGCGGGGAAGGAGCCTGAGATGGTGCGTGAGGTTGAGAGGTTCCGACTAGAGATAGTCGGGATCACCTCTACGCATGGCTTGGGCTCTGGAACCACACTCCTTGAGAGAGGATGGACTCTTCACCACTCTGGAGTTGCCCATGGTGAGAGGCGGCGGGCTGGTGTGGGTTTGCTTATAGCCCCCCAGCTCAGCCGCCATGTGTTGGAGTTTACCCCGGTGAACGAGAGGGTCGTTTCCCTGCGCCTACGGATCGGGGATAGGTCTCTCACTGTCGTGTGTGCCTACGGGCCAAACGGCAGTGCAGAGTACCCGGCCTTCTTGGGGTCTCTGGGAGGAGTGCTGGAAAGTGCCCCGACTGGGGACTCCGTCGTTCTACTGGGGGACTTCAACACTCACGTGGGCAGCGACAGTGGTACCTGGAGGGGCGTGATTGGGAGGAACGGCCCCCCCGACCTGAACCCGAGCGGTGTTCAGTTATTGGACTTCTGTGCTAGTTACAGTTTGTCCATAACGAACACCATGTTCAAGCATAAGGGTGTCCACCAGTGCACGTGGCACCAGGACACCCTAGGTCGCAGGTCGATGATCGACTTTCTGGTCGTTTCATCTGACCTGCGGCCGTATGTCTTGGACACTCGGGTGAAGAGAGGAGCGGAGCTGTCAACTGATCACCACCTGGTGGTGAGTTGGATACGATGGCGGGGGAGGAGGCTGGACAGACTCGGCAGACCCAAGCGTACTGTAAGGGTTTGCTGGGAACGTTTGACCGAGTCTCCTGTCAGAGAGATCTTCAACTCCCACCTCCGGCAGAGCCACGACCGGATCCCGAGGGAGGCTGGAGATATTGAGTCTGAGTGGACCATGTTCTCCACCTCCATTGTCGAAGCGGCTGCTCGGAGCTGTGGCCGTAAGGTCTCCGGTGCCTGTCGAGGCGGCAATCCCCGAACCCGGTGGTGGACACCGGAAGTAAAGGATGCCGTCAAGCTGAAGAAGGAGTCCTATCGGGCCTGGTTGGCTTGTGGGACTCCTGAGGCAGCTGACAGGTACCGGCAGGCCAAGCGGACTGCAACCCGGGTGGTTGTGGAGGCAAAAACTCGGGCCTGGGAGGAGTTCGGTGAGGCCATGGAGAAGGACTATCGGCTGGCCTCGAAGAGATTCTGGCAAACTGTCCGGCGCCTCAGGAGAGGGAAACAATGCCCTACCAACGCTGTTTACAGTGGAGGTGGGCAGCTGTTGACCTCAACTGGGGATGTCGTCGGACGGTGGAAGGAATACTTCGAGGATCTCCTCAATCCCGCCGTCACGTCTTCTATTGAGGAAGCAGAGGCTGAGGGCTCAGAGGTGGACTCGTCCATCACCCTAGCTGAGGTCACCGAGGTAGTCAAGAAACTCCTCGGTGGCAAGGCATCGGGGGTGGATGAGATCCGCCCTGAGTACCTCAAGTCTCTGGATGTTGTGGGGCTGTCTTGGCTGACACGCCTCTGCAGCATCGCGTGGCGGTCGGGGACAGTGCCTCTGGGATGGCAGACCGGGGTGGTGGTCCCTCTTTTTAAGAAGGGGGACCGGAGGGTGTGTTCCAACTACAGGGGGATCACACTTCTCAGCCTCCCTGGGAAAGTCTATGCCAGGGTACTGGAGAGGAGAATACGGCCGATAGTGGAACCTCGGATTCAGGAGGAACAGTGCGGTTTTCGTCCAGGCCGTGGAACACTGGACCAGCTCTATACTCTATACAGGGTGCTGGAGGGTTCATGGGAGTTTGCCCAACCAGTCCACATGTGCTTTGTGGATTTGGAGAAGGCATTCGACTGTGTCCCTCGCGGCGGCCTGTGGAGGGTGCTCCGGGAGTATGGGGTCCGGGTCCTTTGCTAAGGGCTGTCCGGTCCCTGTATGACCGAAGCAGGAGCTTGGTTCGCATTGCCGGTAGTAAGTCAGACTTCTTCCCGGTGCATGTTGGACTCCGGCAGGGCTGCCCTTTGTCGCCGGTTCTGTTCATAGTTTTTATGGACAGAATTTCTAGGCGCAGCCAGGGGCCGGAGGGTGTCAGGTTTGGGGACCACACGATTTTGTCTCTGCTTTTTGCGGATGATGTTGTCGTGTTGGCCCCTTCACACCAGGACCTTCAGCATGCACTGGGACGGTTTGCAGCCGAGTGTGAAGCGGCTGGGATGAAAATCAGCACCTCCAAATCCGAGGCCATGGTCCTCAGTCGGAAAAGGGTGGCTTGCTCACTTCAGGTTGGTGGAGAGATCCTTCCTCAAGTGGAGGAGTTTAAGTATCTTGGGGTTTTGTTCACGAGTGAGGGAAGGATGGAACGGGAGATTGACAGACGGATCGGTGCAGCTTCTGTAGTAATGCGGTCGATGTACCGGTCTGTTGTGGTGAAGAAGGAGCTGAGCCGTAAGGCAAAGCTCTCGATTTACCGGTCAATCTACGTTCCTACTCTCACCTATGGTCATGAGCTTTGGGTCATGACCGAAAGGACAAGATCCCGGATACAGGCGGCCGAAATGAGCTTTCTCCGCAGGGTGGCTGGCCGATCCCTTAGAGATAGGGTGAGAAGCTCGGTCACTCGGGAGGAGCTCAGAGTAGAGCCGCTGCTCCTCCACATCGAGAGGGGTCAGCTGAGGTGGCTCGGGCATCTGTTCCGGATGCCTCCTGGACGCCTTCCCGGGGAGGTGTTCGGGGCACGTCCCACTGGGAGGAGACCCCGGGGAAGACCTAGGACACGTTGGAGAGACTATGTCTCCCGGTTGGCCTGGGAACGCCTCTGTGTCCCCCCGGAAGAGCTGGAGGAAGTGTCCAGGGAGAGGGAAGTCTGGGCTTCTCTGCTCAGACTGCTGCCCCCGTGACCCGGCCCCGGATAAGCGGAGGAAGATGGATGGATGGATGATATAAGATATAAAGTGACCAGACACATTATGTGTGATGAAGGATATAATGTATTTTATAAATCACACACTATAAATATAATAAAGAAGCAGAAACAGATAGTTGCAGTAAAGTAAGATATTTTAATAAGTTGAAGAAACAATTTATGATTTGTGACACGCACATACACACGAACAGACACACAAACAAACAAACACGAACAGACACTCTCTCTCTCTCTCTCTCTCACTCACACACATACACTTTCACACACAGAACGCAGCCACCTGTAATAAAAATTGAGAAGAAGCTTTTCAACGTGTTTGCATCAGTAATTTCTAAAAATTAAATTCGGACAACATTAAGCCTATACCTTTTTTATTGTATGTGGATGTGGGAGGGGAAAATGTTGAGACAAAAGCCCTATTCGGATTAACTTTACAAGGTTAGATGGAGTAAGTTAATAATGTAATTTTAACACAGGACTTCTGTAATATCAATAGCCAAATCGCATGTGATAAGATATAGGTTATCAATAACACTAGAAGTTGGAGGGGTAACTCAATTTGCGCATCGCTGTCATGTGTGTATTAAATTGCTTCCTGATATCATGTGCGCAAACACTAATAACCTATACAACAGGGCAGTTGAATGCTTATCTGATAACCTAGAAGCTCTTGTAATTATTACTTTAACAGTTACCCCACCTCTCCATGCCGGGTGAACACAGGCTGATGCAGTAAACAGCATTTCACAACGATTTCAGTTTAATAGCAAATATCCTTGCTCCTTCTCGATTATCTGGTAATATACTATTCACAAAATACAACCAATAGTACGGTAATGTTAAGACTTACGTGTGAAAAGCCCTATTTTCGATGGTCCGGCGATTAGAACAGGAAAATGCTCCACAATGCTCTGGCATCATATCTGCTGCCACGCAACGAAACTAGGAATACGACCGGTTCAAGATGGCGGCCGGATTTCTCGGTTTCCAGCGGCCAATAGGGCATCTAGCCTCTATATGATATCTATGGTGAGAATAGAGTCAATTGCGTGAGTCTCACGCTCAATGCGTGAGAGTTGGCAGCCCTGCGTCAAAACTACTGTAGCGAGTATAAAAAAAAATATATAAAAAAAAAATATATATATATATATATATATATATATATATATACAGGTCCTTCTCAAAAAATTAGCATATTGTGATAAAGTTCATTATTTTCCATAATGTAATGATAAAAATTAAACTTTCATATATTTTAGATTCATTGCACACCAACTGAAATATTTCAGGTCTTTTATTGTTTTAATACTGATGATTTTGGCATACAGCTCATGAAAACCCAAAATTCCTATCTCAAAAAATTAGCATATTTCATCCGACCAATAAAAGAAGTGTTTTTACTACAAAAAAGGCCAACCTTCAAATAATTATGTTCAGTTATGCACTCAATACTTGGTCTGGAATCCTTTTGCAGAAATGACTGCTTCAATGCGGCGTGGCATGGAGGCAATCAGCCTGTGGCACTGCTGAGGTGTTATGGAGGCCCAGGATGCTTTGATAGCGGCCTTAAGCTCATCCAGAGTGTTGCGTCTCTCAACTTTCTCTTCACAATATCCCACAGATTCTCTATGGGGTTCAGGTCAGGAGAGTTGGCAGGCCAATTGAGCACAGTAATACCATGGTCAGTAAACCATTTACCAGTGGTTTTGGCACTGTGAGCAGGTGCCAGGTCGTGCTGAAAAATGAAATCTTCATCTCCATAAAGCTTTTCAGCAGATGAAAGCATGAAGTGCTCCAAAATCTCCTGATAGCTAGCTGCATTGACCCTGCCCTTGATAAAACACAGTGGACTAACACCAGCAGCTGACATGGCACCCCAGACCATCACTGACTGTGGGTACTTGACACTGGACTTCAGGCATTTTGGCATATCCTTCTCCCCAGTCTTCCTCCACACTCTGGCACCTTGATTTACGAATGACATGCAAAATTTGCTTTCATCCGAAAAAAGTACTTTGGACCACTGAGCAACAGTCCAGTGCTGCTTCTCTGTAGCCCAGGTCAGGCGCTTCTGCCGCTGTTTCTGGTTCAAAAGTGGCTTGACCTGGGGAATGCGGCACCTGTAGCCCATTTCCTGCACATGCCTGTGCACGGTGGCTCTGGATGTTTCTACTCCAGACTCAGTCCACTGCTTCCGCAGGTCCCCCAACGTCTGGAATCGGTCCTTCTCCACAATCTTCCTCAGGGTCCGGTCACCTCTTCTCGTTGTGCAGAGTTTTTTGCCACACTTTTTCCTTCCCACAGACTTCCCACTGAGGTGCCTTGATACAGCACTCTGGGAAAAGCCTATTTGTTCAGAAATTTCTTTCTGTGTCTTACCCTCTTGCTTGAGGGTGTCAATGATGGCCTTCAGGACAGCAGTCAGGTCGGCAGTCTTACCCATGATTGCGGTTTTGAGTAATGAAACAGGCTGGGAGTTTGTAAAAGCCTCAGGAATCTTTTGCAGGTGTTTAGAGTTAATTAGTTGATTCAGATGATTAGGTAAATAGCTCGTTTAGAGACCCTTTTCATGATATGCTAAGTTTTTGAGATAGGAATTTTGGGTTTTCATGAGCTGTATGCCAAAATCATCAGTATTAAAACAATAAAAGTCCTGAAATATTTCAGTTGGTGTGCAATGAATCTAAAATATATGAAAGTTTAATTTTTATCATTACATTATGGAAAATAATGAACTATCACAATATGCAAATTTTTTGAGAAGGACCTGTATATAAGCATCTAGTTAGCATAGCATGTATATAGTTATTTAGATTATTTTGTGTAGCCTAGGTAGTTAATCTCGTCTATCGCTCCAGTGTGCAACCTGCATTTTACTTGGGATTGCTTCTCCAAGGCAATGGAGGTGGTAATGTATAATGTAAAAATATAATGAACGTAATAGTAGGCTAATAATAATCCTGGAAAAAATTTCCTCAAAATGACTGAATATAAGAATAATCGGATGCCGATCGCGATGCGGGAGTTAAGACCGACAATTGATTCACAGACAATTGAATTCACCCTCCTCCACTTCAGGTGAAACTGGGGGAGAAAAGTTCTCGACTTCAAATGACCGCTCTGTTGCAAATAGCCTACTTGCGTCACTCCATTTTAGCTAGTTTGACAGCAGCTGTCACTGCGGGTCTCAGCCAGGTCCACGCCCCAATTATCATCACACAACAACAAAGTAATCAAAGCTAAAAAAAAGTGTAAAAAATTAAAGTGTAGGCTTCTTCGTCTAATATATTGTAATGGAAAAGTTAAGGGGAAAACAGAAAAATGTGATGACTGCATGGATTGTAGTACACTTGAGATTCAAATTCTTTAAATTGTCAAATAAAACAAACAACATAATTGTTTACTGGAATAAAGCTTTTTTCCTTTTGTTTAGTGTATTAATTACTCATGACAAATTTTCTAAAAATGTCAACCTTATTTTCAGTTTCAGCAAATTTAGGCTACTGCTGAGCCCTAATTGGTACATGTGAAACTCGAAAAATTAGAATATCATGCAAAAGTTCATGTATTTCAGTAATTCAAATTAAAAGGTGAAACTAATACATTTAGTAAATATATAACTATATACATATGCATGATTATACTTTTCAGAGGGGCGACATTTCTGTATTTAAAATTCTTTTTTTATTGATTTCATGTAATATTCTAATTTTCTGAGATTTTGAATATAGGTTTTTCATAAGCTGTAAGCCATAATCATCAAAATTATAACTTTTGCACGATATTCAATTTTTGGAGTTTCACATCCTTTTATTATTCATATTAACACAAGGTCAGATTACTGTATGCATTTTAATCTGGGCTCATGTAGTTACAGTTTTTTTTTTAAGTAAATGTAAATCCTCTTTTAACCAATCATTTTCAATATCTGCAGACTTACGGGGCGAGTGGAGCTCCACTCGAAAGCGAAAATACGTCCTGCCACTGCGCCGTTACCTGACCTAATCTTCACGCAAAATATTGAAGCGGTATACTAAACTTCAAGCATTACTTTTTTAATAAAATATTATAGTAAACATTTCAGATTTTTGCTTTTAAAGCAACATGGCACATCGCCAAACTCATAGAACCCAAAATTACATTCAAATTACATATTTACGTTTTATAACCCTTTTACACTCATTCAAAATAGTGTGAATATAGTGCTTTAAATTTTTCACAGATTTGTGAATTTATAAAATACATATTTTAATCTGTCACAATAACATCTATGCTAGTCAGAAATATCACTCCATTGTGTTTATTCATCCTTTTGTGAGTAATTTCACGCAAGCCCTATGCGTTTTGCTTGCATTGCACGTTACGCCAGCGTCAGTCAGTCAATGACCTGAGTTATAATTCGAAGAGCTCACACCGACGCCATCTTGGCCCTCCTTTATTAATTCAAGTGGACGTGACGTATTTCCTGTTCGAGAGTGGAGCCACTAGCCCACGGTCAGCAGCCAGACCCTTCTCATAATTTTACTTCACTGTTTACAACTTTGCTAATCTGTTTCCCCAGGTAATCCCAGATCCTCAGCCCTGCTGTGAGACATCTTCTTTACCTGGTCTGACTAAGCCCTGACACATCTATTCTGCTGAAACAATGAAAATGTCCATTGATTTTCACGGTTCATCAAAAAACGCTTTTAATGTTTTGCTATTCTGATTGGTGGAGCACATTTTCAGTCGCTATATGTTGAAAATTGTGTCCACTAGATATCGCTGTCTTTAGAAGCCTTTTATCAGTTTACCTTGACTAAAATGCCAATTAAGACACAGGGCTATGCCTGGCCTTTCTCTTAACACATCCATGGTCTGGCCTGGCAGGGTTTACATGGGCAGGGTTTATTTTTTGTGTGCATAGTTTCGGACGGATCCATTTATTGTTGTTAATAAGATATGTTAAATGTTATTATATATATTACTGCCATATATTACTACTAGAGCCTGCTTTGACCAAGCAGTTGAAGTGTCATTTAGTAATAAAGATAGTCATGCTAAGATAATACATATTCAACTTTTATAAGAATAAATATATAATAATTAACTTAATATATATTTTATTACATTATATAATATATATGTTTGGTTTTTTTTACTATTTCTGATATGTAAATATCAATAATTTATGTTAGGGGTTTAAAAGGATTCTAAGCATTTATACCATGATTTATCCAAACGTATGAGGTCAAACACACTTAACCACTATAAAGCTGCCTTACAAACCTTCAACTTCCTGTACTGTCTTTTCTTCTTGCTGGCTCTCTCAATATTTATATTGTTAGCATACTGCATGTAGCATTCTCTATGGTAGCTAACACGAATTGGCACAACTTGAATGTGGCCGCCTGTGATTTCATATTTTCCACAGCTTTTTGGGCGATTTGGCTTTCTTTTGTATTTAAATTCACCCACTCTAAAAAACATTGTACTAACTCGATTCAACTTGTGAAAAGGATATGATGTTCGTTGATTACGTACAGCTAGTAACATGCACACAATACTCCATATCCAAGATAAAGTGTCTTATTTATGTTAGATATATACAGGTGAAACTCGAAAAATTAAAATATCGTGCAAAAGTTATAATTTTGTTGATTATGGCTTACAGCTTATGAAAAACCCAAATTCAAAATCTCAGAAAATTAGAATATTACATTGAATCAATAAAAAAAAAATTTAAATACATAAATGTCGGCCCTCTGAAAAGTATGATCATGCATAGGCCTATATCTATCTATATATATATATATATATATATGAATTACTGAAATACATGAACTTTTGCACATTATTATAATTTTTCGAGTTTCACTTGTAAATATCTTACTGTCTATGGTAAATATAGGCCTACAATATAACATAACCGCTATGTTACTCGATTATTCCCGCCCATTTCGGGGTCCTAGTCTGGCCGACTGCGATTGGTTAGTATTTTTAAGGACGTTAAAAACTACAATCCGATTGGTTCAGCTACTAGAGCTGTCCCGTGATTTGCCTAAGAAGATTGACAATCAAAACATACGTTTGTGAAAATATATGATCAAACCAGAATTGCCAACACATTTTATTTGACTACATATAATGATTTAATATCGTACATAAAAGAAGCGTATAGCATACTCTATTGATGGAGATCGATCAACAACACGAAAAACGCGTTCGGCCCACCGTCTAATTGTGCTTTCACATATTCACTGTAAATCCGAAAGTTCTGGGCCCGGTTCCCCGATAACGCTCACTCTTAGCGCGCTAAGAAGACTCGAAAGATATATCTTACCAAAGTTGTTTATGTTAAGTGTGTTCCCCGAAGTGTCCCGGAAGCTTCTTAGCACGCTGCCTCTTACGTTCGACGTTGCAAAGGCGCTGTCCCAAGTGAAGGTGCTGAATTAGTTGGCATCGGTTGTTCAGGAATCGATTTTCCACTTCACGCGAAGGTGCACGGCGTTAAGAAAGACAACACGTTCTATGCAAATGAAGCATTCCTCAATTAATTAAATGATCAAATTGTCAGTAATATGTTCACACGATATGACGGGTAGACGACACAACGTCCTTATCCCGTTGTGCCACTTGTGCCGCTTCTTGACATGGGTTTAACGACTTTTAAAAATTATGTAATACACTTTTATATTAATGGTAAGGTACTTTACAATCAGAATTGATTGGCAAGCAGCTGCAGTTACTTCTGTTTAATGCGGTATTGATTGCCATTGGTTAATGTTTTCAATAAAAATCAACCTATCTACAATGAACAGAGAGAGAGAGAGAGAGTTAGATACAGAATATGGTGGGGAAGCAACGTAAAAAAAGAGCACCAAGCGTCTCGTCAGAGGAACTTGAAGTTTTGCTGGACGAGGTGAGCTTGCACAAGGTGACACTGTTTTCCAGCTTTCGGAATTACTTGTGCAACCGCAACAAAAAAGAGCTATGGAGCGACATAGCAAGGCAGGATGCCTCCGGATCAGGCACACCAAGGTCCTGGCAGGACGTCAGGCGAAATGACAAAAGGGCTTAAGTTTTGCCGAATAAAAAAATTGACATTTTTTTATTCGGCTCCGCGGCCGGCGCCGTCTTCAATACAAGGACACGTTGGATCGCTGCCATAGTTGGTTGCTTACTGGACACCACCATGCCTACCCATTTATAGATCTTAGCCATTTAGAGCAAAATTGTTTGCCAGATTTTAATTATCAATTAACTTGCCATTTTTTACGCTTTAATGACATTACGAAATAGGCTACCACCATATTAGATCTGATACCAAATAAGTCATAAATAGGTATCCATTGCGAACATATTTTATTATTAGTCTTAAAATAACGTCAAATCATCGTTGAGCCACAACATTGTCAACATACCATAGTTTGACTTGTAGGCCTACTGCGCTACGCTGATTTCTAAAGACTGCTGCACAGTGGCGGCGGCTAGCGTCTTGCGCTCAAACAACGCTAAGAGAGAGCTTACGAATGATCCAGACCAACCTTAGGAAAGTGTGACTTAGCCTACAGAAGATATAGGCCTACTTAGCGTACGAACGTGTCGGGAATCGTGCCATCACGTTAAGAGAGAGGTTAAGGAATAGGTTAAGAACTACTTAGCGATAAGAAAGTTTTGAGGAACCGGGCCCATGTCTGTCAATCAATTCATCTTTAATCGAAATAATTACACGATTTATTAATCAAATTAAATCACATATTAATATTTTTGTGAGAAAGAATAATTTTGTTGTTGTTGCAGACAGAGGCTGAATAGAGACAAAAAGTGGCTTTATAATTCTGTGTTTTAATTCTATCTCACTTATAAGCCTATCATCACATCAGCAAAACATTTTGAGCAGCAGAGTTTAGGAGTTTAGGAACTCAACATGTTCTTGCATTCTTTCTTAAATATGTTTATGGCCTCTGCATCACATCTATCTGTTTAAGGGCCATACTTTTTTCTTTCTTGTTTTTATTTGTGCTATTTTTTAAAATAATATTATATAATTTTCTTGTACTTTTTTTAAAGTAGTCCATACAGAGTAAAAAAAAAATTGTAGGCGTTTACTTAGTAGATACTTTAAGTAAACTTTAAACTGTAGCAAAAAATGCATTTCTTAAAACTCATCTTTGATCACCAAGATGACATATTTAAAAGTTTTTTTCCCTTAAAAAATGATTCATGCCTTAAAATACATTGAATGTAATTCTACACCCTTGCCTCATTTAGTATCGTCGGTTCTATGAATATGCACATTAAAGCCCCGCCTCCACTCACTCACACCAGCCCAGAGATCCAATTGGTTACGAGGTAGTTTGTGACATCAGAAACACCAGCGATTTCAAACCGCGTTTTTAGACGGTCTTTCGTTCATTGCAGTTTTAATGAGGAAAAAAACTCAGCAATGCTGTTGACTTATAAATTTGCATATGGTTTGTCTTAAAGCATATTAAAAACACCACATAGACATATAAACAACATTAAAAGCTTGACTTTCACCACTTGGGGACTTTAAGTTTTTTAAGGCTACACCCCTGGATCTAAAGAATGTTTTTTAGAAATTAAAAGACATCGATTAAATAGATCGAGCTTTACAGAAATTTACATTTCTTTTGATCACTTCATTGTTGTCATCAAAAAAATACATGACTGCTGATATTTTCAATGTGCTCAAATGAGAGTAACGGATTACCTTCGAGCAGCCATAATAAAATTCATAAAATGGAACAAGACCCATTAAACTCCAAAGCACAATAAAAGGTGCTAAAGTTATCCAAGTAACGTGTCTAAAGGGGTTGAAGGACTCAATCATGCAATGTAACCTGTTTGTCCATAGATAGGCTACTGATTTGGTTATCGTCCGGAAAAAATGCACGTATAAGAGACGTTTTGATTGTTGAAGATTTTATTGATTGCGTCTGATATTTTATTTTTCATTATTTGAGGTATTCCCTGTCTGAATGATGATCTTATCTGTATTTATCAGCGAGGGCTGCAGACACAGCAGCAAGAAACTTGTCCACGGCCACGTGCACTTCTGCAGTGAAGTCAGCGGGGAAATGAATTGCAAGAGTCACGAGGATGTTATGGGACAGAATCTGAAAAAAATAACACAAAAAGGAACTATTAATACACTATGAATAAATAATCCACATTTTATTTCACATCTTGAATTTCTCAGAGTGCTCCACACCATGATTTGGGTGTGTCAGATTATCTTAACACTCTAAATGTAGGTTACACTCAAGTGAAAGGATAGAAACACTGCACATAAATCATCTTCATCACCTTGAAGTTTACAGGATCAATGCGAAACTTAGTGGCATGGAGATCACTCAAGTTGCTCATTCCACCAATAAGATCATCAATTTTGCCCACAGCATCAGTGATGGCTGACATCACAGTTTTGCCGTGTTTCTTCACTTGAGGAGAGTCGAGAGAAAAATCAGTCCAGCCAGAAAAATATATTTTAGTCTGAGGGTAGACAGTGAGCATTCTGTGGGAATGAGAAAAATCCGTTATTTTGTTTGGCAAAACTCTTTGACATTGATTTGCTTGGTGTCAAAAAATTATTCAAATGTAGATCTCTTACCTTCCCAGAGCTTCTTGTCCTATGGTGTCGGCCTTACCTGAGATTTTACCCCAGAAGGCCTTGACAGAGGCTTTATCCTTAGCGGTCAAACTCATTTCTCGCTCCTTTCCACTTCGGTATTACAAGAGAAAAGTTTTAGTTGAAGGATAAGGGGTCTTTTTTTTATAATGCGCAGTTCTGCCACACCCAACAGCTCCACCTCTCAGACTTCAGCCAATAATTACAGACGCATTTTGTCAATTCATTTCATCATTCCTTTAATAGAAAGCAGTGAATTTCTTTATTCATTTATTTTAAAATGTCTATTAATGTATTTTGCATCATCTCTCTAAATAGCGATGTATATCCTAAAATAATTACCAGAGTCAATATATTGAATGTCTTGGCCATTTTGGTCTGAAAAAATAAAATACTGTCCTTGTTTTTTTTTTTTTTTTTCTCTCCCTTTTTTTATTACTAAATTAAAAAAAATATTTATCTGTACAATGTATATTCAGTCTGCTGTGTTTGCATGTAAAAGTTGGTGCCTTAAAATTTTTAAGTACAATTAACTTGGATGTTTAAGTAATTTCAAGTAAAATTTCATTAAACTGACTTTTTTTTAAAAAGATTTGAATTTAGTAGGCTATAACAAAAAATGGCAAAATTGCTTATGTTATTACATTGCTTTAACTCATCAAAATAAGTTATATTCATAACTTGAACATGTAATTATTTTCATACAGTGTGAGAGATGCTTCGGGGTCTTTTGGGGACACCAAATGGCACCTAAAGGGGTGGGGCAAATTCAAAAAGAACAGGACATCCACGGTTATCAAAATTTAACAAATTAAGAACAATTTGAAATGGGAGGACGGGTCTGAGTGTCCAGATAAAGCAAAATGAGCTGGCACTCGCTCAAATTAAAAAATTAAAAAATTAGATGTTGAAAGCATTCATTTAATTTAATTTAACGTTCTTTTAATATTACTAATATACATGCCCGAGCTTTTCCCATACGGATTCATATGTCTAAATATTAGCCTATAACATTGACAATGTGCCATCCACTGTTAATGCGATGCGCCTATAGTGTTTTTAAGCATCAGCTATAGTTTTCAACATTTTCTGAGTATGGAATTAGATAACAACATACAACCTTGATTAGATTTGGACTCTTACAATAATACACACAATACGACATTCGTTATTTTGACGATTGAATCCAAATTTATGTTTATTTTGAGATGTACGAAATGGGTTCAAATGGGTTCAATCTAAGTTCACAGTTACTAATCAAAATTTAGCTAACTAGGCTCGGATCCAAGTAGCTACGAATGGGTACCACACCAATCAGTCTCGGCGCCTGGTGTGGGGCGGAGAGTGTGAGTATAAATAAAAACTCTGCGCGCATCTATCTATGTTCAGCAGTCACACTTGTTGAAAAAGGAAAGAGATAATCACAATGGTGCAGTGGTCAGATTCCGAGCGCAAAACTGTTGCGAGTGTCTGGAGTAAAATCAACGTCGGTGAAATCGGACCCCAGTCTCTGGCAAGGTAATGTGAAAGCGTGTCAAAGATTATAGTCTACATAACACGTCGATAATTCAATTATGTATTTTGAAAAGAGTTTGGATTTATAGAGCTATTTCTATTCATGTGACAGGGTGCTGATTGTATACCCCTGGACTCAGAGGTATTTCGGTACCTTTGGAGACCTATCCAATGCAGCTGCAATCCAGGGCAATCCTAAAGTGTCAGCACATGGTAAAACTGTGCTAAATGCTTTGGACAAAGCCGTGAAGAACATGGATAACATCAAAGCCACTTACGCCCAACTTAGCCAGCTGCACTGCGAGACACTCAACGTCGATCCAGGCAACTTCAATGTAAATGCTTTATTTTCTAAATTGAGCGTATTAATAAGGATATCACAGACTTTTGTTGCCTAACAAATGCATGTTTTCTTGACCCACGTAGCTGTTGGCCGATTGCCTCACCATTGTCATTGCGACCGCATTTGGACCCGCTTTCACCCCTGCAGTTCAGGCCACCTGGCAGAAGCTCCTGTCTGTAGTTGTGTCCGCTCTCACCAGCCAATACTTCTGAAGACATGATCGACATCTCTGCCTTAATTCAATGATTCGATGCAATAAAGTGTTGAAAAAGTATATAAATAAAGCAATCAAACAAGGGCTGGATTGTGAGTCTTTTTATTCATCAGCAAAATGATATGTTAGGCATTTCTCATTGATAAATGGGCATAAACATTTCTCTCAAATAAACAAAACTGTTGCCATCATATTCAGCATTATCAGTGAATAGTTGTTCACCTTGCAATGGTTATGAAATAGGCCTAATATTTTCTTTTTCTATTTTTAAAACACTCAAAATGCTCTTAATTTGATCACAAAGCAGACTTTCGGATGGTATAATAGCGGTATGCTGCAAGTTGGGCCATATGAATGTGCCCAACAGAGTTCTTGTTGCCTTAGGTTATGGCATGTGAGATGTTGCAAGAATGTATAGGATATGATCCCCTCTCATAATTCTGCCACTATCCTAAAGTTTTTTTTTACACTCAGTTTGGCACCAATTTTAGAACCTTGATGTAATTTTGCAAAACTATAGACACAAAACTCAAAACAGTCATCACTTGTAACTAACACTGGAAGTGTTCAAAACTCTACATTGTGCATTCATATCTTTTAAAATGCCTTGCACTTGCAGAATCATTGCTTCAAATAACTAATTTATCATGAAATATCAGGAACATTAATTTAGAACCTCAAGCCTCAAGGCAACATAGTCTATGTTGGTTTATTTTTTATAAAATAAGACATACATTTATTGGTCAAACTTATCTCAGGGGAGAAGAACTCAAATAGGAATCAATGAAAATGCAAAAAAGTGGTCACATCACCCACAGTGGGCCATTTGTGTCTTGTTTCAGCACAAATACACAGGTCACATGGCTCCATATTTTCCCCAATGAAAAGTGCTTTTTCAGTAATTTGCTCCAGTTAATCACCCAAAAAAATATGAGTCACATTCACTGGTGAGTAAAGAAGAATTTTCAAGAACTTTACATTATATATCATCAAATGTTTTAAAGGACATAACAAAAAACTGAGGAAAGATTGTACCACAATGGAATCCCATAAAACCATACCAGGTTGGAATACTAAATTATATTTGTAAGGAAAAGAGTTAGAATTATCTAAATATATTTTAATTTTTGGATGATTTTGTAACGCACTCATAAGAATAGTAATTCACATACTATATCTGACTGCACATATTGTGATCTGCACATATCTAAAAAGGTATAAAACACAACTGCCAGTTGATAGAATAGAGCTTTATTGTCATTGTAAACAACAATATTACAAAAAGTCACCATGCTCAGCAAACAACAAATATTAGAAAACAATAACTACACATGGGATTAACATAAAATTAAAATAAATAACAAAAATATGGATTTAAAAAGAGTAGCAATATACAATGATGAGATAAACATACTAGCCTGTGTACTTTGATTATTAACACTGAGGTATGATGGATTGGGTAGCTGTTTTGGTGTTCAGTCACAGCCCTGGGAAAGAAACTATTGTTCTTCCTCGAAGTCTGAGCAGTGATATTCATGTATCTCCTCCCAGACAGAAGGTTAAACAGATGATGGCTTGGGTGAGATGGGTCTTTTATGATATTTTGAGTCCAGGGTCCTCATTTATAAACGTTGCGTACGCACAAAACAGGCCCTGAAAGAGGCGTAGCCTACGCCACTTCCGACGCACAACTTGTGATTTATACAAAAAAACTTTTCGGGAAAATTTGCGCATCGCACGCAAAATCAGACCCATGCGTACGAACATTTTGGAGATGGAGCAGTTTGTCTTTTTGGTCACTTTTGGACAGAAAATCTAAAATAATTATACATATACAGAAAGATAATACAAATATAATTTCACTCACCAAGCCTATCACATAAAGCAAACATCCATCCCTTAAATGTCCGCGCTAGCGAGCGCGTTGGGCCGTGTAGTGAAACTGACGCATAGCATAACGCATCTAAAACCGTAAATCTTCCTTATAAGTCCTAATCATAAATACAGTTCATGTTCACAATAACAGTTTAAATAAATAAAACAATGATTTAAACTTTGTTTTACTTCTGTTGTAAAGATTTATATTAAATATGCCATTCTGATTAATGGAGTTAACACTTAAATTACATGAAATCATTACTGCGAAGTTACAACATTGTTTATATTCAATAAATAGAAATATTTGTTGTGGATGCAATTCTTTCGAACACTTTTCCTCTGGCATGCTGTGTTTTAATGTTTTAACTACAGAGATAATTGCTTATCAATGATATTATTACAATGATAAACTATTTTCTCAGACAATCTGCTATTATCATCATGATAATAGCAGATTGTCTGAGAAAATAGTTTCGCGCAAATAATGCACAACAAGGTCTATCTGTTTCCATTAAAAACATAAATCAATTAAAAATACTCTTTGGCCAGTGGAAAAGATTGAGAAAAACTTCCTCGGAAATGTATTTTACACTATTTTATTTATTTATTCAAAAACAAGGCAAGGATAGGCTACTAAATGATTTTTATTAATGTAACTAATGTGACAGAACATCCGCATTTCATATTTTCCCAATGTCTTGTACCGTTAAACATGTTATCACGTGGATGAATAATCATATGCAAATGATATGCAGATTAGGATATGCATAGTAAAACTAGGCGTTGTAAGCTCCGTATATGGTTGTTTCGGGGAGGAGACGCATGTGCGCACAATCTTCCGCTAACTGGGATTTATAAAGTGAATTCTGCTCAGGTTCTGGCTTACGCACGGTTACGAGCAGTGGGGCATGTTCAGTCCTTTTTGTTCTCCTGTAGTCGATGATGATTATTTCCTTTGTTTTCCTGATGTTGAGTGTGAGGTTGTGGCCATCACACCATGTGTTCAATCTATGTACCTCTTGTCCCTGTTGTTTGTTGTCAGTCCAATGACTAGTGTCCTCCGCAAACGTGACAATATGGTTTGTGGGGTTAGTTGTCGGGGTTCTGTCACTTCTGTGTAGTCTATTTTTTGGTTTTGTGACAGAGCACTGACACTGCTGTTTTGTCTTCTCTGTGTGCCTTGTTTAATGTGCTTTCATGTCATGTTTTGTCTTGTGCTGTGTTGCATGCAGCTTGTGTTTATCACTGGCTGCGTGCTTTCATGTAATCCTGGTATGTGTGAACACGTGTCTTATGAGTGTTCTCATTAGCTGCGTGTCTCGTTTTGTGTTAGCACATGGCTTGTGATTTGTTTTGCTGGCCATGTGCTTGTGTTTTTGTCATGTTTGGTGTGAGCCCATGGCTTGTCATGTATGTCCTCCCTCGTTACCTCCTTTGTTTGCTCTCCCTATTTATTCTCCCTGTGTTTGCAGTCCTGTGCTGGTTCGTCGTTGAATGTACCCCTTGTGTCCTGCCTAGATCCTGCAGTCCAGTCCTTTTGTTTTCCACCACGGGGTAGTTTTGTTTGTATTCTGTTTTATTTTTATTATTCATAAAAGCCCATTGCTCTGCACTTGAATCCTTGCTACTTCCACCTACCCGAAACCCTCACATTAGTAGCAACAAAGTCATGTGGGAAAACAGTGTAAAGAAGTGGGCTAAGAACACGACCCTGCGGTGCTCCCGTACTCAGGGATAGAGTGTATGAGGTGTATTTTCCCAGCCTTACTCTCTGTGTATGGTCTGTTAAAAATCCAAAGTCCAGTTGCTTGTGTGTGCATTTAGCCCCAGATGGTGTAGTTTTGTGATTAGTTTGTTTGGAACTGTAGTGTTAAAGGGTGAACTGTAGTCGACAAAGAGAATCCTGGCATAGGTGTTAGTCTGCTCTAGATGCTCCAGAATAGTGTGTAGAGCCATGTAAATTGCATCATGTGTCGATCTCAGAGCCGGCCTGAGCCTTTTGGGGGCTCTAAGCAGAATTTGATTTGGGGGCCCCCTCCCACTACGCGAAGTCACCTGTGCTTGACGATTATTGACACAAATGTCACGCAATAATGATAAATTATAAATGAATACAGTGAGGTTATGTATTAATACTAAATAAATACTAAATAAAAATTAGATGCCTACTTAAATAAAAAAGTTGAAACTTTTACTTTACTCTTTTACTAACTCTTTGAAACTTCTTAAAACAAAATGTCTCAAAACGTATATAAAATAAATTATTTGCGAAAAATAATGACAAAACTGAGAAATCAGAAACATAATAAGAGCAAGGGTTCAACAATGACAATTATTGTTGAAAACTGTAAAAATATTATTATTATTTCTCAACTGTCTCAATACAGTGTAACTGTCCTCAAAATCTTTTTTATTATTATTATTGTAACAGACTTTGTTGGATTGTACATGACAGAATCCAACAAAGTCTGTTAGGCCTACTATAATAGCCTACCGGTAATGTACTGGCGCTCGTTGTATGTGTGTATGCAATTTATTTTTCCCCGGGGCTTGCATTAGATAGGAATTGGTCGTGCGCACTTGGTACTGGAGTGTCGCGGGTTTTTGGAGTTAGTGATCTGATGTGTGGTATAATAAAGTGGAGAAGAGTTCAAACTGCTATGTTTATTATTTATTCAAACTGCTAACCTTACACCTTGAAGGTTAAGTTCCCCTGCGGCTATTTTCTCCAACTTAAACCGATACCTATGATACCGACTATGATGTTGCAGTTGCGCACGAATTGTCTATGCACTCGCGAGGTGTCTGGATTATGCGCATGACTTAAACGCTGGCAGACACAGCAGCCGTTGTTGGCAGGTATATTGATCATGAAATCAGAATTTTCTTTTCTTGAATTATTCATTCATTCATTCATTCATTTATGTCACTTGTTTAAGTCATCTAAAAAAAAAAAATTTAAACTCGATTGGGGGGCCCCCTGGTGCTATGGGAGTGAGTGCCACTAGCCCAGGGATGGGCAACTCCGGTCCTCGAGGGCCACTGTCCTGCAGAGTTTAGCTCCAACCCTGACAAAAAATATTTTTTAGTAATCCTGAAAACATTGATTAGCTTGTTCAGGTGTGTTTAATTAGGGTTAGAGGTAAACTCTGCAGGACAGTGGCCCTCGAGGACCGGAGTTGCCAATACCTGCACTAGCCTGTAGTCATTGTGGCAAGTGATCACAGACTGTTTGGGAATTGGGGTGATGGTTAATGTTTTAAAACATAGTACCATGGCAGAGGACAGGGAGAGGTACAGTCAGCTCAGACCTCAGTCAGCTGATTGGCACAGTCCCTCGGAAGACGTCCCGTCTCACCGTCTGGTCCAGCTGCTTTGCGTGGGTTGATGGTGCACAAGGTGCATCTCACCACATTTGTTGTTAGTACCAGTGCTGTGTATCCTCAAGTGACAGGGCTGGCATCATTGTTCTTCTGTTGTCCCTGTCAAACCTGGCAAAGAAGCTGTTCAGCTCTTCTGCATTAGCAGACGCATTAGCGTCACTGTTGCCTGGGTCTGGAGTCTTCCCCCTGTAATTTGTGATGAGGGTGAGGATGAAGTGTCATATTGTGATGAGGAAGATGAGGTCATAGTGAATCCTGCAGGGAGAGGGTGAGTGCGAAGTTGGAGATGAAAATGAATATGATAACTTGGTATGATAGTTTGGTAATACTTGTATTTCACTATGGTACAATGTTGCCTAGAGCAACAGCTGGATATGAAATGTTACGTTTTATTAAATATGAAATCTGTAATACATTAAAAACTGGATAAATGTGTTTGTTCAAGTGTGTGGTTAAAGAAATTTATGTTTTCAATAAAGATATTTATTTTTTCTACGTGAAAATCTCAAATGTTTCAATCTGTATGTTGAGGTACAATGTTGCCTTGAGGCAAAAAACTTTTAAAACTTAAATAATAAAAAATATATACAGGTGCTGGTCATATAATTAGAATATCATCAAAAAGTTGATTTATTTCAGTAATTCCATTCAAAAAGTGAAATTTGGATATTATATTCATTCATTACACACAGACTCATATATTTCAAATGTTTATTTCATTTAATTGTGATGATTAAAACAAATCCCAAATTCAGTATCTCTGAAAATTGGAATATTACTTAAGACCAATACAAAAAAGGATTTTTAGAAATGTTGGCCAACTGAAAAGTATGAACATGAAAACTATGAGCATGTACAGCACTCAATACTTAGTTGGGGCTCCTTTTGCCTGAATTACTGCAGTAATGCGGCATGGCATGGAGTCGATCAGTCTGTGGCACTGACAAAAGGTCATTCCTAAAGAGGTTGGATGTTTACAGAGCTCTGTGTCCAAGCACATTAATAGAGAGGCGAAGGGAAGGAAAAGATGTGGTAGAAAAAAGTGTACAAGCAATAGGGATAAACGCACCCTGGAGAGGATTGTGAAACAAAACACATTCAAAAATGTGGGGGAGATTCACAAAGAGTGGACTGCAGCTGGAGTCAGTGCTTCAAGAACCACCGTGCACAGACGTATGCAAGACATGGGTTTCAGCTGTCGCATTCCTTGTGTCAAGCCACTCTCGAACAAGACACAGCGTCAGAAGCGTCTAAAGACAAAAAGGACTGGACTGCTGCTGAGTGGTCCAAAGTTATGTTCTCTGATGAAAGTAAATTTTGCATTTCCTTTGGAAATCAAGGTCCCAGAGTCTGGAGGAATAGAGGAGAGGCAAGAATCCACGTTTCTTGAAGTCCGGTGTAAAGTTTCTACAGTCGATGATGGTTTGGGGTGCCATGTCATCTGCTGGTGTTGGTCGACTGTGTTTTCTGAGGTCCAAGGTCAACGCAGCCGTCTACCAGGAAGTTTTAGAGCACTTCATGCTTCCTTCTGCTGACCACCTTTATGGAGATGCAGTACCTGGTTTAAAGACCATGGTATCCCTGTTCTTAATTGGCCAGCAAATTCGCCTGTGTCAGGGTTGGTGCAGGTTGAAGAAGGACTCACAGGCAGAAACTCCAATTGCAACAATTTACTTCAATATATGACATACAGGTACAGACAGGCAGGCAGGCTGGAAGCCGGGCAGGCACAAACACTAACACAACCATGTATGACTAACAATCGACCAGGACAGACTGAACAGGAAGGAACTAAATACAAGTACAAACGAACACTAACGAGGTGAAGACAGGTGACACAGATGATGAAGACGATGAACAGGTGGGTGATTGAGGGAGTGAGTTCAGGTGTGGAGACAAGGAGGATTCTGGGGAGTGTAGTGAAGACGAAGACAGGCTGGTGCAGACGAGGACTGTGACATTACTCCCCCCTCCCGGTAGGCGCGGAGCAGGCTGTGGGCGTGACCACGGTGGAGCAGTCGGAACTTCGGGCGGCCGTGGCGGTGAGGACCCTTCGGGCGGCTGTGGCGGTGAGGACCCTTCTGGTGGCCGTGGGCCCTTGGGTCAGGACAATGTTCAGGACTGGACGGAGCCAGTGGTGAAAGGGTCTCTGGGCTGGACGGAGCCAGCAGTAAAGGGTTCGCTGGGCTGGACGGCGCCAGCGGTGAGGGCTCTGGGCTGCACGGCATCAGCGGCGAGGGCTCTGGGCTGCACGGCGTCAGCGGCGAGGGCTCTGGGCTGCACGGCGTCAGCGGCGAGGGCTCTGGGCTGCACGGCGTCAGCGGCGAGGGCTCTGGGGCAGGAACAACGGTCTCTGGCGCAGGAACAACGGGCTCTGGAGCAGGATCAACGGGCTCTGGAGCAGGATCAACGGGCTCTGGAGCAGGATCAACAGGCTCTGTGCTGGACGGGACCAGCGGTGAAGGCTCTGTGCTGGACGGGACCAGCGGTGAAGGAAGCTCTGTGGAAAAGTCTATTAAATCAGTGCTGAACAGGACCAGCGGTGAAGACTCTGAACTGGACGGCACCAGCGGTGAAGGCTCTGTGCCGGACGGAACCAGCGGTGAAGGCTCTGTGCCGGACGGGACCAGCGGTGAAGGCTCTGCTGGACGGGACCAGCGGTGAAGGCGCTGTGCTGGACGGGACCAGCGGTGAAGGATCTGTGCTGGACGGTAGTATTCTAGATCGGGGATCGACACTCTCCAGACACCGGATAACGGTTTCCCTCCAGTTCAGACCGGTGGTGTCTGGGAGGTCAATCCGGTGGTGAAAGGTGGCCCCTATCCGGAACAGGATACACAGCCTCTCGTCGTCGAGGGTGCTGTGGAGGGCAATCCGAATGAAACCCTCGGCGAACGAGAGGAAGTGGTGGCATCTCTCAGCCAGGGCGATAATTGTGACCCCATCGTCCATCTTGGGGCGGTCGATTGTTCTGTCAGGTTGAAGAAGGACTCACAGGCAGAAACTCCAATTGCAACAATTTACTTCAATATATGACATACAGGTACAGACAGGCAGGCAGGCAGGCTGGAAGACGGGCAGGCACACATAACAACACAACCATGTATGACTAACAATCAACCAGGACAGACTGAACAGGAAGGAACTAAATACAAGTACAAACCAACACTAACGAGGTGAAGACAGGTGACACAGATGAGGAAGACGATGAACAGGTGGGTGATTGAGGGAGTGAGTTCAGGTGTGGAGACAAGGAGGATTCTGGGGAGTGTAGTGAAGACGAAGACAGGCTGGTGCAGACAAGGACTGTGACAGCCTGATCTTAACCCTATAGAAAATCTATGAGGTATTGTGAAGAGGAAGAGGGTATTGTGAATACGCCAGACCCAACAATGCAGAAGAGCTGAAGGCCACTATCAGAACAACCTGGGCTCTCATAACAACCTGAGCAGTGCCACAGACTGATCGACTCCATGCCACGCCGCATTGCTGCAGTAATTCAGGCAAAAGGAGCCCCAACTAAGTATTGAGTGCTGTACATGCTCATTTTCATGTTCATACTCTTCAGTTGGCCAACGTTTTTAAAAATCCTTTTTTTGTATTGGTCTTAAGTAGGGTTGGGTATCAGTTGAGTTTTATCCGATACCAGTACCATACTCAGTATTTTTTAAACATTTCCAGTGCTTAAACGGTTTTTGAAAACGAAACCGCATACTCTTTGTCAAAAATAATACCCTTTTATTTACAGGGCCAAACTGGACACAATATTAACTTAAATCTTTAAACAATATAAATACAAGTAACATATGGTAATAATAAATAAACCAATATAAAATAAAAATTCACATTTACATAATATCAATAAAACAATATTGTATCAAACAATGTAATAATACTGGAGATTAATAGAGATTACTACCAGGGTAATCTAATCTCGACATGGCTACAGGTTCCCATGTTTTGTCTGCAACCAGTCATGTAGGCTAAGTTATCTGGTCATTGTACTAGTTACGGCAGCGCTTATAGTTTGGTGAGTTTGGTATTTCGTTCCCACTGCGTCTTAGCTACGCAGCGTTGAGTGAACCTATGAATGAGAACGTTTTTGGTTACTGGTGTAACCTATGTTCCCTTTCGAAGGGAACTCAACAATACGTCAACGACGCTATGGGGAACGCCTCAGGCGTGACAGGTGTCTGAAATCACTATCAAATCACGTCAATCATATTGACCGGCGACAGCCCGTGAATCATTAGCGTGAATGATTAACGTGCGACCTGGAAGTATAAAGGGGCGCCTTGCAAACATTACAAATCATCTCATCGTCTTCAGGGACTGTCTGTTTGAAAACGCTACTCAATGAAACGGTAAGAAAATGAAATGTACAGCACACGAGTGTGTTTTTTCCTGCCTGGGAGAAGAGCGCGCACGAGAGGTTCTCGAGGGAATCCTCTGTGTGAACTGTGAGCGTTTTTCTCTTAAAATGCTCCGCTCTCGTCTGGCCCTCTTCTCGAGTGAAGGGGGTTCAACGTCTGGTCCGCGTGGTCCCGCTCGTGCCGAGGCAGAGCGGCGACTTGCATCATGGGCTTCCAGATAGAGCTCATCGATCATCTTGAGAGTCCTGTAAACCTCTCAAATGATTCGACGGCTGACGAGGGCGAACTGCAGGCACCAATGGTTTCCTGCAGTTGCTGCTCTTCAGGACGAGCAGGAGATGGCTGAGGAGGTTTATAATCAGGTAGATCCTGAACCCTCTCAGCCACCCTGCCCCGTGTATGCAGACCTGGTGGATGTTGTGGAGCGCGCCGCCAACAGGCTGTAGCTGCCATGGCGACGCGCTAGAGGAGAGACCGCTCGCGGTAGGCTTGGCGATCGGTTTCTCCCCTGCCATACACACCAGCTCAGGTGAGCCTTCCATTCCTTCCTGATCTTCACACGGAGATCGAGAGGGCATGGAAGAGCCCATACTCTGCCCGTATTCACCGACATCAGCGGGTTAATTTCGCTGATGTTGAGGGGATCGCAGAGCATGGGTATGTGTCGATGCCGCCCATTTGACGAGTCGTTTGCGAACTATCTCGTGTCTGGGCAGGCGTCGACACTGAGAGCTCCAACCCTGCCATCCAAACCGCTAAAGTCAACAGCACGTTTGAATGGCAGAGCATACACGACAGCGGTTCAGGCTGGTGCTTCCCTGCACACTATGGCGGTGCTGCAGGCATATCAGGCCGACCTGCTGCAGGATCCTGCATACCGCTGAGATCCGGTTCCACACCCAGGCAGGCGGGAGGGCCTGGCCCTTCACGGTCCGAGGACCGTAGACAGGGCCAGAGAGCCAGTGTCGCCTCTCGTGCGCCCCCTCCGTGGAGGAACAGGGCGCAGAAGAGGCGTGACTCCCGCAAGAAGAGGGATCTGAGGGAGGTTATCCAGCACAAGCGCACACTGTGTCGCTGATGGATAATCTCCCCGGAGGGCTTCATTAAAAAGAAATCCAGCCCTCTCCTCTCTTCTGACTCCCCAGACGTTCATTACATCAGGCCTGGGGCTGGGCCTATGATAAGAACGATGTTACAATGGCCCGCCTAGGCTTGGCTAGTAGAAACGCCTCTTTCAGGCATGTAAAGTGGTGGACCCCAGGGTCATAAAGAACTATCTGGCGAGTCTTCACTCCGCACGCCGCAGGTGAGCTGACTGGTCTTTTAAGAGTAATTTTTTGTGAATTAAAATTCCGAGATGTATCTCTCTACAGACCTCGTTCCCTGTATAGAGCTATGGGGTCATGTCAAGGTAATAAGGTAAGAGAAGTTTCCTGGATCATTAGGGCCCTGAAGTTCCCCGTTAGGTGGCCAGAACGATAACTATGTTAGCCTTCGGGCTGTTAGCCACCTCAGGGTAGAGTAGTTGGTCTCTCTCTTAGAATTTTTTACTTAGAGTGTTGACTGACGCTAGAGCTTCAGATAGATCTTATGTCCGGCCCACGGGTCCGTTGACTTCTTCCTGAGTATTTCGCCCCTTGAGCTCTGTTTGGGTTTCATTAGGCTGAGCGATTCTGCAGC
Source organism: Siphateles boraxobius (assembly GCF_051911475.1). Taxonomy (NCBI): domain Eukaryota; kingdom Metazoa; phylum Chordata; class Actinopteri; order Cypriniformes; family Leuciscidae; genus Siphateles; species Siphateles boraxobius. The sequence goes on from NW_027509193.1 coordinate 30,181,933, forward strand.
CCTTTGTATGGAATAATACACACTATATTCTTTAGTAAGGCTGTGGCTCCTCCGAGCCCTCAGATTGATCTATGCTTGCAGGCTGGCCCTCACCAGGGCCGCCTCTGTAGCTGGCCTAGGCTGTGCCAGGGATAATAGAGGCGCTCTGCTAAAAATTTTAGCATTTCTTCCTCTGACCCTTCACTGTGTGAATGTTGGTTTCTAGCATCCCTGTATAAACAGCCTCCTCCCGTGGGAGTCGTTAGGCCAAGGCCCGCCCCCTTCTCTGCATTCTGGGGTGCCTAGAGTAATGCAGCGTGGTGCTGAGGATGGTTTGTAAGGACATGGTAGGCCTCAAACAGGCCTCCGTGGTATATATGTCTTTATTGAGCAGGGTTAGGCCGTCTTTCGCTTCACGAAGAAGACTGGGTTTCCTGCCCGACTCTGCCATGCAGAACTGGCCTACGGATTTAGGCTGCCAGTTTAGGCTTCACTCACCTCGCTGAGCTACTGCTTAGCGCTAGGTTGTAGGTGGTTGGCTTTCATTCAAGCCCCACTCCCCTAGGTTGGGCACAGATACATTTCTGTCACCCCTAGAGCCGCTGGCAGGCCCGCACCCTGGTAACCTCAGGGTGAGGTGTGAGTATTCCCCTGTGATACAGGGTAGGTCTGAGCACTTCACTCCCAGTTCTGTTTTATCCCACCTCGCACCACTATGGCTCGGGTCGAGTATGAAGTAAGCTTCACTTCTTCTTTGGTCGAAGTACGCTCCCCTGAAGCCAGAGCATTGCCCTGAGCTGACGCCCATGCATAGATGGTAGGCCCCTGACTAACTGGGGCCTCCGTTGAGGCAGAGTGGCGTATGTTGTACTCCCCTTGTTTTAAGGGTGCTAGCTTTCTTGCGGAGTACACTGCCATGGGCAATGTGATTAGGCACCAGGATGCTGTAGGCGCTGTGTAAACAGTTTTTCTGCCAACGAAGGCTGCGCCATTAGGTAGTAGGCCTCAGCAGGCCTCCTTGATTGGACAGCCCCCCAGAGGGCACTGTAGGCCAGCTCACTTTACGTGGTTGGCCTTGGTGGTTCGGGCAGTTGACTCACTGATGGGTAGTAGGCCTTAAACAGGCCTCCTCGGAGGTGAGTCCCAACATTGTGGGACATACCTTATAGCGCTACTGGAAGCCCATTAGTGAATTATGCTGTGTAGTATGGTTTCCAACAGTGTACTTTATGGCAGAATATGACTTGCTATTAGCTAGTAGGCCCGACCAGGCCTCCCTGATAGGCGAGTCCCCAGCTGGCTGGCCTTAGCAGGCCACCTTATACTTTCACCCGGACTCAGGGCTCAAAGCTACCATTGGTTATCAGGTAGTAGGCCACTCAGGCCTCCCTGAAGGTGAATTCCCACTTAAGATGGTTATCAGGTAGTAGGCCTCACCCGGCCGCCCTGAAGGCGAATTCCCACTTATGTTGGCTATCAGGTAGTAGGCCTCTCTGGGCCTCCCTGAATGTGAGCTCCCAAATATTGTGGCTGTCAGGTAGTAGGCCGCTCTGGGCCTCCCTGGATGTGGGCTCCCAAATATTTTGGCTGTCAGGTAGTAGGCCTCACCAGGCCTCCCTGAAGGTGAGTTCCCACATGCTGTGATTATCAGGTAGTAGGCTCCTCCAGGCCTCCTTGAATGAGAACGGTCAGGTAGTAGGCCTCACCAGGCCTCCCTGAAGGTGAGTTCCCACAGAAAGTGGTGACCAGGTAGTAGGCCTCACCAGGCCTCCCTGAAGGTGAGCTCCCCACATACTGTGGTTGTAAGGTAGCAGGCCTCACCGGGCCTCCCTGAAGGAGGAGTTCCCACGTACTGTGGTTATCAGGTAGTAGGCCTCTCTTGGCCTCTCTGAAGGTGAGCATCTCACATACTGGGGTTATCAGGTAGTAGGCTCCTCCAGGCCTCCTTGATTGAGAACGGTCAGGTAGTAGGCCTCACCAGGCCTCCCTGAAGGTGAGTTCCCACAGTTTGTGGTTACCAGGTAGTAGGCCTCTCCAGGCCTCCCTGAAGGTGAGCTCCCCACATACTGTGGTCGTAGGGTAGCAGGCCTCACCGGGCCTCCCTGAAGGTGAGTTCCCACGTACTGTGGTTATCAGGTAGTAGGCCTCACGTGCCTCCATAAAGGATCAGGTAGTAGGCCTCTCCGGGCCTCCCTGTAACGCTCCCTAGTGGTGCTGGGTTTATGAAGCTAGTGGTCTCTTGCTATCAGTTTCAGCTAGCCTTAATAGGCAGCTGCTGAAGGCGAGCTTGCGCCCTGGCTCGCTAAAGTGTTCATTCTCTGCTAAAGGTTCCCTCCCGGAACCTTTTCTGCCTACAGCCTGGTTTGCCTACCAGGCAGACCTTGTGCTCCCCTCACGAGGGTCTCTTTGAGCATGCGGCTTCCTGAGTCTGGTCAGACGGTCGTAGGCCTCTCGTGAGGCCTCCCAGTTAGATCAGCCCTTAGGCCTTCACAGGCCTCCTCAGTGTTTTGAAACACAGACACTGGGTTGATCCGTGGATCGAGTAGAGAAACTCCCCTCGCTAGCAAGGGTCGGAAAGCACTATGCTGAGTCATACTCTCCGGGATATCCCGTCTCTGAGATCCGGGGCGAGTGGTTCACTGCCAGCTTCGCAGTCCCTCGGGTTGGATGCCTTACTTAAGGCATTTGTCCAGAGGCTCTGTCTTCAGACAGACAGGATTTGGCCAGACTAAGTGTCTATGTACTGGCGCCAGGTCAGGCCGTCCTGGTGGCATTTCGGGGTGAGTACGTTCCCCTGAATAGTGACTGGCTGGGGTTCCCTTGGGTTCCCTAGCCACATTCCCTAGAAGGGACCCCTTCTAATTGGAAGCTGAGGTTCCAGGCCCGGAGCCGGCCCAAGTAGACCTTTCATTTAACCATGTTTATGAAGGTTTTTCTGTGAGGCTGTAGCTTGGGCTATGACCGTAGGGAATGCTGTCACTGACAGCCCAGTGTGACCTGAGGGTGAGTGGTTCTAGCGTTTCATTTGAAGTTGCTGGTTCTGACAGTTGTCACTGCCACTTGGCATGCACTCCCCTTAGCATGGCGGCGTTGGTATATCGTTCCCCATAGCGTCGTTGACGTATTGTTGAGTTCCCTTCGAAAGGAAACATCTCAGGTTACGACTGTAACCTATGTTCCCTGAGAACAGGGAACGAGACAATACTTCTCCCTGCCATGCCGCGGGGCTTGCCTACCGTACAGTCCCTTCAGACGATAAGGTGGTTTGTCATGTTTGCAAGGCGCCCCTTTATACTTCCAGGTCGCACGTTAATCATTCACGCTAATGATTCACGGGCTGTCGCCGGTCAATATGATTGACGTGATTTGATAGTGATTTCAGACACCTGTCACGCCTGAGGCGTTCCCCATAGCGTCGTTGACGTATTGTCTCGTTCCCTGTTCTCAGGGAACATAGGTTACAGTCGTAACCTGAGACGTTCTCTGAATAGGTAACGAGACGCTGCGTTCGCGGCCAAGCTCCTCGCGCTGCCGCAAGCTTCCTTTTTCGGCAGAGAAATTTGAGGAGCAGATGATGCGTGCGCTAATATATGACGACGTGAGACAGACATTCAGGCACCGAAATTTTCGTTCTTATTCGGTCTGGTTAATACCGTTTACGTCAGAACCGGTTCCCTATTGGCACCGCGTTTCGGTACCCAATCCTAGTCTTAAGTAATATTCTAATTTTCGGAGATACTGAATTTGGGATTTTCATTAGTTGTCAGTTTTAATCATCACAATTAAATGAAATAAACATTTGAAATATATCAGTCTGTATGTAATGAATGAATATATTATCCAAATTTCACTTTTTGAATGGAATTACTGAAATAAATCAACTTTTTGATGATTTATAATTAAATTGATGATGATTTATAATTAAATAATTTATAATATGATATATATTGATATCATATGGATCATGGGTAACATATGGATGTATGTATACGTATATACATATATAACCTAAATAATTTAAATTAAACAAATATATATAAAACACTTGCCAATCCTCCACTAGCCTCCTCCCAAACTTTGTAGTAATACATAATTTTTTAAGGAAATAAAATAGCCCATTTTCAGTTAATATGAGCTAACAATGGGTTAAAGTTTGTCACCTGCTGGTTTAAAATGTGTAACCCAGCTGTTAGTTTTTTTTTTAATAATTTTTTTTTATTTTAAAGACAAATGCAATTGCTTGTTCAGAGATTTACATTTTAAATCCCACCCCAACCAACCCAAAACAACCTGCCTTAATTGTATTATACCTGTTAATTAAACAGTGATGGTATAAAAGATGATAAAAAAATAATAGTAATAATAATAAAACAATATTAAAATAAATAAAATAATAAAAAAATAGGGAGAGAGAAAAACAGTTGGACACCACAATCAAAGATGTAACGATACATCAGTAGACACAAACCCTACATATTTACACATGTAAATACCTGGAAAAACACCTGGAGCACATATACCTAAGCCCAGCTGTTACTTTAATCCATGTGTTCTGTCCAATGTTTACCAGTGCTGGGCTGCCATTTTACGAATGTGAATTTCTGCAAAAACTCAATAGGATTTTTCCATTGCCTTTTAGATTATTACAGAAAGTGAGCTCTGTGACCACAACAATTTTTACATTCTTACGTGTTTTGTTCATCATGTTATTCTTCAAACACAACTTTTATGAATTTTGAAGCCTAAACACAATCAGCAAAAGTAAAAAGCTAGACGTATAAGCAAACCACATCATGGTTGCATGACTTCACTATTCTGCAGTCAGGGGTTGCTTGTAGTATGAATCTAAAGGATGATGCGTGACGCAGAATAAACAAATAATAACCGCCTGTCTCTATGTTACATAACTCCCCCTCACCGCCTGTCAATATGTGACATAACTCCCTCTCCCCCGGAAAGCATGTCCTCGCGAGGAGGGAGGGAGGAGGCTCTGAGGGATGACGGAGCCTGAGGGATGACAGTCCATGGTGGAGCCGAGGGAGCGTTGAGCTAGGGTGGAACCTATAGGTTGGAGGTTGAAGGTGGAGTCCAAGGTAGGGTTGCACCAGTCGTTCACAATTTATTTTTTTAAATTGGGACGTAAAGTCCACACTATGGCTTAGTAACTATACTACTAGCTAGTTTGTAACTAACTCTGTACTTTATTCGGTTGCACCATTTGTTCTTAAAGGTAACCCCGGGTATTAAGACCTGTATGGCTTAATATAATGTAAATTATGTCTCTTACTGAAATATGTAGTAGAAAACCCATGAAAAATTTACATTATTTAAAAAATTTATGTATTTTATACATATTTTGGACAATGGGGGCTGCCATTTTTGGCGCAGTGCAATCTGTGTCGATGAAGTCAAATGGTTGCCTTCGGTGAGCTACATGGCACTACCTGTTGCTATTTTTAGTACAAAACAACTCAGAAAATAAAAATAATGATACATTGTAAAAAGTGATCAGTTGACTTACTTAAAAAAAGTGAGGAAACCTGTTGCCTTAAAATTAAGTAAACAAAATTCATGCGTAATTGAAAAAAATCAGTTATGTGAACTTGAAAATTCCACAAACCAAAAGTTTATTTACTTAATCATTTTAAGGCAACAGTTTTCCTCATTTTTTTAAGTTAACCCAACTGATCACTTTTTACATTGTACCATTTTGGCTTTTGGTTGTAATTTTCAGTCAAAGGGCACAAAGTAGCGATTTAAGTCTTCACAAACACTAAGATAATCACAGAAGTACTTTAAAACGATTTATAGCTCAGATATAAACACTGATATCTATGGTATCAAAATAGAGTAAATCTTTTAAAAAGTGATTTGACACTTCAAGTAAAGATTGTTTTCATTACAAAGTAACACCTAAGTGGCAACAAGTGGCTGTTAAAATAATTTTTAAAAGATTCATTCAAAAAATGTATTGATTCATTCAGGAACAACACAAGTGAAGTCATGGCAGGCTCTGGCTCCAAGTCAGCGTCAGGCTCTGGCTTTTCTGTGATGGGCATTGCTGACTGCTGGCTGGGGTCTGGGTCTGGAGGGGGGCTGGCGATGTCCTCATCCACGATGTAAACAGTAAATGGATAGTAATTTTGTACCAGCACCCACTCCACACTCAGTGAAGCTCCCTCAAGGAATATCTACAGGCAGGCGTGCCTTGGACCGCTTGTTAAGTGCGGTTTGATAGAAAACATGAAAGGCCCATCATACACCCGGCAATGCAGCGCCAGGTGCAACGCATGTTGCATTTGTGTACCCATGGGCGTGCTGATCTGACAAGGAGGTGTGTTCAGGCGCATTGTTGGCACGTTGCTATTTTGAGGTAACTGATATAGACTGCGCAATTGACCAACAAAAACCTGGTCTGAATTCAATGGTGCAGTATTTTCTTTTAGCTATATGAAATATTAATAATCAATAATAACTTGTTTTGATTAATTATGAATATTTGGGTCAGTTAATTGGATTAACTTGACATGGTTAAATTAATATTACAATCAATTAATCAGTTCGTCCAACGAACTCTTTTGATTATTAATTTATTCTAAGAAAAGGGTATCTTCCCTGGCCACAGAAGAATAATTATTTCCTAGCATGTACAGCGTTTTGAGCATGTAGCAAGATCAAAAACCGTAAAGGGACTTCGTATTGCAAGCAAATCAGAACCAAATACATATAGTGCATAAGTTTTATTAACTAAATCATAAACATAAATAAACTAAACACACATATATACAGAAATACAGAAATAGGTTAGTGATAGGATTAAATTGGAAACCGGAAGAGGGACTATGAGAAGAACCATCAGAATTTCATTTTCACATTTCATTGAATTGAATACTTGCATTTGTAGTGGGAACAATTCTTGAAGTTGTTGAAACAACTTGGGGCAGGTTGAGACCACGCCAAGCACCCAGGAGAAGTGAGGAAGTCGGAAGATTGGGTGATTGGAGTCGTTGTTGGTTGGACTCTTTGTTCCAAAACTCCTGAGATTGTCCTTGGTTCTTTGTGAGAGAGTCTTCTCTCTCTCCTGCATGATCCCATATCTGGTTGGATCGAGGCCTGCTGGGCCCTGGGGCCCCATGTGGAGGGGAAGGGGGTTGCCCAGTATCACCAGAAACAGTGTTGCAGCTGGATGAAAGAACTAAGAGAGGGAGGTCACATGTGGACTGTCTCTAATTAAGCCTGGAAAAGATCCACCCCTAAGGGTTGAACTCGACCAATAAGAAAGGTGACAAGTCTGAGAGGGAAAGTGGCTCTTAGTTGATTTACGAGTCTTTGTCCCAAGCGTGGTCATACCTTCATTAATGCCCAGATAGCTATAACACATTCACACTGCATTCTAGAAGAAGGTGATGTACATCAAAGTGTGAGTCATTAAATGAGGATTAATTAGGTAGGAGGCATGATACAGGTGAGGTTACATTGATCGTTAGTTGGTTGTATACCAGGGTACATACCATAATATATACCTAATAGTACACAAGACAGTAAACCATTTACACTGTTTCTTTCGCAGTTTTATGCATGTTCATTTATAGATCAGTTAGTCTATGATTAATGCAGCAAAGTCTGTTTTAAAGAGGGTTTCTGTCTTCCCATTCTCTCTCTCTTGTGCATGTGGCCACATTCCTCGGAGGTCGTAAAATCTCCTTATCAGCCCTGTAACATGACACTGTTTCTGCCCTTGTGTTCGTTCATTTGGGCTGTTAGTTTTGGAGTTTCATAAACCTTTGTATATAATGAATAATTAGTGTGTGTCTGATTGGTCCATACCCTACACTTTGTTATTTAAAAGGCGCATTAGTAATGTGCGCCTATAGCGGGTGCACAACATGCGTACACTCTGCTTATTACACACACATGGACACGCAGCAGCACACAAACTAGCCAAATATTAAAAATGAAAGGATTACAATGTAAAAGATTATTATAGTGTACATAAAGATATGTTGGAATCCGGCTTGTCCCGTAGATGGTCTGTTCATCCCGTTTCCTCTCTGGAGAAGCGCTTGCAAATTCCATTATATAAATAGCGAATCTTCCATGGTGCGGTGCAACTGGCTTTTAAAGGGAATGGGAGATCACGTTTCACGTTACGCCTAAAACACACCCAGTACTCATTAAGAGAAGAGGGACAACCCTTTTAGATCATGCGCCGCACACCGACCATTTTTCCCGTCGTTAAACCAGCAAAAGTAGATTAAGTGCACTTGCGATTAAGACCATGTGCTTAGATCGTTAAAATAGGGCCCCATGTGAGTGGTGGTCGGGTTAGTGAGTTAGGCACAGCAGGTCAAGAAAGTCCCTTGTGTGATCCTTGAGGGAGCTATAGGCCTGCTGCTCCAGCAGGAGAAGATGGACTGCAGAAATATCCACTTATAATGTTCGTCACTTAATCTTTTCTTTAGGTCTCTCTTTCGGTCCGGGTTTGCTTGTAGTATGAATCTAAATGATAATGCATGACGCAGAATTAGCAAATAATAATCACTTAATAAACACTGAAGAGAATAACAACACCACAACTAACAGAACTTTAACAAAAGACAATGAACAAAGGAAGGAAGGTAATCAACAATATAGATAGGTGAACTAAAAACGGAAAACTGTTGCAGGGTTTTAAAGTAAAACTAAATTGTTATTGTCTCTGTGTAAACTACAAAAACATGAATTTGCGAGAAGGTAAGGACTACTGGAAAATTATTCTAGGCTGTGTGACGTGCACAGAAGACCAATGTTCAAGGTCAGGATTTTTGTTAAATAATGGGCCTACATTCAAATTCAATTGGTTTTTCACCAAACCCTTCGTATAGGCCTACACTCAGAACACTTGGAATACGACGTGTCTGTCGCATATCATTCTGTGATATTTTTGCTTCTTTGCAAATTATGAATTAATTTTCATTTTAGGGTGAACTATCCAGGGAGTATAGGGCACTTTAGAAGAAGACAAAAACATTTTGAAGCAACTCTTCATGGACAATAGTAGGCTATTAAGGCTACTTTTTGGGTAACCAATATGAATAATACAAATAATAGCATAAGCAGGGCTAGTTATGTATATGTCAGTATTTGTAGCTAGGATTCATATTTTATAATGGATTTTCAAAATTAAAAATGTCAAACAATATAATTTATAGCTACATGAAAGACATTTAAAAAGTGATCAGGAGATTTTTAATTGAAGCTAAGGTGTTTTATTTATTTATGCATGCAGGAATACATGCGGAACCATTGCATCCAGTCATTTGTATTTCTTCGGCGCAAGTAGTGTAACACTAAACACTGACCTGCCTGCGGTTATGTTGTATGTTTCAGTAAAGAATAACGTTTATTTATGCATTTATGCTCTCCGTTTTAAACTTCACTGTCAGATTAATCTGACAACTAATTAGTTGCACATATTCAATGATGCTAGCTGGTGACTCGTGGACAAAACATTTTGGTTTACAATCTATCGAATGATAGCAGTAACTAATTTGCGTGCTTTTGGTTAGCTAACAGGCTAACATAACACGTTACTGCCATTAACTGTTATATCCCATATACGTTTATATCAATTCTCTTTTCAGTTTATCAGAGATGCAGCTCATCCGATGTCCTACACTCATTCAGTTAAATTCTCTTGTGGGACAATACTTCAGCTGTCCAAACTTGTATTGTAAATTTTACATTGCACGTTTTCAGCTCCAGCTGCAACTTTTATTCGCTTGAGATTATATAAACTTTAGAATACGCGCCAGGATGTACAAGCAGTGGTCTGCAGATTTAGATTCAGATGCGAAGCTGATGTGGAAACAGTCTGAATCCAGCCTGCAGCCAAATGGTGAAAAAACAAGTCCCATAAGCGTTATACTAGTTAGCTCTGGCAGCAGAGGAAATAAACTGCTCTTCCGATACCCGTTCCAGAAGGTGTCTGAAAACACTTCAACAGCAGCATGTAAGTGTTCCTGCTTCCTCTTCTGTGTCATCCTGGCGTTTCTATTGGGGACTGTAATATTTATGTCAGCATATGATGAGTGTTTACCTGCCACTGCCACACCTGCTGTGATTGATACATTTGACACATTTCTACTGTCAATCACATTAGTTTACCCATGCAATAATATACACGAAGAATCGAACTTTTCAAGGTGTGTATTTTTATGTCATTAAAGCAAAACAGCGGAGTCCATATGTGTTGAATACATCAGGTGACTCTACGGAGGACCAGGATGGTGACTCAAGGTACTATGCAAAGCAAGGGTTTATTTATTACTTTTCGACTTAAGTTGCGTTAGAACTGTGCATGTTGTTGATGTAATTGTGTTTTCTGCTCATACACTAAAAGAAATATGACCCAAATTATTCAGTTATTTTCTGCATGGGATAAACGCTAGGGGCATGTTAAGGGATCACCAGTGTCACCAGAGTTCATTATGTTCATTGTTGTATGTTTCTATGTTGGGTGATTTTAGCTTGCTATCTGGATATTATGCATTAGTGAGTGCTTAAAAACCACAATAGCCTATATGTATGGCCTGATCCAGAAACTTAATTAAACTTGAATATAAATTAAAATGTTATATGTGATAGTTTTAGATATGATTATAAAATGTTTTAAGCAGCATAAATTTTATATATATATATATATATATATATATATATATATATATATATCCCATATATTATGTAAATATTAAATAATAATACATAACGTAATAAATGTGTCGTGAAAGTGTCACTGTATCGCTCTGGAATCTGTTTAACAACATTATTGCGTGATTTACACTGCTGTTCAAAAGTATGGGATCGATACGTTTTTTTAATGTTTTTAAAAGAAGTCTCTTCCGCTCGCCAAGGCTGCATTTATTTGATTTAAAATACAAAACAAACAGTAATATTGTGAAATATTATTAGAATTTAAAATAATTGTTTTTTAAAATGATAAAATGAAATATATATTCATGTGATGCAAAGCTACATTTTCAACATCATTACTCCAGTCTGTAGTCACGTGATCCTTCAGGAAAAAATTCTAATATGCTGATTTGCTGTTCAAGAAACATTAATTATTATTATCAATGTTGAAAACAGTTTTCATTTTTTGATTCTTTGATGAATAGCTAGAAAGTTTAAAAGAACAGCATTTATTTGAAATGTAATATTTTGTAACATTATTAATGTCTTTTGATCAATGTAATGCATTCTTGCTGAATAAAAATATTATTTTCTTTAATTTCTTTCCAAAAAAATAAAAGTCTTACTGACCAAAAACTTTTGAACAGTAGTATAATGTTACAAAAGCTTTATATTTTACACATCTGTTTTCAACATTGATAATAATAAATGTTTTTGAGCAGCAAATCAGCATATTAAACTGATTTCTGAAGGATCAAGACTGAAGTAATTATGCTGAAAATTCAGCTTTGCCATCACAGGAATAAATTACATTTTAAAATATATTCAAAAAAATTTTTTATTTTAAATTGTAATAATATTTCACAATATTATTGTTTTTTATTATTAAATAAATGCAGCCTTGGTGAGGAGAAAATACTTATTTTAAAAACATTAAAAATCGTACCGATCCCAAGCTTTTGAACGGCAGTATATAGTAGGCTACATTTGTATTATTATTACTAATATTATTAGCCTATTATAGGCTAAATTATAAGCCTTTTGTAAGCCATTTTAATGGGACAAAAAATGCCATACAACATTGGGTGTCCTTTGTGGTAACATATTATCACAAAGGACATCTAAATGATGAAGTGAATTTGTTAAATGAAAGGACAAACAAGTAATTAAAAAGTAATCACAATTTCAAAGTACTATAATATGTAGAATTGAGAAACCCTTGTTATTAGTGACACCGGTGGCCGTTAAGTGAACTGCAGCCAGCAACTTATTGCTCGTGCTCAAATTTGTGCACACGTAACGGGCAAGAGACTGAACGTGATTCAAGGCTCCAATCTACTCACGGGAAAGTTAATTTTCTTTCTTTGCTTAGAAGTTAAAAAAAGAAGAAGTTGGAAATACTTTTTTAGCGATATCCTGACGTCATCCACGGTTAGATGAATATTCGTAGTGGTGTTTACATTTATTCATTTAGCTGACGCTTTTATCCAAAGCGACTTAGAATTGCTATATATGTCAGAGGTCGCACATCTCTGGAGCAATTAGGGGTTAAGTGTTTTGCTCAGGGACACATTGGTGTGTCACAGTGGATTCGAACCCGGGTTTCTCACAACAAAGGCATGTGTCTTATCCACTGCGCCATCACCACCACCACGTGTGGATATGTTTGAACAAGGTCTGCAGTTCACTGGCATCATGTCAACAAATGAAGAAATTAAAATGATACTGTTATGATACTTTAGATTATAAATATATTTAAGATCATAGACTATATAAATCTGTCTGTGAGACTAGTTTGACTTAATCCCTGTTCTTTGCATGACATGATTGGCATTATCCTGAATATTATAAAAATGTTATAAAGAGAGGCTCTCGGGAGCCCTCATAACAATCACATACTTTTGATTTTCCTGTCAGAAACGTCCCGAGTCCTTCACATTGAAATCAGTCTACGGGCTTTCAGAGACAACCTAGGAAGTCAGGGAAGGTCTCATTTAAGTTTTTATTAACAAGCTGTTCATACATTGACAATAAATAAAAAAGCGATTAATACATGACAATTCGTACATATAGCCCGTTAAACATTGTCACCAGAATTAAGTATGTAAAAAGAAAACAAACTTACTGTCCTGGATGATCAATCTAAAAATTTGGTTTGTTTTTGTCATCCCTATGTCATGCATCCTGCCAACTTGTCTGCTGCATTTTTTTTCTTTCTTTTTTGTTTGTTTGTTGTTTTTTTCTTTCTTTATGGCCCTATTCCCATTTCAGAGAACAAACTCCACTAACTGATGAACAGTTGGTAGCAGGGTAAGATTAAACCACCATTCTTTAAACCACCTCTCCTTTTTCCAGAGCACCACATCTTTGTTCATCTTTTCTCCCTGATAATTTGTCGGACATATATGTACTTTTTTGTTCACACTTATATGTGTATATATATATATGCATTCAAATGGCAAATGCAATCTGAGAAATTGTGAGTAATTGTGATAGCTTGTGTAATTTATGTCATAGTATCAGCTTAAATCGGGTCACGGATTTGAATAAGTTGCAATGGTACGATTGTGATTTTGCTCTTACATTCATTGAAATTAATTGAAATGCAGTATTGCGGGAATCGCCTGAGATATGTTTGCAATCAAGAAATGCTATTCAATCAAATGTGGTACAGGTGATTGGCCTGCATTAATGCAATGCTCATGTACTCAACACATTTCAAGTCCTGGTTTCCTTTCTTTCTTTTTTTTCCCTCACATAATTAAATGTTTGAATCAGACCACTGAATTTGTGCCATGGGCCTTCTTGGGGTCTGTCTGAGTGGGTGAAAAACATACTGTGAGTGATATAAACCAGCAGATTCATCACTCTGCCAGAGGGAGACAATCACCCGCATTCTCACTTATAAGTGCATTTTAAAGGTTTAGATCAGGGGGAAAAGTCCAAAGGCTTTAGGCTTCACCAAATAATTTGCCTAATCACCTTTCCCTTGTGAATCCCCTAGAAATATGAGTCAGTGTATAATTGTCAGTGCTGTGTAGATTAGCACTTGAAATCCAATCAGGCCCTCTGCTGTAATTGCACCCACTGATTGTAGTTTTACTCCTTCTGTGATGTCTTTTCTTTATTCCTCTTTTTATTCATTTACCTTCAAAGGTTTTCTGATATTATTCTGGCCACCATCTTGGCTACCAAGTCGGATATGTGCGGCAAGAAGTTTGAACTCAAAATAGACAACGTGCGCTTCGTCGGACATCCAACCTTACTGCAGCTTCCGCATAGTATTCAGGTGAGACATACCAAATATCTTGTGAAAGTTTATTATTATTTAATATAACTAATTTCTGTTTAAGTATATTATAAAATGTGATTTATTCCTGTGACGTCAAAGCTGAATTTTCAGCATCATTACTGTCATACAGTCTTCAGTGTCACATGATCCTTCAGAAATCATTCTAATATGATGATTTGCTGCTCAAGAAATAGTTAATAGTTTAGTTAACTTAATAGTTTTGGTGGAAACCAAAATCCAATCAATAGAAAGAACAGCATTTATTTGAAATGGAAATTATAAATGTTTTTACTGTCACTTTTGATCAATTTAATGCATCCTTGATGAATAAAAGTATTAATTAGACCACAGTATTTTGAAAGATAGTCTGTACTGTGTAAGGTTATGGTTTGAGGGTGAAGGAAAGGAATTTGAACTGTGAAATTTGGCCATTTATTCTTCCAAAATGTTTGAGTCGTCAGGAAGCTGCTGTATGTATGATGAGCTGATGATGATATTGCAAAGGCACTGACAACTACCACGATCACAGGCTAACAGCTCCACCTTCTGTTAGAGAGGAAATATGTTAGGAGATCACTGTGCCAAGAAATACTTGGCATTTGTTGAATGAGAATTGAACCTGCTTTACAGCAAAGATTCATAATAAACAAACTCAAGCTGCAGGTAAATTTAGCATTGATTCCGATTATTAAATGATCACTTTTTCTGTTATTTATGTTGCATGTATGTTATCAACACAAAACTTACTATACTAACCTGCACAATGAAAGTATAATCTGCATGCACACATCACATTTGTTTCTCAAATATAAGAAATTTAGTTAAGTCATGACTTATAAGTGTTAATGCTTTTTTAGAACTTGAACTTCAATACACTTAATGCAACATTCAGTTCAATTAATTTACTGTAATATAGGTAACTTTAAAAGATAACAAACATTATTTATCATTGCATGTGTCTCCTTCTTGACATACATGTTTAATAATAAAATGAGCTTGATCTAATTCTACTTATTAACGATATTCCTTTCCCCAGGTCTCCAAATCCGACCCCTCCCCCAAAAGAGAGCTGCCCACCATGATCCTGTTCAGTGTGGTTTTTGCATTAAGGGTAAGAAAACATCATATTATATTTATTTATTATGAAGAAGTTCTTAACATTGCCACACTGCGTATCTATTTAGCTTCTGATGAACACATTAAATATTATTTGAGTTATCACTCTTATCACTCTTTATCACTAACCATGCATTACTATATCTTTGGATGGCCATTGTCTTTCAAACACATTAAAATGTCCAAATTCACATCATTTCATTTAATCAGTTAATAAATTAGGTCCTGCAGATAAACAAATAAACTATTTTTTTATCTTTATTAGTAAGCGTTTTATTTTTATTTTAGAACTATTTATTTTCATTTGACATTTTTGCGATTTAATTACTTAATATATTTTCTTGAACTCACACACCCCTGCAGTTCCTTCACGAACCCCAGTCTGGGAAACCCTGACCTAATGTAATATTCAATGCACTTCATGATAAAGAATGGAATATATGTTCTTTCTCTTTGTATTTGTATATCAATATGGCACAAGATTATCCTTTTTGTGCATTTTCAATGTGATACATGAATTAGGTCAAAAGTAATCAAAAATTAGCCAGATTATATTACCTTAAATGTGTAATGTAACGGATTATGTTACTTACTACAATTTTAGTCATGTAGTCAGTAACTGACTGCAATTTGTAAGTAACCACTATTTGATATGTTGCCCCCTAAAGATATTAAGGTACACTTAAAATATGTGACTATCTTGGCATTAGTGTTTTGTTCTAAATTAAGATTCAAAATGTCAGTGCCAGTGTATGCTTGATAAAGGACAGGACATCTGTGAACTAAGCTGGGGGAAAAAATAATAATTTGGTTTGATCATTGTTTAATATGTATTGCAAAAAAAAAAAAGTATACATTTTTAATACAGAATACTTTTTTGAGCCCCTGCATAGTGAATCAGCTGTTTGTGAGGATATGTGAGGTCAACAGTTTCTCAGAAAGGGTGTGGATTTTGATAAGCCTCCAGTGTGCTGTCTATCAGACAGCCTGACAGGGAAGCGGGACTCTGTTCTCTGCACAATCAGTTCGCACATGATCAGACCCACCCCGGTGCCACCAGGACTTCACATGGCAGAGTGCTGAGTCAAAGCTCCAGCTGCAGAAAACGCAGACTCACACTCCTATCAGTTCTCCAGCAATGCCCACTCCCTTTACTCGGGACCCTCCCTATGTCACACTGCCCACCATTAGTCTGCAAATTTTTCAAATGGGCACATTTGAAAATATTCTGTAAAATATTAGGTTGTTAAAGGGTTGTATTTTTGGTTGGGTTATTCTTTGTGCCTCGTTAAAAATATAAATATGCAGAAATGAAAAACATGTTAATCACACAAAAGGTATATTCAAGTCATTGTGTGCATGAATTATTGCATGAATCAAATGAACAATGACTGTTTTCATACATCATGTACTGTATTTTTGTGGACTAAATAGTAATTTGTGTAATAATGTGTAAATTTAGATTTAACTGGAACGTGTTGGAGTATAATTAGATTATATACACATCAGATTTGAACTTTGAGAGGTTTAATAAAGGTTCTTGTCCTCTATAATTGTGTAACTACAGTACACTGCACATGCACATTTCAAATATTAGAGTATTAAATCAAGGAGAAAAATATCTTTATTTTGCTCCTTGTGAGGGGCATTGTGAACAGTAAAGAGGACAACTTAAAATGCCAACAAAGACGTATTTTTGGCTGAGCTCTACTGTAATTTTATAGTTTGCATTAGAGATATGTCAATAAAGTAAATGAGAAAGGGATTTTTTTTAAATGTTATATAAAGTACATGTTGGTGTTTATTTATATATATATATATATGTACTATTTATATTAATATTTGTATCATATGGTTTTGAGAAATTTTATTTAAGCTTAACGTTGACTCAAAAATGTCATTTAATGTAACCAAGCAAAAAATACTAGCATATTTTCCTCACACCTTGAATATGCGTTGAGAATCATGTTTTTGATTGGTATTAAGGAAGCAGTGAAACAGTTTTATTAAAATATACGATCATGGCAAATTTTTCTTTCTTTTTTTTAACGAGGTTTTTAAAAAAAACTATTATGATTTCAGCATAGTTTTACATTTTTTACTTTGTCCCCCCCAAAAATATATAATCTTCACCAGTGTTGGGGAAAGTTACTTTTAAAAGAAATGCATTACAATATTGTGTTACTTCTTAAAGTAACTATTGTGTTAGTTACTTCTTATGGAAAGTAATGTGTTACATTACTTTAGCTTTACTTTTCTCTGCTTGTTTGATTTTTAATAACAAAAGTTATATTTCTGGAAAATTTAAAGGCCCTTTCTCACTGTAAGTGAAATGAATAAGCCTCAGGCTGAAGGAAATGCAAATTCACTCCTGTAAAGTAGAGGACGCAGGTCAAACAAACATTTCAGCTCTGCTGCCATTCTGGATCACAGAAGAATAGGACGCAGGAGATAAAAGTTTAGCAGTTTAAAAAAAAATTAAACACAAATGTGATGTTTATCTAAAGTCATTTTTGATTTCTTATGGTTGAAATGGATCATCGAATGTCAGCAGCAAAGACAACGGTTAATAAAGTGAGATTAAATGCATAATGTATATTTGAATTATTTACCAAATTTAATTATTGTGGGTTTACGTAATATTCTGAGTTCGGATTTCACTCTTTTTATTCATTGTGAGGAATACTGAATCTGTTTTTGTGCAAGTGAGAGGAGTAAATGCTCATATTGCTCACATTAGTGGAACTACAATAAGCATCATGTTCACACACAGCGCACACAACACGTCTGCACTTACTCTCGATTTCTCTCAACATGGGGACAGGAGAGCTGTCATTCTATACGTGGAAAAATAAAGTAACTTATTTGTTACTTTACTCATTACTTGAAAAAAGTAATCTGATTTTGTAAC
The DNA here is from genome assembly GCF_051911475.1 of Siphateles boraxobius. NCBI lineage: Eukaryota > Metazoa > Chordata > Actinopteri > Cypriniformes > Leuciscidae > Siphateles > Siphateles boraxobius. The sequence goes on from NW_027509193.1 coordinate 30,199,902, forward strand.
TTGCATTATTTGTAGTACGTTACCCCCCAACACGGCTCATCATAGAAAAGGTGTATTGAAGTAATTGTATGCATGAATAAATGCATTTTTAATGTATTTTTGGAGTAAATATTAATTACAATGAGTGTCATGTCTTTTACCCACTCATTAAATGAACAATAACTGTTTGTCTCCGTTTCATCTCTGTTTCCACCTTCTACAGGCCAATGCAGACGCCTCAGTCATCAACTGTATGCACAACCTGTCTCGTCGCATTGCCATAGCCCTGCAGCACGAGGAGCGCAGATGCCAGTACCTCACCAGAGAGGCCAAGCTCATGCTAGCAGTGCAGGACGAGGTCACCACCATGATTGAGAGTGAGACATCCCGTTCCCTTGAGATGTACAGGGTTTGTCCTGCTAATATAATCACTGAAGGCATTACATGATTTTCACCATGATGTTTACCTGTTATTATAGCAGACGGGACCCCACAGTCGCCGTTTCGCCAGATCCTTCCCAAGTGTAAATTAGCTAGAGACCTAAAGGAGGCCTATGACAGGTGAGTAGTGTTGCCTTAACCATCATTTACTCAAGCACTCCTGTCATCAGGTTAATAACATTCTTCTCAACAAATGTCCCTTTATAGCAATAATTCAAAAGGAACATGTCCTCCTGGGCTAAATCATGCAGCGTGTAATGCAACGAGGGTTACAGTTGTGTTTCAGCAGTTATTGAGGCTTTAACTTCCCTTTTAAAATCCATAATTGTAATTTATGACTAAATGTTGCAAACAGTTGTATCCACCTTATTTGTAACGTAAGACTGTGTGTGTCTGTTTGTAACTTAAATATGCGAGGCTTCTAGTTTCAGTACAAAAACAGTCCGTAATGCCGCTTGATATGGCAAAGTGGTATTTATTGTCATATTTTAATCATAAACGCACTGGTTTGTAAACACACCATTTACTGCACTTTGTAATTCTTTTAGTTATTTCCCTATAGTGTCTAATGAATCAGAAGTCTCGCATATTTCAGAGAAATAAGGTGGACAGACAAACATGCTTGACTTTTGTCTCTGTTCTAAACTGAAAGAAACAGTCTTGTAATTTCGGTCGTGGTAACCTTATAGACTGTATTGTTTTCAGTCTCTGCACAACTGGAGTTGTTCGGCTTCACATCAATAACTGGCTTGAGGTCAGTTTCTGCCTTCCACACAAAATCCACCGTGTAGGAGGGAAACACATCCCACCAGAGGCTCTTGAGCGCAGCCTAAAGGCCATTCGGTGAGTTACAGCATTTATCCAACACATTTTGCAACATTTTAAAGTCACCTGCCCCCATCATCATGTTGCATAAAAACAGCTATTTTTCTTTCTTAATGCAATTTTGTGAACTCTTGTTTCATGCAAGCAAAAGGGGTGTTTACATTGAATAATGGGATATAGTATCCATCAGTGTGCTTTGTAATGAAGTGCTTTTTTTGGCAAATATAGTAATTCACCCATCTATTCTTCGTGCACAGCATGTAGACTACCGTTCAAAAGTTTGGGGTCAATACGAATTTGTTTTAAAAAGAAATTAATACTTTTCTTCAGGACGGACGCATTAAATTGATCAAAAGTGACAGTAAAGACATTTATAATAATGCAAAATATTTCTTTTTAATTAAATGCTTTTCTCTTGAACTTTCAAAGAAGTCTGAAAAAAATGAATCACGGTTTGCACAAAACTATGAAACAGCACAACTGTTTTCAACTGTGATAATAATCATAAATGTTTCTTGAGCATCAAATAATCATATTAGAATGATTTCTGAAGGATCATGTGACACTGAAGACTGGAGTAATGATGCTGAAAATTCAGCTTTGATCACAGGAATAAATTACACTTTACTATATATTCACATAGAAAACAGCTGTTTTACATTGAGAATATTACTGGGTTTGTTTTGTATTTTGCAAATAAATGCAGCCTTGGTGAGCAGAAGATACTTTTTAAAAACATGAGAAATCTTACTGACCCCAAACTTTTGAACGGTAGTGTATACTATTTACTTCAGCAATAGTATGGTGATATGATATTCTGACAATAGCCTTAGTCTCCCCTGCTTTTCTTTTTTCTTTTTTTGGTTGCATGATCAAGTGCACTTGCTATTCGGCCAGAGTGTAGTTTGAACTGCTAGTAGTGTTGTTGTGGTGTGCCCCCTGCAGGCCGTATCACGCTCTGCTGCTGCTGGACAGTGAGAAGACCCTGCTGGCTCAGCTCCCTCTGGACTGCTCTCCTGCTCTAGTGCGCCTCATCAAGACCTGCTCAGCCGTCAAGAACCTGCAGCAGCTGGCTCAAGACGCTGACCTGGCTCTCCTGCAGGTCAATGACTATATGCCACTGTGCACTTTTATCAGCCATGTCCTATTTTCATGTTTTCAGCTTCTCATTGGTTTGACAAAGACAAGTCTAGTTTTACTCCTGGCAAAAATAAAATGGAAGAGTTATGTGCAACGTAGCATAGTCATATCATTTGTTTTTGTTATAGTTAGTCTTATACTGTCACCTAGTGGACAGAAAATAATTCTGTTGTAATAACATTATGGCAGAAATGTTTTGGATAGACTATCTATAAAACAGTGCTTAACCTTTTTGACTACAATTTTTATTGTCCACAACAATTTTTAAAGGTTTACTGGTTAAGGATTATTTTTTTTAATTATTATTATAATTTTTTGTACAAATTCTACACAATAAAATATTTTAGAGCTTTGCATAACAAAAAAAAATATTATATTCATTATATTTTTTTAAAGATTTATTAATATACATGACCTGTAATCCAGGTCCAGAAATCACACTTTTACAAACAGGATACATCTCTACATGTTTTCTAGAAATATGGGAATCCTGTTTCTTCGCTGAATAGTAAAATGGTTGTTGAAAGGTTTAATTAAAATAAGAAATCTCTTGATTTGTAGTTGTATTGGCTTTTTTTAAATATCATTTTGTCTTATTTTAAATAATATAAGCCTCCTAATGCATTCGGGTCCATTTTGACCCGGAAGAGGTACATAATTATTATTTTTTAATTCATGGTTTGTAGTTCGAAAATTAACGAAAAATCGTGTTAAGGCTGTCAAAATACACATAATAGATTTTTTAAATACAAAATGTAGGAGATATAACCATTTACATTTTTACACCTTTGAACAAGTGAACTGTAGCTTTCACTGTGAATTTTTTTTTAAAAATTAGTTTAGACATCGATTAGTTAGATTTGTCTCAAATTACTTCTGTAAATTACATTTAGCTTCTACACTACACTAAACACTACACTTTTTCCTCCCCACTTGAGTTGCATTTATAAGCTTATTTCTGAAATTAAAATAAAATTACAAATTAATTTATATCATCTGGCTCCTCCCAGTGGTCCTATTGCCATTTGCAGAAATACACCGCTCAGAAACAACCAATCAGAGCCAGGAGGAATGTCTTAGCAGTGTCAATCACGCTCGTGTACGCGCTGTTCACACCCATCTCTTGCACAGCGCGAGAGCATACCGTCGTTCAAACTCAAGATTGCCGGTGTGCTGCAGCTGTGCTAATGGCGGAGAAACAACCTAAACTGCCAATTTCTCTAGTGGCACCTGCTCATAAAACAAAGAGGTAAAAGGGAAAAGACAGATGACGATAAACAAGCGAAAAAGAAAGAATTAGACAGAGCGCATTGACTCGGTGTCAAAACTCTAGCAGCATAACATGTAGATAAAATGTCACGCACTGTGCTAAGCAACAGTTGAAACCTGCTAATTCACTGGCTTGTCATGTTGCTGAAATAATGTACTAGCAAACCTTATCTAGCATTACATATCGCTAGAATAATTACTAACGTTAGTTACCGTTATATTACGTTATCTTACTAGCTATTTATAACTTATAGAAAGAGTGCAACGTTATAAAGTTACATGTATTGCAAAATACATAATGATTTGAGGACCAAGTTTATAGTCAAAGTATGGGCAGGCCATAGTCAATGTAAAGCATATTGTTGATGTTTCGTCCCTATTAGTGAATGTGCCATAACTGTTTATCCGTGTCATCGGTGGTCCTGCTTACTAGCCTGCGCGTTCACGGCAGGCTCCGCTGTGGGGGAGGAGCTGTGGAGGGAGGGCTGTAGCGCAGCAGAGAGCAAGGGGGTTGGACCTGTAAGTTGTGCTTGTTCAAATTTTCAGGCTAAGTCAACATTTTCTCAAAACTCCCTACTGCAGCTTTAAAGGGAAATTTTATGCAAGTAATATATTTTGTTTGAAAATATTACTGATGCTGTTTTTTCAGAAAATGAAGGTGTAGTTTTCATAAATTTAGACTATTTTGAGCAGTCATGAGTTTCAAGGTCAAAGCTATTTAACTAAATCCATTGAAGTCAAAGGAGTTCATACTGTTAATTCACACATTATATGTTCTTATAACTTAACTTTATATTGATATAATCAAATAAAGTTTCTCTTAAAAATTTATAAAAAATATATTTTATTCTTGCATCACACTGTTTTTGCTCTAATTCGTGTAACGTTTTAATTTTCAAAGAAATTTCTCAGTTTTTTATTGATAAAAAGGGGGTAAATGAAGTAATAGCATGGTTAAATCATGGTAACATTCAAAACTTTAAAAGATTTTGCACATTCACCATTTAATGTGAAGTTACTGATCAGATACAACATAGATTTAGCTGACAAATATTAAGTTATAACCGTTTTAAAAGCTTACGTTCCACAGGGTCCAACTGGGTGTATACAGTTTATTTTTAATGCATGAGGAGGGTTGAGTCATCTTAAGCCCCCCTAGGAGGTTTGCTGAGGCCCCCTATTGGGCTCCGGTCCCTTGGAGAACCACTGCTCTGAAGTGTAACACTTCCTCCCACAGGTCTTCCAGATAGCTGCGCATTTGGTGTACTGGGGTAAAGCCATCATTATCTACCCTCTCTGTGAGAACAACGTGTATATGCTTTCTCCCCATGCAAACATCTGCATGTGAGTATGTGCTCTCTAGAAAACCAATCGAAGCTCTTTTGCATTGTTTTTGCTTTAATGTACACTCTGTACAAAGTTAAACTTCTCATGATTTTGAACAAAAAAGTCTTAATTCCTTCAAAAAACCTTTATGCAGACATTAATCGTGATTTTTGTGTCTTCCTCCTGCCAGCTACTCTCCTCTGGCTGAGGAGTTCGCCCTCCAATTTCCAGGTCATGACCTGCCTTCCATGTTAGCCAAGTTCTCACTTCCTGTATCTCTGTCGGAGTTCAGGAATCCACTGGATGCCCCCGTGCATGAGGTTAGTGTCGTGTGCCACAATTTTACTATTTCAGGCATACAACAAGCAGGAAGTCATTCCTTTTCAATGGAGAGTAGTTCAGGAGCGTTGTGAAGATTAGTACATATGCGAATGCAGAATTTTCTGATCCAATTTGAGGTTCAGATGTGTTGAAATTTGAATAATTGTCAGAAATAATTATTTTATCATTAATTATATACGTTGATGAGTCCTAGAAAACCTACTATGTTTTTCTTTCAGACTTTAGACTCCACATTGAACTTTACTTGGATGAAAACAAGGCTGTGAGGGAAAAACAGTCTTTCTAATGGCGTGTACTTTATAAAGGCCCTAGATCACATGTAACGTTCAAAACAGTTTTTTAGGCAAGGCAAGTTTATTCATATAGCACATTTTATACACCATTTTAATTCCTTTCAGTAAAGCACTTTGAATTGCCATAATCACAAAATAAAAGCAAAGAAAATTAAAAAAGTTAAAAGAGTAAAAAGATGATGCATATATAAAGTTCTCATCTGGCAAAACTTGTGTATCATATTTTTCACAACTCCCAGTTTTACTCTGTGGTGTTATTTCGGTGCCTAAGAAATCTATTGGACGTCTTCCGATGGACCCGATTTGTCCCTAACATCGGACAGGAGGAGCTCTAGGACTGACTTCCGGGGTAACCTGTGTTATTTTTAGAGTTTTTGTCTACTGAAAGTCTTTTGGAATGATGTTTCGTCCGCTGAACAATCGGCTATTGAATAATTACAGTCCATTGAACACGCTGCACTTCTATTCCTCAGCCTCATTTTCATTCCTGTCAAAAATTAAATATGGAGCTAACCTGACTAAGGTCTATTGGTGGTCAGGTGTTTTGTGTGGACATGTTCATACATTCATTATTCATCGTATTTAGTCTCAATGGTCAGTAATGGTCAAGGTTGCGTGGGTAAAATGCACTTTGCAGATTTTCAGTACCTGTTTTGTACTGTTATGGAGAATTTTCAGATTGTCCGTCGAATCGCTCTCTCCGTATTTACGAGCCTTTAGCCACTGCCTACAATGCGCTAGATCCTTCACTGGAAAGTACTTCACTCCCGCTAAATGTTTTCTCTTTAAATTCTTGCAAAGAATTTAAATTCTTGCAAACAATACAAGTCGACACCATTGGGATTAAAAGTAGGATTTACTAAGTATTATTTCCTACTAAAGCAAGGTGGTATTTGACTCTGGTCAAGCATATTTATAGCAGACTTGTGGGAGTGGCCTTGGATTGCAACATGCCCAGTGCATTATGGGAGTTGCTGTTATCTCTAGTCAGGTATCACCGATTTAAAAAACAAATTCCATCTTTTTTACTGTGTAGACAGCCAAATTTTATTGAAAGCCCTTTTTGCCAGCAGTGCAGTACTCCTCTAAGGCGTTTTAGATGAAGTAATTATTGTTACCATTATGTGTGTATCTGAGCAGGCCCAGCTCATTCAGATGGTGGTATGGATGCTCCAGCACCGGCTGCTGTTTCAGATCCATACGTATGTTTATCTGCTGGTCCCGCCCACTGAGGAGGAGCCTGGTCTGCGGGAGGAGGAGCCACCCCTAGTCGCACGCGTTACAGGCCGAAGTCTGAGCACTCCCAGTGCCCTGAGCTTTGGCTCTCCCAGTATGTAACCCAGTTAACTACAACACCACAGACACTCACATGAAAGAAGAGACAAATAAATAAGTTTCTCTCATTTTCTCTCTGCAGCAAGTAGCGATGACATGACCCTGACGAGTCCCAGTATGGAAAACTCCAGCGCTGAGCTGCAGACCGGAGGAGACTCTCCTCTCAATAAAAGAATGACGGAAACGCTTCTGGCCAGCCTGACCGAACATGAGCGGCAGGCCATACTGCGTGTCCCAGCGGCACAGAACCCAGAGGATCTGCGCTTGTTTGCCAGGTGACAGAGCGTTTTTTTTTTTATAGCTTTTTTTTTTTTTTTTTTTATCTCAAACGTGACTTTGTTCTGAACAGTATTGTAAGTTTGCACTAATTTTCATCTATCAGAATGAATCCATTCCAATTTCTGATTCTGAAAGTGTCTAAACACTCCAATTCGATTCAAATATTTGTTTACGTGTGCATTACATGTATTCCAAACAAAATTTTAGCACATGTGCAGTGATCAGAATCAGACAAAATGAACCAATAATGTCATCTGAGCTACAGTACCGCCAGCATAAATGTAGTTTTTGCCTTGATGACACATCTAATATGAAAGCTTACACGTGTCTTTTTTTTAAGCAAATATTTAGTCTCATCCTCTGACTAGGGCTGCATTTCCCAAATGCATCGTAAGCCTATGTAGATTGCAGAACTTTTCGGAAACGCAGCTCAGTTCATAAGATGTGAGACATAAATAATGATACGCACATTTATAAGACGTAAAATGTAAATGTGTATCGCGGGACTGCACATGTGCACTTTGTATTTTTGAATCCGATTGAGAAAATAGTCAGATTCAAGTGTTTACGTGCTTATACTTTTTCCTGTTTATTGGATTATTTACGGTCTAACACCTTTTCAATCCGATCAAGATTTCATTCGGATTGAGGTGTTTACATGAAGTCCAATCAGTCTTATTTTAAATTGATTATTTGGGTGCATATTAATGTAGATAGTGTTGTATTTCTTCAGGCTTCTGCATTACTTCAGAGGCCATCATCACCTGGAAGAGATCATGTACAATGAGAACATGCGTCGCTCGCAGCTGAAAACTTTATTCGACAAGTTTCGCAGTGTTTTAGTCATAACCAACCATGAGGACCCCATCATCTCTCTGTTCCAGTCTCCACCAGAGTAAACGGATCATTCAGCCTGCGTGAGTCTGAGGACGGTGTGGTGCGTTTGCTCATTCAGGAGCAAAATGTGTTTTGCTGCAACAAAATAATGACCTGCTCAGTTTTCAGAAGAGGCTTATGGAGGGAGCCTCGCTTAATCTACTGTATATAACTGTGTTGACCAAAGATTTTTATGTTGTCATGATTTTAGCTCATATGTGGTTGATTTTAATAAATGATCGAGGGGTCGTGATGTGCAGTTCATCCTCGGGCAGCCATTAAATGGATCGTTTAAGTATTCCACCCAAGCATCTCCTATTTTGATACTGTTCCCTGATGTGATATTTCATCTCCTCAAGCAAACAAGACCAAAAACACATGCCATGATGGTAATTCCAGACTATAAGACTGCATGCCCTGAAGACTCCAGTGCGGAGAAACAGAGATCGGGAAGAGAACAAGAAAAAGGGGTTTGTAATTGGTATGAGGTGCAAATGGTTTCCCAAACATCTGTAAAATCAATGAGCACCAGGAATAACAAGACTATTTAAAGAAACATGATGTTTCAAAAAACAGACCTGTTCAGAAATCGAACTCCAAGGAATAGTTCACTCAAAAATGGCAATTCTCATTATGTACTCGCCCTCATGTCGTTCCAAACCTGTATGATTTTCTTCCGTAGAATCGTGTGATTTTTGCTGCTCTTTTTTTGTTCTCAATACACTGAAAGTAAAGCTTTCAAGCTCCAGAAAAGACGAAATGATAACCATGATAGATTTGTGTGCTGTATTCTCAATCACATGGCTTTGTGAGGGGAGTTAAGAAAATTATTGGTGAACAAAGACGTACAAATCCGGCTTTTTTCTCACACAACATTATTATATGTCCTCAGAAGACAATAGAGTTTATAATATGCCTACAATATAGAGAATATAAAGCACAAACTCTTTGATACTTTTATGGTGCTTTTTGTAATTTTTGCACTTGATAAAACCTGGTCACCATCTATTTTATTAAAGTGGAAAAGAGCAACTTGGACATTCTGCTTAACTTCTCCTTTTCTGTTCTCCAAAATAACAAAAAAATATTCAAGTTTAGAACAACATGAGAGTGAGTAAATGATGACAATCTCTTTAAAGAGACCGAATAACATGAAGATCTTTCAGGAGACTGTCTTTTCCGTCGGATCAGTGGAGGATTGTGAATGCATCTGACGCTCTGCGTCTCTGTTCAGCACGCTCACACATGGGTGTCCTCTCAGGTAGAATCGAAGCGGTTTGGTTGCCCATTCCCCATGAGACTCAACTCCGATCCGATGGGCCGACACCACCTCTCCAACGGGAACAGTCTCTCGCTCTGGGTTCCTCTCAAGCCACACCTCGGTATCAGTGGCCAGATCCCTGCGGTCGAAGCAGCGCTGTATATCTAGCGCTTGGCACAACTTGGACGGGCCATTGCAGAGCTCTTTGTCCTGAAGGGTTTTGGCTCCAGCCTTGCGTTTGGCTGCTCGCAGGCCCCTCATGACGTCCTGACCGCTCAAAGGCTCCAGCGAACGCAAAAGCACGGCCGCCCCCTCCCCTGCACACACACATAGTAGAGTAGTTAGCAAGGCTCCTCACTGTCTCCTTCCTGTTGGCTTGTGTCTTTGTGCATGTGCTCCAACCTTTCTCTAGGTTTATGTAATGTGCCAACTTGACCTATAATGAGAAACAGTTGGAGAGAAGCAAAACAAAACACTTGTTTCTTGCGTAACTAGCGGCGAGGGATCTGTGGTTACAGCCTTCCGGCTCCATCTCCTGTAAAGCCTTTTTCATATGTGCGTGTGGTCAATTAGAGTGCCTTTTGGAGCCTCACCTTGGCTGGAGACGTTCATGCAGAGGTAGATGCCGTAGATGGGATAGACATAGATGGTCCCAGGCTTCATGAACATTGCAGTGTTCCTCTCTGTGCGTTTTCCCCCCGCTGAGTGGGACGCCTTGTCCTCCCCACCCAAATATGCTTCGGTTTCCACAACCCTTGCTCTGAGCTCAGTGCCATCAGTTAGCTTCCTTACCAACACCTAATAAACACAGAAACCAAATATCCTGCAAAAACATCATCTGTACAGACATCTTATATCCAGCAGGTGGTGCAAATGTGCCAATAAATTATAATGACTGAGACTAGAAGAATCACGTTAACAGTTGGTGCTGGCTAATGATGATACCGAAAATCTTGTTGCTTTTTCAGTAAAGGTGGGCTATTGTTTTTCTAAACGACTGGATCCATGATTGTTTTTGATAGTTGATAAAACAGGCACGCAGAAAAAAAATACGTTCAAAAGTTTGGGATAAGTAAACTTTTTTGCGTGTTTTTAAAAAGAAGCCTCTTCTGCTCACCAAGGCTGCAAAAATACAGTAAAACCGTAATATTGTGAAATACTATTGCAATTTACAATGTTTTCTATTGTAATATATTTTAAAATGTAATTTATTCCTGTGATCAAAGCTGTATTTTCAGCATCATTACTCCAGTCTTCAGTGTCACATGATCCTTCAGAAATCATTCTAATATGATGATTTGAAGCATTTTAGATTATTAGCAATGTTGAAAACTGTTGAGCTGCTTAATATTTTTGTCAAACTGATCTTTTTTTCCCCCCAGGATTCAGAAAGTTGTGGGGGAAAAAACAGCATGTATCTAAAATATAACTTTACTCTTTGACATTTTTTATGACAAAGCAAGAGTGGTTCAGGTTGTAAAATGCCATAAAAAGCTCCCCAAAAAGTTAATAATATTCATAATTTTTATTTTGAAAAATATTTTTACAACTTTTTTTAATGTTTAAAATGTTAAAATATATTTAAGGAGTAAAAACAATATATTACATTTTATTTTTAGAGTCATGTAAACTGTATGTAAAGTTTTTCAAAACCATACATGAACACAAAGTCTACATTTCTAAGAACTTGACATTTGTGTTTTAAAACTACCCATCAAAGCACTAACACATTGTGTGACACTCTAAAGTCTGTGTTCAATCAAAGTGGGTTCACTTAGTTAATTTATCCTTCGAAATGTTGCTTAAAAGGTGCTAAAAGATGCTAGAGCCAGTCATGCAGGGAGGTAGAGCAAATACAAGACAGCTGTGAACGATGTTTATGCAGTGAGCGCTACAGAGTGTGAAAGCCACAAGTGTCACTTTCTCCATTCGTCAAGCTGGCTGAGTGCTTGGTCTCACCGAGCATATTATGGGTCAGACCGGATACCCTTCAACATGATAATGGCTTTTCATGCTTCTCATTACATCCCCTTATTTACACCCTGGTAAACTGAAAACAAACACTGTGCTGGTTAAATCAACCTGAAACTCGGCACTGTCATGTAACAATGTGGTTTTCTGGTATTAGAGTAGCCTCAATGTTTTCAGCAGCCTTCTTTCCATTTTAAACCTCATTAAAATGCAAATTAGGCCTCTCTGTGTCCGGTCGAGTCTATTCTGTGCTCTTGCATTCTGCATTTAACTCATTCAAATGGTTCCATGAGGTTAAGCTGTATTTCAAGTGTTCACAGTGAGTGAATCAGTCTGCAGTCAAGACAGGGAGTCATTAAAAAACTCCCAGAAGCCAAAGTGATTCTCAAATTTATATCTTAATATTACATCAATAATATTTATTGTCAAAATGGACAATGGAATATCGCAGTGTTTGTTATAAACGATTTATCCGTGCACATCTCAATTTTTCTAATTCACATGCCCTCATAATCCTTAAAACAAAATAACTTCCCCCTCCCTCTTAGTGACATCTCTTCTCTTCTCTGATGAGTGTTTACTGACAACCTGTCACTCACATGAGATCGACCATTAGCAAACCACAACCATCCAATCAATTCCCAATGGACAAAATTAAATCCCGCCCTACATTTTTTCTTGTTTGAGAAGCGTTTCACTCTGATATGCGTCACAATAAGGAAAAAAAATTTGTTCGCAACTTGTTTCATGCTGATTTTAACACATTTTTAAAAAAAATAATGTATTAGTTCCAACACAGTTTTGTAGCATTACATAAAAAATGTCTTCCATCAAGTCAGAATTGGGCTTCTGAACACTGACTCTTGCCAAGGAATGAGTATGTGCTTAGGATGTTGCTCATTTCTGGGTGTCACTCCATGATTTCATCAGTTTCTGTGAATCATTTTTTACAGGCTTGGGTAATTTTTTCTGTCTTTTGACAGGAGACTGCTCAGGATTACACTCTTAACATTTTCCTTCATACTCTATGATAGAAATAAGATATGATTATGATGATGCCATTTCTGAACATTTGAATGTAAAATAACTAATATTAAGTTAAACATTTAATGTAGGACTTTAATGCCATTTGTGTTACATTTGCATTCCAATGATATACCTAGTGCTGATATAATTAACAAGAATATATATATATATATATATATATATATAAGTTAATTATATTTAGAGATTATATTATATTATATTTAGATTATATTATATTTAATTATATTAGAGAAAACTATCGTTTTAGTTAACAATAACAACAATGCCTGACATTTTAGGAAACGTGATTTCTTGAAAGTTTTCATATGAGGTGATTTCCTGAGATCGGACTCTTCCCTCAGCTTACCTTGCCGAGAAAGGCCTTCGCCAGATCAACGCAGGACTGATGGAAGAAGCTGTCACTCAGTCTGACGGGGTCTTTCATTGAGAAATAAGGGCTGAGATGATGAACCGCAGTGTTCGTGTCATGCTGACTCTGTATGAGTCTCTTGGGAGGTTCACCATCGGCAGATTCTGATTGAGGTAATGATGAATTCTTTCTCTTCCGTGTCGTCATTATAAATATTACAAAATATTAGGATATACTTAAATGCTAAATAAAATAAGACCAAAAAGCACGCAGGAATAGCGTCATGTCGCTTTTAGGTGATATAACGTTAGCCTATAGCAAAACTGCAACATGTTCCAATGTGCAGATTATTTTGAATAAGTATAACTGCGGTCTTGGGGGGGGGGGGGGGGGGGGACTTAAGGCGTATACCGTCGCTTCTGTGTTTAGTGGATGTTATGTTGAATACGGAGTTGCAGCAGCTTTAACAAATTCGTTCAGTTTCAGCAGCCCTGGTTTGTTTACTTTAGAAAGCGCAAAGCACTCTGGGATACTTAAAGGGCCAGTGGCGTTTGTGTGAGATTTAGTTGCGAAACAACTAAGTTGTTGGTTTGTAGTTATTTTGATGGATTTTCGGATGAAATAAGGTGCAAATATTTTTCCCACTTCTCCCACAAATGTTTATCACCCATAAAAATTAGTGGAACTTTTGGCAATGATTAAAATGATAGTCACATTTCCCCTAAGTCCTTGTCACCTAGATGATCTATATTTAGGTGCACGAAAAAATGATGTCATGAAAGCACAAACACAGGTCCTGTTTACACCTGGTATTGAAATGTGATTGGGTCGATCGGATCACAAGTAGACATATTTACACCTGGTATTTTAATCTGTCTCTTTTGTCCACTTTCAACCAATTCTGTCCTGATTTCTTTGAGGGGGGGAGGGTGTAATGTATGAGCTTTTTCAGATATTTCAAACTAATGTACAAAATAAGCTCACAAAATTTACATATGAACACGACCGGCGTCGACGGAAAAAATATGGAGATCAGCTTTCGCTTCTGCTCTGACAGCCACAAGACGCGACCAAACACTGTGAATGTGTGTCAGAAATCAAGAATGGTGAGAGAATTGTGCTTTGTATGAGAAACAGGTCCCAGGCACTCAGTCAGGTTTACAATGAGGAGCAGGATAAAGTTAAAAAGCCTTTGTTAAATATGGCTTAAGTCATTATAAAAGTACACAAGCCAACATGTTTCAACCAACACGTGGTCTTCTTCAGGGCAAAGAAACACAAGACATGAGAATGGCAACAAAATATAAGTTAAGTCCCACCTATAATCAGAAAGAATTCAATTAGCCTAGTAAGGACTAGGCCTAATACAATCAATTAACCCAATGAAGCAATCAGGTCTAACAGGATAGGGGAATAATAGGGATAATGAGTACCACCAAAGGTGAAACTCACAAAGAAACAATAAAGAAAGGAAGAAAAAAATATATAAAAAAATATCTCCAAAGTAATCTCCCTCAACGTAGGTTATCTGGAGAGATAACAGTTACAGTTCATTGTGCTTTGTATGTTTTTTGTCTTGAAACCAAACTTGGATCTTTAAATTTCGTCTGCCTGGCACGCTTCCCATAATGTTTATGCGTTAGGTAGGCGGAGAGTAGACGGTCTTTTGTGGCTGTTTGCTACTTCTGGAAGTGGTCGAAAGTTGACAAGCTAAAAACGTTTTACACCCCGTTTACACCTGTGTTTAGCGTCGTCCACTTGTGATCCGATCGACCAAATTACATCTTAATACCAGGTCTCAACAGGGCCATAATCTCATGGCAATTCATAACTATTTTACGTTTTGGCAAATTGGTGGCTAATTTATGAATTAATACCATCTCATTCATACATTTTCATACTATCAAATTGTGCCCCAGTGACAGGTGTGTTTAGGGGTTATGGTTGAACCTTCATGCTTACTTTTTTTACACATCGTACAAATTCATATGTACGCAACAAATTCATATGTAAGCAACACCTCGTTACATATGAAAGTTACACAGTTACGTTTTCCCGTGAGATTAGTTTGGACTGGCTGGCCTGAACAGTCCCAAAGTCATCAGAGACTTCCTGCTGTGACATGGAAAGCCTTTAAATGAACAGTTCACCCCAAAATAAAAATTTTGTTATAATTTAGGCTACTCATGTTACTCAGAATTTTGTTCATCTTCCTAACACAAATGAAGATATTTTTCATGAAACCTGATTTCTATCCCTCCAATGACAGTCCATGTAACCCAAACTTGCTTTAAGACGTTCATAAAGAGATACTAAAAGAAAAGAAATCAATATTAATCGAAATTTCATTTTGGGTGAACTATCTCTTTTAGACCCCATCAAGAAGACTAGGGCACTGGTTAAATATCTATTACAATACAATAAAATAATGTTGCTTGTAAAAAAAAATTATTTAGTCAGAATACACAGATATTTTTGATCGATTATAAATAAATAAAAAATATGTTCTTTACAGAGAGGGCTAACAGGAGAGATACCTTGTTGAGATAACCAGCTTTGTCTTAAAGGTAACCAACAACAAACTTACCTCAGACTTTGCTGTCTTAACAGTTGTTTAGATAGAAAAATATAAAATGTAATGACTCGATGCCCCTTTGCAGATCTGCAACATTTCCACATAATCACAATATTGCATAATATTAGTAGATACTACTACTAGTAGTATTTTGAAAGAGGGTTATTTCCAGCACCAGTAGACTGTTAAATGGCCTGTAAGTCATCTATCAATGATAACTCAAATAAATAACAATAAACTGATATTATATATCAGAAACACTATTGCAAAATAGTTGTGGTTTAGTACATTCATTCTTTAAAAATACCTTTCATACTCTCCATTCCCAGAGAATGCTTGTGATTTGTCAGCGCTCGGAGTGTCTGTGGTAAGGAAATGCTCAGAAACATCTGACGGAGAACCACACCGATCAGATTTTAGGCTTCAGTTAAAAGATAGATGTAGGGTTAGACTTCATTGCTTGAACAACATTATTTATATCAACCAATCTTTTTTTTCTCTGGTTTTAGGGAAACCATGATTTGGACCATGATTTTTCGATAGGAATGTTCCAGCAATGATCCAGGAACATTTCATGCATAAAGTCAAAGATTGTAAAGACTGGATTATTTCTGTGTTTTTTTTTTATGGCTAAGATATCAGATGTATACCTATAAGCCATTTTTCTAAAACATTACACAGCAAATGTTCAGAGTTGGTCTGACTTTAAATGGACAGCATGACACACAGTGGCTTTAATGGGACTTACAGATTCAGGCTCTAACTGAGCCACTCTCTACGGTCTCAGCATGTCTGTCATCAGTAGCAGCAGGCCGACTCCTAAACACCTGGCTGATCGATTGTGGACGCTCCCAGAGGACACAACCATCAGCTATAAAGTTCAGTGAGACTGAAGAACAGACGACAGGATGGACAAAAGCCTGTCCCAGGCCTCCCATCTGACTCCTCTGAAGCCCGACCAGTCTTTGAAGTGCTTGCAATATGTTACAGTGCTTAGGTGAGTTAAAGAGTGTAGAGGCTTATAGTATTATTGCTCAAAATTGGGCTTAGGGATTTTTCAAAACCTTTATTCCCAAGTATTAAGGGCCGTTCACAACAAGAAGGATAACTATTGCATCTCATTATAGCTCATTTGAACGTGTTTCCCCCGAACTTTGTTAATAAAACATAGTTTATTGCAAGTGTGCGATGCAGTTTAGGTCGTCTGCCACTTTAAATGCTTGAGCTCTTTAGTTGGAAAATCGCAGATCTGGCAACATTACAAATGTTTTTATAGTTCAGGAGGAAAAAATCATTTTGAAAGTGATTTCAAATTTCCAACGCTATCGTTCCTCTGTGTCGTTTATAGCCGTGGTGTGGACTGTATTCTTTTACATTTAGAAAGATTTTTAGAACCACAACTGAATCATTATCGTTGTAGGTATCGGCCTTGTTGTGTACGGGTCTTTACTCTCTTTAGCCACTGAGATCTGCATGCTCACACATTGCTGCTCTGATGTGCAATGGTAGCAGAAATAGAAAGGGGGCACACTGCTGGCTGCCAATGTGTAAATCAATATGTTTAAGTAACTCAAGAATGCCATAAACATTCCAAGGTGAAATATGGTCATGGCTCATTTGTATGGTACAGTGGAGTAACCAGCTGCGTCTCCAAGATCTTCCACAAGATTGTGTTTTGCACTAGAATCTTCTTTACAATGATTCTTAAAGTTTTAACTGCGCTTTGTAGGTTTTGAATCACTGAAATGTTTTAGTTATTGAAGAGTTTATATTTTACTATTTTCATTTTTATTCACCAATGACGTATTCAGCTGCGCTGAGCTTATGCATTCTAGTCAGTTTAGTTTCTCTTATAGTTTCACTTCTGCTGGTGTAACGGGATTGTAGATCACATCTCACTTCTCATATATATATGTGGCTGGGAAAAGATTAATCGCGATTAATCGCATCCAAAATAAAAGTTTGTGTTTACATAATATATGTGTCTTGCACTGTGTATAATTATTTTGTATATATAAATACACACACATGCATGTATACATATAAGAAAAAAATTATATTTATATATAAAAAATTTATATTTATATAAATTATAAATAAATATATACAGTATATACATGCAAATATTTCTTAAATATATACATGCACGTGTGTGTATTTATATATATACAAAATAATTATACACAGTGCACACACATATATTATGTAAACACAAACTTTTATTTTGGATGCGATTAATCGCGATTAATCTTTTCCCAGCCCTAATATATATATATATATATATATATATATATATATATACACTATTGTTCAAATTAAAGTTTGGGGTCGCTAAGATTTTTTAAATGTTTTTATAGAAGTCTCTTAAGCTCACAGAGGCTGTATTAATTTGATCAAAATATACAGTAAAAACAGTAATATTGTGAAATATTATTACAATGTAATTTCTATTGTAATATATTCAAAATTTAATGTATTACTGTGATCAAAGCTGAATTTTCTGCATCATTACTCTTGCAGAAATCTTACTTGTATGCTGATTTGCAGCAACATAAACATTTCCGAATATTATTTTTACTATCACGTTTGATCAATTAAATTAATTTCCAAAAAAGTAATTTGCTGTAATACAAGTATTGATTTCTTTTCCTTCCAAAAAGGTCAAGCGGGAACAATCACTGAAGACTTCAGTAATTGAAAAAAAGACACTGCGTATAATCTTTCCACACACCATTAAACAGCACAACCATTTGCAACTGCGCTAATAATGAAACGTTTCCATGACAACAAATCAACACATTAGAAAGAGCACCTTATAAATCACAATTTACTAATAAAAACCTTTGTGTTGAATGATCCTTACAAAATGAATCATTTAACACAAGGCTTTCTAGAAGATGGGATATTGAAATTGGACATATATATAAATATATATATATATATATATATATATATATATATATATATATATATATATATATATATATATATATATATATATACTCACTGGCCACTTTATTAGATACACCAGTTCAACTGCTCGGAAATTTTTAATCAACCAATCACCTGGCAGCAAAATAATTCATGTAGGCATGTAGATATGGTGAAGAGGATCTGCTGAAGTTAAAACTGAGCATCATAATGGGGAAGAAATGTGATTTAAGTTACTTTATATATTATTATATCTAATGTTAGTTATGATACATTAGCTTTTCAAGAGAGTGTCATTCATGCCAAAAGTTATTATGTAGCACACTGTACATCTATTTAGAGAACAATGAGAAGCATATGTGTAACACAGTATCTCAGTATGTGGTAAAGTGTTGCGCTGGGATGCTTGTTGTCTGCTGATCCAACGGCCAGTTGGCATCAGGATCACGTCTGCCTGTTGAGCCAAAGCAGGGGCCAGAGATACAAATTGGCCTGACATGACTGTAACTAAAGTCCAGAGATGGTTTGATGATGGCTGTGTCATATATCTGGTGGTTTGGCTAAAACCATTGTTGGGAGGTTTTGGCTTTGGTCTCACGTACATGTCAGCAGACAGGAGGAGATCTGGCAAAGACTTCCATCATCAGCTCATCAGGACATGCCTGCGACAGACAGATGGATGCTCTCCACTGTCCCGCTTCAGTGAAACTCACTGATGATGACAGCAGTATGAGTCATCAGACCGTGCACACTGAGCTGTCACCTTAAGAAGCAGGTAGAAAGCTTTATTTTCATGCCTGATATGTCTTTTCACACCCTTTTAAATGGAAAGATTGGCTTGTTCGATCTGAGTTTCAGTGTTCCCGCATGGCTGCTCCCGCAAGCAGAAGGCAGACTGAAATGTGTGGGGAAAAGATTTCTTGAAGCGGAGTGTATCCGCATGTCCATTTATTTTCAGTTTGAAACTGAAGCAGTGAGATTTATTTGCAATATAAGGACCATATCCTAGCACAGTAAAGCTTTCATAGTGGCACCTTGGGAAAACTGGAAATACCAGTAATCACAAGGATGCAAACCTGTAGCGCTGAAATTTAAGATTTAGTTATAGGTTTTGTTTAGAAACTCTGAATCAGAGCGACTTTGCTTTTGTCAAGACCAGTGTTTATGCATTACAAGTACCCAGAGTTATGTGATCAGTTTACTTTTTTTAAGCTAGTAACCAGAAAAAGTAACTCATTACTTTTAAATGTACAACAAAATAGCTAAGTTACATTTCAAATAATTAACTCAAGTTACTTTGTTTTCCCATTTATTGACTGATAGCTTTCCTGTACCCATGTTAGGAGCTGTACCCGCTGCGTGTGAACATGGTTGTAGTTCTAGACTAAATGTGAGCATGTATTTATTCATCTCACTTCCACAAAAAACAATTTATTCCTCAAAATGAATAAAAACGTTGAAATGCTAAATATTACGCAAACCTGCAATAATTAAATATGGTAAACAACACAAATATACTTTATGTATTTAATCTCACTTTATTACCCAATGTCTTTTCTGCTGACCTTCCTTCAAAAATATCAAGCAGCACAGCATTTTTCAACATTGCTAATATAATAATAAATGTTTCTTGAACATCAAATCATCCTATTAAAATGATTTCTAAAGGATCATGTGACACTGAAAACTGGAGTAATGAAGCTGAAAATTCAGCTTTGACATCACATGAATAAATTGCATTTAAAATAAATAAATAAATAAAAATATATAAGAAAAAAAATTATATATATATATATATATACATATACATAATTACTATTTTGATGCTGTATTTTCAAATAAATGCAGCTTTGGTGAGCATAATAGAAAAAATCTTAGCAACCTATTCAAAAACATGAACACCCCCCAAGCTTTGAAGGTTGTGTATTTTGTTAGTTTTTAATGATTTAATTGGTAGAATATTTATTGAAATTTAATCTAAAATTTATTTAAAAGTATACACTTCACAAAAGCCCAAAAATAAACTATTGTCCTGGCACAATTCTAAAAAATATATATATTTGTAAAAAGGCGGGTCTGATTTCTGTATGTAGCCTATATATATATATATATTTTTTTTTTAAATTTTTAAGAGAAGAAAACTTGAATTTGATGGTGCATGTGTTTGTTTATGTGACATTCATGTGGTAATTGTATGCAGATGTCCCTACTAAATATTCAAACAGGCAGATTGTTTCCCTCTCTAGTTTCACAACAACACCTGTTCAGCTCAACGGTTCACAGGGCGGCAGCGGGAAATGATTTGCTGTGGTACTTTTAAAACATGCATAGCTTGCATCAGTATCTGCCTCATTGTTTTATGTGTCATATTGTAGCTGGCCAAGAGATAGTTCACTCAGAAATTAAAATGCTACTCACTCGCATGTCTTTCTGATTCATGAACGAATCATTCGATTGAGTCAGATCTTTTCAATGAATTGGTTATTCTAAGTTCACAAAAACGAATGATTCATTCACGAATCAGACTGATTTGGTTATCATTGACACAATGATCCAGTCACAGCGGTTAACAACTCACTGGAGGGGAAGATTATCAGTGAATAACGATTTTGGTCTTTTCATCACAGAAAGATATCGAATGACTAGTGCATGAGTAATATGCACATTTATGGTATTTTTGTGCCCATTTAAAGTTTAAAAGCCTCACTGCTCTTTGGGACTAACTGTTTGGAAAAGAATGACAATACCATTCTTCTTTTGTGTTCA
This sequence comes from Siphateles boraxobius, assembly GCF_051911475.1. Lineage (NCBI taxonomy): Eukaryota > Metazoa > Chordata > Actinopteri > Cypriniformes > Leuciscidae > Siphateles > Siphateles boraxobius. The sequence goes on from NW_027509193.1 coordinate 30,220,907, forward strand.
GTGGAAGAAAGAACGTTATACAGGTTTGGAACAACATGAAATGAAAGGTGAGTAGTGGACAGATGTAAAATTGATATCTCTTTAAGGACAAGGAACATAAAAATGTCTTGTGAGCTGCGCAGTTTTACATGATAAAAACAAAACACCTGACATCCTGCTAATACCCATAATATTTCCTTTAGGCCAACCTCTTTATTTTAAGTGAAATGGGTTTAAACGTTAAGCAGTGTAGGAAAGCTACTCCAGCCTCTGGCTAGGTAAGTTCAAACAAACCCTGGCTGAAATATGAGGTCAGATAATAGAGACCGTGGGAGTGTTGTTTTCTCTGGCATACTCTGCTCTGTTTGCCTCACAGAACCTCTGCTAAATTTAACCCTATATTTTTGTCAGCTGACATGCAGATCCAGGCGTTACTCATCGGAGCCTCCATAGTTTCTTTCCCTTTTTTTCCTTCATTCAAAGTTCCCTCTCCTCCTGCTTCTCCCTCTACCACCTGCTCGCTGTCTTACTCATGTATCTCATCACATTTTGCTTTGTGATTCTTTGAAACTCCTTTCTGACAGCTCTTTTCTGATTCAAAAAGTTCAAAAGATGCTGTATTTTCTGTGACACAGACTCCTGAAATAATACTCTGTCTAATATATCTTATTCTTGGTTGAGCGACTCTGCTATTTCAGGAGAATGGGGACATAAACATTCTGGCAGTAAAAATTTTTTCGATGTTGTCAGATTTTACTTTAGCTGCACTGCTAAAATGGCTTAATTTTTTAATTAAAAACTTTAATACTGTTGCAACTTGCTGACTTCAGAAAGATGTATGACATTTGAATACACAACCACCCATATTTACATGTCAACTGCCAACTCAGGACCTGTTTACACAATGACTAAACTAAAAACAGAAAAAATTGTATGCGTTTTGGCCGTTTTTTTTAATTGACAACAGCGTTTTAGGGGCCTGAAAATGCAAACTTTTGAAAATGTGTTTCAAAGTGCAAGTTTTTGAAAACAATACAGAAAAAAAAAATCTGTGAAAACTACAAAAACGTGAATTTGTGAAACCGGTGACGTCATGCGCATGCATATCATGTGTTCAGTCTATAGCTGCGCATTGTTTCTTTACAAAGTGATATCACCAACTACTGGCCTGGCTGGCATGACTAATACAGCACTTTTAGTCATTTGACAACTTTGTTGTCTGTACGCGAATAACGCAAAGGAAATACTTTTCCGTTTTTATTAGGCTACATCATTGTCATGTAAATGTACACTAAGTGTAATGAGAAGTTGACTGTAATAATTTATACAAGATGTTTAAATCTCAATCTCCTCCTATAGTTTTTTGATTAGACGATTGTTGTATGAGAAGCCAGACTGCAGGACTGTGCATCAAATCTTCTGAAACTGCCAGAATTTCATCTGAGATCGCAATGGTAATTAATGGGCAGTCTGCGAACATGTCAAACTAGCGATCAAAGACTACAGATTTTGGCCTGATCAGAGAAATCTTTTAGGATTCACACAATTTGTCTCAGGCAGCCAAATTGTAGCTGTGTGAGCATCATCAGAGATTGTGGATCATTTTGCACACTGTATGTCTTCGGAGCTCAAGCACACACACCCCTAAGTAACAGTTGTGTATTCTCAACAGTTGTGTAGCCTAAAACTTTGACTTTTTGGAATTTTTTAAAGTATAAAAATCAATCTCTTATCACAAGCCATTGCGTTATGCATATTGCGATTTGTACGTTTGTAATAATATTTCAGTAACTGTGATATATCGTGCAGTGCTTGTACTATTATTCCAAACACGGAAAAAAAGATATAATTGTAAAATTTGAACAAATACGCCAAACTTTCTGCTTCCTTCAGAAGAGGTGTTAGGAGCTTTAGGGAAACCTTTTTGGAACAATTACTTTTTGTGAATCCAATCGGAGCCGCAAGAGGGACAAAAAGTGCACACTTCATCTTTGATAGAGCCTGGTGTGGTTTGTAACTACTTTCTAACTGATAGAGGATCAGCTCTTCACATTGATGGAGAGGGTGTGAAATTTCTGTGGCTTTCAAGATTGAGACACAGTGGATTTAGCCAACGTGAAAACTTCTACATGCAGTTTTCTTTCAGCTCTGTTCTCCTTTAGTCCCACCTGCTTTATCGCAGCTCTACACATTTTTGTTGAGCTGTGAGAAAGAGAAGGCAAAATTAGGATCTGCCACAATATTCCCACTTTGTTCCAGGTCATCGTGCCAAAAGATAGTGTTTATTCTTTCTCACTCTCACCACCTGGCATTGTGGGATAACTGTTAACGCTCTCCACTGAAAGCCAAGAGAAAGCAGGATGAAAGATCCCTCAAGGGAAATATCTCTCCCTAGTCAAACTCAATTTCTTTAATTAAACCCGTCGTAATTTAAAGCTTATTAATGTTTAAAGGGACCCTTGCGGTGTTGTGTGGGAAGGTGTCAGGTGTGTTGCGGCTCTGCTGTAGGGAGAGGCGGGATTATTCGGGATATTTTGAGTGTGGTTTCCGCGGCTCATGTGGTCCTGCTCTAAAAGCCAAACAGCTGGCAGACACGCTCATGCTTATTCATTCGTCTGCTGGGGGCTCCCATGGAAAGGAGGTAAACAATATTGCATGAATGTGGGGTCAAATGTTACATGCAGAAATATGAGGTGAACACGACCAGAAAAACTGCTTTCCTTATCTTGTGATACCTGTTCTTCTTCCTTTAAACTGTCATTTCTGTTGGGATGTTATTTAAATGAAACCTCTCTTTTCCATACAGTTCATAGAAACCCTGTTTGTCAAGCTCTAAAAATAAATAATGCTCTATTTTCTAAGTCTTCTAAAGCAATTCGAAGCTTTTGTGAGGAACAGACCAAAATCCAAGTCGTTTTAGATCCTAAATCACATTCACAACCAATTTCAGATCACCTATCGTGCCAAGCTCGACACCGCAAAATATCATGGGATTTGTCATGTGCCGTAACTGAACACAATGTGCTGGTTTGAAAATGTGAGATGGGATGAAGACTGAGAGCTGCAGTGGACTTGATGATTGTCTTTGAATTATGAGCTGTGTGGTCCATGATATGCTCTTAAAAATAAAGATAATTTATCAGCATCGATGGTTCCATGAAGAACCTTCAACATGCATAGAACCTTTCCATTCAATTAAAGGATCTTTATAGTGGAAAAAGGGTTATTTAATTGTTTCAAATTTTCTTAACACTAATATAAAAAGTTTTTTTTTAAGAACTGTTCACTGAAAGGTTCTTTCAGGAACCCAAAATTGTTCTTCTGTGGCATTGTTTTGAAACCCCACTGTTGGAACCTTTATTTTGATTTTCATAAAAACCACAGCATTTGGGTTTGGAACAACATGACGGTGAGTAAAAAATGACAGAGTTGTTTTACAAGGGCTGAACAAAATTCCTTTTCTACTCCTGGACTCTCCTGACATGCAGCTGTAGAAGATTATGTACACCAGTAAGGATTGATTGATTGATTGACCACAGTAAGTGCCCTGACACAGTTACAGCCTCCTTGACAGCAGTCTACCATTAGACAGCTGCAATTAAGCAGGAAGAGAGAGCGGTCTGGACTTTACTGATCTTTTTCTTATCTCACTGAGGAAGAGGTCTGTTTAACTGACACATTTCTCCCTGTTCCATCTTTAACCTGTTGTTTGAATCATACAGTGCAGCATTGTTTTCCTACTACAGTTTATAATGAATCATTAAGGTGAATCATTCACTTACTCTCTGTACTAAAAAAGTACAAAAGCTGTCTCTGGGTTGGTACCCTTTCAATAAGGTACTAAAATATACCATTTAGGTACTAATCTGTACACTTTAGGTACTAAGACAATAAAAATGCACACTTTAGAGGGTAAATAAGGTACAAAGGTGTACCTTTGGGAAGATACGCCCCAGTAACAGCTTTTGTACCTTTTCTTCTGAGAGTGGCCAACCCCTGTGCTTTTCTTAAGAAAAATGTCTCAATGTTTTTGTCCATACAGTCAATGGGGTTCAATGTTTTTGTCCATACAGTCAATGGTTCAAAGTTTTTGTCCATACAGTCAATGGGGTTCAATGTTTTTGACTTTCATTATATGGGCAAAACCTTCAAAATTTCTTGTTTCGTGTTCCACTGAAGAAATTGGGTGAATAAATGATGACAAAATACTTATTTTGGGGTGAACTATCCCTAATTTGCTTGTAGTACAGTTACAAAAGACTGGATTTGCTGGACAGAAGATTTATGATGAGTTCATATTTAAAAAATGTGGATTGTGAGGTTTGGTTAGACAAAATGGTGAGTGTGGAATGTAAACGGCTGTTCTTGTGTTTGATTACTGTTTTACCATAATGACATGGTTTGATGCCAGTGGTGTGTGAGGGAAGTAACATGTGACCGAAGTGGACCACAGGCTATTGCATCAGCAGAGTTTCTGATACATGAAGAAAAGATAGACTCCTAGAATCAACTATTTATTCTTTTTGTCTTATACTTACAAAGCGATTTTCATTGCATTTCAAGGTACACATTTACATTATTATCAGTGCTTGCTTTCCCTGGGAATTGAAACCATAACCTTGGCGTTGTAAGCGCCAACGCTCTACTGTTTGAGCTACAGGAAAGCTTACAGTCTTACAGTCACCAGATCCAGATCTGTTAAGATGTTTGCCTAGCCAATGTTTTCCTAGCTTAAAACTGGAATTAACATAGAAAGCAAACATAGACTGTCAAAATGTAAACATATTTGATACTGAGGAGGACTGCTGATGGAGATTACTGAGAGTTTATTATTGGATAATTATTTTGTAGTGTACATTTTCTGTTGATTAATCGTGACAATTATTGTGTTGTGATTGAGAATGATGAATGGGACAGCAGAGGGAGACGATGAGAGTTCATGTTCTATAACTTCTGTAAAAAAAAAAAAAAAAAAAATTATATATATATCTGAGGACCCTTCATTTCACCTCTTTTTCAATCACTTAAAGAAGCCGTATGTAAGATTGTGGCCAAAGCTGGTACTGCACTCACTTTCAAATTACTGTAGAGCGGTGTATCCCCTCCCCCTCCTCCCGGACTCGAGGTTGCCAGATAGGCTGCAGGATCCAGCAGGAACGTAGGCTGCTACAAGAAGCTTTATCTGTTAATTATGTTTATGCTTCAAATGACAGATGTTTTGCTAAGTAATTATATATCGTAAAAATGTACTAATGGCGATTAGCCAAATATAATCGTAAAGATGTACGCTCGAATGTGACAGTACATTGTTAGAACAGTAGCTGTTAGTCTAACTCTGTCATTAACGTATGTACAAGCACAAGCCTGTCACTGTGTGTAACCGATATCAAAGATACAGCTATTCATTTAGCTGACGTTCTAAGTGAAAGCTACCAGCTGTATTTTTTAACTTACCCTGCAGTTCACGTCTATAACGCTAAAATATGTGATGTGAAAGATTACATGTCCTTCTATTATTTTTGGCTGTAGAACTTGCATGATAAACAAAAATGGCCGTGCTAATGTTGTTTTCCTCAGCGTCTCAGCATACTGACAGAGAAACGGGCTCTGATAATGCATTGCTAATGTTAGCAATGACGACTCGCCCTTTTTATTACCCAAACAATTCCTTACCTTTTCAAGTCGATGACCCACCTCCTCCATATGAGCTAACGTAATGTTACTTTGCACGAACATGCATAACTTTGTTCGACTGTCGTGAATATTTGAAATGTCCATTAACATCAAGTACAAGTTAGCCAAAAATAGAGAAAAATCATAGTTACCTGTCCAGGAGAAAATTAGCAACATTAGCGTCTGTCTTCAAATTCTTCTCCGTTTTCAGCCGTCTCCATCTTTCAAAGGCATCTCCTATACAGATCCTTGTTTTATTTCGGACTTTGTCACAAAGAATGTATGATTCATAACAAGGTTTTTTTGGTTTCGCAACGTTAGACATTTTTTTTATCCGATTCCGACACGTTTGTAGCTGCAGCTGTGGTAACTAGAGCAGAGCTGTAGTCCAGATGGCGCAACACTACTGACTTCGTGATTGGTGGAGGGTGGCGCATCAGACCAAAACACAACATGACAACATCAACATCAGTTGAAGGCTGCAACTTCACTTTTTAAATGACAATATCCTAGCCGGACTACTGTTGTCAGTGATATAAGTATTTGAAATGAACATGATTTCTTAATGTCTAGTGACATATCAGGGCCATTTTATGATTAATTGAAATACATTTCTTACATACAGCTCCTTTAACTTTCATGTGTATGTCTGAAGAATATCAAGTTGTCACTCTCCATATGTCCTTTCTTTTTGCCCTCAGTAATTCAGGGCCAATCGTGAGGACTTCTGAAGTGAGATTTGCTCCTGTGGCTTTGTGGACAGTTAACACCAGAGGAAATCGTTTATGGCTTGTCTGACTCTGTGTTCCTCTGTTGTAAGTGGGTCTTGTGCTCAGTTCTTTTATCTGGGACTGATTGATGGGGTTTCCACAGAGCTTGAGTGCTCTCCCAGCTTCAGTACTGCAGTTTAATCGGAGGCCGCCCGTGCCTTGCCCTAAGACCTCCCTCTGCCTCTTCTGTGACCCACAGGAGTATTCCAGAATCTATTCCTTACTACTGGCCCATGGTAGAGCAATCAGATGTTCCCCATGAGCCTCCTACATCATAATGAGCATTTCATACATTTGGGTTCTGTCTGTTTTTTTTTTTTCAGCCAGGTAAACTTAACCTGGAAATTCTGTCATTATACACAAAACAGAGATGTTAAGCAGAATATCCAAACTGCCCTTTTTAATATAAAAAAAATGGATGGTGATTTATACTGTCAAGCTCTAATGAGAAAAAATATGTTTATACAAGTCTTCTGAAGCCTTAGCTTTGTGTGAGAAAAAGACTGAACTTTTAATTGTTTAAAGGCGACAGAGCCCCTGAGTGGACATGATGGAAGTATATATATATATGTGTATATTTATATATATATATATATATATATATATATATATATATATATATGTATATATATATATATATATATATATATATATGTATATATATATATATATATATATATATATATGGACGGTTCACGAGTTCACACTTACATATAATTAAATAGGTTATGTGTATTTAGCATGCTGTCCAAGGGGAGGGCTTCGAGCTCAGAATTTGTCCCAAACCAGAGTACTCCCCTCATCCCAGGCTGGGATAGGAATAGTTAGAAGTGAGGAGATGGGGTGGTGGAGGGATGCTGGAAAACTGTCATAGCGAATGCAAAGGTTATTGGGGAACAGAAAAGTATTCACATATATTATTTTTCCCTCCCATCTTATTTTTTTTTACCATCACCATGTCCCTTTTTGCACTTCATCTTAACGCTTTGCACGTTACAAATCTTCTCCTGCGTATTTCTAAAATCTGAAACTAAAAACCTTCAATAGCAATGTTTTTTGGTACCAAGATGCACAAGAACCAATAACGTTTGACATCATATAAAGCTCTTGAAAAGCGTAAAGTGTCTCAAAGATGCATGCAAGCATGAATGACATTTGAAAGCCATGTAAAGATTTTCTTGAGCCACATAAAAGTGCAGCTTAGGCATTCTGCAAAATGTCTCCTTATAGAGGTTTGGAATGATATGAGGGTTAGGAAATTATGACTCTGGGTAAACTATCCCTATACATTTTCTTCCACATCAGGGCACAAACATAGTTTGGTCACCAATATGTTATTATTTATATATATTGTATGTTTTAGGGTGTGTTCACACTTGGCAGGTTTGGTTTGATTAAAAGGAACCCTTATTGCTCTGTTAGTGCGGTTCCTTTAATTGTGAGAATAAGTGTGAACGCTGCCATCCGAATCCTGGTACCTGAAAAGATGGGTCTCGGTCCACTTCTAAATCAACTATGGTGTGGTTTGATTGAAATATTAACGCAACACGAATCAAAGACATGTAAACGAATCAAAAACAGGACATGATGTCACCAGATGCGACTGCATGTAATGTTGTACATGATCTGCCATCCACTGGCAGTGCAAGAAAGGTTGGATGTGTGACATTTGCCCTCGTGGTGCCAAAGCCACAGCGCTTGTCGCAACTCACTTGTTGTATTGACTGGCTGGCCCAGACCCAACATTTAACTCTAAATCCCAAACCTGTTCTAAGGTTTAGTGTTTGTTGATGAACTTGCTGATACCTGCCATATTCCCCATGGTCTAGGACAAAGGCCCAGGTCTGATAGAAAAAATTTAACCGTCATGAGAGGATTTTCTTTGGCCAGACTGCAATATTCTGAGAAATATACCTGGATTGTGTACTTGTCATCACCGTTTGAATCCAAACCCTTTCAGCAACTAAACCTTTCCACTCAAAGGCTCCCTATGGATGTAAAATTGCACAGAAAAAAATCTCCACCATAAAGAAGAAGCTTTTTGAACTGAAAAACAGCCGTTTGAAATGCTTGTGTGTTATTTTTAAATGTGTACTTCAAAAAGCAGTAATATGACTGGTTTTGTTTTCTGTGCAAGTTGGTGAAAATCACTCTTATATAATTAGCAATGACCTGCACCCCACTCTGTGTAAAACATATGCAGGGGCACCGCTAGCAATTTTGGGCCCTATGAAAGAATATGAGGTTGGCATCCATCGTCCATCTACCGCATCCATTCCATTAAAAGAATCGATCTCTGGGAGCCCCAAAAGTGCTTGGGCCCTTAGAATCGGCCTAACTCCCACCCAACCCCCCTTCCCTCCCTTAGCGGCACCTCTGAGTTACGGTTTCTACAAAGTTGATGCAGGCACTGATCAGGACAATCATATTCTTCTTCTCCATTCATGCATGATTTTATGTGGACAGACAATCAGGTAATAAGGCCATGTGGATAACTGAACACGCAAGCCTTAGAGGCACTCTGGAAAGTCCCTGAAGGCAAATACGGGAAGAATCTCAACAATGTCGTATGAGAAAATGGAATGCTATGCAGGTCAATGCAGTCTCTTTGTCTTGAGTTTGAACTCTGGAGTTGAGGAGGAACCTGCTGTCCAGAATTAAAACATCTCTCTGCCTGATTCTGCTGTTTAAGGGCCGAAAGGGAACTGACATCAGAATGGATATTTCCCAGATTGACAAATCAAGACAAGCACAAATGCTTCTTTATTTTGTTGTGTAGTCATTACTCGTTGGATGCTTGAGGAATTTAAGGGAACTAGGGTGAGTTTGTGAATTTTAGTTATGCTTCCCTGATTAATCATTTACTAAAACATTCAGTGAAGATAGTGTGTGGTTTTGTGAATGCAGTTTTATATCCATAATTCTCTTTAAATACAGCCTCTTCTTTTCTAAATAAATCCTTGTCCCATTTTATAATCCCCTGGTGGCTTAGTTTAATGTCATAATTTAACAACAGTGTTATGGCTGCCAATGCATGTTGTTACATTTGCTTTCACACTTTGCGGAAAACTCTCAGTGAAATTAAGTATGTATGTAACACGCCATACACTGCAGAAATTGTATGTATTTAGTATGTATTTAGTATGTATAAATGTATGTATTAGACTTGTAAATGAGTCTGGATGGGCACCTGAAATAAACACCATTGGACTTGCTAAAACAAAAAGAAAGGCTACAGTACGCATTATGCAACTATAAGCATTTCCGCTACTCTGGTCCAAATGCCTATACCATATAAAGAGCCTTATGGGGGCCACAGAGTAATGGTGAATGAAAAGCAGTGTGTGAATTTGAAGTGGTGGTGGTGACAGTGGTGCTGTTGAAAGAATAATTGCATCACATTTTCAATCAATGAGTCCCTACAAGTGCATTAATTACTAGTTGCTGAGTGTTACTTGCTCATGCCCATCCCGTGAATGATCTCCAGTCCTCTGTCCTTGACCATTCTTTCCAACTGGTTCCAGGTGTAGCCCATCTTGGTGATGTCAGCCTTAAGGTCACGTCACCATGTGTTTCTTGGATGGCCTCTTCTCTGCTTTCATTGGGGGTTCCACTTCAATGCCTGCCTATTGCTGTTGGTTGGCACCTTGGCGGATTACGAAGGTTGTGCCCTATCTTCTCTAACTGATTTCTTCTTCAGCAGGGAATTGGTGTGTTCTTTCCCAAAGGTTGGTATTACTGATGGTGTCAGGTCAGCGGATCTGCAGAATACTTCTGAGACAGTAGGTTTGGACCTTCCTAATGGTCATATTGGTCGTCCTCCAGGTTTCAGCTCCATACAGCAACACTGACTTAATGTAAAGTTGAATAGTCGGATCTTTGCTGCCAAGGTCAAGTCTCTGGGGCTCCAGATGTTCTTGAGCTGTATGAAGGCCACTCTTGCTTTGCCAATCCTTGCCTTGACATTTGCATCTGTGGCGCCCTGTTGGTTAATGATTCTGTGCAGGTAGGTGAAGAACTGGACTTCATCCAGGGGACTTCCATTCAGAATGAATGGATCCCTGCTTGTGGATTTTATCTTGAGAATCTTAGTATTATCTCTGTTAACGTTGAGGCCAATCTAAGATTGAATAGTTGTTTGCTGAATGTATGGGTTTTATACATTCCTTATTGCGGTGCAGTACGGAATTGAATGAGTCCACAAGATAATCTCAAAGGATTCAAACACTAGACACTTAACAATATCAGTTTTTTGTAACAAACTTGGTGAAAAATTCACACAAAAAAAAATCCAACTTTTAACTCACAGACCAACAAACACAGAGAGGTGGAGTGATACAGAAAGTGAAAAGACCCAGTTCTGTTGGACTGTATATTAGCACTCTTCGAATGCTGGTCGAGCAAATTCGAGAGCTGCACATATAACTGATAAAAAAAAAAAAAAAATTAAACTAAAAACAGTCCATTTCAATGTTACCACATGAAAAAAAAATTAATGTAGCCTACAAAATGTGCATTTGTCTATACTGTGTATGCCTACTGTTAATAGTAAGCTAACTGAAATAGTATGAGTAGCCTAATATTTTATTTATATAAATATAGAATATTCTTCTATTAGAAAGAAAGAAGTCCGTGTAATTTCTCAAGTGTGTCATGAGTTCTGAACGTCTGATCATGTGCTCATCCACACCCCTTTATCTAAATGAGTTTCTGTCACAAACCGCAGTCAGTTCATGTTTAAACCCATACAGCAACTTAAACAACTACTCAACAAATCACACCACTGTAATAACAGTTGAGAGGAATTCATGAACTCTTGTCCTGTATTTAACAGACTTCTATGCTTAGTCATGGCTGTACAAACACATACACACACACACACATACAGTACGAGTCTCTGCGCCTCCCCGTGTGTGTGTACGCGCACCAATCGGCCACGCACTTGCCAGACTCTTGGTCGAAACGGGCGGGGCTCCCGGTTTATGAAACTGAATTACCGGCAGACAAAAAACTAAACTTACCGCTTCTCGCTGTGTGTCGTGAGTGCGTGGGAATGTACTCGCTGCTGCGTGGGAACAATCACATGACCGGCTCTACAATGTCTTAACATTGGATTTTATCACCGAGAGCCTCAAGACTGAGAGACTTTGACATCTGCAGCTGTTTATCTTTTGCGCTGCTTTTTAACGTTGGACTAAATGAAATAAAGATAGCCCACACCCTCGATAATTCACAGGGATCTGGAGATTTCAGCTGTTAATATTTCACCCCGTTTCGAAGTGCTTGTGAATCGAATAAGGGTAGGTGATCTTTTCTTTCCTAACGATTTATTTTCAGTCTTTCCTGTGTAGGTTAATATACGCCAATACCGGTGCGTCCTGAGATCAAATCGATACATTTATAAATGTGTCATACTGCATCTTAGCCTACAGTTTTAAAGAATATGGTTTCTTACCATATGGTTTAATATGTTTGGTGTATTTCAATTCTGAATGATTTTCAGGATGTGTTGCTTAACGTTAAATACCCGAACTTGAACTTGATGTTAGCAGTTTTAAATCACGAGACGTACGTTTGCATGTCGTGGAGGCGCGTGTGCTGTTTCCGTGTTTACGACTTCATCCTATATAGTCCAGTTTACTTGATAGCTATATGCTTCATCCCCGTATCCAGTGATATTACAAACCTCATGGTGATTTGCAGGTCTTGTTGCCTCTATAGGTAGCTAAACGCTGCATAGGTTGTCAGAGGGACACTCTTTCTGATACGAATAATCAGTGTTAGTGTGTATTCCATAAATACTACTAATATAATTTCACTTATTTCCTGCACTGGCCACAGTGACGTCTGTTCGAATGTTATTGATGCCCTGCATCAATGGTCAAATATTATTATTTTTTATTTTTTATCAGCTGATTGTTGATTATCTGTATTTTATGCAGTCTGTTCAAAACCAAATGCCACTGCTGGTGATTGTATACGTTGCCCTTTTTCATGTGGGGTTCTGGTAAAGCCGCAGTCACACATGACTTTGAGCGCGCAAGATGTTTTTATAAATCACAAATGAAAATTCAGAAATGTTAATTAATTAGTAGGCTATTTAATGGATTAACTTATGCATATTTATTAATAGTAGGCCTATTCGGTTTGTGTCGCCTGCTTGTCATCCTCCCATGCAGTTATAAGTCATTGCTGTCAGTGAACACTCTGCAACATATTTTACATACAGGTAAACAAATACAAAATTTTAGATTTTTTTTTCCAATAATGAGTTTTCTAAAAACTTGTAGGTGCATTTATCTCTATAAACTTGAATGAATCTGTTGTCCCTATGGTTCATCTTCCTGCTTTGTTGTCATAACAGTTGTAAAGTTGGTGACTCATTGAAAACAATCTCAGTATTTGTTTACCTGTATATCTTTAAAATGCATTGCAGAACGTTCACTGAGAGCAGTAACTTATATGGCATTAAACCAGTATTTGGGATGGTTCATTACAAGCAAAGCGACTTACATAATCAATTACTTATTTCAAGTAAATAGTAAAGTAACGCATTACTTTTAAATTTCTAACAAAATATCTGAGTTACTTTTTCAAATAAGTAATGCAGTTTACTTATTTGACTGACACCTCTCCCGTCCCCATGTTGAGTGAAATCGAGAGTAATGGTGTGTTCAAGTCCTCCTGGGAAGTTTCGTATTTACAAGGTGGGAAGTCGTGTTTACTATCTCAGGTGCTTTCAAGTCACTTTCATCGGAGCAAGAAGGCGATGCACCATCTCTTAATTAACAGCTCAAAAATGCATCAAGGTTTTCAACTCTTCTTCTATATAATGAAGAACAAAGAATGTGCATCAGATGTGTTTTGCTTTTTAATGTTTTTAATTAATTTATGAAGCCACTATTAACTTTAAATATTCATAATAATAATTATAATACCTATAAATATTGTGGTATTCCGCCATGTTTCTCATTGACACGTGACATATCCCCAACTCGTAAACATCGGGGCTTAAAGGAAATCCTGAACATCCCAGTCGTTCACAATCTTTCGATATGAATTGAACGTGCAGAGATGTTGTGTGTGCTCTGTGTGAACATGATGGTTATTGTAGTTCTATAGTAATTTGAGCATGCATTTACTCATCTCACTTGCACAAAACTGATTCTGTATTCCTCAAAATAAAAAATAAAAAAACAGTGAAATGTGCAAACTCAGAATATGACATAAACCTGCAATAATTAAATGTTAAATAACACAAATATACTTTGTATTTAATCTCACTTTATTATCCAATGTCTTTGCTGCTGACCTTCAATGATCCAATTCAAACAAAAATGACGTTAAACATCACATATGTTTTTTTTGTTTTTGTTTTTTGTATCGCTGAAGCAAGTGTTGAACTTTGGTCTCCTGCATCTTATTCTTCTGTGATCCAGAATGACAGCACAGCTGAAAGGTTTGACCTGTGCCCTCTACTTTACAGGAGTGAATTTACATTTCCTTCAGCCTAAGGCTTATTCCTTTCACTTACTGTGTGAAAGGGCCTTTTAATTTGCCAAAAATAGAACTTTACACATTACTTTGCATGAAAAGTAACTAAATAATGCAATTAGTTACTTTTTAAGGATTAACACAATATTGTAACGCATTACTTTTAAAGGGCCCCTATTATGCATTTTTGAAAATGACCTTTCATGTAGTGTGTAACACATCCTGAAAGTGAATGAAAACATCCTGTAAAGTTTTAAATCTGAAAGTGCACCGTATATAAAGTTATCGTCTTTCAAAAGTAAGTGTTGACTCTGAGTCAATGAAATGAATCGTTTTTCAAACGAGTCATAAGCCGCTTCGTTGTGACGTCAAGACGAAACATTATCATGTTGCCCGCCCACTTATTGCGCGCGCAGACAACAGGGAATCTTGAAACCCCCTCAAACCTGCAGCTGATTCCTGTGGATACTTGATAGCATCATGTCGAGAAGACGCTGTGCTCCACAATGTGAAGGTAAAGCCATTTTTTTTCACTCCCCAAGGACGGGCATGTGAAGAATCAGTGGTTAAAATTCATCTTTACCACGATACCACAGCAGTATGATCCTAAACTTTTGCTGTGTTCCCTTTATTTTACTGACGACTGCTTCTCAAATCTCGTAGTTCAATGCAGGATTCACAAACCGCTTGCTCTTGAAAGATGGTGTTCAAAAAACATAGTTTTGAGTTTTATTTTGTGTAGGTCTCCTGCTAACTGGCTAACTCGCATTATTACTGTCTTACTGAAATACTTCTGCTAATCCGTTGTGGGGCACTATTACCTAAAACTGAAAGATGAAGTAAGATTTGTTTTACCAACGTTTATGTTACATCAGTCATTCACGCTAGAGCTCTGCTAATGTATGCATTGCATACTTGCACTGTTATTGATGCAGTTTCCACGTGTTCACTAGCCTGACGTCGTCATACTCAGATTCTAGTCAGAATGTGAGTCTGATACTGCTCCATTGGGCTGTGATTATGGGGCGTGTGTCAACCGAACCAGGAAATAAAAGGCCTCTGAACTCAATTGGATAGACCTAGAACCAATCAGAGCAACGGAGTAAGTGACGTATGTTGAGAGATAGATTAAAGTTGATAGATTAAACTTTTTCCGAATCCCGTAGGAAGGACAGCAAAAACATCTTTCCCATCGACAATCCTTGATCGTGGTTCTCTGTTCCTCTTCTAAAATGAATGCGCTGTCTATATCTTCTATAACACAGGCAATAGCGGAATATACACAACCCAATTCTCCAGCGGCAGCCATGAATTCAACCCAAGCGCTCTGATGACATGGATGGTTACGTTACCGTTGCTCACACAGATATGATGTCTATGGTTGCTCATCTGTCCATCGTATAAAGCCCTTCCTGACGATTTGATTGGTCCTCCTTTTCTGGCATAATAGCTCCTCAACGGATCGAGTCCAGACCGAACCTCCCAACCTAAAAATTTTGTGGGCGGGGTTTGGCCTGGCATCCAGGCTACGTGTTCACCACAATATATTAGAAAAATACTTGGTAAATAAATGATTACAAGTAAAATAATCGGTTTGTTGATGGACATGCACTTGTTAATGCTGATGCTGAGGAATTACAGTTACAACATCTTATAATTTACCTCAAACTAAGTAGTGTATCACTGAGAAACGTCTTGCTCGAGTCGTCCTTGTGATGGAGGTTCAGGTTGAATAACTAGTTCTTCCAATGTTTTATCAACGCGCTCGCATTGATATGGTAAAATCAACGTCATTGTTCATTGCTGTGTTTAGTTTATGGTGTAGGAAGCCTCAGGACACGCAGAGCTGACGTTGTTATGGCAATGGGCGTTTTTGTTTTCGACGCGCACGCTGTACACGGTTAACCAATCACAACAGACTGAGCTGTCTGGCAAATCAGAGCAGAGTAGCTTGCGGAAAGGAGGGATTTAGAGAGATTGATTCATCTGACGAGTCGTTTTAGAATCATTGAAAATGTGGTGATGTGCAAATGTATATTATGCTGACTGTGGACATGGAAAAATGTACAAAGCAATCTACTCTTATTTGGTACAAATGGAACCTCATACACAGGTAGTGTGTTCGCTTCAGACAGGCTTCCAAGGCACCATAATGTCATATCTAATGATCTAAAAACCAGTTCCAGGGTAGCACAACTAACTGAATATTTAATGATTGTGGTACAAATTGAGATGCATTCATATGCCATACTTCCTGCGACGACAGCACTTTTTTCAGGTTTCGAAACATAAGCTGCATATTGGCCTTTTAGGGGGTGTGTGCCGCTTCAGGCCATGCTTATGTGTTTAAGCTGTTTAAGTTATGCTTAAGGCATTTACTGGCCTGCATCTAATTCAGTATCCCTGTGAAACATTATCGCTGATGTTTTGCATGCATATACACAAGATAGTCAAGAATACAAGCAGTTATTTTATTGGGAGAGCTAGAGCGTCTATTCTGAAGTTTGTGCCATGTGAGGTGTCCCTGGCCCGTCGCCACATCCCACTCCAGCTTGTGCTCGCAATGCTTTCGAAACATTATCTCATTCAGGGGATCATCATTCATGGTGATGTAACAATCCCGATTAAGCAGGGCTTTGATCGACTGTCGTCATTATGTGTCGCAGGTGTGCTCCAACTGGGCTCTAGGTTGACACAGTAGAGGAAAGGACAAGGGGAGGATAGTGCTGGAGTAGATTGATGCCGCAGGTGGCTGTAAGTAATGGAGAAGAGTGATCATATGTGAATGAGTCACACGGCAGTGTGTGTCTGTCTGACTGTCGGTCTGTCTGACTGTCGGTCTGTCTAGCCAAGAGTGGATCACTTTCATTACATGTGGTTTTGTTTTCTATCAAGCTTCCTAATTTAAAAGACATTTCTGGCAGTGAAACTGTTTATTAAAGCTGTGTGTGTGTTTATTAAAGTTCTGCTGTGCCAAATTGCACTATATTTGTATTAATTGCCTGAGTGGGCTGGATATAACAACATCGGTTCGACCAGCGATTTGTCAAACAATGGTAGAGAGCAGAGGGTTTAAGGCCAACAGCAGTTTGCAGAGATTAAAGCCACCAAATCGTTGATTTTCAATAGTTACAGTATGTTTACATGCGCTAATTTTCGTCAATCCAAATGAATCTAATCCGATTTCAGACACTGAAAGTTTTGATTGTATGAATGAACCCTAAACCTTGCAATCCAATTCACATGTTTGTTTTCATGTAGGCTACATTGCATCTATAAATTTTTTTTTTTTAAACGGAGAAAGCTAGAGTGATAATGTCGCCAGAGCTACTGTAGCCACGTTTCCATTACAGATTTGCACAAAACTTTTGCGATATTTTCTAAATGTCGATAAAAAAACGTGCAAAATGACGGCGTTTCCATTAACCAATGTTTTGCGACTAAAACGTAAAAAGTCAAAGTTGTGACTCTTTATTTATTTTTGTGATATGACCATGTGTTCTTTTTAGCTATGGACAAGAAAAAGCTATATAAAATTCTTCTCAAAGTAGCCTACTTCTTTTTTAACCAGTTCAAGTCAGAAAGAGCTTATCTGAGGTCTGAATAGCACCATGTAGATTTAGCATGTGTTGTGAAATGAGATTAAGGCCATCCTTTGTCACCAGCGGTACATTGGTGGTCTTGTGGTTTACTGTAACAGAGGTTGCAAAACCGCAATAAGCAAGGATTGAAGGTCAAAATAGAATGCGCTTATCAGATTCAGCACTACTTGAAGTATAAGTTCTTCCTGTTATGTTTCAAATAGACACATTATGTTGAAAAGAAAATTCTAGGTAACAGTATCGCTTTCAGAAAGACTTGTTTGACAACTTTGAAAGAAAAGACTATTGTCACTTAAAGTTGCTAAAACGAGTCTGCCTTTTCCCCACAGCTCTAATGGTTCAAGTTTCATATTTTCAAAGAAGCAGCATTCGAATTGTGTCAGAGCTGTTGGGGACGTCCCAGCAGCACACCTCCCTCTTTGAAAATGGACTTCATTAACACACGACTTTGTTCATTCGCACATATTTAAAAAATGTTAAAAACTTGCACGTAATTGAACTTCCTGGATGTTCATATGCACTTTTAGAAACATGCAGTCCCTGTTTGGGTTCTGGAATAAATTAATGTATCTTTTTTAATCAAAATTGTAACTGTGCCAGAGGATATATTAAAAGGAACATGATCTCATGTGGTTTCATTTTAGTTGCTGATTTCACTGACTTGATTAACTTGACCTTAGTGAACTCAGCATTTTCTTTGGGAGTGTTTTCTTACATTAAATCATGCACTAAATACTAATATTAACGCTATCTAAAATATCTGCTTGCATATATTATAAAGGTTGACATAATTATAGTCATTATGTGAGTAAACAATCATAAATCGCATGGAGAATTGTAATGTGCATAAATAGTAAGGTAAGAGAGGCTGTGCTGTATTGCTACACTGTTAGGCACAATGCGCAGCTGTTTTTCACACTTATATTGTATATATTTCAGCACATTTTATTCGTTTAAAAAAGCAAGAATGCTCTAGATGTGTTTGCTGGGTAAAAATAGATTGAGTCTGTTTTGGAGCATAAATCAAGTTTCCTTTTAAAATGTAACTTGTAATGTTTAAGGTGTTGTTTGATTTGGTTAGATCTGACAGATTGTGGCATGCTCTTATAAATTTCTCTGTAACTATGATGCAATTCTTCAGGGCTGTTGTAGCTCTTTAGATCACTGATTTTCAGATGCCTTTACCTCTGCTGTCAGTTCTGTCCTGTGCACATGTTACTGGCATAATTGAGTGACTTTGGCTTCTCAGACTAATCAACATGACTTTAATGAGCAAAGGGGTATATGAATGAGACGTGAGGCTTTATTAAGTCCAGAAACAGTGCTGCTGGTGTGAAATGATGTGTAAGTGTATGAGCGTGTAATTTTGGAGGGCTTTGGTAATGTTGTGGGTGTGTCCACAGGAAGTGCTTTGATCAGTATAGTGTCTTGCATTGGGTTATGTTTTACCCTCTATTGAGATTCAAATAATTCTGTTAAAAGCTGATATAGGTCGGGAGATCATTTACAAATTACAACGTCTTCGTTCTGTTATTTAAGAATATTGGCTTTTCTACCTTGCTGAAAAATCCAGCATTCCTGGTCACCACCATAAGGTATATTTTGCATGGGATCATGCTGGTTGCAGACCAGTTACACCAGATCAGTTTTGCTTAAGAACAGCAGGATTATCCTGGTCCACCAGTTAGACCAGCCTGGAAAAATATGGATCTCAGGCTACCTATCATACATTTTGCTTTGAGTGTTTCTGTGTTAGATATTTCAGGTTAGGTTTCTATGTTTTTCATATGAAGCCATGCACTCATAATCTCTTCACTTTAGAGGCCTATGGAGAACATCAGGCAGATGGGTGGAGTGACGTTAGGAAGCTTCCTGGATGGTCTGTTGACTTGTGGGCTTGCTGTCAATGCCAAATTTAGATACAAAGTCAAATAAATAGACAAAAAGTTATAGTATCATCAAATCAGCCCATTTAAGCCACAGTGGTGGTTTCTGTCATATACAATGTTTTCAATAGGTCCTCCCCACACACAGCGCCACTGCACTTCTCTATCACACATTCACTGCAGATCGAAGGAATTGTACCAAGTGTAATGGTGCATTGAATTAATGTCGAAATTAACATGCGAGTTGAGCACACTTGAACACAATTACACTTTCTTTAAAGTCGCAATGAAACAGAAGTGGTGACAGATAATTTCTTCCATAATGTGATGTACATCCGAGTGTAACGGATTAACGAAAAAGAAACAATATAGGTTGGGGACTTGGTTCTATCCATCGGTTGTTGATTGGATTTGGACATTGCTCTCAAAAATTAATGTGTTCTTGAAGTTTATTGTGGTAGGTCAAGGTTTAAGCGGATCAAATGATTGAAGAAATCAAGCATTCGTCACCAGAGAGAAGTCTATCGTTTTCACTGGAAGAGTAAGTTATGTCAAGTAACTATTAACTATGACTTTTGCCACAATATACTCCTAATTACTGCTTATTAATAGTTAGTAAGGTAGTTGTTAAGTTTAGGTATTGGGTAGGATTTGGGGATGTAGAATATTGTCATGCAGAATAAGACATTATCATGTGCTTTATAAACAGCCAGATTAGTAATATGCATGCTAATAAGCAACTAGTTATTAGTGAGAATTATATATTATATATTAGTGAGAATTATATATTATATATTAGTGAGAATTATATCATTTCATACCAACTTTAAGCCCAGATTTTGCAAGTTAGGGGTATGTTATTTAAAGAACATTGGCAGAAGCAAATTGTTAACATGCTAAATAATTTTTCATTGTAAATGATGATGATGATGATGGAAAAATAGAAATAATGCTCCCTATTCCCTCCCCATCACCAGCCAACCCATCCTGCTTCATTACTATCTGTCTACGTACGAATTTGGGGATGTAATTCTTCTTTCTGTGGAATGTAATAATATCTATTTTAGACATTAAAATACTGTGAATATTTACTATTGACTGCATAATCCAGTAGGCAGTCGTTTATATTGGGTCTTGTTGTTTTGTCCCGTCTGTAGTTATGCCTGTGTGCTAATATTATTGCAGTGAGGATGAAGGGCCACTTTTAAATAGGTCGGCCAACTCGCCTGTCTCTATCTTTAGCATACAGTGTGGCATGAGTCTGAGGAGGCTGTTTGTCTACTTGAAGTCATGTGCAGTCTGGACAGAATCTAACTAGTCTAGACTTCAAACCAAAAACTGAGGGCGTGTTTTGTGCCGCTGTGTGACTTGGCCTTTAATGGCCTTTTGGGAGTAGGTGGATGCATGATGACTAATAATAACTGACAAGAAGATTCCTGTAAGGTCAGTGTGAACGCATTGCACAACCTTCCATGGTTTGTTCTCAGAGAAGGGCTTTAAAAAAAATTCCATTGATTTTCCCTGAAAAACTGTTCTGTTGAACATTATGTCACCAGATGTGTTGTTTGGGTCGTTCAGCATACCTTGCTTGAAACTATGTGGATGCCATCCAGCCAAGTCTCCCTTCCATTAGTCATATCTTGGCACTGCTATGTGCCCACCAAATGATGTAAACTCATTCAAATATGCAGGAGGTGGATCAAGCACTTTGGAAAGGCAGAAAAGAAGCATGCGCCACATGAGGCCTCTTCTTTTGGGAAACAAAAACAGGAAAAAGAGAACAAACGAGCGCTTGCCATTTTGACGGCGGGCATCACGATAAAAACAAAGCAGTAATAGAAGCTGTTAGATTGCTGCTCTGGGATGCAGCCCAGATTTTCGCTCACACTCTTGCACAAGCGTGGCATGCACAACTGCAGACTCATTACGGCACGCTCACTCCCATGTGGAGCGCTGACGAAAGCATTTTCCTTCTGTTCTTGTCTTGTCTGTCCACAGCCATGGTAGTCTAGTATGTGTCACACATGCTCCTGCTCTGGTGTGTGCGGGGTCTGAAGGAAGGAAACTAAGCATGCCTGCTTGGAAATGCTGTTTTTCCCTGTTTGTATGAGCTGCAGGGGCTTGCTGCTGTTTTCTTCTTCGTTTCTTTCTCTCCCAACCCAACTGTGTCTTTTCCCCTCCACCCTAATTGCGTGTTGTCAACACCGCTCAAGGTCACTCCCAGCTCTCCACCGTGAGCGCTCCCAAAAGCAGCAGAAATGATTCTGACGTGTGAATGACCGCTTGCTTAGACCTCTCGAATGTGGGTGACTAAAAATTTACTACTTTGCCAAGCCTGCAAACCTCTATGTCTATAACAGAGATGAGTGGCTTTATGGGAGCTGTGTGGCTCCTGTAGTATTCTGCAAGAAATTGTTATGGTCTATTGCACTCGCTTACAGCTCTCAGTGGAAGCCTTTCAGTCGCATTTGAAAGGAAAATTATTTGGGTGCGAGTGGTTTTTTTTTTTTTGGGCATCTCATTTTTAAAATGGTTCTTCAAACTGCATTCTTGCCAATTGAAATATTCAAGCTCAAGAAGACACGAAAGGAAACTCACGTTACTCACGTGTGTGGGAAGTTTAAACATATAAAGCAAGCGCCCAAAAAGCCGCGTATCAGACAGCACGCCAACAGTGAAATGAGCTCTCTTTCACATCTTCTTGATCTTGAACAGACATGCTCAAACAAAATTGTCAAAATGCCTTAAGTTTTGGCAAGTATCCTGGTAAACATAGTCAGTTACATCTTAACTGAATGTAAACAGTTGAGAAATAAAACATACAATACAATAAAGTGTAACAGTAGGCTTATATTGGATCTGTGGAGCTCTTTAAGGGTACAGCAGCCTAATATTCTCTCTGCTTACTGTGTTTTTAAATTTAATTGAACAACAAGACAAACAATCACTCATTGCTCTTGACTGAACTTTTGTAACTTTAATAAAGATCAATGTTTCACGGTTGGTAAAAAATATTTATGGTGTGTGTGTGTGT
Source organism: Siphateles boraxobius (assembly GCF_051911475.1). Lineage (NCBI taxonomy): Eukaryota > Metazoa > Chordata > Actinopteri > Cypriniformes > Leuciscidae > Siphateles > Siphateles boraxobius. The sequence goes on from NW_027509193.1 coordinate 30,243,345, forward strand.
GTGTGTGTGTGTGTGTGTGTGTGTGTGTGTGTGTGTGTGTGTGTGTGTGTGTGTGTGTATATATATATATATATATGAACACTTTTATGATACTTTTATTTAGCTTTTTTTATATTGGAGCTTGATACACCCAATTCTCTTTTACATTAATAATAAGAGTGCCTTTGATAATATTCAAAAATTCTCCTTTTGTATTCTGAAGGGAGAGTAAGTCATACAGGTTTGTAACGACATGTGGGGTGAGATAGGTTCCTTTCAACTGACATTGAGGCAGAATTTAAGCAGACAGTGAAACTGTTATAAGCCCACATGCTTGTGCCCCAGGTTAGACCGCTCGCCTAAACCACAAGAACCAGATCTGCACCTTTCAAGCCCTGCTGTCTGCTTCTCAGCGTTTCATTTCCATGATAATGAGCTTCACCTGCGCAGGAGTCATGTACACTTATCAGTGTTTGCATTTACAACGTGTATATGAAAGGGATGGGCTTTGTGTGATAAGATCATTTACTTTCCCATGATCTCTGCCATCAGTGGGGGAAGGGATTCCAGACAGACAAGATGTTCAAACAACATGTCAATTAATATGATCGAGCATTTAAAAAATTCCAGGAGCTGCATGTCTCCAGTAACAAATGATTCTCTACAGTAGTTTATATAGAGACATACACAAGGTTTTGTAGTTTGTGAGGTACTGGGCAGATGTGGTATTTGATGCTCAGTTGAGCGCTGCTGCACAGAAGTCATGTGAGGGCGTGATGATAAAGTCATAACCAGCCCTTGCACTTCCCTTTCGTGGTTTTTTTTCTAAGTTGCTTCGACAGGGCAATTGGATAACACCCTCTTTTGAAGATCTTTCAAGATATAGTGATCTCAGTTCCATTTAAACCTGGCAGCATGCTGTTCAACCAGATATTTCAGAGGACGTCTTTTTTGGAACGGTACTATTTTATTATACACTATTATTTTTATACACTATTATAGCTTTAATTCATATTTTGAATTAGATTTTATTTTTAAATTTTTCATTTTAATTTTAGCTTAATTGTTTGTCTATTTTTTTATTACTAATTAGGTTTTTTTCAATTTCAGTTTTAGTTTTACTTCTGTTTTTAGTTTTTAATTTCATTTAGCAACTTGTTGCAGATCTAATATGTATTTTATTTTATTTCGGCTTTATTTTAATTACAATAAATGTTTAATTAAATGATAATAACTCTGTTTTAACATAGAAAAAGTTATTTCAATAAGGAGGAACAGTGGTTTCATGAGTTGGGGACTCTTTTTAATGATGAGCCTAGAAAATGCTGTGGTGATGGCAGGAAGTGATGTGAAGGTGTTTTTCTCTCCTTATCAATGGTGCCAAACATGACACACTGCATGAATGCATGATGACAAGATTTATTTTGTGTGCTTTTATAGACGGGTGACGTTCTGCTTAGTTTATTACTTACAGGCATGTCAAAGTCTTATCACTGGCTTATCAAAATCGACTTGTGTTTTTTCCGTAAATGTGGCTGACGGAAGCAGAGAAGAGTCCCAGACATGAGTGCGTTTCCTTCTTCCATTTGGGTCTCATCAGCTCTTCTGCTCTGCACTTCCTTCCCTGGCTCCTCAAATAAGCAGAACTCTGACCTCTGACCCTCGCCTCACTTGAGACGGATGTGATGTGATGTGATGGAATCTTTGCTGTCCTTTGAGGACTATTGTTGGGTTTGTTGCTTTTTGCAGGCAGATAAGATAAACTCTGAAGTTCAGAGGCAAATATAGTCAAGAATCTATTTTCGTATTTTTAGCATAATGACACAAGCTGAGAAAATTTGAATATGTTTGGTTATAAAAACAAAATAAAATATCCCACAACCGTACAGAGGATAAATGGATTCGAGAATGGATACAAATATAATATAATAATATATAAATTACTATATATATATAACCATAGTTTCCATTTTTATTAGTTTGTATATTTTATAAATATCTCAAACTGTAAGAAAAAAGAATCGGTAGAAAAGTGGATAATGACCTGGTGGAAAACTACCAGTATCTTTTCCGTTACTTTTACAGACATTTCCTTCAACTCTAAAACACAATGCCATGTGTAAAAATCAAAATAAGGGTAAAACACCTACAGAAATCCAGAAATATACAGAAAATTCCTTCATATTAAACGGTACATTGGGCCGTATTTTGCACATATTTGCATTTGTACAAATGCAATTTTTTGTATGACTTGGTTCCCTGAATGTTTTCCCTTGCAAAGATGGGCCCGTCTGCTGACCTTCTGTTCTGCTGCTCATCGGGCTCTGAGAGCACAATAAGAGCTTCTGTGGCCCTGATTCAGGCTGATATCATGCTGGAAACTATTTAGATGGGGATCACATGTTTTTGGGCACGCCGTGACTAAGAGTCCGCTCTTAGCTCACTTAACAGGAAAATGTTTGACCTCCAGCAGACAATCAGTCACTTGTTTAGCAGGTTGAGGATGCGGCTTGAAGCCTCTCTTACCCATTTTCCACCAAAGCATTTTGAAAGCCGGTTCGGAGCCGGTCCCTACTCGCGAACCAGTTCTTTGTGTTTCGACAGCCAAAGAACCGGTTCTCGGCCAGGAAAACTGGTCCCAAAGCGGCACCAACTCTTTGCTGGACTAGAACCAGAGAACCATTCTTTTACCACGTCATGCTTACGTCGGGGGCTGGGGGCGGGTTTAGATGTGTTCTAAACATCTTTTCTGACCACAAAGCCAGGAGAAACATTTGCAGAAACACGATGTAGTCCGCCATTGTTATTGTTATGGTTGATGTTGGCGCAAGCGTTTCTAGCTTTTTTTTATTTTTTTAATTTTTTTATTGAAATCATTATGTAAGCAAAGAAGAAAACAGTCACAATATAGAACAAATAAAGGGAAAGAAAAAAAAGACACAAGACAGGGGTACATAACTAATCAGAAAAGATTGCATATCAAAGGAAAAGATTAAAAGACTTACGTAGTTCAATTGTTTTTAAAGCCTTCTTGGTACACGAGTTAGAGATAATCCTAAAGTAATGTTGTACTTGCAAGCGTTTCTAGCTAAGATGTACAGCGACGTACACAGTGACGTAACGACGTCAGAGAGTCAGTGGAAAAACTAACTGGTTCTGAGAAGGTTCGCAAGTTGAACCAACTCCGAACCAACTTTGAACCAGCACCAGTTCCGAACCAGTTCTTTTTTGGTGGAAAGGGGTATCTGTCAGGGAGCTGCTTGAAATATGGGCTGTTTCGCTGTTTATAATGCTGCTCTCCTGAGAGGAAACTCAGCACAGCCTGAGAGATGGAATGGGAAAAAAGGTCAAATGTCTTGTCAAAATCCTGCCACAAACTGAAAAGTTGACAACATTGATCCTTTTGACATCTGTAGTGGGAGTTGCCTTCACATACATAGGGTTGCGGAGACATTCTGCCTTGATTTATTGACTTGTTCAGTGTGTTTGTGTGCATTTCAAGGTTTCATTACTTTCTACGACACTTTACAAACTTTCATTAAACACTTTCTTCTGTCCCAGCTTAATATGCGGAGACCGCTATAAACCATCCATATGTTGAATGCCCTATGAACAACCTCACGTACACACTATGGTGTTTTGAGTATCCTGACCAACTCAACCAATGGTGTGATTTTGAAGCAGCCCTGTCATTATTTTAGTCATTATGAAAATAATCGCTATTTATTTTATAAATAATGGCATAAATAGGTTTCTTATCACCTGTTGGGCATCAATGACCTGTAAATATAGATGGTTAATGATGATGTATTCATCTGTGTGACGTCTCAAATTGTAGAAGAGTATAATGAGACATTTTTACAGCTTATGCCGGGTTCAGACAACACGATATCAGCCCGATTTTGGCACGATCTGTTTGATGTAGGGTGTCGTTGTGATTCGGAAATGACAAAGGGCGTCAAGACGCAAGAATCGTTTAATCTCGTATAGTGTGTCATAGCTCTTGTGAAGTCAGCCGCTAGTTACGCCTTCTCGATGACAATACGCACTTCGTTCAAGAAGGCAAGCGACGATTGGTCAGGAAAAAACTCCTAAAATTTAGGAGTCAAAATCGCAAATTGAAAATAGGCCTAATGGAAACACAGCAATTTCTCAAAAACTCCCATTGATCGCAAAAAGTGTTTACGCTCGCAAGAGGTGGTTTTCAGGCAATTCAAAATATAAATATTTTGTAAAACTGCAATGGAAACAGTTTTTGCGCATTTACAGGTCACCTGACGTAGATGACACTGTATGTTCGGACAGAATATGAGACCGATATCTTTATTAAATTCATAAAAGACAAAAGAATTACAGGAATACTGGATTCTAAACCCCAAAAAAGCCACAATCAAGACCTCGAAGCAGATGTGAGGGAGAAACATCCAGAAACAGCAGCCACTCCAAGTATAAGGGTCTTTCCTTACAATTAATGATTGGATGGATAACACACATACATCTCCTTCGATAATAATAATGGCCAGTGCAGTGGCTGGGATATACGTAAACCAACATCTGTTGCCATGATTTTTGGAATGACAGGAAAAAATTACGTTTTAGTCGCATAACGTCCGTTAATGAAAACGCTGTAATTTCGCAATAGTTTTTGTCGACATTTAGAAAAAATCGCAAAAGTTTTGAGCAAATCTGTAATGGAAACGTGCCTAGTGACAATCGTTAGACAGAAATATTGTGTAGTCTGAACCCTACATTAGGGGCATTTACACTTTTGCATTTACACAAAACTTTTTATGCGTTTTGCCCCTTCATGACAGCAGCATTTTGGGGGACTGAAAATGGAAACTTTTGAAAACAACACCATTATTGTCTCCACGTAAACTACAAAAACGTGAATTTGTGAAAACGGTGACTTATTACGTGTTCAGTCTATAGGCATGTGGTGTTTCTTTACAAAGTGACATCACTAAGTACTACTGGCCTGTCATAAATAATACAGTGTTTTTTTTTTTGTCATGTTCGCGGTCCGTGTGAACGGGGATCATTTTGACGATGTTGTCGTCTGTACTTGAGAAATGTAAAGGAAAAACGTTCCTATTTTTAGTAAATTGTTGGCATGTAATACCCTTAGTTTCAATAAATGGAACTTTTGAGTTCTGATAGTTATACTATGTTTTCATCGCACAACAAGCACTTTTATCGTAACAGATCAAGAAAATTTGATTCTTTAGGATATGACCCTGTATAAAAAGTAAACGCACATTGCTGTGTTTGCTCTCACCAGCTTGTGAATGCAAAACACGTGTTTTTCAGTTATGGTTATTTAAATAAAACGTTTTCCTTCTCTGCATGTGCACTCTAGTTAGTATTGGCTATATGGAAATTATAAAGAGTAACACATATTGAATGCACTGTATGAAATACAATCACTGTAGTGATCCCTGTAATATATGCTTGTTAAAAAAACAACATATTTTGTTTTATTTACAGAGGGGTTAACTCTAAACTCAAAGTCCTTACCATATCATGCATTCGTAATCAGTCAATTTAAAGGGATAGTTCACCCCCAAAATGTCACCATTGTCACCATTTGCTCACCCTGTATGTTGTGCCAATTTTGACAGTGATGTTAATGCTTAAAAGTGGCCCAATTGACCTGAATGCCCTCTAAATTATGACCAAATTTTCAGTGAACTATCCCTTTAACCACTTTATCCTCCACAAATGTGTAAATAATATGGTGTGTGTGTGACTGTGAATTGTAACTGGGTGTCGTGTGATTTTTGTGTCACTACATTGAGGCCTCCTGCTCTATTTTTTATTCTCTTCTGACACATTGAGCTGACAGCTGTAGGCATCACATGAACTCAGCGTGGAGCTCATATTCATACAAACTTCAGACCTCTGTAGCCAAATACACCACCTTTATAGTAAAAGAACAGTAAAAATAGAAATTGACACATTAAAAATATTGACCTTGAATCCACCTACAAAATGCTGTGATGGCTTAACATAGCTGTAAGTTTGTACTGAATATTTTGGCTTCATAGTGCTATTGCTTATGTCAGTAAAATATATATTTATATTGAGTTTGTCATTTGACAAGAAAGGAATTTTAGATTTATAGATAGTGGAGTCAATATTGAAAGATCATTTAAAATTCATCCTGGAAATAAACAAATATTCTGCACTATTTTTAGGTCACTACAAAATTCAATTTGTGATGTTGGGCATGTCATGTAATGTCATTGATCTTTTCACTCAAATTGTGATACTGACAGTATAATTTGTAATGTAATGTCTTAAAGAAAACAATTTCACTTGTGGTTTTCAGGCATATGATCTGCTCAGACAATCAAGAAACAGCTGAATACGCATTTCTTCTAACTAATCCACAAGGCTCTTCCTTTCTCTTTATTTCTTCATTTTACTTTGGATTTTGCTTGTGTACATAAAAAGATGAATACATAACTAAATAAATTGCTTGTGAGGTTCTTCAAACCTGCACTTTCCTTTGGTTGATAGTTCTTGCACTTGCAGTGATCCAGACACGTGCCTGTTTCTCTAACGGAGTAAAAAGTTGCCCTGCGGGTTTCAAGAGGAAACAGACTCTCTGACCACTCTCTGCTCATGTTTAGTCACCATTTGTTTATGCTCCCAAAAAAAAGTGGTGAATTATTCAAAGATGTTGCATTGCTAAATAATTGATCAATTTGATTATTCGCCACTGCAGTACTTTCAGACCATCTACATAAAAGTCAAAACGTTAAAGGGATAGATCCAGAAAAAAAAATACAATTCTGTCATCATTTACTCACCCTCGTGTCGTTCCAAACCTAGATTACTTTGTTTCTTATGTGGAACATAACATACACAAAAAAACATATTTTGAAGAAAGTTGGGAACCAGAAACATTGGAGGCTTTTGACTTAAATTAAATGGACAAAAAAACAGAGACATTTCAAGTGCCGCTCTCTCCTAAACATGTTTAAATCAGAAAATGACTTTGTAAATTTATGCAAATTCCTATTGTTCTCTGGAGTCTTGTAAAATACTGAAGTGTTGTGACATTTATATGTGGTTTTGATGTGAAGCTGAACAGTATGAAGTGTTGAGTGGCACTTATGTTGGGAGTCATGCCTGTTACCGCAGTTTAAGGCCCCCGAGTGATCGTTAAATATATATGAGGCTATTTCTGGATGGGAGTGTTGAGAACTGTAAGTCTGCACAATAATGTGAGCGACTAAAGGTCGCTGAACAATATGGTGCATGAGGCCTCACTTCTTACAAAATCAGGGGAGGTTGTTTCAGCTCAGCAGTGACTCAGAGCTGGATTCTTCGGCCTCTGGATCATGGTGAGAAACAGCTGAGGATACTTAGTATATGAGTAATTTGCTTGTGATAATTAAATCAGTCCTCCACCCGGCTTAATGCAGCCGTAGAGGCAGCGCTGCCTTGGATATAGGGAGGGAGATATGGATATAGGGAGAATGTGGGAGTTTGAATGCAGTGGATTCATGCTTTAATTCTTAGCGTGCACTCTACTGGCACTTTAAAGAAGGTTGAAGGGATAGTTCACGCAGAAATGAAGATTCTGTCATTATTTACTCACCATCATGTTGCTCTAAACCTGTATGGCTTTCTTTTTCCATGGAAAACCTTTTTTACCCATAGAATTACAATAAATGGGATCTGAAGCTTTCAAGCTGTGGTCCATTCGAGTCTGTTAGCAATTTTCTAATCTTCTGAAGTCATTTGATAATTATGTGTAATTTAAATCATTATTCACACAAAAGAAAAAAAACTTGACGTGTGCCCTTGCTCTTTATGGCACTTTCATGAGAGTTCATGAAAAAAGTAGCAATATCCGATTCTTAAATGAATCGTCTTTTGAGTTAGATCTTCTTAAGGAATCAGATGGTCCATTTCATTAAACATATAAATGATTCATTATGGAATCTGAGGCCCTTTTTACACCTGGTTTTAAGATGTGTTTTGGTCGATTAGATGACAAGTAGACGAGGGAGACCTATACCCTTTTACACCTGGTATTTTAATGTCTCTCCTGTCCACTTTCAACCAATTCTCTCCTGATTTCTTTGAGGGGAGAGTCGAATGAATGTCTTTTTTTTTTTCAGATTTTACAATTTAATGGACCAAAATAAGCTCGCGCAATTTACATATGAACGCGCACGGAGATGACGGAAAAACATATAAGCAGAGTAGCAGCTTTCGTTTCTGCTCTGACAGCTGCAAGATCACGCAGAATGCTGTGAATATGTGTTAGAAATCAGGAATGGTGAGAGAACATTGTGCTTGGTACATTTTTCATCTTCAAACCAAACTTAGGTCTCCAGCCAAAGCTTAAATCCCGTCTGGCTAGCGCACTTCCCATAATGTTTACACGTTAGGTCAGTAGGCGGAGAGTAGACAGTCTTTTGTGGCTGTTTGAACACATTCAACCACATGAGCGTTTACACTACAAAAGAAATCCACTCAAATGCATTTTCGTCTACCTCTGGAAGTGGTCGAAAGTTGACAAGCTCAAAACGTTTTAGACCCCGTTTAAACCTGTATTTAGCATCGTCCACTTGTGATCCCATTCGGCATAACTGAATCGGTTTAATTCGGGATTTATTTAATTCAGTTCAATTATTTGGTCACAGCAGTTAACAGCCTACTGCAGGGGAAGAATCTCAGAGAATAACTCCTTGTATAACAATTAAATTTAGTCTGTTCCTAAAGCTGTCACAAAGCTATGACTGACTACATACAACGGTGCATTCATATGGACTACTTTTATGATATTTTTATGGTACTTTTGCCCTTTCTGAAGCTTGAAAGCCTCATCTCTATAGGGACTAATTGCATGGAAAAGAGCAACTTTTGGGGAAAAAGCAGCCAACATAGCTTATTTTTGGTTCAATGTAAGTATCAAAGAGATCATTTTTGGGTGAAAATGATTTTTTCATTTTTTCTATCACTTTAAGCATTGGCTATAATTATGCATGCTCACTTCATTAATGCAATCAATCACTTTGAATCATTTAGTTTCCCCTGGAAAGACCTGATGTGTGTTGAAACATGCTGAGCAAACATGGGCAGAAGCTCCGCCCACTACTGAGACACAGTCAGTCCTGACCACCGCTGCCCTGAAACATGATCAGAGAGTCAGCTGCAAAGGGTATTCCTGTGTGTTTGTTTTTTAATGTCAGATGAAATGGTTCGGGTTGAAAGACCGTCACATGTCACAGTGTCAGGCTATGCTCAGAAATGTAATGGACTCCAGCAGTTCAGGGGTGTGCTGCATGATGGGTGACTATGCGGAGTGTTTCCTGTCTGATAAGAAGGAATGCTGCGCAGACCATCGTCCCTCCCCCATCTCCTCTAAAGACAATATGACACAGAATGCATTTACTTCTGCAATGTGAGTGAGACACACTGTGTAGCTGGAAATAATGTAGGGTGGGACTTCATTTTATCCAGCGCCTTATTGTTGGATTGCTATTGGATGGTAATGATATTATTAGTGCTTGTTATTACTATAATTAATTTCTATTACTATTCCTCATATTTGCAGTTAGAAGTATTATCAACGTGGAACTTGTCTCACGTGTGCAACTTTACTTACTGTATACTGTAGCAACCACTTAGTAATGGACTAAAACCACAGCTGTATCCCAATTCAGACGCTGCGTCCTTCGAAGGCGAAATGAAAAACCGTGGCGCGATGAAGGCTGTCCTAATTCAAAGACTCCTCCAAATGTGCCCTTTGTTTCCCGGGCTGCGAAAGATAGAAAGAGTGGATCCTTCACAGCCTAGCCTTCATTGCACGTTAATAGTTTATACTCTTTATGTACATAAATGGACCAGTGTGAACATATTTAGACAGGTTGTGAATCCTGTTTTGTTTTCAGATACTGTAGCTGAATACTTAAAAAAAAAAAATTATGTACTGCTGCTTTTCTAAAGCAGCCTACCTCCGTAGGCTAGACTATTCTGTTTAACAACACTGTATGACCTTCATGGACTTCAAAGGATACAGCCTCTGTATTGAGACACAGCTTCTAGTAACTGCATAGCAACACCTAAGCAGCCACCTAGTGACATGCTAAACTCGACTCTGAACACTCTAATAACTGGGTAGCAATGCCTAAGCAACCACCTAGTGTCATACTAAACCCTACTCAGAACACTCTAATAACTGGGTAGCAATGCCTAAGCAACCACCTAGTGTCATACTAAACCCTACTCAGAACACTCTAATAACTGGGTAGCAATGCCTAAGCAACCACCTAGTGTCATACTAAACTCCACTCAGAACACTCTAATAACTGGGTAGCAATGCCTAAGCAACCACCTAGTGTCATACTAAACCCTACTCAGAACACTCTAATAACTGGGTAGCAATGCCTAAGCAACCACCTAGTGTCATACTAAACCCTACTCAGAACACTCTAATAACTGGGTAGCAATGCCTAAGCAACCACCTAGTGTCATACTAAAACCTACTCAGAACACTCTAATAACTGGGTAGCAATGCCTAAGCAACCACCTAGTGACATACTAAACTCCACTCAGAACACTCTAATAACTGGGTAGCAATGCCTAAGCAACCACCTAGTGTCATACTAAAACATACTCAGAACACTCTAATAACTGGGTAGCAATGCCTAAGCAACCACCTAGTGTCATACTAAACCCTACTCAGAACACTCTAATAACTGGGTAGCAATGCCTAAGCAACCACCTAGTGTCATACTAAACCCTACTCAGAACACTCTAATAACTGGGTAGCAATGCCTAAGCAACCACCTAGTGTCATACTAAACCCTACTCAGAACACTACTAACTGCACAGCAACTCCACATAGCAACCACCTACTGTCATACTAAACCCTACTCAGAACACTCTAGTCACTGGTTAGTACAGCCCTAGCAACCACATAGTGACATACTAGAAACACTAGAAAATGCATAACAATTTAAAGCAATCTCCTAATAACATACTAAAAACCACTCAGAACACTGTGATAACTGCATAGCAACACCTACTGTAGCAACCACCATTACTATGGCATAGAGATTTGGAAGATTATGGAAGGTGTTTTTTTTTCTTCTTCTTCTTCTTTAGAATGACTGTGAATTGTGCACATTGAAACCATAAATACTTAATAAAAAAGGAAAATTGAATTCTGATTTCCTATCGAAGCCTTTCAGAATTATTTTTCTCCTTTCTGCTGAAGTGTGGTTAGTTGTCATACTGGTTCGTCCTTCATGTGAATATGGAGCATGAGCAAACGTGAGCTCAGCGTGGCACTGTACCCTTGGTTATGTCATTCTGGCAGCAGTGTGTGCAGTAGCAGCACAGTCACCTGGCTCTGCTCAGCTTTCTCTCCTCATAGATGATGGGCTTTATTTTTAGACTCCTAATCTCTTTCAGAAGTTGTCCAGAATCCTCCACCAAGCTTGAGCAGTTCCCCTGCTGTTGTCAGCTTCAAAACTGGTGTGCTATAAAAGGGTTTTAAAAAGCCAGAATCTGCACAAAATAGACAGACTGAAGATGAGCTGCAGTTACACAACAGAACAAACACCCAGAGGAATATCATGTTGCTCAGTTGCTCTTGCTGGAGATATAATGGTGTTCTCAGCTGTTTAATTTGATGAATTACTAATAATAGGGGCTTTTGCACAGGGTAGCTAGGAACTAATAGGAACAAGCCACCAGGACAGTCCCCTGAAAAGGACCATTTTTCTGTTTTCATTCACACCTCCAGTTGAAACTTTAAAGTTACGTAAGCCATCACTTACGTCCTGCCGCTCTGGTTGTTTTGGATTTTAATTTTGACAGACTTTTATTTTGGCGGTGCTGAGAACGACTTAGTCTGAGCACACAACGCTCACATCCTCTGTCTTTATTAGTTTACGATCTGTTTAACAGTCTTATCTTACACGTTATTAGATAGAGCTGTTACACAAAGAAAGTAAACGGTATACGAAGAATATCGTTTGCCGTGTGGTTGATGCCCAGTGTCGCTTGCTGAGCAGAAATACAATCATTTTTCGCTTTGTCCCTTCAAAGTCGCGTTGGATTTCCTCAGCGTAAAGGTTGAGAAGTGCCTGTACTTTGGCATCAGTAGATCTATCACTCTTTTTCCATGTTCAAGGAGTAAATATATAGGTTATTAACAGTGTGTACATGGCTTTTTTTAAAATGCAAGTGTTTTGCATGCGTTCAGCCAATCAGCGTACACTTATGTCACTGGTAGTTTCTGTAGGGCTGGGTTTGACCCTACTCTGTAGTAGGAGCTAATTTAGTTCCCCTAAAAGGCTTTCCTAGAACTAAAATCGTTCCCAGTTACTGTGGTGAGAACACACTAAAAAAGCGGGTACTTTCGCCAATAGTTACAGGAACTATGAAAAGGTTCCTCCAGTGAAAGCCCATAATGTTTGTACTTTTGCTGAATTCTTTTTTTTTAACACACACATTCTCATATTCCATCTTTAATACACAGACCTCATCCCAACTAGTCTGGCACACAGCGTTGCCTCAATATGTATCCTTCATCACGACCATTGACTTGCACTGTGTCTGGCTAGAATAGTTACACTAAGCTGCAGTTTTAAGTTCAGCTGTCAGTTTTTCCGTGTTTGGGAGTAAAAGGGGAATTCCTTTCAGGCTGATTTGTTGAGACTGGGCAGATCCTCTAGGCACACTGCTGGTAGTGTACGAGAGGAAAGGAGGAGTAAGCTTGGCATGAGCGGAAATAACTCTGTTGGCTGCTTTGTGGGTATTGTGAAACTGGGGGCGTTTAAACTCTCTGTGACTTGGAAATAAAGACATCACATTATAAATGCTGCGAGCAAAGCAGCCACTTGTGTGTGCAAGAACTATAGGTCCAAGAAATTGTGGGGAGAGAGAGAGAGAGAGAAAGAGAGAGAGAGAGAGAGAGAGAGAGAGAGAGAGAGAGAGAGAGAAGCCTTCCTCAAGACCAGGATGTTCAGCCTTTAGGAAGGAAGTATCCAGTGTTTCAAGCACACAAATAAATGAGGTCATCCATCACTGTGTTCTTTTGCCCCAATCATTAAACCTCCTCCTTCTGCCCCGGGGCTCTTTCACAGGGGTGTAGTACCAAATTTTGGGCCCTGGGTACAAACCATCTAGCTGGGCCCCCTGCCACGGACTTTTGATTGGAGCGCGGCAACTTCTCCAACGGGGGGGGGGGGGGGGGGGGGGGCGGGGGGGGGGCTTGTATGGGAAGGAGACGGACTTTTGATTTGAGCGCGGCAACTTCTCCATCGGGGGGGCTCGGCGACTTCTAAGGGCCCCCCCCCCCCCCCCTGCCTCGGGCCCTGGGTACGCCCCTGCTCTTTCATCAAACACTGTTGCTCCAAATAAACACAAACACATGCGAGACATAAGTATCTGTAGAACATGCTGATTAAACCAATACATTATATGGCAATTTGTAACTATGTTATGTTTTGGTGAATTTGTGGATAATTCGTATGATCTCGTTTCAGAGCATATGAGCGGATTGGAGCGGTGAGAATCTCAGCCCCTCGCTCACGGACCTGTTCACCCGTCCACTCACTATCGCTCAGCGCTCAACGCAGTTTGCTTCGCTCTCCACTCAAATCGCCAAAAAAAATCTGCATATGTATTTCACTTTTAGCTTAGACCACAGCCTTACCTCCCAAAGAACTAAAGAGCAACAACAACAACATTTTCCAAATAGAAATAGGGTCAGGCTTGACTGAGCATGCTTCAGACTCGTGGTATGAGCGGAGCGAAATTGGAGCGGGAAACAAGGCGACGCTACGTCCTTTTAAAAATGCCGCTCTGCGCTCTGTCCAGGGTCCGCCCGCTCCACTCCGCTCACATGCTCTGATCTCATTTAACCTGCTGATGGTTAGGTTTAGAGGTGGACCTTCATGCTTCGCATCATACAAATTCATACAAAATCACTGCCTTACCACCTTAAAAAATAGATGTTTTTTTCATGAGACTGGGTTGGCTTGAACTCAGTGATCTCCTCTTCTCATGAAGTGCTAGACTGCTTTCAAGAGGGAATGTTCTCATGGAAAATTCACATGACTCGCCCTCATGTTGTTCCAAACCTCTGTGAAACACAAAAGAAGACATTTTGTTGGATGTCCAATCTGTTCTTTTTTTTATACAATCTTAAAAAAAAGAAAGAAAAAGCACCATTAAAGTGGTCATTATATATCTCAATTATGTCTTAGTAAAATGATCTTAGTTTTATAATCAAAGCTCTGTTGTTTATATTGTCGGAGGCAAAACATATAATGCTACGCATTACAATGATGATGATTGAGAGATGTACAAATAAACAGTCCTCAAAAGTCGGATAGATCATATTTGATATTCACATTTTAACAAAAAAAGATGTCTGGATAATCAAGTAAACTCAAGATGCTTCAGCCCAGTTATTCTTACGTTTACTTTAATAAACGTAAATCAGTAAAGATTTCACAGCAAAAAGACACGTGCACCACGACCTGAAGGTGGAAATTTTAGAATTATACTAAAATCCCGTTTATTTGCTAAAAAGTTAGTTCCGCCCCAAAATAACACCATTGGTTGAAATCATATGCAAGTCTGAGCAGCAGAGCAAGGTTTTGAAAATAGCGTTATATGTATCGTAGACTGTGCATATTAACCTGGAATATGTGAAAGATTTTACCATATAAATCATAGACCTTTAACTCTTCTGACAAACAGATGGCAGTGGCAGGTCGTCCAATCACATACATTTCTCCAAAAACAATCGTATCTGGCTCGCCCGGGTGTTCTATATTAGGCTCAAATGGTGGAAAATCTCAGACAGGAAGTTTCCATTTGGTCTGCTGGTGGTGAGGGTCTTTCTTGAGTGGCTTGAGATGTGGAAACAGAAGGGCACACCCCAACACACACACACACACACACACACACACACGATGGGTTTCCGTGTTTTATGGGGACTTTCCATAGACATAGCCTAATGATTTTTATTTTGTACAAACTGCATATTCTGTCCCCTAACCCAAAAACTACCCATAACAGAAAACTTTCTGAATTTTTAATTTTGCAATAAAAATCATTTAGTGTGTGATATAAGCTGTTTTCCTCATCGGGAACGAAAAATGACATTTTGTCTACATAGAATTGGGAATACCTGAACCACAAACACACACACACACACACACACACACACACACACACACACACACACACACACACACACACACACACACACACTCACACACACACACACACTCACACACACACACACACTCACACACTCACACACACACACACACACACACACACACACACACACACACACACACACACACACACACTCACTCACTCACTCACTCACTCATACCCTACATGCTACTACTACAATGCTACATCTAAAGTCTCAACCGCTCTAAAAAGTGGCCCAATCCATTACTTCATAACCTGTCATGCATGACTTGCACTCATTCAGCCAGTTGTTGTATTCAGTTAAATCATAAAACAAATCATAAAAGCAGAATAAAGCCTGTATTAAAAAAAGACTGTTGTGTCTTAGTGAGAGAAAACTCAACACCCAACATGTGTTTGCATGTTAAACTATATCTTGATTCCCCTGCACCTGCACTATAGCAACACTTTAGTCTTCTGTAAATACCAGTTATAGTATGATTATGTCTCGAGACAGGAAGTTTTAGCTCGTGGCAGGCTTTTGCTTCGGTAACTCAAGGGCAGGAAGCTAATCGCGAACAATGTAACGTCAAGATGAAAGCGGAGATTTTCTTTCGCTTGATCTAATCGGACAGTCAAAACAAATTACTACATGGCTACATAAAAAGAAAAACATTTAGTGACGCCACGTGTGATGCAGTCAGGAAGAGAGAATGCTAAACCCCTGATGGAAAGTTCATCTCGACATGGTGCTATTCACTTGCTTCGTAACTTTGATACAAGTGATCTTTTTGAAGCTCTTGAGTGGGTCAATTTCCTTTTCTGTGTGGAAACATAAATCTGAATGAAAACCTTTATAGAAGTCTCATATCCTTTGGATGACAGCCAAGTGTAGAAATCAATCCGTGTTCTCCCTCCTCAATGATATCGCTCTCATTCAAGGATATCCTTCCCATGACCTGCTAAACTGTCTCCTCTGACTGCAGAGGATATTAAAAAATCCTTCATAAAATTTCCTAATTAGTAACTTTGAGTGATGTTGATGGGTCAAAATATGGGCTGCTATTTTCAAACCTTACATGAACTGTCTATCAGCATTGTGAAATTGAGCGGGGCACTTAAAAGGATAGTTCACCCAAAAATGAAATGTCGGTCAAGATTAAATTTTTATTTGCGCTTCACATAAGGCTATTGCATTGCTTCAAAAGACTTGGAATGGAACTTGTGTAGTTTTTCATATCTTTTTGCCACTGTTTATGCACTGGTCCCCATCCACATTTATTCAATGGAAAAGAGTGGCTTGGACATTTTGCTAGTTAAATTGGTTACACTTCAAATTCAGATTTTATATGTTAACATTAGTGAATGTTTGTTATTAATTACAGCATTTATTAATGATAATGTATGCTACACACGATACCTTTCAAAAGTTTGGGGTCAGTAAGATTTTTTAATGTTTTTGAAGAAGCTTTTTATGCTCACCAAGGCTTCATTTCTTTGTAAGTTATTTTGGGAAATATTATTTCAATTTAAAATAACTGTTTTTTATGTAAATATATTTTAACATGTAATGTATTCCTGTGATCAAAACTGAATTTTCAGCATCATTACTCCAGTCTTTATATACCAGTCAGACTACCCTAGCAACCACCTAGCAACACCATAGCAACCACCAATAACACCCTAGCAACACCATAGTAACCACCTAGAATACCCTAGCAACAGCCTAGCAACACCATAGCAACCACCCAGAATACCATAGCAACTGCCTAGCAACCACCCAGATTACCCTAGCAACCATCCAGAGTACCCCTGCAACCGCTTAGCAACACCATAGCAACCACCCAGAACCCCCTAGCAACCACCCAGAACACCCTAGCCACCACCCATAACACCCTAGCAACGCCCTAGCAACCACCCAGAATACCCTAGCAACCACCCAGAACACCCTAGCAACCACCCAGAATACCCTAGCAATCACCCAAAACACCCTAGCAACCGCCTAGCAGCCACTCAGAACACCCTAGCAACACCCTAGCAACCGCCTGAACAACATGAATAAGCCATATCTCAGCACCAGAACATCGTACAGACATGTTGGCTCGTATACAATCATGTACCACACCCTAGCAACCGAGTGGCGAGTTTTGCCACTGCAAGCACCGCTTCACATTTTCTTATGGAAATGTACATTCTTGTTATTGTTAATGTTGAAAAGAGTTGGTATGCTTAATATTTTTGTGGAAACTGTGATGATTTTTCTTTAATGAAAAGAAAGTTAAAAAGAACAGCATTTAGAAATATTTAGTCTTAATTGTCATTTAATCTGTCCTTTCTAATAAAAAAAGCATTAATTTCTTTTTTTTTATCTTGCTGACCCCAAACTTTCAAATCGTAGTGAATAATTAATTAATGCATTCGAATAATTAATTAAATGTAATAAATGCTGCCAAAAACCATTTGTTGTTAGTTTATGATATTTTAACTAATGTTGACAAATTGAACCCCTCAGATTTTTTTCAAAGCAGCTTTACAGTGATAAGCAGGAAAATGCTTATTCAATGATGCTAACAGAATTGAATTCTGCTGTAAAGCAGCTCTAAATAGACATCAGCAAACAGTCATTATTCAGTTGAAATCAGTTCAGTGTTGATTCAGTTTGGTTCAATAACTGTGTAAAGTTAATCTATTATGAAAGGAGTTCAACTCATCTATAAAGCAGCTCTGGAGAAAACAGTGATGTTATTATCCAGCTCACTTCTCATCCAATAGTGTCAGTCCAGTCAAATCAATTACATTGCAGAATGTTAAGTCATTGTAAAAAGTGTACTGAGTTGCTACAAGCCTCTATAGAATTCATAACTGTATACATCTCATCTCATCACATCTACATAATGCATTGGGCTACAGCTGTCCAGCGTCTTAAACAATTGCTGATAGTTTATGGAGTGTTACAAAACACACAGCTGGCCTTGTGCGTCTCTTCGCATGGTTCTCCTGGGGATATCCGACATGTGCAGCCTTGAGATGGATGCTACAGTGTCCATGCATGCACAGACTCGAGAAACTAGCATGAAGTCTATCCCAAAAACATGCTTCTGTGATTGACAGGTGCTATAATGTTTAAGATGTTACCGTAAAACTGAAGGGAATTAATTGCTGGCGATGTAACATCAGCTCTCTTTCAAACTAACCATAGGCATCTGCAACATAAAACCAGGCACATGCTACATATTAGCTTCACAGGAAGGGAAGCTGTAGGGGTTGGAGTCAAATGACAGGGGCGTAGAAGATAATTACCGTAATCCCACAATGCAATGTGCAGACCCGGGGCTGATGGCTCTCATGCAGTCGGTAATCAGCCTGTCGTGTGATTTAGTGGCCAGATTAATGAGAGCATCGTGGATACTGATACAGACATTAACCGTCACGGTGGTCTGTTCCAGCTCAAGGACTGACGGGAAGCTTTCATGTGTCTCCCTCAGGCCTCTCCAGCGGTCTATCAGACAGTACAACTGTGTCTTCTCATTTCGGACTCCTGCGTCAAACATAATCGTTGCCTTTCAGAATCAGCCAATTTGGGTTCTGACATGCTTAAAAGACAGGATTAGATTTCTGTAATGGGTCTGTTTGGATATTGAACCTGGCAGGTGGTTTCTTTCTGTGGTGGGCTGGACAATATCAAATACTTTTGCGAAATATTTGAGATACGTCTGTTGGCTTGTTTAAAGCTACACTACGTAAATCTTTGCTTGTTAGAAGTATCTGTTAGGATCTTTTATTTTTATTTTTTATCCTATAGCTCAGAGGTGTTCTGTGAAAGTTCCAAGAGGCCCAGTCTCTATATTTCCTTCACAGCAGAGGTTCAGACAATACTTTTTTGGTACAGTTACACATTTCCATCGGGGCAGCTGTAGTACTTTGTAAAAGAAAAAAAATTCTAAACACACAATATAGTGTTTCATATTCTATAATCTTAATCTATATAATATTCGAGAATATTGGGCCCTGAGAGCCAAAGCAGTGAAGTCTTAGAACTTTTACCAAAATTTACCCAAAAAAGTAAATATTTCTCACAACTGGATATGAATATAAAAAGGTAAGATCAGATGTTTTATCAGTTTTAATTTTTATTTTTTACAGTAAGGGCCAGATTTACTAACAGCTTTTTCCAGCACAAACCATCTTTTGGCATTAAAAAACTAGTCAGGATTTACTAAAGACGCACAGTTAATAATTAGCGCACAGTAATTTTTGTGGCTGACCTTATTACATATTCGTTTGTTAGAGTTCCCCTTTCAGATGCAAAATTTTGGGGAGGAGAGGTGGGATCATGCAAGGTGAATTTTCCCCTGTTTAGTAAATCTGGCCCTTAGACACCTACGTGTATGACACATAGAAAGCCTCGGGATGTGAGAAAACACTGGGGTTTACCTCTTAAGAAAAGTATGGACCATTTTTATATTTTGCTCAATGTAATAAACTACTAAAAACAAACAATGTGCATAATCTAAACTCTCAGCATGAGCACAAAACAAAATTAACAAGTAATTTCAAAGTTTTTTGTCTTCCCTTGCTATCTCTAAATAATGTTCCAAATTATAGCAGTGTTTATTATGAAATGCTCTTAAAATGCTGATTTAATAATACTAAATGTATGAGGGGAAAAACAAAAAGTCTAAAGCTGCCACGCGTTAAGAAACCTGGTTTAGTCAAACGGTCAGAGTCATCTGTATGACATAAAAATAATTGTATTTTCTGCATTCTCGTTCATTCATTCATTCATTCTTCTCAGAGACGCAATGCACACGGAGTGGAAAGGGCTTGAATGAATCCTCTAAAAATATTCGAGGGTGTAGTGCTGAAAGATCATTACTGTAAACGACCCAGAGCGCTTGTAGCGTGAACCGCTCCGTTGTTTTGATGCGCTCACTTTAAACTGTAAAATGGCATAATTATGTCCCGTGGGAGGATGGAACCAAGCCAGGGTCGTCCGCCATTAAGTACCACTGCTCTAGTGACATTACAGATAATCCATTTGAGAACAAATTATGCATAAGTATCGCAATATACAGGTTATGAGCACAAAATACTGAGACTTTACTATATTGACCTCCAACACCCAGACCTTATCTGAGGTGGGAAACCATTGGCATGGCCCGACAGGGGTGTCCTCAAAGCTGGGGCTTTGCTCTTGTCTGCTCTGTAATCTCACAGTCATCACACTGCATACATACTGAACGGCCAGTGATGATATCAGTCCACATTCCTCTTCAGCGGGCAGGAACTTTCTCATGGACAATGTGTGTGTTTCACTTTCCAGCATGAGCTGCAGACGCAGGGCTTCTTTCTTGCCTGGTGCCTGTTGATCGGTAGCTATTTTGATGAGTTTAAAGTTCAAACTTTCACTCAGGTTCTACAAGATGCAGGATTTATGAACTTCTGTGATTTATATTTTTCACAGTGGCTTCTTCCATCATCACTCCATCATGAGTGGTTTGCTGTAAAATCTGTTTTGTTAAGTATAACCAAAAGCAGATTTGGAGGCTTTCCCGAGGGATGAATATATATCCCAGAAAGACTGCCTTTGCCTCCACATCACTCCCGGCCTTGTCTAAGCAAAAGGCTTTTTGAATAAAAAATGGGTTGCGGAAAAGTTTTTGAGCACTCATAACTGTGCCTCTGCTGAATCAATGCACCAAAGCAGAAATGTATATTTTCCTCTGATTCATGAGTTTGCAGTATTGTGAAATAACACACAGACAATAAACTTGTTTTTCTATTGTGTTGTCTTCACTGACTGCGTGCAAAAGCAAAAACACCACTGGACCATTGTAGTCGTGTACAATAGATTCTTTAGACAAAAAAGACCCACAAACTGACAAGTTATTATATGATTCACTTGCTCATGAATTACTTGTTAAATCCATCAAAGTGGTTTATTGAATGAATATCTGACTCATTTCTGGTTGGATGTTTACCGTAAAAGACATTATGTAGTTGAAGACAGATGTTCATAAAGAGTTTTATTAATAAAACACATTTAAATGTGTCAAAATCAGCATTTTTGTTTTGCTTAGTATGTAGTTAGGAACAATTATGAGGGATTCTGCAAATTCTACAGAATTCTGTTGTTTAATTTTTTTTTTTTTTTTTATCTCTATTGATGATCTTTACAACGGAACTGAAACGGCACTAAACTGATAACAATGACACTATGGCCAAAATTAACTCTGTTTGCATCTCATTGAATTTTCCTGTTATCACTGTAAAGCTGCTTTAAAACTATCTGTGTTGTATAAAGGTGACTCGACTGAAGTGTTTAGTATGTGTGCTTAATTGTAATTTTATAACAATCAGGAGTCATAAGGAATCATTCTCTCTAAATAATTTCAATTATATTTTGCTGTCACGGTGCACTGCAAATGATTCCCTTTAAACAACTGTAAAGATCTTTAACTCTACGCACATCTGGGATGGCATGTGGGTGATTCAAATTGTTGAGAAATGGGTGAACTATGCCTTTAAGATAAAGCCAAAACCAGAACCCTTAAAACTAACGTTTTCTTCCATAATAAACCTGAATCTGAAAAAAAACTGAAAGCATGAAGACCTTACTTGAATTCGGTCTAAATCTCCCCCCCCCCCCCCCCCCCCAAAAACATCAGTCTCAATTTGGGTAGCAGACTTCTATTCTGTGGACACACAGGCTGCCCTGATTCGACATGTTGACAAGCAGTATTCACTGAAAGGAGCCAGAAACAGTGTTGGTTTAGTGCTCTTCGTCTGCTGACTCCACGCTGCAGTGATCTGGTAAACTCTCTGCTCAAGCTGTGTGGGAATATGCAGAGGGAAGACACACTAATGATGGCCTCTCTTCAAATTCCTGCTCCGCCACAAAGTAGCACTTTTAATGAGAGGGTAGTATAAAATCAGTGGTTTAGGCTTAATCTACTGACAATAAACTTTTCCACCCCCACAGTAGAAATGTTTATTAGTCAGTTAAGTGGATATGAGTGTGTTGAGTGAATGTAAACATATGAGAAAACGGCTATTTATTTACATTTTATGGTTTCCTCCACACCAGCAGGAAGGTTTACTGGATATTTGGGCCCTCGTGTATCTTGTGGTGTTTTTAGACTGCCATCTTGTGGCACAACATGTTCTTTTAATTAGACATTGGGTATGAATGGCATGCTAGTATGTGTAGTATGCTGCTGCAGTATATGTTCTGTACAGAGAATGCAAAATGACTAACCAGCAAAGGTGTGTTTTTGAGCAAAAATAAATGTATAGCTGCCATTGGAGTTTAAAATATTGGCAAGGCAACAATTCTTATTGTTGAACCCCGAGGCTGTATACTGCATACTGTCTAGCGCATTTAGTGTCCCATTTCCTACATTAGTCATAGTCATGAACCTTATCAGTACTACAGAGCCTCAACTTTGAGGATTAACTTCTTGCATTTAGCATTTAATTCCACACTGTGCAATTCTTTTGAAGATTCACCCCCTCCTCTCTCTCTCTCTCTCTCTCTCTGTAGCTGGCAGGTCTAAGGAGAGGCAGGCAGCATGGCTGAACCCAGACGCGACAGCACTAGCAGCCTGCAGCGCAAGAAGCCTCCATGGCTAAAACTGGACATTCCCATCGCTCAGGTTTCCCTGGACGAACCTCCCGCTTTTGTCCAGGTACAGCATTGTTGTCTCGAACTGTCCTTCTAAGTGCAAGTGAGTTTAGCCCTGGTTTCCAATCTTGTCCATGTCTCTCTTTTTGCAGCCAGTGAAGAGGCACGGTTTCCATCGCAGCGTCAGTATGCCAGTGGAAACGTCTCATCTCCCCTCCCCTCCACGGGACCTCTTTGACCCCCGTCGAGCTGCTTTCCAGCGTCAGTCTTCAATCACCCAAACCATCAAGAGGTAGGGGAGGCATTACATGTGGCCTGAGGTTCATTAGGTCTTAGGTTCATGTCTTTAGCAAAGGTCAAACTCTGTTTCAAAACCTAGTAAGCTGTCTACATAGACATTTTAAGGCATAGTCTAAATCAGTAATGCCAATCCTGTTCCTGGAGATGTACCTACCTGCAGAGTTCAGATCCAACCCTGATGCCACACATTATCAAGTGCTCCTGAAGATCTTGGCTGCGTCCGAATCCCATACACATCTTGAGTAGGTACTTATTTTGAAAGAGTAATTACCTTTCAACTGCTAAAAAAGTACTTTCTAAATAGTATGAATGGGTCTCATTCATGAAACATTCGTAAATATACGAGTAAATATGCGAGTGATTTGCGCGTAAAGAGACCTTCCCGAAAACTCTTCTCCTGATTCACAAATACTTCGTAAACGTCAGATGTGATAGTGAAATGTGTGTGTGTGTTAATGAATTCCAATCAGTCGTAAATGGGATGCGCGTGCACGTTCATTCTCAATTACCATAAATCCCGCCCATTTAATCCGACTGGCAACTATATACGGGCATCATATTATGACCTGAATGCGAATGAAAAAGAAAAATTTCTCAGATGCAGAAATTGAAGTTTTATTATCACAAGTTCATTCAAAACGCCACATTTTATTTTCAAGCGTACATAGTGGCATATCGGGTCCTAAAAAAAAAGGAAGCTTGGCAGCATATTACAGATGCAGTCAATGGAGTTTCATCTGTTAATCGAACATTCCCAGAAGTGAGAAGAAAATGGTTCGACATTAAGCTTGAGAGCAAAAAACGAATTCGTTCACTTCGGAAAAATCGTATTAAAACTGGAGAAGGACCACCATCGCAGATGCTATTACTGGCTCTCATAATAAGAAAAACCGTATGTAATTACTATATATAATATTTTTTCAAAATGCTGTGTAAATATGTACCTGATTAAGGTGAATTAAAATGCAGCCTTATTAATGAGCAAAACTTTCGGGTGTTAAGCGCATTATTTACGCGTGGCTGGGAGCAGGTGTAGATTTCTTGCGTACCAACTAACATTTGGAAAATAGGAATATTTTAATGAATCCGAACATTTACGCCAGAACCACTTTACACACGATTTACACAAAAATTCGTTCTGCTCGTATTTCATGAATGAGACCCAATGTGTGTAGTATTGATGTAATCCGGACGTACTACATCTGCCATGTTGTCATTATATTGAGACCTACCAGTGTCGGTTGAGTCGCTTCACCTTCATTCACACAGTAAAGTGTCCCTCATATGCACACTTCAGAATCTCGCCGGAAGTAGTAGGTCATCCGGGGACTTTTTGCCTACTGTTTTATGAGTACTGTGAATTCAGACATAAGCCTACTTCTTATGTCAAATACTGTTTTTCACCCACCATATAGTAGGGAAGAATACGATTTCGGACGCAGCCCATAATTAGCTTAGTTGTGCTTCAGTTGTGCTTGATCAGGGATGAGGCTGAACTTTGTAGGCACCTCTGATCTAAATGAAGACTGTTGCAAATGGCAGCAAAATTTTTCGGGGGCTTTTTCGTGTGACCTATGAGAAGTCAATCAAATAATGCAATGAGACAACTTCAGTAAAAACATTTATCCAAGATGGCAGATGAAGTGAGACCAATGTCTAAAAATATATGTCTGTAAAAACACTTGACTTTTTACCTAATATTTGTCTGTTATGTATGTTCCTCCTAAGGAGTACACTCTCCAGTGAGGTTAAATCTCAATTAGGATGCTGCCTAAAGTTGTGGTCACATTAGGGAAATTTCGATGACATTTTGTGGGCAAAAAAACATATTTTTTCTATTATCATTAGTGTAATGATGTATGAAGCACAGCTCACACAGAAGTCACTTTCAGACCAAGCAGTTTTCTATTGGTCAATGCGCCAATTTGTGTGACCAACTTGAACCTGTTGCTTAATCTGTGTGGGGAAATTTTTCGCCCACAGTTGAAATGACGGTATTTTGCTGGCGAAAAATGTGCCAAACAGCGGTAAATGTGGCCTTACCTTTAAAAGAGAGCTCACTACGTTTTGGAACAAAGATAATATGACTAAACCAACATTCATTTTGATAGAGTTTTAATCATAGTTTTAATTGGTTGTGCATCAATGTAGCCAATGATCTTGCATACTTTGTTTCTATCTGTGAATTGTGTGTGATTCCGTAGTCAACACTGTAGCACTTTTTTTACACACAGTCTTATGATTTGTTTGCTGCGATTGTTTTGCGCTGAGATGTTATAGGAATGTGCATGTGATACCATGTGCCAGAGGGTTTGAAATTCTTCATTTCATGACTCCATTTCATGGCCGATGAATCAAACCTGAAAAGAACCAGTGTCTTTGCGCCTGTTTACATGGTTTCTGTGTGGACGACGCAACTTTTCAGCCTTGTTTTGTGTATTTCTGTGAGTGTGTGTATGTATGACTAGCACATGTCTCTCACTCATATGCTGCCATTTAAATCTGCACTGATATAACCCTCCCTCCCACTGGAATACTCTGCTTTTTGCTAATCTGGCTCTCTGGCTCTTGTTGATCAGTTTTCCAGTTCTTCTCACACTCCTTCCCTCTTTTTTTATCTTTTTCTCTTCTGCTTCCTTTCTTCTCCCTGCTCTTCCTCTCCTCCCGCTCTCGGGACGTCCACAGCAGCAGGCGGGTGCACTTTGAGAGGATTAACACTGTGCCCATTAAGGGTCACCGTGCAGGGCGGCACGGTTTCAGAAGGCATCAGTCCCTCTCCAGAACCTTGCTCAGGTACAGCGGGCCGCAGGAGGCCTGGCGAGGGAGCTCTCACACACAACACAAACAATGCAAAGGAAACATGGTCACATTGCATAGCCAACTTTGGTGTTAGCGTTGTAATAATAGTTCCATTTAGGTGATATTATGCTGTATGTACACTTTAGGTAATTAGTGTGTACCCTTTAGGGTAAATAATGTACAAAGGTGTACTTATTGATAGGGTACCATCCAAATCACTTTTTTTTTTTCAGAGAGTGCATACAAAGCAGAGTAAATTTTTTTTTATAGAAATTAATATATTATTTGTTGAAGTCATGGATGTGACGAGCAGTTGAGGTAGAATCTAGACACAGTAGCAGGATTATTTAATCAAAACAAAGAAGATCATCCAGGAAGAAGAGAGTAAAATTCAAAAGGTAACGAAATAGGAAGCACATTGACATATAGACAATAACCGACAACTGAAGACTAACTCAAGAGGGCTTAAATACACAAGGGTGATACGATAATTAGCAACTAATCAAGACACATGTGAATGGTAATTAGTATCTATGGAAGTAAATTAGTGACTCGAACAAAGGAAAAAAGAAACACCAACTACGGGTTCGTTTAACGATGTGCTAAAAACTGAAACGGTTTTGCTTTGTGTTATTCGCGTAGAGACGACAATGTTGTCAAAACTATCTCTATTCACATGGATCAGTGAAAATGATTTACAACTGTGTATTATTCATGCCAGGCTAGTAGTTGGCGATGTCACTTTGTAAAGAAACACTGTGCATCTATAGACTGAACACATGATACGCATGCGTGTGACTTCACCGTTTTTACAAATTCATGCTTTGTAGTTTACACAGAGATGATAACTCTATCGTCTTCAAAAACTTGCACTTTGAAACTTTGCATTTTCAGGCCGCAAAATGGCGATGTTGTGTAAATAAACGACCAAAACACATAAGCTTTCAGTTTTTTGTTGGAAATGGTACCGTGTAAACGGCCCCTAAAGGTCAATGAACACAAAACTGAAACGCAGGCTGTATGTTACAGTGGAAATGTAATGGAAATTTCTATAGTAAATGTACATTTTTCTAGTCATGATTAAGCTGTTTGTGAGCTCAATTCAATTCAGTAATCACAAAAGTCATGGAAAAGTGATGGAAATTGATTTGATACCAAAGAACATTGCATTAAATTGATCAAAAGTGACAGTAAAGACATTCATAATGTTTAAAATGTTGAAATAAAAGCTGTTATTTTGAACCATCTATTCATCAAAACCTGAAAAAAATGATCAGGGTTTCCACAAAGCAGTACAACTTTTTTCAAAAAATAATAATGTCATCCATTGTGAGGTTTGACCTTTCTGTCAAATATGTTCACTTTGCGTTCCCCCTCAGTGGATGTTTAAGTAGTGAGGATTTTGTGGTTTTCTGTTTCACATGGTTTGGATTCTCAGCACGTCATGCCATGCATAACTTCAGTCTTTTGATGGGGGAAAAGAAGGAATCTTATCATGACATGCTCTCACTGTCTCTAACCGTTATGATTTCAAACGCGGCGCATTGTTGCCATTCTTCCAAACTGAACTGAAGACATTCCAATGTCTGAGCTCAAACGGCACATTCATCTTTTGTTGTTTTGCACAGTTTGACACTGTGCCCAGACTGGCAGGCTTTATTTGTTGTTTTTCAGATGAAACATAATAAGCCACAATTTGAGTCATGTTTATTGCCTCGGTGAGTCAGAAAGATTAGATTAGATCTCTCTGTGCAGTTCCGATCCAGGTTTTCTAGAGATTTATAAACACACATGTTGTGTGCGCTGAACAGCAATGGAAATCTCAGCTAGAATGTTTATATTCTATTATAGTATTCATTAATATTTTTAATTAGCTTTTAATTTTTATATTTTCAATTTTCACTTTAATTTTAATTTAGGTTTAAGTTTTAGCAATTTTTATGTGCTTTTCTATATATAGAATTTATAGGAATATAAATATAGAATTTATATTTTGCATTAATTAGAGTAATTTTAGTACTTCAAATTATTTATTTCAGTTACTTGCAAAGACATCATTTCTAATTTTCTAAGTTTGTTTTTCATTTAATATTCATATTTTATTTTATTTTAACAATAAAACAACGCTTATACAAATATTATCTGACAATCACACATACAAATGTAGGGAAATGCTTATATATACAGTATGATTTTCATCACACATCATACATACTCCAGTCCTTAGCAGCTTATTGTTGGTCTGCACTCAAATCTCAAACACACCACTTACAAAAATGTTGACTGATGACCATAGTTTCAAAAACTAACATGGTTACTTACTACTATAAAAACTGATCTCAGCCACCACTGTCATGAAACATGAACCAAAACGTAATGAAAAAGAGATCCTGTTGTTGTTTGAAGGAGGTCCCATATAAATTTATTAGTAGTTCATACTTTTTGTTTTTGAAGGCCTAACCTTATTACTACCTTATTTTATTTCTTGGCTTTATTTACAGTACAATATATAAAGTCGACAGGAAAGTAGCTGTGAGTGGTGTAACTTATCATGCAGATTGTTGAGAGAAAGAAAAGTAACACTTTTCTAAGCAATTGGACAATTTCCATAAAACTGGCAACTAAGGGGCCGTTTACATGACACTATTTTCAACTAAAAACTGAAAACTTTTTATGCATTTTGGCCATTAATTTACACGACAGCGGCGCTTTGGGGGCCTGAAAATGCAAGCTTTTGAAAACGGGTTTCAAAGTGCAAGGTTTTGGAAACGAAACTGTTATTGTCTCTGTGTAAACTACAAAAACGCGAATTTGTAAAAAAGGTGACATCACAAGCATGCGTATAACATGATCAGTCTATAGGCATGTAGTGTTTCTTCAGTGACATCGCCATACGCCAACTACTGGACTGGCATGAAAAATACAGCGTTTTTAGTCATTTTCATGGATTCGTGTGAACGGGGATCGTTTTGACAACGTCGTCACCTGTCCTTGAAAAACACAAAGGAAAAAACGTTTCTGTTTTTAGCACATCATTTTTTTTGTAAACACCCCAAACACCCTTAGACTTAAGATGTGGGCACATTAGCGAAATTTTCAACAAAATTACAACATCAAAAAATGATCTATTAAATATAGAAATGTATGAGGCATAACCAAACAATCTTCGGTTAGTCAGCGCTGCAAATCTGTGTGACCAAAATCTGCATAAGGGGAAATCTTTTACAGTCACATGTAGATCACATGGATTCTTATTAAAATAACGGTATTAATAATGACATTTTGGCAGAAACTATATGGTTACCATGAAGCCTTTTTGTAATGGACCACCAGAGTTTTTACTGTTTTGGTATGGGAATATTCCATAAAATGTGATTATTTTTGTGGGTGAGGCTGGACAGCTGAACTTTGTGCATTTATTTTACACTCGTTTATATCAATTTATCTTTTTGACTGAAACATGAGTCATATGTGAACTTGAAAAACATGTCAGCCTCTTGACATTAGGAGGCAGATGTTTCCCAAGCCAAGCAGCTGTGCAGAGGGATGGACACCAGCCTAATGATTTTCTGTGTATGTGCATTTGGTTTCGTTTTTGTGACAGGATTTTAGCCAATGCCAGTAGCTTTACTGTGAAGCATGCCTGGGCATGTCCCACCACTATTTCCTTAGAAGTTTGCTACAGTTACCTCACCGAACTTTCCTTGATCTCATTTGCACACAACCGGGAGGAGACAGCGTGACATATTTGTGGAAACTACCATTGCAGTGTCCAGTTATTGTGCAAGAACATGTTAGCACACAGGGAAATACAAGAGAGTCAGGGATGGCATGTGATCTCTGGATGAGTGAGCTCAGGCTGAACGGGTTGTGTCGATCGCTCTCAGGGGTACGGCGGACTGGTTCGGGGTCAGTAAGGACGGCGACGCCACGCAGAAATGGCAGAGGAAGAGCCTGCGACACTGCAGCATGCGCTACGGCAAGCTGAAACCGCAGGTGATCCGTGAGATGGAGCTGCCCAGCCAGGACAACATCTCCCTGACCAGCACGGAAACCCCTCCACCTCTATACGTACCCTCATCTCAGCATGGCATGCAGAAGGTACAGTGCCAGGAGTCATCACTGGAATAGTATGTGCACCTGTTCCTCCTTTTTTTAATGATGCACTTTTTGTTCAGATTGTAGACCCACTGGCACGAGGACGTGCGTTTCGCATGGTCGAGGAAGTAGATGGATACAGTGTTCCTCAAACTCCCATAACACCCGGCGCTGCGTCCCTGTGCTCCTTCACCAGCTCACGCTCAGGCCTGAACCGCATCCCACGCAGACGCAAGCGTGAGTCCGTGGCCAAGATGAGCTTCAGGGCGGCAGCAGCTCTGGTCAAGGTGAGCACGTGACCCAAAGCTGCATACATGACCTTTATACCCTTTATTTCAGTTGAATTAGTATATTGGGAATGATTTTGGAACTTTCCTGGAAATAATGCACCAGGTTTTGGTCTTATAGTGTCAAGTCAATTCAAATTTATTTACAGTCAAACCAAAATTTATTCAGACACCTTGCTATCCTTACTTATGTAAATTAACTATAGTGTCCTGCACCCAATAGTTAAAAAATATCGAGTTTTGGTTTGACTGTATATAGTGCTTTCACAATACACATTGTTTTAAAGCAACTTTAAAGAAAATCATGATGTTAATGGTTATAATATCTTATAGTATATATGTGCCTTATAGTCACTGACACTATTGGATGAAAACTGAACTGAGCTGGATGATGACATCACTGTTTTCTGCAAAGCTGCTTTATAGATGAAATGAACTAATTTAATAATTGATGATCTTTTCAACGGAAATGAGTCATCACTGAACTGACTTCAGCTGACCAATGACACTGTTGTCATTTAGAGATGCTGTACAGCTGAAATGAACTGTTTGCATCATTGAATCATTTACATAGCGCTTTATACAATCTGTATTGTATAAAGCGCTTACTGGAGCTATAATAGTTTTTCTTACTCTTTCACTTTAAATGATGAAATATCTGTTTATAAATTTTAATCTTAACACAATTATAAGGCCAAATAGAGTATGTGATTTTTGTGTATGTGTGGTTTCAGTTGTCAGACTGAATGTTTTAGTGCTTAAGTTATTGATAAATCATGATTTGTTTGCGAAAACGTTGATTTCACACATCATTTTGTGCATACACATGGTTAGTTATTGAGATCCATTATTTTAAGCTGATATAGTTGATGTTAATGAACAGAAATGGTACTATCAACACTATGATGATCTGAATCAATGTTCAAATTAAAGGACTGCAAATTGCTAACATTTATTTACAGTGTTTTTTTCAGTGGTCAATGCTGATACTGATTAATTGGTCTAGCTGATATCTGTTTCCATTGTAGCAAATGTAGGTGTTTACACATAGTCAACACAGTTTAATCCACAGAATAAGCATCATGAGATTTATATAAAATTATATATTATTTTGGGGAAAATGCTTGTATCCTGTCTGAGCTTCTTGGTTCACTATAATAAGGGACCCGGGAACAAAGTTTTACTGTATTTTGTGATAACTGATGCTCCGGATACTCCACAGACCTACATTAGAGCAGAGCAGAAGCTTGTTTGATAATGTCAAATGGGAACAGCTGGTAAAGTAGGATTGGTCAGTAGCATTTGTAAGGTGCAGCTTAGCGTAGGGTCATCTGAGGTCGTTTAAGTTAACAAAGACACATCAGATAAATCAAATGGGCACATTCAATCTTTAAAAATGAGCAATAACATGAAGCAAAAAATATAATAGATATCAGAGACAGAGCTGGTATACAGATCAATGGTTTCGCAACACAGTCTCTTTGAATAAATGATCATCTATTTACTTTATTCTTAGTTAATAGTCTGGTAGTAATAGTAAATACGTTTTATACTGCTTATAATGCTATGCTGATTGATAAAGTGTGGTTTATCTGTGTTTTTGTATTTGAAGGGTCGCTCACTACGCGAAGGCACGCTAAGACGAGCTCACAGGCGCAGCTTCACACCTGCTAGCTTTATTGAGGAAGATGTTGTGGACTTCCCAGATGAACTGGACACATCGTTCTTTGCTAGGGTAGGATAATCCCACCGAACACATCACTCATTCATTTGCATTTGGGAGACTCTTTCCAATATGTATGCTTACTGTCTGTCGGGCTTCAGGATGCCCTGATGCAGGAGGAGATGTCCACTTTTCACGATGAGGTGTTTGAGTCTCCATCAGACTCCACCATGAAGGACGTGGACAGCAAACAGCTGGATGAGTCGGAGCTAACAGGCAGTGCACTGGAAAAAAGCGAGTTAGAGAGGAGTCACTTAATGCTGTGAGCTTCACAACACCATATTATCTGTCACAGTAATTGTGCTTTGATACTATAAAATATTTGATAATAGAAAATGTTAGCTGCAGAGAATTTCTGTTTAAAATTCTGGTTCAGTCATGAAACTCTAGATGGCACAGACTGATAGGTGCTTTTCACTGCAGTCTGCAAGCAATAACACCATTACTGTATGGCACAAGCTGATTGCCTTCTGCTAATTCAGCAGCCAATGAGATTTCTTGCTCAACATTTGAAGTGTTCTCTGGAGGCTAGAGTCCTCTAAAACCCTCCACTTCCCCCTGCTCCACCTGCCTAGATCTGTTATGGGATTTATGCGTCTATTCTTGCAGCGTATCTTACATGTATTCAATATTTCAATAATTCAAAATATTTTTGAAAATATAATTAAAAATTATGTTTAAGAAATATTTGAAAAGGGATGATTATTTATTGACATAAAATGTTAAAAACAGAAAAAATATCTAGCTTACACATTGTTCTCTGACTATATATATGCTTTATCATTCTATCCTCGTTCTTCAAACAGGCCTTTAGAGCGCGGCTGGCGAAAAGTTAAGGAGGGAACGCCAGTGCCCCCTAAAGTCAGACTGAGGCAGGAGGTGGTGAGTGTGAACGGTCAGCGGAGAGGCCAACGCATAGCCGTGCCAGTCAAAAAGCTCTTTGCAAGAGAAAAAAGACCGTATGGATTGGGCATGGTGGGAAAGCTGACCAATCGAACATATCGCAAGCGTATCGACAGCTACGTGAAACAACAAATAGAGGACATGGATGACCACAGGTTTGCAAACTTAATTAAATCCCTAAAACTTCTTTAAGATTTTCGGAGATGCTTATAATGTGAGGCTGTGTTTTCTATTCTGTTTTCTCAGGCCTTTCTTTACATATTGGATTACATTCGTTCACATACTCATCACCATTTTGGCAGTGTGTATTTATGGCATTGCACCAGTGGGCTTCTCCCAGCATGAAACCGTAGATTCTGTGAGTGCTGCTACACCTTCAAAATATCCTGCATTTCTGATGCTCTATTCCTGTTTCTGACCATCTGGTGTTTATCAACATATTTGTTTTATTTTTCCCCCATAAAGGTCCTAAGAAATAAAGGCGTTTATGAAAATGTCAAATTCGTGCAGCAAGAGAACTTTTGGATTGGACCAAGTTCGGTGAGTTTTGTTTTTTTTAAGGGTCATGAAACCCCAAAACACATTTTTTATTAGGTGACAGAATGGAGAGAAAAAACATTGGGAGAAACCAGGCTCAGTCAGGGGGCCAGTTCTTCTTTGGCCAACGAACAAACACAGTGGCGTTGAAATATTTCCTCCAGTTCCTTTTGCTTGAAGATTGGATTGAAGATCAGATTCATCACGCCAGTATGGAGACGAAGCTGGCGTAGGTTCTGTGCAGAGGACTTGTCGGTTTCTTATGGTCTTTGCTGAGGATCTGTGCCGATGCATGGCTGTCGTGTCGACGAGGCCTTCACAGGGGATTGTCTAGTTTACAGGATCTCTACTGACATTCAAGGATGCGTTGTGGTCGTGTCTAGGTGCAGGTCCACCATCTGGTCTGGATACGGCTGACTATGGTAACCTCGGGATAAACAGAGAGACTAGTATTAACATAGATACCATTCTTCTTATGATTTATGAAGTACATGGGGTGTTACGGGAAGTTTTCCTGGTTCCGGTTAACCGAATTTATGCAGCCTAACAATACTTTAACAGATTTGAATCTTAGAAAGGTGATGTGTTATCTGTATACCAAGTTAAATAGATTTTTAGTCTAGATTTAAACTGACAGATTGTGTCTGCTTCCCAAACAATGTAAGGGAGACTGTTCGAGAGTTTAGGTGATAAATAGGAAAAGGATCTACCGCCAGCAGTCGATTTGAATATTCTAGGTATTATCAATTTTGAGATCACGATAGACGTGAAGGACAATAATGCGTTAAGAGCTTGCTTAAGTATGGAGGACCTAAACCATTTAGTGCTTTGCAAGTAATCAGCAAGATTTTAAAAATGCTTGCAATATTTAATAGGGAGCCAATGAAGTTTTGAATATATATTTGCCTGTTCTGGCTTCACTTCACTGGTTGCCATTCGAATACCGTGTTACGTTTAAAGTTATATTGTGTGTGTATAAGGGGTTAATGGCCGGGCTCCACAATACATTACAGATCTTCTTCTCCACTGGAAATGTTCTAGGCCCTTAAGGTCTTCGAACAGGTTGATGTTGACTGTGCCTATGTCTCGTATGAAGTTGAAAGGTGATCGTGCCTGTTGCTGTTCTGTCTGTGGAATGATTTGCCGGTACACATTAGGCTGTCCTCCGATGTTGTTAGTTTTAAAACCTCACTGAAGACATACCTTTTGTCTCTGGCATTTGGATCAATGTAGTCTCAATAGTTTGTGTTTTCTTGTCAGTTTATATTCTTTATTGTATTTTATTCTCTTGTCATTTTATGTATTTTATTGTCTAATTTTGTTTGATTGTACAGCACTTTGGTCTTCGGTCAGCAGTGGCTGTTTTAAACATGCTTTAGAAATAAAAGTGCCTTGCCTTGCCCAAGGGTAGCATGTACATGGTGAAAAGCAATTGTCCTAGTACTTAGCCTTGCGGTACTCCATACTGAACTTGTGATTGATGCCTCTTCATTTACTGCTGTAAATTGATAACGGTCAGATTAGTATGATTTGAACCATGGCAATGCAATTGACCCTTCGCTAAGCCCCGCCCTCCCTAGTTACTGTTGCTACGCCTGTCAAGCTTTCGTGTCTGGCGACGTCTATAACAGTGTGTATGCACCGGTGTAAGACATTCCCAATGAGATAATTAGTCATTTTTGGCGAACATGTGAAATATCTGAGAGAGCAAGACAAAGGGGACTGCAGTATGCATTCTAGCGATATATCCACGAAATAATATGCAACCGATTAGCGAATAATTTCATTCAAATTGAAGCTGAAGCCTATAGTCCCAGCGCAAGCAGCCGCCGCCTCATACGCTGACCATTCAAATAGGAAACACACAGCTATTTTCGTGCACAGCAGGGTAAGTGAAATGTGAAAATAATCTAATAATTATATATCAAACAGTTTGTCCATACATTTTTTGGAATAACACTAACACCGGGTGAGCCGCGATCAGATTGGGTTAAAGTTACTCAGTCAGGGGTAGTGTTAGTAGGCCGTCGATTAACGAAATGCTGAAATATATTTTAAAGTATGTCAGTGAGCCTCCGTCTTGTCTTTAATCGTCTTATTTTACGTTAAAATATATGCATTATGAACAAAGAACAGTCATTATTTCCAACTTCCAAGCAATATGTGTTTTTGTTAATCCTGTGGATATGTAGTTGTGAATGGGGTCTCCCACACTGCTGATCCACGCACATCATTTCTCCTCTTGGCTTTTAGATTTTCGGGAAGGAAAAAAATTCCACTCCCGCGTCCAAACTTTTAGGATACCGGGTATCAGATTAGCACAATCCATACGCACAACGCTTCGGCATGTTTCACTCGCTCGAAAACTTGCCAGACCTCCCGCGCCTAGTTACGGTTGCTAAGACACGATTGGCCAGTTGCGGTTTTCGGGCGTGGCTTAGCGAAGGGTCAATTCCACCAATGCCAACGTAATTTTCGAGGCTATTCAAAAGAAAGTTGTGGTCAATGGTATCAAATGCAGCACTAACCCAGCAACACTAACAGAGAGATACAACCACGATCGGATAATAAGAGCAAGTCATTTGTGACTCTAATGAGAGCAGTTTCCTTACTTTGATATGGTCTAAATCCTTTTTTAAATCTTCGCAGATACCATTTCTATCGATAGGAACATAGTTGTGAGAATACTGCCTTTTCTAGTATTTTTGACAGGAAAGGGAGATTTGAGATCGGCCTGTAATTAACTAGTTCTCTAGCGTCAAGTTGTGTTTTTTTAATAACAGCCAGCTTAAAGGTTTTTGGTACATTTCCTAATGACAATGATGAATTAACAATATTAACAAGTTGATCTATGATTTCTGGAAGCATCTCTTTCAGTAGCTTAGTCAGTATAGGGTCTAACATGGTGTTGATTTTGATGATTTAACAAGTTTAGACAATTCTTCTTCTCCTATAACAAAGAATGAATGGAATTGTTCTATAGCATGACGTCTGATGCGATACTGTAGTAGGCAGTTGCATGTTATAATTTTCTCTCTAATAATATCAATCTTGCCAGTAAAGAAATTCATAAATGATGTGCTGTGGAAATACCTGAAGTTGAAGCTTCATTTATCGCTAATTTAGCCACTGTATCAAATATATACCTAGTGTTGTTTGTTTGTGTTTGTTTGGGGTTGTGTTTGTTTTCTTATATTTCTTATCTAGCAGTTTTTAAGGAATTTCTGTATGCAGTAACACTGTCCTTCCACAAAATGTGAAATACCTCTAGTTTTGTTTTCTTCCAACTGCGCTCCATTTTTAGTGTAAAAATAGTCAATAATAATTTGCAGCACAACTGTTTTCAACATTGATAATAGTAAGAAATGTTTCTTGAGCAGTAAATCAGATCATTAGAAGGATTTCTGAAGGATAATGTGACACTGAAGACTGGAGTAATGATGCTGGAATTCAGCTTTGACGCAAGAATAAATTATACATTTTAAAATGTAGTACAATAACATTTTAAATTGTAGTAATATTTCACACTATTACTGTTTTACTATATTTTTGAATAAATCTATAAAGTCTTGATGAGCATAAGAGACTTATTGACTTAAACTCTTACCAACCCCAAACTTTTGATCGGTAGTGCATGGCACTTCAGATGCGTCTTTCAGAAATGTATTTCATAAGCAGCGATCAGTTATTAAATATTTTCCTACTGAACAACTGAATAAAATAGTATCATAAGACAAGTCATCGTCATTGTCTGCTTCTCAACAGGAGGCCTTGATCCACCTGGGAGCCAAATTCTCACCTTGTATGCGACGGGACCACCAGGTACATGAACTGATTAAAAAAAAGCGGGAAATGGAGCGACATTCGGCTTGCTGTGTGCGTAACGATCGCTCAGGCTGTCTGCAGACCTTAGAGGAGGAATGCTCTGTAAGTACAGGAGCTGTGGACTATCAAGGCTATGAATGAGAAACTGTCAGGTCATTGACATCTCTTTCTTCATGTTTCAGAGCACTTTGGCTGTATGGGTAAAATGGCCTAAGCATCCCAGCAGACCTCAGTTGGAAGGGAAAGACCGGCAGTATGGCTCTGTGTGTCATCAGGACCCCAGGTGAGGGAATACGACTTCACTCAATACTTCAATTTACAATTTTTACAGAGACATTTCAAACATAAGATCTTACTGTGTTTTTGACAGGACGTGTATAGAGCCGGCCTCTGTATCTCCTCATGAGTGGCCTGATGACATCACCAAATGGCCAGTAAGTATTGCATCGAGAATGGTAATTATACGAAAGAACTATAGTATTACTTGTGGTAGCATCACAGTACTTTGTTGTAAAGGTCGATTAGATACTTTGTCCTAATATAGATATGTATTACAGATCTGCACCAAATATAATTCTGGGAACCACACCAATCTGCCTCATATCGACTGTACTATCACCGGCCGGCCCTGTTGCATCGGCACTAAAGGGAGGTGAGGAAATCTGCTATTACTCGCTAGTTACAAATGATCAATACTGAGACATTTCACACGCACTTGTTTGGTGGGCATGAATATAAAGTTTTGTGTTGTTTTTAACTATCTTGTGTGTTGATTTGCAGGTGTGAAATCACATCAAGGGAGTACTGTGACTTCATGAAAGGATACTTCCACGAGGAGGCAACCCTCTGCTCACAAGTAAGCAGACTAAAACCAGACAACCACAGAAATAAGTCAAAGATGTGCTATAAGTGACACTGGAGCACAACTGTTAATTGCTTTGTATAAAATGTTAATAAAAAAAAAGTTTAAAAGAACAGCATTTATTTGAATAACACACCTTTTGTAACATTACAAATGCATTAACTGTCACTTTTGATCAGTTCAATGCATTTTTTCGGAGTAAAAGTATATATTTTTTTAAACCTTACTGATCCCAAACTTTACAATGGTAGTGCAACCCTATGGTTTATGTCGCAAATGAGTGTAAAGCTCTCAGCCCTAAAAGTTTCACCTCTTGGCAGTACTCACCCACTAGACTAATGAGGTGGCGTGAATAAGAACGGAAGATAAATCTACCCTCTTCTAAGTGCTCTGTAATCACCATGAAGGTTGCCATGCTAATCTCCTCTGCATTGGCAAAATCTGTTGTCGTCTGAAAGGGCACACAGTGATTGCCCGGGTCTGAAGCTTGTGCCAGCTTCCAGGGTTTTAACTTAAGACTTTGTGCTAAAAGTGTGTTAAATACGGTCTAATGTCTAATCTTAAGCTTGAAAATGCAATTGAATTTGTTATTGACAGTGTTTCTCTTTTAGATGTTTTATAATCTAAAGAAACACACTAATCTGTCCCTGCCAGGTTCACTGTATGGATGATGTGTGTGGCCTTCTTCCTTTCTTGAACCCAGAAGTCCCAGATCAGTTCTACCGTCTCTGGCTCTCACTGTTTCTGCATGCTGGGTGAGTGACTATAGAGTATGGGGGTCCTTAAGCCCTGTTCACACACAACAAAA
The DNA here is from genome assembly GCF_051911475.1 of Siphateles boraxobius. Lineage (NCBI taxonomy): Eukaryota > Metazoa > Chordata > Actinopteri > Cypriniformes > Leuciscidae > Siphateles > Siphateles boraxobius. The sequence continues at coordinate 30,282,279 of NW_027509193.1, forward strand.
ACTCAGGAAGTTTGTAGCAACTCATTGCAGACGAATGGTCTGTTCACTCCATCAGCAAAACAACAAAGTAAAATATTGCAGACGAAATTGAAACGGAAAAGCAAAATGTCACAGGCAATGTGGTAACAGACTGGTCACACCAATAGCTAAACAAAAAAAGTGAAGCTATGCAAATGAAAGGTCCGTTCAGACCCAGAAGAATGCAAAAAGCATATGACAGGCCTATTTGCACCTAAAGTTAAACGAAAAAGGCAAAAATTACAGAAAAAGGATGAAAAAAAGCAAAGCATTGCAGTTTAAATGTCTATTCACACCAGCAGTGAAAATCCACATAATTTATTCACACCTAGGATGAAGCAAAAAAAAAAAAACATAATGGACATTGCAGACAAAAAAGTATTTTAGCCCATAGAGCAAAACAACAAAAAACTGACACATTGCAGACTAAATCAAAAGTGAAACGAAATAGCATTATCACAGAGAGTTTGGTCATGGACTGGGGTCACACTACCGCAGAATAAAAAAGTGAAACAATGTTAATGAAAGGTCTGTTCAGGCCAAGAACAACACGAAATGTGAAACATAGCCTACAACAGACAAAAAAAAATCTGTCAACAAAACGTGTTTTCACTCCAGGAGCGAAATTAAAAAGCAAAATATCACAGGTTAAATCATCCGAGAGTTTCAGAAGAGATATTAATGTCTGAAAATGACTGACAGAATACCAGTGTCTGCAATGGCAATTCATAATATATTTCAATATTGACTCAATATGTCATCAAAATCCTCCCAGACTAAATTACTCGAGCTATGCTTTCCATATTCATTTTTGCTCTACTCTCACTCTTACTGTGCCTCATGAGTGTCAGTTTATTTTCCTATTGAGTTCATACTTAAATAAAACACTGCTGAGACCTCTTCTTAAATCTTCAACCAATTCCTCTGGGTTTTAACTATGCACACTAGGTGAAACTGTTCACCCATACGCCCCGTGTCCCATGCTGCACTGTAGTATATTTCAAATGCTTCAAAAGCTGACACACGATCAGATAATCTGCTTTAAGAAACAGCTGACACTTGGAGGAGCTGCCGCTATTGAGCGTGGCGTGATCTGTTGAAGTAATCAAGGAGAGTGCTTCACTGAGCTGCACTTTGGCTCTTTGCCTTTCTTAAGAAGGCTCAGATTAACGCTTCTGCACGTGCCTCAGTCAAACACCTTGAACATCACACTCTCAGACGTCCTTGAACCTGCTGAAGTTGGATTGTCTGTTGCATATTTGTTCATATATGTGGCCATTGATTGCAAAGAAGCATCTTTTATTATAACAACATGTGCGGGGACTCTTGTTGTGACACGCCTTTGCCACATTTTATGAGACAGCTGACAGAAGTGTTATTATGACTATGCTTGGAGATAATTTAGAGTCAGTGGCGTAATATAAATATGCATTTAAATCCATAAAAATGTCACAGGAGCTTTTTAAACAACATGCTTGAAATTTTCTCTTTGTCCCCATCTGTTAAAAACAGGATTCTGCATTGCCTGGTGTCGGTATGTTTTCAGATGACAATCCTTCGAGATCTAGAGAAGTTGGCCGGATGGGTACGAATATCTATCATCTATATCCTGAGTGGCATCACAGGAAACCTGGCTAGTGCCATCTTCCTCCCCTACAGGGCTGAGGTGAGCCCCTCTTGCCTCTTTTACGCCAACAGGGTGCGCTGGAAACTGGAAACGCTCCAGTTGACGGACATCCGATGTCTGTTGTGGCTCTAGCCGCCTTAGTTTTCATCCATTTAAAACAATTTTAATTATATAAATATCCTGTTTTCAAATTAATGTTATTTGTTATTTGGATCAGTGAAGTGACACTCATTTTTGCCTGGCTCTAGTAATTTATTTAAAATACATTAAAATGCAATTTATACATAAATTACTTTGATAAACTTTTTCTGTGATAGGCATGTTTTAAAAAATAAAAAAGACCAAAAATTAATACAGTTAAATTAAAACCATATGAATAAAGAGTGCATTTCAAAGAACTTTGTACATGTGTTTTAAACTAGATTTTTAAATGATTTTTCCCATTCCTTGTCATGAACATATGTATTTATCATTGGCCCATATATAAAAAAAACCTTTGGCATTACTACAAAATTACTATGGATGTTAAAATATGTTCTTAAAACTTGTATGACTTGTAAACATAGCAAACATGTTTATTTTGGGCAGGTTATGTAGTGAGATCGTTTGGTAGCTCCATCTAAGACAGGGATTCCCAAACTTTTTTTGATGAAGTAACCCCTGAGATTTTGATTTAATATTTCAAAGTTTAACAGCACATTCTCATTTTTACAGTTCTTTTATGTTAATTTTATGTTATGTTTTATGTTAAAATAAATAAAAAGAGGAAATTAATTCTTGATCCTGTATATATATATATATATATATATATATATATATATATATATATTCCCCCACTTGTCGTGTGGGGCTCTGTATTTTTATTTTAAAAAACATTGTTTTAACTACATTTTTAAGACTGTATTATTAGCTTTTCATTGACTCACAAACCCCCTGCAGTTCCCTCACTAACCACCACTAAATTCGCAAACCCGAGTCTAGGAAGAGAACTGACACAATCTTGGTGGAAAAGGGGTATTTTACTCATCTTGTAATAATGACTTAAATGAGCTTGTTGTTTCTGCCTTAAATTAATACGTTGATAGCTAACTGCGTGATTTGTATATGTGCTTGGACACAGTCACCTCTGATAACAGATCACTCTAAATTGTACTGTAGACACATGCATTTTCTGTAAAGCTGCTTTGAAACGATATGTATTGAGAAAAGCGCTATACAAATAAGTGTGAATTGAATTGAATCCATCTATGGCGCTGAGCTTATCCCGACCCCTCTTTTGCTGCTTCTCTAGGTGGGTCCAGCTGGCTCTCAGTTTGGCATCCTGGCATGTCTGTTTGTGGAGCTGATTCAGAGCTGGCAGATTCTGGCTCAGCCATGGCGGGCCTTCACTAAGCTACTGTGCGTGGTGCTCTTTCTGTTTGCCTTCGGCCTGCTGCCCTGGATCGATAACTTCGCCCACATCTGCGGATTCATCTCGGGCTTTTTCCTCTCCTTCGCCTTCCTGCCCTACATCAGCTTCGGCCGCCTGGACATGTACCGCAAGCGCTGCCAGATCATCATCTTCATGGTGGTGTTCGTGGGCCTGTTCGCCGGACTCGTGGTGCTCTTCTACGTGTATCCCATCAAGTGTGAGTGGTGCGAGCTGCTCACCTGCATTCCTTTCACCGACAAGTTCTGTGAGAAGTACGACCTCAACGCGCACCTCCATTGAGGGAGAGGCGGGGCTTCGGGACGGAGGGATTTGATTGGTTGTTAATTTGCATCCGCCGGCTCCAATTTGCACTTCGTCTCTTCCAAATGAAGCCCTTTCTGTGAACATGGACAGTATGCTTGTTTTGCTTCTTTTTTTTTTTTTTTACTCAAGTGCAAGGTGGAACTCCACTTTGACCATGATTTTAGGACTCTGAGAATGAAGAACACTTTTGAACGTATCCTAAAGTTTTATGTAGTCTAAGGGTGTCTGATAAACATACGAAAACAGGGTCACCCTCGCCCGAAAACTATCTTTACACTACAGTCTCAGAAGGCAGTGTCATAATAAAAGCACTGGTACACCAAACGGGGAACACGTCTTCTCCAATTTTGATTGTTGTCCTTTTTATGTTTTAGCATGTCAGGGGTAGGTTTGTCTTTGTTTAGTCGACCTCAGAATCCAGGGACGAAAAAAACTCTGTACCTTCGGTGCCTTGATAAATGTACCTACTACTGCCATATTTTCGTTACATGTTTAGCACTCAAATGATATTCTTTTATTTGTGTGTTACTTCTAATGGAGTTATAGTTGATTATGAAAGGGTAGTGTTTTAGCTACCCAATTTACACACTTGTCACAGAATACAGCTAAAAACAACCTGCACCTCTGAAGTTTGTCTGTTTTTCTTGTCTACTAGACCATAAACAAGCTCTGAAATATGGGAGCTTAACATAAACATGTAAAAGTTACTTGATCTCAATGTGACTGTTTCTCGACATCACATATTGAAATGCTATATTTCCATCCACCTATTTTAATTCGCATTTTGCGATATTGCATAAAAAATGCTGGATGGAAACGCCAAGATGCGCATAAAAAAATGTATGTGCTCAATTGAGGCTGATCCTTTTTTATTCACATTTACCAATGGAAACATTTACCGAATAAATCCCTCAATGCGCAACAAAAAAAACTTGCATGACTTTGCCTCAATAGAGGATGTGATTGGATAACTGCACTAACCAGCGGACCAATCGCATTGCACAGCATCTCAAAGGTTGGTTTGATCATTCTGAAATGCTTGAGCCAAAGTCTCATCAGAATGATTTGGTTTAATTCTCCCTGAGAAGCGTCTCATGTGATCGCGTTCTCAAACACCAGCATCCAAAACGCAAGATCACATGTCAGAGTTTATTGTCTTTGTCTGCGTGCTCATAGTCATTTATGATGAAAGAGCCAGTTTCTTCCCCGATTGCCAGCAACTTCTATTTTTATTACAGATATTTTGCACCAATTTCTAAGGAAGTGTCGATTTTGTTCTCTTGAACACTTGGGATGGAAACACTGCTTTATGCAAAAATGTTTTATGTGATATTGCACACTAGTAAAATTCACAACATTTGATGGAAACATAGCTAATGTGCCTATTTCTCATAATCGCAAGACAGTGTGACTTAATATCTCACAATTGTGACCTTGTTTCTCGTTATTGAGACTTCATATATTGCAATGTAAATGTCTAGTCTATTTCTCATAATCGTGATGTTACATCTCGCAGTACAACTCATATGGCGATGTGCTATTTCTCATAATTACAATCTTATTGGTCAGTGACTTAATATCTAACAATTGTGACTTTATATCTCACAATGTGAGTTTATATATAGTGACTTGCCTTTATTTTTCATAACTGCGACTTCATATCTCACAATTGCGTCTTTAAATCTCAGTGTAATTAGTTCATTTTTAAACTACTTTTCTTGTTTCTAACCACTCTGACGGGTTAGGAACAAAGTTATGAAATGATTAGGATGGTACCAAGGATAACTTAATGTTTCCATAAACCTAAAGAAATGCTTTCTCACTACTGTGCATAAAATACACATTACAAAAATATAGCTTTGTTATTAGATTTTTTATTATTATTATTGGTTAAGATCGGCATATTTGTATGACTAATGCCACGGAGATGTTTATGGATGTTCTAATTAAGGTTTACATCAGTTCATACACTGTATACAGAGATTGCATTTCAAAACACATAGTCACATATGCAGTAATATATTAGGAAGATTTTATTCTAAAACAGTATTCAACATTTCACTGTCCACTTGCAATCCAAGGGATGGAACATTATATAAAAATAACATTTTCAATTAAATCTTACATTTTCCAGAAGACAGATTCTGAATTCACTTCTTGAATGGTTTTGTACCAGTAGAATATTATTTATGTAAAATGAAAGACATTGTTTTTCAAACATCAAACAAAATGATGATTATGGTGACTAATTAATTATTAAAAACAACTACTGTTTGTTTGTTTTTTACCAGTAAAGTGAGCAGTGTATCTTGGGCAGTTCACAAGAAAAGAGAAAAAAAAATGCAGTGAACAACCAACATCTGTGTGCAATCTCTTTAAATGAGTGCATAGGCAAGTCTCTGGTTCTTTGCTTAGGTGGTATTAGGGCTTTGAGTCCTTAACTAGGTGAGAGCCGTCCAGAATCTACACATGATGTCCTTTATCAGGATTGGATGTGCTGTAAGCTAAAGAAACTTAACATCCGCTGTTTCGTCGTGCATAAGCCAGGCCTCCGAGCTGATACTCCATCTCTGTGAAGGTCAAAGCCCCCACACTGATGGCCGAGTGACCCTTCTCCTTGAAGCCAGCTTTCTGGTAGAAGGGCACCAGGAACTCCTCACAGACCAGCAGGGCCCTGCGCAGGCCGGGGAGACAGCGCAGGTACTGCAGGTAGCGCCAAAGCAAGATGGAGCCTTTGCCCTGCTGCCGACACTGGCGGTGCACTGACAACACGTGGATGTGTACCGCGGGAGAGTCTGGTACGTGTGTGTTCATGGCCTCCTGGATAAGATGGTCAAAAGAGGGTTACAATCTAGACTTTTCGGAGATTATTGAAGTACGTTTTACAAAAAGATGCTGTTTCAGTCTTTCTACTTCAATATGTCACCTTTAATTCAATGTATTACTTGCAATTGTTGTCATTTGTGAAATTTACTAGCAATTTTGGAGTGAAAATGGTTTCAAAATACTTCTCACCTGTCCTAGTTTCTCTTTGTCCCAGCCAGATCCAATGATGAAGGCCACCAGCTGGCCCTCTTCAAACCATCCCAAAGAGAGCTCAGGACACTGACCCAGGAAACTAAGCACCTCATCAAGGGTGAGTGGACATTTACCGGAAACTGAGACGAACGCTGAAGAGGGAGAGATGGGAGAGATACAGGCGTGAGTCAACCCTCATCCCAACGCAAACAACAGATTAGCAGGCTTATCGCAATCAAATCGGCTTGTTGACTGCACTCTTCTAGTTTTCTATATGTAAAACTTGGGAAGTGCTTAAGGACTTTAAGACTGGTTTGATTTAACTCTCCTACAAAGAAGTGTGTGTTGGTGTGTATTTACAGTATTTTATGGGGCACCAATTTTAAAAAGAAGAGTTCTGTAAATAAATGTTAATTTTTTCCAGGCTAGCCAAAACCATCTTTATTTAATTTTAAAAAACAATGTATTTATTAGTATGACATACACCATTGTTCAAAAGTATTGGGTTGGTATGATATTTTCAGGTTTTTAAAAGAAGTATTTTATGCTCACCAAGGCTGCATTTATTTTATCAAAAATATGACTAAAACGTGAAATATTAATGCTATTTAAAATTACGGTGAATATGTGAATATATTTTAAATTTAATTTATTCCTGTTGCCAAAGCTGAATTTTCAGCATCATTTCTCCAGTCTTCAGTGTCACATGATCCTTCAGAAATCATTCTGATATGATGATTTGATGCCCAAGAAACATTTATTATTATTATCAATGTTGAAAACAGTTGTGTTGCTTAATATGTTTGTGGAAACCGCGATTCTCTGATGAATGTAAAGTAAAAAAATTAATTTTTAAATGCATTTTTATTATAAATCTTTTGTAACATTATAAATGTCTTTACTGTAACTTTTGATCAATTTAATCAATTCGATTTTTTAAATCAATTAAATGTCTTTGAAATGTGCTGTAGCCCTACTGTAGTATTGCCAAAACATTACACAAAATAAATAAAAAAATAAGTAAAGAAGGTAAATCTAAATTCACAGCTAAATAATTATTTATGCAAATTGGCATCTCTAGTAGCATAACATCAACCTGTTGCTCACACATTTTAACCAGTAAAGTAAACTAAAGATTTTTAAGAATAATGCCTTCAGTGTTTGTCACCTGCTGGAAAACTAAATTAGGCCTATAACTAAAATTAAAAAAAGAAAAGAAAAATCAAATAAAACTTTTCTCGTTTACTGACACTTCTTTAACAGCATTTTCAATAATTCGGGCACTCTATTTTGGTAAATCTATTTGCAGCACCCCAATATATCCCCACCATGTCTGAGAAACATCTGACCTTGACTAAAACGGGACTAATAACAAGAATATGATGTCTAGAGTATATGGGAAATAACTAGAACCAGAAGATGGCAGTAATGCAACGTCAAGGATGCAAGCTGCCGTTAAACCCCGAAGAAGAAGAAGAAGAAGAAGAAGAAGAAGAAGAAGAAGAAGAAGAACATTACCTTCTCTCTCGATCTCAAAAACACTAATGGCGTCCTGTGGGGTGAGATTCCGGAACTCGCTAGCGGGTAATGTGTGTCGTCGCTGGCGTCGCGAGCTGCCACCGCTAAGCGGCGTCTTCAGGAAGAACGGCTTCAGGAAGGGTGAGCTGACGACCTGAGGTGCCATCATCTGACACGAGCTCACTTCGGACTGCTGGAGGTCTAGACTGTTTGTTATAGTAGTGGTTTTCCTTCACTTTAAAGTTTTAGGACACTGCTGTCTTTCCGTCACTCTTTGTCCGGGCGGCTCTCTTCAAAGGTCCTATGTGTTTGAATCCTATCGTTCAACCTCGCTGCTGTCACCTCTCCTCCTCTTTAACCCTCCTTTGGGCTCTTTCCCAGCCCGCCCCACATCTCCTAAAGTGTCCCGTGTTTAGAGGGATAACGTTAGTGATGGATGCACGTGGCAGGTGAAGCTGCAGCAATTCCCTAAAAGTCTGTGTGCTAATAGCCTACTCTCAACGCAGCTCATCAGCCACTCTTACACACACTTACCCAGAAACTGTTTGTACAGCCAAAGCAAGCTTTGGATTGCTTACGCCAGCCCTGATAGATCTGTTACGTGTGTAACATATATATTTTTATTTTATATTTTTTCTCTCTCTTTTTTTTAAATTTTTTCTTCTAAATGTAGCACCCCGGTGTTTAACAAGAGAATGAACACAGAATATGAACCAATGCCATTTTGAGATTTTTAGTATTGGCCGATAAATAAACCCACAGGGTTTATTAACTCGTAACCTATCACCCATGTAACAGCTCAAAAATACAGTATAATATTGTGAAATATTATTACATTTTTAAATAGCTGTTTCTATGTGAATATATTTTAAAATGTAATTTATTTCTGTGATGGTAAAGCTGAATTTTCAGCATCATTACTCCAGAAATCACTCTAATATGATTTGATGCTCAAAAAAACATTTATTATTGATGTTGAAAACAGCTGTGCTGCTTGATTTTTTTTTTTTTTTTTGTGGAAGCCATTTAATTTTTTTGAAATGTTTTTTTTTTTGTAACTTTATAAATGTCTTTAGTGTGTTTGTGTGTGTGTTCAGGTGAACCCCGCATTATAGAGACAAAATGTCCCCACAAAGATGGCAATATCCGAAATCCATTGTTTTGAACATCAACAAAACGGCTTATAAATCATAATAAATTATGTTTTTTTTTTTGAAAATGTAATAATGCTGAAGGTTTTCTTTGAGGATTGTGTTTAGAGCAGGGGCGTTTTCTCCGAGGAGACATACATTTACATTTGATAAAAATGTGAGGCCTCCTCATTTTAAAACACCACGGCACACCACTGATTTATGGGTAGGGTTATGGGATAGAATCTACAGTTTGTACAGTATAAAAATCATTGTCTATGGATAAAACATCAAAATCCTATGTGTGTGTGTGTCACTACCCCTGATTTTTTTTAAATAATTACTTTGATCAATTCAGTCAAATGTATACAGGCAATGACTCATTTCAATTTAAGTATGAAAAGGGCATAATTCACATGTCTATTTTGAATATTTCTTGCTTCATGTATTGTTTTCATTCATTATTACAGTTATCCATTGGTCAAGGCAAACCATATTACTTGGCACATACCATGTTGTAACCGGAGGCTTTGTACAGTCCCGGTTAGTTTAAGATCACTTTACATCTGTATAGCAACCCCTGGCTGTAGTAGTAAAATGATTCATTTGCTGAAGAATGTATTATCTTTGCCATATAGTATAATTAATTCATAGCATATCATACGGCTGAAGGTTCATTTCAATATTTACATATTTTTTAGGCAAGTTTATTTGTATAGCACATTTCATACACTATGGCAATTCAAAGTGCTTTAGAAAGGAATAAAAGCTCTGGGTTAATGCTGGACTTCAGATGACCTACAGGAGGAGTGCAATATAAGATGACTTGACCTTCAACGACCCCTCAGAGAAGCTAGTCAGTTCTAAAACTGTAGACATACATGTAACGTGGTGTAATGTGAAAAGTAAGACGGATTAGCCTTTGGCAATTCTTAAGACAGTCTTAATGCGGTGACTGTGTTTATGAGTTACAAAACAGTGTTTCAGCTGTAAGTTACAGCTGAAATACTGTTTTAGCATATAAATAATGTAGAATCTTAATGTCGAAACGGTTTATCAGTCAGTCAGTCACCTTTATACAATAATAGTTTGTTTCAAAGCAGCTTTACAGTAAAATGATTCAATGATGCAAACAGAGTTCAATTCTACTGCTAGCAGCTTTCAAAAGACAATGCCATTGAATATCATATCAGAGAAAAATCCTTTAGAGAATGATATTAGCATCCTTATTTTCTCTTAATATTGTGTATTATGTACATCCCTTGACAATTTAGATTGATCGTGATTTACAGAAGTTGAGATGATCTTTGATGATCTACAAATCACCTCAACTAGAAGAGTTATTGAGTTGCACACACAATGCATAAACATTTGAATGTGCTTTTGAGGTTCTTAGAACAATTCATGCTTAGCCTTGTCAAAGTTTGGATGTATTAAATAGTTATTATAATACAATTAAATAGAGGATGTGCTCTAGTAGGATGTGCTCCTGAAATAACAGAGCAATAAAGCCTGTCATATCTGTCCTCTTATGTCAGATTCTTAAATTGAATCAACACATGTATGTAGCCTATGCTATTACCAATCAAATTATATCAGTATCAACAAAATCCACCCAAAATATTAAATCTCATAATATACTCACCCTCAAGCCAAGGTGTATATGACTTTCTTCTTTCAGCCAAACACAATCGGAGTTATATTTAAAAATATCCGGGCTCTTCCAAGCTTTCTTTAAAATGGGAGTGAATGGTAGGCCTACATTTGAAGTAAAAAAAAAAAAGCAGATCCATCCATCATAAAAGTGATCCATATGGTTCCAGGGGTGTAATGAAGCCCTTTTGAAGGGAAGTGATGCGTTTTTGTAAGAAAAATGTCCATATTTATAAGTTAATAAACTATAATAACTGAACTAAACCCTCAACGGAGCTGTTTAAAGTAGTCACATGATCACCGATAAATTGGATTATGTTGTTCACCACTAGGGACCAACTTTACAATGCCGATCAACTGATTATCTGAAAAATGAACGAATTTATAGGCTCCAGCTTTTTACAATCAAACGAAAACTGCAAAGATAGATTTGTATAATCAATAACTCACCTCTTGCTATTGCAAATGCATAAATCCTCTTTTCAAGGCAGTGAAGAGATTCAAAGGAAAACACATGGGCCAATTTTTTTTAAATAGCCTATACTTATAGGATTTTAGATAACATTTTATTTCAACATATATTGAATGTTTCAGAATAGTTGATTGTATTTTAGCAGTAGCATGCTGCACCACACTAGTAAAGTAGCCTATGTGGACTATTATAGAAAACATTTCCAACGCAGTAGAATAATTGTAACTTAATATATATTGAAGTACATATATTTTTCAGTGCAACTAATAGGTTGCACAAAAGTATCAGAAGTACATGCAACGATGTTAAATGTTTACATTTACAATACAACAGTTCCATAATACATCAAGTACACACAATTGTGTATGAAATATGAAGTCTTAAGTAGGCTATATTACTTTCATAATGCTTTAAATGCACTTCTCACAAGTGAGGAACAAGAAGGCACAGTGGAATATTTCATTGAAATGGCACATTATCTGAGGAAATAAAATAATATGCATAATCCAGAGCAGTGATAAATCTTACATAAATATCATGCAGAGCTTAAAGAAATTAACACCATTATTAATCAGGTTTATTTTTTGTTTGTCTCTTAACATTTGTTTAAAATACATGTACAGAGCAGATTAATCAGTATTAACAGATAAAATATTGATCCTGATATAATGAAAAATCATGTAGGCCTATCCCAGAATTACAAAGTTTTATTTGTATTCATGTTCAATATAAGCAATATGTTACCTACTTAATATCAATTTAAAATCATCTTCTCTTCAAAATGGACTTTACAAATAAGTAGCCACACATGTAATACATAAATGTAAATCAAGGCTAAAGGTTACAGCTTTAAAGATGAACAGCACAGCTATGGGAAAAAGCTTTAGCAACACTTGCTTTGTTTTTTAAAGGCACATAAACCTCTATGCATAATGCTACAAGACACGGCATATCTGCATGTTTGAGGAGAACAATGAGATTTAATGCTTCTTGTGACTTGTTCATTTAGCTGTGCTTTCCTTTCTTAGAAATACAAGGTCCAGCTGTGAGGAAATAAGACCTGTCAAATATTCACAAAGCTGTAGGTGATTAAATAACATTTAAACAGGAATGCCTTCACATGTTGAAGTATTTAAAGATCATATTACAATATTTATAAACCAAATAAAGAGGTAAACAGAGTCCAGCATGGCTTTTTTTTAGTCCTTAAAGTTTTAAAGAGCATAAATAGCTAAACAAGCAAGCACATTTAAAGCACTGTTAGACCACACAATATTTTTGTCATTAAACTGACAAGTTGTCAACCCTTTTTAACATTATTCGATCACTATAAATATTACATTTGGAATCATGAATATATATATTCTGAGGTGCTTTTCTGACTGCTTGTCTTCAGTCAGCACACACAAAAATACGTTCAGGACATTTAAGTACTTACTAAAAACATTTCAACTGCACAGTTATATTTTCTGTATTATTTCCTAGCGAGTTTAATACGATCATTTACAGATATCCTGAAGTGAGTTTTACTGAAATGTGCTTTGTCTATTAACCATAGCAAGCTGCTGTATATGTCAATAGTGTTAAAATATTGTCCAGATCAAAGCTGTATATTAAGCACTGAGATGGCGTTCTTCTCCCTAAACCTCAACTACACTCTTAAATATAATGGTTCCAAAGGAGTGTTTGCAGCGAGGCAATAGAAGAAAGAACCATTTTTGTTTCCTCAAAGAATCTTTCAGTGATCAGTTCTTAAAATAACACTTTTTTTTCCTAACGTGAAGAACATTTTAAAAACCTAAAGAACCTTTTGTGCAATGGAAAGATTTCTGGATGTTAGGGTTTGTTCACACTTGCAGTTCAGTTCTCTTGGTTCGGACCAAAAAAACCATTTAGTCCTGGTCCGCTTAGCATTCACATTGGCATTTTAAAGCAACACCATGGAACTTTTCCTCTTCGGTCACCCTACTGGTTGGAAACGAAATTGTCCATTACCGCTGTCGTAAATAATTTAGCCTACCGTCGCACGAACGCTCGCTGTTTATCCAGCACCGGCTTTAGAATGAACGATGTCCACAGACAAGGTAGAGTATGTTACATGAGTTCATGAAAGGATGATTATTGCGACAACAGAAACGAAGAAAAACGAAATAATGACTATTGTAGCGCTTGACGTAAAGCAGTCGAATTTTGTAGTTATTTTTGTGGTCGGGTTACTACCCGCACCCCTAAGTTCTGTAGTGCCAGTAAAAGCGATACAGACCCCGTCAGGCTATGGCAGAAGTGCCTTTCACCCTGTTACGACTTGATGAACCACTGATAAGATTTTGGAAACATTATTTTAAGGTAAAAAATGTTACATAGTGTTGCTTTAACACCAAACATAAACACACTCGACCTAAAGGCATAGGGATACGTTCAAAACCTGATTGGTTGGCTTTTATTGCATTTATTTCGCGACGGAACTTACTGAATATCCAAACCAATGTGTGCTAGGCTAAATGCGTTTGTTGTATGTGTGTAGCGTACATATGATGGTATTTTGACCAGCTGAGAACTCGTGAAGAGCTTATTAAATGAGTAAAGGAGTCAGAACAGTGGCTGGAATCGCTCCGTCACACACACAAATGAACATCGGACACTTTCTGTTCCTGTACCGAACTGTGATGGGCAACATCGTGACTATGATGAGCAAAAAAACAGGTATGCTTGATCTGTCCTTTTTTATAATAAACGGACGAATAACGAATAATAAACGAAATAAAGGTTTTGGGTTCGTTTACATGTCTTTGATCCGCTCATTTAATTTAGATGCGGACCGAGACCCATCTTTTCAGGGGTCTCGGTCTACTTGTTTGGTGCGCACCTGGATTCAGTCAGCAGCGTTCACACTCATTCAAATGAATCGTACTAACAGAGCAATCGCACATGACTTTTTTATCGAACCAAACATGCCAAGTGTGAACATACCCTTGAAGGTTCTTAAATAGAACCTTAGATGCCAATAAAGAACACACATCAGCAGGAATTACACCTGTAACCAATATATATACCAAGGATAATTATCATCATTTATTCACCCTCATGTCATTCAGACCCAGTAGTATGTCTTTTGCCATGATAGGATGGATGGTGAAGCTCCAAAAGTTTGATTAGTAGTCCATGGAGGATTATTTTTTTAATTGAAGGGAATATTATTAGATTGTTTAGAGTTTGGTCTCTTTATCACACAAATCATATGGCTTCAGAAGACTTACATATAGCACAGAAGTCATATGGACTACTTGATATGACTAATGATATTTTATTTACCATTGTTTTTTGGAGCTTATCAAGTAGGCATCCCCTTTCAAATTATGGATAAAAGAAGATTGGACATTCTGCCCAACTTCTGGAAGAAAGTAAGGCATAATACATGCAATAACGTGAGGGCGATCACTTTGGGGTGAATTAAGAGCCCTAAAAATCAAGCACAATGAAAAATGACAGATCATCAGAGCAAAAGTCATCCGCCTCAGCCAGTTATATTCAAAAACAAAAGGGCTGAATCTCATTTAAAGTTGGATACTGGAATGGGACATTGAAGTGAAGTTAATGTCGGGCTGTACATAGACTGCAGAGGAGATGGACCTGCATGGTTAAAAATCCAGTTCTTCATCGTCCATGTGAAAATGGCTCGAGGGACCGAGGAGCGGCTGGCTGGAGCAGCAGGTACTCTGAGTGTTCAGACTTTCTGTTGAGCCAGACAATCCTACACAAACGACAGACACCGCAGTTTAAAAAAAACAAAAAGTACTCTACACCAGTGGTTCCCAACCCTGATCCTGGAATACTGAACACCAACACTGCACATTGTGGATGTCTCCCTTATCTGAAACCCATCTGAGGTCTTGCGAGTCTTTACTAATGAGAGATATGATTAGATAGACATGTAAAGGTACATTTACACGTCAAACTAAAAAGGGATCCACGAAAACGACTAAAAACGTTGTATTATGCTGCCAGGCCAGTAGTTGGCGATGTCACTTTGTAAAGAAACACAACACGCCTATAGACTGAACACGTAACACGCATGCACTTGATGTCAACGTTGTCACAAATTCGCGTTTTTGCAGTTTACACGGAGACAATAACAGTATCGTTTTCAAAAACGTGCACTTTTGCACTTTTTCAGGCCCCTAAAATGCCGCTGTCGTGTAAATGAGCGGCCAAAACACATAAGAAGTTTCCGATTTTAGTTGAAAATGCCCCTAAAATCTGCTGTGCTGGTGTACTCCGGGACCAGGGTTGGGAACCACTGTTCTTCACTAATATCTAAACATAAAATAACATTTAACATGTCGAAGTTTATTAAAAATGTAAATTGTAATGAGCAACAATCTGATGATCAATTAAACCAGTAAAACTGAGAAACTTTTTGTGCAGCATAGGTTTGCATGGCACTGAGAACAAGAAGAGAAGAGATTTAAGAACACAGAAGCCTACATACCAGTTACTCTTCCATACCAATAGAGCAGGAATCAGGACCTAGAGCTGCCCAGAGCAAGACCACGAGAGCAGACAGGAAGGCAGGGGAAGGAAGTCGAAGAAATAAATGGCACACAGGTTAGATAAGCTGAATGACTGAGAGCCAGAAACAGAGCGTTTGTCGATTCGCAAAAGAGTAAGAACAAACAGTGTTGTTTGATGAGAGCACGCAAACTCGAGGCTATAGCGTTTCTGTGAACCACACACTCAAAGCAGGCTCTTGTTTCCAGATGCACTCACCAGTGAGGGACAGGTCTCCAGGTGGGTCACTATCAGTTTTGGTAAAGCTGCTGTGCTCGCTGCTACAGTCATTCATGGCCTCTTCCTCCAAATTCAGTCCATCCTCTGCACAGATTCACAAAAAACAGAAACAAAAGCTGTAATTGCACAAAAGCTTCTTCCATTGTTAGTAAAAATGTCTGTCTTTGATATAAATGAATACATGTTCGCCCAGTTGTTTTCAAAATATATGTAATATATACGCAGCCCTTCACAAATTTGAGGTCAGTACGATTTTTTCCTAAAGACATTTTGTGGGAAAACACAATAAATTAATAAAAATGTCTTTACTGTCACTTCGCTGGAACAATCCGTTATCTGCAAAAATCCATATGGGATGCGTCCATTAGAGTCTGCTGATATTATACAGTATGAGAGCGGCCTCTAGAGGCGAAATAAAAACTAACACTGAAGTCTCCTGGTATTTGTTTTGACGCGCTACACTGAGAGGGACACTTCAAAAATGGATTTAAAAGTTTTAAACAGACAAAGAAATGGCAAGTATACAGTACATGTTTTCATCTTATTATAAAGTAATTCATTTGTTGACTAGATGCGGCATTAGTAAAGGCTGAGAGGACGCTAACATTAGTAGTACCTCATGTGGTTAAAACAATGTGTTATTTTATTTTGTTATTTTGATTAGATAATCATCAAATGTTCTAAAATACAAGCTAATAAAATGGGAGAATATACATACAATATACATATGTATGGCCTTTGTGTAGATATTTAAAGATGGCCATCTGTAAGCATGACTGTTTGGAATTACATGAAATGGTAACATTAACTAAGGTTAATAAAAGTAGTGTTTTGTTGTTACATTTGTTAACTTAAACATTTACTAATAATCTTTTTAATTTTAAAGTTGTATCTCTTAAAATTAGTTAATGGTCTATGAACTAACGTGAATGGTTGAGGTATAATTAATATATTAATATTTATTTTAAAAAGTACAGTACATTTTCATGGTTCAGTACTGTTTTTTTAATTAAAAGTTCAGCATGTTGTGTGTTATGTTTGTTTTCATTCTGTATTAATTTTAAAAGCTATCGGTTGATTAATCTGTTATTGGCCAGCGTGGGCCCAACCTAGTTATTTGTAAAATCCACTATCTGTCGACCTCTAATTTTTATGTTCTAAAAGATTTCTATTTTGAAGAATTGCTGTTTTTTTTATTTCTATTCTTCAAATAATCCTGAAAAATGTATTATGGTTTACACAAAAATATTTAGCAGCAAAACAGTTTTGATAATTTTAATGATAAGAAATGTTTCTTGAGCATCAAATCATCACATTAGAGTGATTTCTGAAGGATCATGTGACACTGAAGACTGGAGAAATGCTAAAAGTTCGAAAACAGTTATTTTAAATTGTAATAATATTTCACAATTTTTTGTCAAATAAATGCACCTTTGGTGATCATAAGACTCAATATTTTATTTATGTTTTTATCTTACTGACACAAACCTTTGAACAGTAGTGTAAGTGTATTTGGTATTGTTCCACTGACAGATTATACTTGTTTTAACCATAACCTTAAATCAAGACTAACCCTATTTGGAGATTCCTGGATTAAAGTATAAAAAGTAAAATAAAAAAAAGTTAGTCCTGGTAATGTTGCAAAATGTACAATAAAACAGCAAAATGTAATAACTTGATCTTCCTCTGACACTATCCTGCCTTTCATTTTCAGCTGATTTCAGTTTCAATCACCTGACATTAAATCTGCTGTAATGTTGAGGGGAAAATAATCAGACTGGATCTTTTTTAATCTTTCTTTTTTTCAAAATATGTAGCCACAGTGGCAAACAACATGACTGAACATGCCTCTATCATGAGTCCCAACAGGTTCAATACTTTGTGCTGTCAATAGATTTAAATCTATAAAAAATTGAATTATATGTTAAGCTCTCAAATAAATTCCAATTAATCACATTTTCATCAATATTTACTGACATTATTGTGATAAAAAGCCCTACATAATATGATAGACATGAGGCAATAAAGCATTTCTATGATTTCCAATCAGACAGTGATCTCCATCTGTTACTCACCATCTTCAGGAGACAATGAATCTGGGACGTCCTCCCCAGCCGTACCCTGAGAAAACAAAGACAGTGCAGAACATTAGAGTCTCATACCCATCATCAGGCAGGCCGTGTAGATGATGTCATACGGGCTGTGCTGCTGACCTCAGTGGGGGCGGGACTGCTGGACAGAAGCATGTGAGCTTGTGCATCAGACATCTCAGACAGTTTTTCTTCATCCTCCTCCTGAATCGGTGATGACGGAGAGCGTAGAGTGCTGCAAACACACAAACTGTCAAAACTACTGATGTGCACAGGTAACATGCCAACTACTATAAGTACAAATAATATTTGCTATTTTTACCTTGGCGTAGGGAACCATGAAACATCTTTCCCATTTCTCACCTAAACGCATTACTGAATGCACTGGGTGGCGCTGTGGATACGTGAAGCTGGTGTGTTTTAAGTACGGAAATGTTTATAACGTTATTGGTATATTTGGTTCTGGTTAGTCAAGTGTCACACATCCCACAGGATGAGTATCTGCTTTTATGGTGGAAAGTAGCAGCTCATGTTCTCAGAAAATGTGGACACTTACCAGAGCGGTGTCTGTGTCTCTGTAATCTCTGTGTCATCAGAGCACATTGCCTCCACCGCAGACTTATATATATATATATATATATATATATATATATCCACCGATAGCAAACCACAACCATCCAGAAAAGACTATTACAGATTCCGTTTCATGCCAACCTTGATATAATGCTGTAAATGGTGAATATTTAGTGGTAATATAGTGATTTTTCTGTCTATCAATATCAGCTCTCTCTGTTTAAATGAGAGCTGTCAGTTCATATTGCCCTACTAAGTTTATTTTGCACGTTAATTCTCACAATAAGTAAGAATTTTATTAGTTAAAAACATTTGATATCAACATTTGCATGATCACATGTTGTGATCGCAAACCAAAGAATGCCAAGAAGGGAAAACAAACAAATGCTGTTGTCAAGTAATCAAGGTTCTCAGTTTTATTTGTGTTAGAAGTCTCAACTAGGGCTGGGCGGTATATCGAGTTTGTACGATATATATTTTTTTTTTTAAATATGGAATAAGGCAGTACCGTTTATATCGATAAAGTAGTTTGATACGAGCACATCTGAAAAATAGCAGAGGATGCAGTGTGAGCTGCTGCAGTGAAAGTACAAAGTACAATTTCTCCTAAACATGACACAAGCTTATATTAAGCGCTTTAAAATAACTGGTAATATATAGTTAACAAGTTTAAAGCAGCTTTCCCAGTCAGATACTCTGACAGAGTTTAATGTGTTTGAGATGTGGTGCTTCTCTCAGTGCTTAACTTACATTTCACAGGAAAATAAATAGAGATTTTCTTTATCCAAATAGAAAAACGTAGAAAGTACCGAGATATATATCATATATCGCCATTTAACCCAAAAATATAGAGATGTTTTGGCCATATCGCCCAGTACTAGTCTCAACAAAATGATCTGAGAGCTGGAATGAGTCAACGCATGCATGCTTCCTGAGATACTAAGAATATTTTCCAAATTGCATTCACAGCAATGTCAACAGGATGTATAGAAAAGGGCAAATGGAGTCATTATTATGAAGTATGGAAAAGAGAAGCTCATGACCTCTCGCTGCGAGACATAGACCGGCCAAAACAGGAAGTTCCACTCTTGACTGGCCATTAGCCAGCCATTATTACACTGTCAGAAATTTAAAATGTCTCCGTGGCGAACAGGACGAGGTCGAGGGACGTGAGAGAACGGCACGAGGCCGGTGACGTGATTAATGATGAACGACACCCGTGAGACGCACCGGTCTCGTATCTCTCACGGAGGAGTAAAAGCGTAAAAGGAGGAGCGACGACTGTGAAGATCGAGAGAGGAACAGGCCTGAACCTGTGTTTTGTTTCTGTTTTGTGTGGCCAGCAGTCGCTGTGAGGGGCTGCTGGCTAATACTTTTATTTTGTCTTTATTTATTTTATTAAAAGTGTTGAATGTCCCCGGCTCCCACTTCCTTCTTCCCATAACATCTGAACCTCGTCCTGCTCGCCACAGTCTCACTTGAGATGAGCCAAAGGTATTATTTTATTCATTGTTAAAGATGCCATGAAATAGTTTGACAAGTGCTGTTTTCCTTCCTGTGTTAATGCGTTTCCTGTGTTAATGAGTTTCCTGTTTCTGAAAAAAACAGGACGTTTGGACATATAGACAGACTCAACAGCAAAGGGATATTCTCTTTCAAAGAAAGAAATCTTGATTAGGCTAAAATCTTTGAAAATGCAAATTTGTAAGTGTAGTGAAACTTGACTTGGATGTTCACATGACAATATGTTGTCAAATATACACTACTATTCAAGTTTTTTTTCTTTCTTTTTTTTAAAAAACGAATACCTTTATTCCGCAAGGGCACATTAAATTGATCAAGGCTTTTACATTAATTTTTTTATTTAAATTGTACATTCATTAAAACAATTTTGCATATTGCAACGGCTTGCAATAACGGGTCATGAACAAAAGACAATGAGAGAATCACTCACTGCTCTTGGCTGAATAACTTTTGTAGCTTTAATAAGAATCAGTATACATTTAATTCATACAGTAAAAACAAAGCAGTGTTTTATTTTTACATTTGATTATTCAGTTTTTATTGTTTAATAATCCTAATGTAGCATAGCCTGAACCTCTGAACCCAGTGGTTTACACTGATGTTAAAATAACAGTTCTTACGCTACAGTAAAACACTGATGATCTTTCAGAAGTTGTAGGGATGTTTTCTTGTCACAAAAAGAATGTGAAACACGTATGTAGGTTATATCATTTTAAATATATTTTAAAGATAATTTAAGTTTATTTTACACACTTTGAGCATTATTGTACCGCATATCGAATATCACATTATTTAATGAGTTATCGCATTTTTTTCAATATCGTGCAGCCCTAATATGTATGTATATATATATATATATATATATATATATACACACACACACATATACACATTTATATATATACACATATATTTGTTCTCTATATCTCTACTGCTGTATATATCGCATTATTTAAATTCTTTCTTCTTGTGTGCGTAAACATACTTGGCAAACAAAAGCTCATTCTGATACTTATTTCCATTTCAAACAAATGCTGTTCTTTTGAACTTTATATTCATTAAAGACTCATGGGAAAAGAATATGAAGAAGCACAACTGTTTTCAACATCGATAATAATAGAAAATGTTTCATGAACAGCAAATCATATTTGAAATGATTTATGAGGGAACATGTGACACTGAAGACTAGAGTAATGATGCTGAAAATTCAGCTTTGATCACAGGAAAAAATTACATTTTAACATATTAAAATAGAAAGTTATTTTAATTTGTAATAACATTTCACAATATTACTGTTTATAATGTATTTTTGAACAAATAAATGCCGCCTTGGTGAATCTTTTGAACTCTAGTGTACATATCCACACAAAGAGAAATAAATAGTATTTTAAGTTAAAGTCTAGCATGTTGTTAGATCCAATTGTTTGCATCCGAAAACAAAGCCTGATATAAACCACAGATGCAGCGGGTCGGATTTACCTGTCTGGTGACTTGCTGACTTTGCTCTTCTGTCCGCCACTATCTCCAGAGTGGTCAGGTGAACTGAGCTGCCGGCTCTCTCCACTCAGGCTCCCAGAGAAGTTGATCTCGTCATACAGAGGCGCAGATGGAATGCCGGGGGACACGCCACCAAGACCATTCAAAGCCTCCAGCAGGGAGATGGGCTCATAGCCAGGGGGAACGGAGTCTGAGCTCTGAGAGACCGGACAAAACAATGAGAATGAGAGAGAGTTACACCATGTTGTCTTGTAAAGAGACAATACAGATACATATGTGACATACCGAGTGCTCATCATGGTCCATGCTCTGCGCCAGCACTGGGCTGAAGGAAACAGGAGAAAGCGCTCCAGGCTTCTTTCTTACAGCTCGGATCTGAAGAAGAGCTCGAAACGCTGGAGAAAGACAAAAAGCTACTTCAGAATCTCAAAATATATGAAAATATATTTACATCTATACAGGTTTTCAGGGCTGTTACTCAAATGATACACAACTGCACTGTAGAAAATTATTTTTTGGTGTGACTTAAAGTAACCTGGTTGCCTTAAATTTTTGAGTTTATTGAAAAAATTGAGTTAATACAAAGAAAGATTTTCTTCTCTCTCTCTCTATTTCTTTGTATTAAAAGGGGACCTCACCGCTGGTAAAATGAGCTTTCACTAAAACACTAAAAATAAATGCAGATTTTTTTTTTTTATTCGTGCTGACTAGAGAAAACAGAGGGGAAAAAAGACTGCTGTGACGGGAAAAAAATGTAAAGAAACTGCCGTTATGACAGTTCCGGCCAATACCCCAAAGCAAAACGCTGTTGCCATAGTAGGGCTGGGCGATATGGCCAAAAAGTCATATCTCGATATTTTTTGGTTAAATGGCGATATACGATATATATCTCGGTACTTTCTACGTTCTTCTATTTGGATAAAGAAAATGTATTTATTTAAAAAAAAAAATGTTATTTCACATCCTGCTCAATGATATCCAAACAATGTTGATATTGAAGGATATGGAAACAAATAGGGAATGTATTGTAGGCTATGCAATATATTATGTGCAAAAAGGTGGTTAAAATCACATTACATTCTAACATTACAAACTAAAAACAAAATAATGCTTTTTTTTTTTTTTAAATGACTAAAGGCTAAACTAAAAATGAAAATAAAAACAAAAGCAGAAACTAATTATATTAGCCTGCATTTGATTACCCCATTATACTGGTCACTTTCATAAAAATATACTTGTAGGTTTGAAATTCCACATATGGCATATTTATTGTCTCCAACAACAACTATTTTAGTAATATGTATTTTAGTCAGAATTATTGGGCTACAATTCTACTATTCTATTGTGCTACATCTGTTTGGCGCGCATATGCGCGGCGGCGCTCATTCACGGAAGATTGAATTTTAGCGGAGATTCATTTGCAGAAGCTCGTCCTCTCCTGACAGTGAAATGGACATTTTTTTTTATTTGTTTGAACATTTACAGATGGAGAATATACCTGTGAAATGTAAGTTAAGCACTGAGGAAAGCACCACATCTCAAACGCATTAAACAGCGCATATATTTATCTGTCAGTCAGCAACTGGATCTGTCAGAGCATCTGACAGGGAAAGCTGCTTTAAACTTGTTAACTATCTTACCAGTTATTTTGAAGCGCTTAATAAGCTTGTGTCATGTTTAGGAAAAATTTTACTATGTACTTTTACTGCAGGAGCTCACACTGCGTACTCCACTATTTTTCAGATGTGTTTGTATCAAACTACTGTATCGATATAAACGGTATTGCCTCATTCCATATCGTGGGAAAAAAAAATATCGATATATTGTACAAACTCGATATACCGCCCAGCCCTATGCCATAGTGTTCCATTTTTACCATAATGCTGTTAAAAACAGTAGACAAAGTATGATAAAATTTTCAGTGATATTACAATACCCTTACAATAACCATTTTCTCTGTCGATCCGACTGTCTGTGGGTGGGGATACAAAAATGCGCAAGTATAATCTGTAGTTTTCACGAAAGCCCTGGCACTGTCAAAAGTCTGGCGGACATTTGCTGCCAAACAAACATGAATTTCTCAGTCCAGGTAACACGAAGAACAAGTAAACATTGAGCATTTATATCCTACCTACTTTGTATCAATACAAAGTGGGTTGAAAATCAGCCAAGTTACAACTTAACTCAAATTTTTAGTTTCAATGAACTAGAAATTTGAAAGCAACCAGATAACTACTTTAAGTTAAACCAACAAATTGATTTTTACAGTGTGTGGGACTGTTAACAGCAGTTACATACGTAGTCGGCAGATCGGGCAATTGTTGGCCTGGTAGCGTAGAGTATCAGCGCAGGAGTTACACAGACACAAGTGCCTACAGGGCAAAATCAGAGTGTCTCGCAAATCCGAAAGACACACCACACACTCATTGCTGTTGTCACTGTTTTCTTCATCAGATGGCTGGGGAGAAAATCATAATGAGATTTTTCAATAATAATAATAATAATAATAATAATACAGACTTATATAAATATATGGAAAATTTAATGAACAGCAACAACCATCTTTTCACCTTTGTCTCTTGATTGTTCTTGTTCTCAATTCCATAAATCTCCTGTAACAAGTAACTAACGCGATCCACCTATAGTGTAAAGGTAAGTATTTAGAAAAAAGCACTATGAACATTACTATCTATATTTTGTACTTAATGTTAAAAACAGGACAAAGTGTACATCTTTAGGACTCACTATTTGTTTCTGCTTCAAAGGTTTCACTGAGAAACTGCCATCAATATGCTGTAAATTAAAAACAAACATCAGAAATACACAACTACTACATATAACCTCTTCAGAGATTATGAATAATATGACATCAAATTCAGCTCACTCTTTCGAATGCTGCCAGCAGTACATGCGCATGTCCCAAACAATCTGAAATAGACAATTACCATTAAAAATGCACATTCGTGACAGCACTAAACAGACACACTGGTTGGTTTTTTTTTTTTTTTTAATATTTGGGGAACACCAAGCTCTATAAGCACAAGAGTAGAGTAATTAAATCACATATCTTCCATGTTCAACTTTTTTGGTCTCAACCAGTCACAAGTATCAGCAGTGTAGTGTCAAAGAGATTTTGATACTAAGAAAAAATCCTTGAATCTTTTACACTCTATACAAACTATATAGAAGTCATGACAACATACCATCTCCTTCATCAACCACAGCCTGAATCACCATGGGAAAAACACCTCTGTCCAAATCAAAGTTGAGCTAAAAAAGAAAAAAAGGAAGAGTAAAGTCAGGTCAAACACTTTACATTCAAGTCAGTCACTTTCATTTTATTGGATTTGCATGGTCGTGTTCTTCATTGCTTGTAAACTAATAATACAAAGAGTTCAAATCAATCTCTTAGAGGCCAGTATGGATTTGACTATCAGAGGAGATTGATTGACAGCACTAAACTAGACTGATGGTACTTACATCTTCTTCCTTCCATTCAGATAAATCAATCTTGAAGGCTGGCAGGGTAAACTGCTGGCTAACCCCTCTTTTGTAATATACAGTTTCAGAGACGAACGCAGGGGTTTTGGGGCTGTATCTTCAGAACAAATATATACTGTTAGTGCACAAATATACCAAAAAAATACTTTTTTCATATAACACCATTTCAGAGAGTTCAAATTCTAATAACTAAAACATTTATAGAAGTTTTTCACATTTTGGGTGTATTCACACCTGCCTTGTTTGGTTCGATTGAATCGAACTCTAGTTCGTTTACCCCCTTGGTGCGGACCTTTTGGGCAGGTGTGAATACAGCAATCGAACTCGGGTGCGGACCAAACAACCGAACCGAGACCCAGCTGAAGAGGTGGTCTCGGTACGGTTCCAAACGAACTCTGGTACGGTTCGTTTCCGGTGTGAACATGAACCGACCCAATTGCAAGAAAGCACTGCGCCTTTGAGTTGACAGGCTTCCGTAGTCGGAGTTGCGTTATGGGAAAGTGATCTGTTGTAGCCTACTACATTCCATTCTGGTGCGCTGTCTGGCCACACGTTACTGTTGCTCATCTTTCTGCGCGTCGTGTGTGCATCATTGGAATGGAATGAATTAATGAATGAGTGACAGGGCTCTAAAGTGTCACGCATTGAGCGTGACAGTCACTCATTTGGGTCTTTTGTCACGCTCTCCCGCCACACATTGTATTTCTCACGCTGAAAAACTATTAGTAATATATTTAATATGCCGCAGCGCCCAAAACTCTGGCCGCGCCGCTCTCACTGTGGAACCGGCAGGAATCAAGCGCGTCTCCTCTGGTGTTGTTAGCCAATCAGAAAATAGCACTATTGTATCTGGATAAGATTTAACGCAACAACCAATGACACCGCGTCGGCACGACACACGTGTGGTTTTGTTTACAAATTTTGGTTCACTTGCAAAAAGAGCAGTGTGAAAGCGAACCGTACCAAAAAAAATATATATAATAATAATTATTTGGTCCGGACCAAAGCAAGTGAACTATCGGACTTTCCTGGTGTGAATACACCCTTAAATGCATTTTCTCTGTAGCTCAATTGGCTCCAATGACTGATTGTTGACTGTAATTTCTTAGCTTTTGGATATACATAGCTTTGAAAAATGAACGTTCAAAATAAAACAAAGACAAGTGTACAAAGCCATAAAAAACAACCATTATTTAAAGGGTTAGTTCACCCAAAAAATGAAAATTCTGTCATCATTTACTCTCCCTCCAAACCAATAAGACTTTCATTCATCTTCAGACAACAAATGAAGATATTTTAATGAAATCTGAGAGATTTCTGTCCCCGAGAGAAATCTTCATAAAAAGATAATTTAAATCAAGCATGTAGAGTCAGGGCCAGCAAGGCCTTTTCTGGTGGCCTAAACACTATCATAATCACTGCCTTTCACTTTAATATATTTTTTCCATGAATGAGTATTAAATATTCCTAATAGTCCATTCTCTTAATTTCATAGCTTTTCTCTTTGTTGCGCTGCTTCCAGTAGTCTATATTTATTTTAGCGCTTTTATCCAATCATATTTCAGTCATCATGTGTTGCCAGGGTCAAAGAAATCTGCCTTGAGGCCTTCAGAATCGATAGTGCGGGCGCCTGTAGCTTAAAATGAATGGCAATGAAACCATGCTTTAAATGCTTAAACCAATCAGAGAATCAGTCAGATTTAATCAGCCAATCAGATTTCGATTTTCCACCCATCTAGCAGGCATTAATAATGGCCTTACTATCGCTGGTAGTCAGAGCTAGCAATCCGCATCTGTAGCGAACTGCATAAGCTAAAATATATTCCTGTAGATTTAAGAGTTTTTCAACCCACAAATGAATGTTTCTTTCCCTCCTCGAGCCCTTAGCAGGTCCAAACCTACTGGAAAAAAATCCCTTATTCAGCCTTATCCAGCTAACGCAGAGTCACTGAACACTGTTCGATCTGTCCGGGTAATAACAGAACTGACTGTAACGTATGCCATGATTGATTTTTTATAGGCAAAAGTCCCGCTGATCTCACTGATTTCATTGAAAAATCTGTGTGAGAGCATGGGGCAGCTGTACAGTCATGTTTTGTAGTGACTGTCCCTGTGTCCACTGCTTCTGTCAAGCAGACACCGAGTCTCAGCCCTAAAGTGAAATAAAACTTATGCCAGAAATACGACGGGGCTGACTCGACTTTCAGCATTTGCCTCGACAGAAATGACTTCTTGTTGGAACTGAAACGCACAGATAACCTGTAGAACAGAGTAATTGAAGTATTTTTCTCTCTACTCTGCTTTTTCTGAACTCACCGCATTAACCCAATAACTGCTGGTGCAAAATAAAAACAGCAATTACACAACAATTATGGAGAGTCTGTGCGCTGCTACACTATTAAAAGTTATCAATTCTGTTAGGAAACCACTGAAGGTCTAGGTGTGAAATGCACGGCCGCCACTGGTTTATATGTTAATAACAGCCTAAATTAAATCAGTTCATCATATAAAATGAAGGTGTCTCTTCAGAAGACTTGGATTAAACCGCTCAATTCATGTGGATTTATTTTATGATCTCTTTATGGACATTTTGAACAGTCACAGTTTTGGGTGAATAGACTTTCAATGGAGGGACAGAAATCTCTAAAGTTTCATTAAAAATATCTTCATTTGTGTTTCGAAGATGAACTTAAGTCTTATGGGTTTGGAATGGCATGAGGGTGAGTAATTAATGAACTGCCCATTTAACACAAATACGTATAAATAATATGAACTTCAATATTGTATAATTACTTGAACACTGATAATAAACTGTAATGGCATTTTTTTTTAGAAACTATATCAAAGAACGGTTGTGAATATACTGTTTACTTAATACGAGAACACTGATTTACATGGATAATGGGAATTCACCCTCTCTATTTTCTAAATGCATGTTATAGATCTTATTGTAAAACATACATCCATGCATTCGTGTCTTCTTTAATAAAAGATTTTGACCTTGTAATGTTTAATCAAACATTAATCTGTTGTTTCCGACTTCTCTCTGGTGATGTATGCAGGACTTCTCCAATCATTTAGTCCGATAAACTCTCGTTCATCTGCCTCCACTTTTGCAAGCAACAGCCAATCGGATATACAGTACGTCACAATACATAAGAAAAGATCTGTCACTACCTCCGTTTTATCGTGACTTTAAACATTTGTAACTGTACAACGGAAGTCCTTACATGGCCATCCCATTGGAAAACTCCTCAAAAGCCTGGCAGTAGATGGTGATGGCCACTCGTGCATCCGAGTCAAAGGTGAACTCCACTCCATATAAGGCCCTTGGTTTTACTCCTTCATCAGTAGGAGTATCAGTATCATCTTTATACCTATAATCACACAAATTCACACAATTACATAAATAATCAAGCACGTAAATCAATAACAGAATAAAAGTCACTACAAAGCAGCACTAACTGAGATCATTTGTTCTCAGGTGGTCAATGATTTGGTCATTCATATTCCTGAAACAGTACCTGACCAATCGTAATGAGTCTTTTCTGATGTTGACAAGACTTCTCAAAGTCTTGACTGGCTCATGGGGTGCTGGAGTAACATAGGGAAACTGTGGCAGGTACCAAAACAATACAGAAAGAAATCATTAATATTTTATTAATATATTTTATAAGATGCTACAGTTACAAAAGAGATCAGAAGCACTGCAAAACAAGACAATATTCAGCTAACAGATGGATGGCTTTTTTTTGTACCTGCACTGGGCGGTTACCAAGAAAGTTGAGATCCATGTTCTCCCCGAAAAGGTAACCCTCTGGATGAGGGGTGTCAAACTTCTCTCCTCCCATGAAAAAGTGGCTGGCAAAATAGTTTCCTTAGGAATGGAAAACAGCAATTAGCCAATCTGACACCTCTAACTAAACAGCATAACACCTTGGCATCATTTGTCATTTTGGAGAGTAGGCTACTTATTTGTCTCATATCATTACGATTTTTGACCTAGTCATTTAAATGGTTTGTCGACAGTAGATTTTATACAGAATATTTTAAGAAAATATGCTTATCAATCCATCAGAGATAAGTGCTTACAAAACATACGCAGATAAATGCCACCTTGTATCACCCTTACCTGATTTTGGAGGATATCTGTAGGCTGAATTAGCCTGGATGTCGATGTCCTCAACACCAGCGATTCTTCGACTAAGAATTGAACCCATTTCTCCAACACAGCCCGATCAGAACAAATAGGCAGTTGTTAAAGTGTAAGTTACACAACACTAGCACGACTGTTAAAGTCAGCTAACGTAACCAGCTAGCTAGCCGCGTAATAACAGCAACCGCTCCGAACCGACCGAAGTGTTTAAATGAACATGACACGAGTTTGATCGACACTTCTTTTCTTCTTTTCTTCTGAGTCGGATCAGACGCGTCTCCTACAGTCGTATTATGTGATGTTCAGTGCAGTCAGCTGGATCAGTTTTGACACTTGGCTAACTGACTAGCAAGACAGCGCCTAGCTAGTTAGTTCGCCTGTCACGAACGGATTCTCAATAAAACAAGGTCTGAACGGGTACATCGAAAAGTAAAGGTAAATTCTGATAGACAAGAAAAAAAGACCGTTTGGTGTTTCCTTGAAATAATAGCAGCTTCTTCGTGAAAATACAACACAAGGAAATCCGAGATCGTTGTTGCGAGGCGATCCCGCGAGGGTTGTAGCGTATCGCCACGTGATTGGCTGAACTCGTCACGAGAAATATATGCTCGTCCAATCCCAAGCTTCGCTGACCATGAGAAGTCTGTTTTCATCTAGTCGAGAGAACACACGCTTTGTTTGTGGATCTCACACTGGCATAGATGATCATATATTTTTGGTAATCGCAATATCTATACAAATCTACAAATATTTATATTATCTGAATTGTTCAGTGGTCAAAATATAATCGAATCTCACTTGTTATTATCTATTTATTAAAAAACGATATATTATTGTATCTTGTTTTATTGTGGGCTCGGTATATTTATTATCATACACTACCGGTCAAAAGTTGGGAAACATTAAGGTTTTTTAATGTTTTTAAAAGAAGTCTTTTAATCTTACTAAGGCTGCATTTATTTGATCAAAAATACATTACATTTTAAAATATATTACAACAGAAACCAGGTCATTTTAAATAATATTTCACACATTCACAGTATTACTTTCTGTACTGTATTGTTGATCAAATAAATGCAGTCTTGTGATTAAGAGGCTACATTCAAAACCATTTTCTTTTTAAAACTTAACGTTTCCAAACTTTTGACCAGTAGTATAATTAATAATTAGTATGATGTTCGCTGACCCTAATTGGTTGTAATACAATTAAGAAAGCTTAATGTAATGTGCGTTTGTAAGAATTTAAAATAAATTTCATATCCATGCTTGTCTTGTTATTATTTATATTGAGTCCATCGAGCTATCATTTGCATACTTGCCTACAAATCCCAGAGTTCATTTTATCTGAGAATCCTGCGCTCACTGCGGTTGTCCGACAGGGGGCGCTAAGTGCGACGCTTCAACTCACAACATTTTCTGTTTCTAGCCGACAAGTTGATGTTCGAGTGGAGCGTTTTTGAAAAACTGCAAGCTGTAACTTTAAACAGACGAAATAACACAGCTTTCTTAAATGGGTATGGACGAACTAAGGCATCAAGTTATGATAAATCAGTTTGTTCTTACAGCCGGATGTGCGGCAGATCAAGCAAAACAGCTTCTACAAGCTTCACACTGGCAGTTTGAGGTATGTTTGTTTGTTGGGGCAAATAACAGAAAATTGAATGTCATGTTGCACAGTAATATCTATACAAATCACTATAATTAACCCTTCATTTATTTGACGTAGTTTGAAACAATGCGAGACAAGCTCACTGCAACAGACAGCAAAACAAGCCAACAAATGGGACAATCAAATACTTTAGAAAGAATTTTAAACGGGATATTTCGCTGGCTTCAGCGAAATAAATAAATAAAATGTATGTTCAAAGCCCTACAATGCTTTGCTTGCTTTCTCACGTGTTTATGAATTACTGATAACTATTTTATCTTGTTGCAGACTGCACTCAGTACTTTTTTCCAAGAGGCTAATATTCCTTACAGCCATCAAATGGTGAGTGTGTGTGTATATATATATATATTTTTTGTTGCTTTTGTTATTGTGTCTGGATAGTTTTTAAAACCTGTTATGATGACTTCCGCCATGTTGAAACCACGAGTCAGACAAAAATAAACACAGGCTGGCATGTTTTCTCGCGAGGGCTACATTTATGTCGTTTAAAACTCACAATTTGATCTTTTTTTGAGCGCGTATAGTCTCTCGTAGGTGGTTAATTAAATATGTAAATATTTAAGATGATAAAATAATCTGGACTCATGGGAGTTGAGATTTTGTAAACGTGTCCAAATTTGTGGGGGAGGGCGTTTCCAGGAAACCGAGAGAGCACGCGCTTGACACGGAGCTGTTTACGCCGTTACTATAACAATACAAATTATAACGGTACGTTAGGAACGCGCGGTGTTCAAACCATCACGGGCTTAAAAACACGTTTTATAAATATTTAGCAGATATCGTAAATTAAAGGAATTTGTTTGGAATTACTCAGAAGTAGACTAGTACTACCGGTCACATGCAAAGCGAATCAAAGTCAGTTAACCCTTGGTAAGCACCTAATTTGCCTCTTACTTTCAAGTGCGCTTAAAATGTTTGCCCTTTAAAATGGTTTACTCTAACATTAGATACAATTAAATAGTATTATGATCCACAGCCACATGAGATGAAGACTTATCAGAAAAGGCTGTTTTATTCTACAGGGAGCGGGTCGCACCCTTATGGGCCCTGCCATGGTGCCGTCACCAGTCTCATACATGCATTTGACGGCCTTTATAATTGCTAACAGCAAAATAATAATGCATTTGCCTCACAAACAGCTCTCAATGTGCTTTACAATATGTAAATGTGAAAGTACATCTAAACAAACAAACCAAAGGATATGACAACAAGAGAAAAAAACCCCAATCAAATCAGATTCTGATTATAGTGAAAGGGAATGTTGTGCAATGTCAGTTTTGGGGGACATGTGCATGTTTCTGTTTGCTTAAAATGTTTTGGGTGCCCAAGGCTGCAAGCAGATAGATGAATTCTGAATGATCTGTGTGTGACAGGAAAGCCGAGATGATTTACATTTTCGGATGACGGTATTGTTTGAGTGAGCAATTCATAGAAATAGCCTTTACATGTATACAGGTTTCAGTTTAAAAGTCCTACTGTACTAGTTGTAATAGCTCAACTGTAAGGGTGTCCCAGTGTGAACAATCTTTGGTCCAGTTGATGGAACTGTCACTTGACTGCTGATATTCACCAGCTGATCTTTTTCACATTCTTTACAAAATGTTTGTCAGACATAGTAACTTTTGAATGACTTTCAATGGAGAAATGTGCTTTTTGACCATATACTGGTGTATATATGCACCATCCACCCACAAGTGCATAAACTAAAACCCAAACCATAGCGAATATTTGTATTTGAAACCCCTATTCTATTTTTTTTGCGTTAATGATCAACTGACTGTGTCATTCCACTACAAACCTACTTACCAAATAAATGCTATTAATTTGCATTGAAATTATGATGTTAGAATAAAGATATTGTGGTGTGATGTGAGAAACTAGCATTATTTAGAAAATCAGTTATACTTGGTTGGTAAAAAAAAAAATGTTATTTGAAAAGTCTCATACTCTCCCAGGCTTCATTTATTTGATTTAAAAAAAATAGTAATATTGTGAAATATTATTAACATTTAAAATAAATGATTTCTATTGTAATATATTTTAAAATGTAATGTATTTTTGTGATTTCAAAACTGAGTTTTTAGTATCATTTCTCCAGTCACATGATCCTTCAAAAATCACTCTAATATGATGATTTGATGCTCAAGAAACATTTATTATTATTATCAATGTTGAAAACAGTTGTGCTGCTTAATAATTTTGTGGAAGCTGTGATGCCTTTTTTTCAACTGTCTTTGATGAGAATAGAAAGTTTTAAAGAACAGCTTTTATTTAAAAAATACTGTCACTTTTGAATGGTAGTCTATAGGCCTAAAGTTTAACACTCATTACAAAACAATATTTGATTTTGAACCGTGTTGGGATTGACCAACCAGAGTAAGGTATTCCTGAGAGCCATATTATACACAGAAGTAATTTCAAAAGAATTTAAAACATAGAGAATATAGTTTGTATATTGTTAATAAAATATGCAAATGTGTCAGAAGCCCCAAAAAAGGCTTTAATTCTTTAAATTCTAGTGTGTTTTAAACAGCAGCACAACATGGAGCACTTCATAGGATATGTCTGGTGTTTATTTAGGCATGGTGGCCAATCATTATTAAATCAACTCCAAAGGTCTACAACCTCGGTCACTCACCACAACATTTCCGAGACTTCCTACTTCCTTAATTCTAAGAAAATGATTTCCATTCAGTGGACAAAGCTGTAAAAATGTACTTTATGTAACTGACTCTTGTGTGTCGAATGCTGCATTAACTCTACCAGTTTTAAAGTCAGCATGATATCAAAATGTACAATTCTTACAGAATGTTGCAGTGTTCATTATAAATGATTAAGTTGGTTCTGTCTTTGTTTCCAGATGTGCACTCCAGCCAACACACCAGCAACTCCCCCCAACTTCCCAGATGCCCTAGCTATGTTTTCTCATCTTAAAGCATCAGAGAGCTTCGGCAACAGCAGTCCCATCTCTCCTATGGCTACATCACCAGCTCCTCACACCAACTGGGCCATGAGCCCTCCGGCGACCCCTGGCCTGCAGGGCCGATGGACTCCGGGTCAGCTCGTGCCGCAGACGGTCTCTCCAGGCTGGCCCGTAGCTGTGACTCAGCAAGCCTCCGCTGAGCATAATATTATTGTCATGGAGGCCGAGAGATAGACTGCTTGAACTAGCCATCACATCTTACAGGAAGAGGAGGATGGACCTTCCTCTGGATGGTTTCAGCAGTTGTGGATGTAAAACTGAATTGAAGTGAACATTATGGGAGATCGGCGGTGGTGGAACAGCATATGTCCTCTCCTCTGATGTCACTGGAGATCTGGGACTCTTTTACAAAAGCTTTATTTTTTTTGCCAAAAAGATGGACAGAAAGAGCAATTATGTAGCATATTCACAGATAACCTCAGACAAATGAATGTGTTACTAAATATTGTTGATTTCATCAGTTCTCAAGTTATACTGAATACTCTGTTTTGCACTGTTTATTCAACCTGCAGTGGATCTATGGTTCAAGTTACTCACTGCCATGTCATTCCAAACCTGTATGACTTTGTTAAATTAGACACTATTGACTTGTTTTTTATGGACAAAAACAGTTTAAATGTTCTTCCAAATATCTTTTATGTTCTACAGATGAAAGTCATACGGGTTTAAGATAACTATAACAAAGATATAGTTTTAAAAATTCACACTATAACAGCACAGAGAAACAACGTCGTTGGAATCACTTTCAGAATGATTTTTCCAGTGGATGAATGATAAAAACAATGACAGCCAATCAGAGTCCAGATCTTGAGCATTTAAAGCAGCAGATAACAAAACTGCAGCGCACTCTTAGAATAAACAGAACAAAATCATTGGCTGGTGTGGATGCTAATATAGCTTATCTTTATAGTTATCGTTCTTAATGTAAACGAGCCTTTAGAATGAAAAGAGTTAATGATTACAGAATTCATTTTTGAGGGAACTGTCCCTTTAATTGACAGGTTTACTGAAGCAATCATATTATATTTTGGACTGGTCTGTAATTATTGACTGACTTATGACTCTTTGATGAATTGAATTGGTATTTTGTATTAAAAAAAATAATGCAATAGGAAGTGTTTCATACCCAGAATGTTAAATTCTCTGGTTCTACTCACCACTTACAGCACAATTGTCTTTTTTATCATGAACCCCTATTTTAATATATAAAACGAGATTATATTCCTCCTCTTTCTTTTGACAGATCTTCCCCCTGCAACTGTGTTCACACTGCCTCCACAATATTTGTGGACTGTGATGGTTGTCATGTCCTGTTTTTGTGTGTGTGTGTTTTAAATAAATATTGTATATATTGCAAAACACGTGGTGTTTATGTTAGCGTTGTAAAATATTTACGTCTGTTTTTCTGGTCTGTTTTCCTTATAGTGTAATTGGGGTCACTTCATGTATGACCTTTTATACCATGGTAAATTATTACACAGACCCAGAGGTAACTTTAATTCAGCAAACAATCAATCGGACTCAAGTTCCATATATCCATTTATAGGTTTTGAGGGCCAACAAAACCGCCAGCGTTTCTAGGCAGTTGATATGCAACCGTCCCTTTATACTCATCCAAGAGCCAGAGGCCGGTTTGCCCTCGCACAGAGCACTCCAACCTGTGTTGGAGGCATCTGTCATGACCACCATCCTTCTTGAGACTATCCCCAAGCTTACCCCTGACTCGAAGAGGCTGGGTTTTATCCAACTGGCCAGGGCCGTGGTGCAACCGTGGTCCACCCTGATATGAAGATGGCCTGAGTGCCATGCCTGGGGAGGAACCTGTGGTTTCAGCCAGTACTGCAGAGGGCGCATTTGAAGCATACCCAGTGGAAGTACTGATGACGCAGAGGCCATGAGGCCTAGCATCCTCTGAAAGGTTCTGATGGGGCGCTTGGTTCCCACAACTGAACGAGCTCGCGAGTCGCTGAATAGCCGAAATGCGCTCGTCTGACACCCACGCCCTCATTTGAGCCAGGTCTATAACTGCACCCAGGAAGGAGATCCTCTGACTGGGAAGTAGAGAGCTCTTGGCTGTTTATTCTGAGTCCCAGGCATTCTAAATGGCAGAGGAGCACAGATCTGTGAGAGTTCAGTTCCGTCTCTGACTGGGCCAGAATGAGCCAGTCTTCAAAGTAGTTCAAGATGCGCATTCCCTTCTGTCTCAAGGGAGAAAGTGTGTTGGGCCAGAGGCAGCCTGAATGGCAGTACTGTATACTGGTAAGCCACCCCTTCGAATGCGAATCTCAAAAACTGTCTGTGACCGGGGGTTATTTGGATATGAAAGTATGCATCTTTCAGATCCACTGAGAAGAACCAATCCCCAGGGCGAACTAGCGTGAGGATTTGTTTCAGGGTTAACATCTTGAAAGGCCGTTTCATAAGGGCTTTGTTCAGATGTCTGAGATCTAGGATGGGCCTGAGGCCACCATCCTTTTTGGGAACAAGGAAGTAGTGGCTGTAGAAGCCTGACTCGCTTTGGGCTGGAGGCACTGCCTCTATCGCCCCTTTTTCCAGTAAACTCATTACTTCGGTGCGGAAGTTGTGAGAGACGTTGCTCTTCACCGAAGTGTCGACTATGCCCGCGAAGCGTGGTGGATTGCGAGCGAATTGGAGCGAGTAGCCTTGTTCTACCGTGTTCATAATCCATCGTGACACACCAGGGATGGCTTTGTCGCTCAGTAAAACCATCCACAGCAGGGCCGAAGAGACAAGTGGAGGAAATAGATGAGTCAAGGAAGGTGGTTCTATCCGCGTCCTTGATCTCTGTCAAGTTCAACCACAAGTGGCGCTCCAGCACGACTAAACTGGCCATGGCCCTCTCAATGAGTTTGGTGTCCAGTCCAGCTCTGGAATCACTGTGTTGTGTAGACGGCAAGGGGGCGGGGTCTTCCACAGAGCCCAACAAATCCTCAGTGTCCGAAGTTGCCAATGACAGAGAGTCATCGTGAGGATCCTCCTCGGATCCGCCGAATGAGACAAGGCCGCTTGCATCATACGAGGGGCGCTGGTCCGAACGGGAGAACAGCACAGGTGAACTCTCTCCATGTGGAGACTGTGAGGCACGCGGGGTCAGAGCCGACGTGAGCTCACTAGTCTCCATATACTCACCCTTCTGACTACGCCGTTTTTTCCTTCGAGGCTCGAGAGGAAAATGAAATGGGAGAGCATGAGGAGCAAAGACGCGCTCTGAGACGAACGCCATCCGAGAGCAGAGAGATGAGAGCGGCCTATTCTTGCAGAGAGAGCAGCTCAGTCAGAGACTGTGTCTGTCCTTGTCATGCAGAGGGCCTCTGCATTTGTCTCAGCCGTGGTGCGACATTTGAAGCAACGCAGCTGCTCTTTTAGAAAAATACCACCTGAAATCAGCTCGCCGGAGAGCGCTGGTCAAAGCGCTGGATCTGGATACAGTCTGCTTGCTTGCTTGCTGTTCCGCTGCTTGGCCCTGCTCATCACGGCGAGGAAGGCGAAAGCTTGAAGTTGAGCAGTTCTGCGAGGTTCGTAGATTGTTGCCGAAGGAGAAAAATCTAAATCTATGGTGAAATCGAGCATCTTTTATAGGCAGATGCCCTGCCCATTCTGGCGAGCTCTGCGCTCAGTTCGGTGGGCTTTGCACCGATTGGTTCGCGCAGTTACGCCGCTCTGCCATAGGTTTGTGCAGTTACCACTGACCAGCTGATAGTGTGCAAGTAGTCCCTGCACTGTTATGGCTGTGCAGTAGCACTGCATTATTATAAAAAAGTCTTCAGTATTCGGAGAAAAAATAAGTTTTCCCCTATAGCGTATAGCTATGCAATACGACTGACCATTTGAAAGGGAACCGCTGGTGGTGAGGACGCTAAAATAGTTCTCTTTAGTTATTTTTTATTTATCTTGCTTGGTGTGAACCAGCCTTAAATGTAAAAAAATAAAGAAAAAGCCTAATTGAGGATTAGTTTATGAGGTAGGCTAATTTTAACTGTAACTAAAAGTTTGGACAGGTTTTAAAAAAATACAATGGGATTTAATAATGCAACTGGCATGAACGTGATTTGCTACTTGCCAGTCCTACAAAAACGAACTTCGTCAAGATTTCAGAGTCATTGAGTTCACGAGCATATTGGTGACCTCAGTTCATACACACGAACTAAAAGACACAAAACTTAAAGGGATAGATCACACAAAAATGGTAATTTACACATGATTTATTCACCCTCAAGCATCCTAGGCGTATATGAAATTCTTCTTTCAGACGAATACATTCGGAGTTATATTTAAAAATGTCCTGGCTCTTCCAAGCTTTATATAATGGCTGTTTCAGTTTTGAAGTCCATCAAAAGTGCATCCATCCATGATAAAACATGGCTGTACCAGTTTACAACATGGCTCTGGGGGGTTAATAAAGGCCTTCTGAATCGGAGCAATGCATTTGTGTAAGAAAAATATCCATAACTACCCTCCGGTAGACGGCCGTACGCATCGATTTACGGTGCAAGAGTGACCCTTGACCTGACGCATGACGTAATGATAAACGTGGAAGCGCAGAGGATAGAGCAAAACAAAACACCAGTTACTGTCCGTGTAATTTTATGTAAGTGTAATTTATCATACAATTAGCGATATATGAACATGACTCTTTTGGCTTCCAAACAATCGGCCCCCGGGTTTTGAGTTCAAATATTTCTGCAGCTTTGATTTTTGTTGACAAAAATTATGCCTCATTTGACAAATTTCTCCACGGTCAACACACTGCTCCTTTGGCTTAATGGGGTCGCTCACCGGACGAGAAGGTGTGCTGCGATTCGAGTCCGGTAGTCTCAGTACCTGCCCTTATAAAAAGCATGCTTTGAGAAAAAAGCATGCACTTTCTGTAAAGCTGCTTTGAGACAATGTGCATTGTGAAAAGCTCTATACAAATAAATTTGAATTGAATTGAATTGAATAAAACCAAATTTAATGTATTCAGCATTGTATTTACTCACACACTTCGAAGCTTTTACTTGCACAGGTTTGTCTCCCACATCTGCTTTTCTTTTCAGAAAACCATACATATTACAAATAACAGTGACGTAATGTTACTATATCTGATCGAACAAACGTTCAGTCTGACGTTGTGACGTGATTGGTGTTGCGATATTTAAACATGAATTCGCTTTTAGATAATGCATCTTGACTTGAGTGTCTGTGATCATATTCATAAGAATAATTAGAAAATAACAAGATTTGTCAAATAAAAAAATAAATAAAAATTAATTTGGGAGTAGTCTACCACTGCCTACATGGCCCACTATAGGCCCACCGGTTTAGAATCACTGCAGTAATCCGTTTCATTTTCGGAAGGTGCTATGATGGGAATATGCGTGTCATCATCATCAATGCATCCAACCACATTGGAAATCCTAAATAATGTAACTCCCTATGAATTAACACAGCCCCCTCATCTACAGAATCCTGTATAAAAGGACATGCCATTTTGTCACTTTAAAGTTGGCTACATGATGACAATATGAACAATGAATAAATGTACCGTTACTGCAAAAAATGCTTTTCTTACTCAGTATTTTTGTCTTGTTGTTTCCAGTCAAAATATCTAAAAAAAAATCTTAAATCAAGATTAATTTTCTACATAAGGAAATTACAAAGTATTTAGTCTTGTTACACAATTTTATTAACATCATACAAATACAGTTTTTACAGTCATACAGTAATTTATGCACATTTTAATTATCAGGTGTAGTCAGTTTGAAATAGTGAAATAAATTATGAAAGATATTTACACACCAGGAACACGTTTCCCATTATGGGAAGACCCAACAGTCTAAATCACAACATAAATATTAATACATGCTATCAAGGTCCAAGTACTACTAGAGTGGATAAAGTGCATTTTAATGACACTTGAAGTTAAATCAAATTTTACCTTCAGCACATTTCAGTGATACCTAAAATACAATAGAAGCCTGAGTTACAGGTACTTTGTCATTAAAAGTAATTTGAAGTATGTCTTCAGCATACTTTTCCAGCTCTATCCCACTCAAAGTGGTATTTCAAGTCAGTTCACTAGTGTAATAGCGTAAGCTTCTGTTGTTGTACGTCACACGCATCACACACATGACCAGCGTCGGCCAATAGTGAGCCTACGTGTGACGTATCTCTACGCAATCACACTAAGTTAACTGACTAGAGGCACACAGAGAAGGAAATGAATAGTTGTAAAACTCGTTGTTTTTGTTTGTTTTTGCGCACAAAAAGTATTCTCGTCGCTTGTTAAACTTAAGATTGAGCCACTGTAGTCACTTGGACTATTTTAACGATGTCTTTAATTACTTTTCGGGGCAGGCATGTTTCAATCCCTGAAGAAGCCTATGGAGGAGTGATCCAGCTCTCAGATTTCATCAAAAATATCTTAATTCGTGTTCAGAAGATGAACGAAGGTCTCACGAGGTTGGAACAACATGAGGGTGAGTAAATACTGACAGAATTTTCATTTTTGGGTGAACTAACGTTAACCCTTTAAGTCTAGTCCCAGACTAAAGTGCAAGTTTGAGCTGTTGAAAGACACTTGCACTAGAATATCTTAGTATATGTTAGTGCCATCGTTTTGTCTCAAAATGCACACCAGTAATGTTTTTTTATAGGGTATGTTTATAAAAGCTAATTAAATGCCCTAATTAAACTAAGGCCTGGTAGCTATTTCATATGCAAAGCCGTCAGCCAATCACAGCAGTAGGCATTTAAACTGAAGTTCCTAAACAGCCATGCGGGTGTACAAGTTTTAAACAAACAATCCTTTCAATGCACGTTAGGCAAGGCAAGGCAAGGCAAGTTTATTTATATAGCACATTTCATACACAACGGCAATTCAAAGTGCGTTACATAGAAGAAATTAAAATAATCAAAAGAAATCAGAATAATTAAAACCATTTAGAATAAAAGATAAAATACAGAAATAATCAAAAGAAATCAGAATAATTAAAACATAAAATACAGTACAATCAGTCGGACGAACAGTGGTACAGTGCTCATTCAGTAAATGCACAGCTAAACAGAAATGTTTTGAGTCTGGATTTGAATGTGACTACTGTAGGAGCACATCTGATCTCTTCTGGAAGCTAGTTCAGCTGCGGCTGGCATAGTAGCTAAAAGCGGACTCGCCATGCTTAGAGTGAACACTTGGTATTTCTAGCTGACGTGATCCTAATGATCTGAGTGATCTGTTGGGTTTATATTCAATGAGCATATCTGCAATGTATTGAGGACCTAGGCCATTGAATGATTTATATACCAGTAATAATACTTTGAAATCAATCCTATATGTAAATGGCAGCCAGTGTAAAGACCTGAGGACTGGTGTGATGTGTTCATATTTTCTGGTTCTGCTCAGAATCCTAGCAGCAGCGTTCTGTATGAGCTGCAACTATCCCAGAAAGCCCGACCCAGTTTTCCAGCCTGTCGAGAAGTATGTTGTGATCGACAGTGTCAAATGCAGCACTGAGGTCGAGTAGTTCCAGCACTGATAATTTGCTTGTATCAGTATTTAAGCGAATATCGTTTATTATGTTTATGAGCGCTGTCTCTGTGCTGTGGTCGGAAACCAGATTGAAAATTGTCAAAGTATCCATTTGAGCTTAAGAATTTGTTCAGCTGATTGAAGACAACTTTTTCAATGATCTTGCCTATGAAAGGAAGATTTGAGATCGGTCTATAGTTGTTTAATATGGTCTTATCCAGATTGCTCTTTTTCAGGAGGGGCTTGACAACTGCAGTTTTCAGGGAGTTCGGAAAACTCCCAGAGAGAAGTGAGGCATTTACCACTTCTAGGAGATCTGCTTCTAAGCTAAACACATTTTTGAAAAAAAGATGTGGGAAGTGCGTCAAGGGGGCAGGTTGATGTTTTAAGGTGCTGTACAGTTTCTTCCAAATTTTTGC
Organism: Siphateles boraxobius; assembly: GCF_051911475.1. Taxonomy (NCBI): domain Eukaryota; kingdom Metazoa; phylum Chordata; class Actinopteri; order Cypriniformes; family Leuciscidae; genus Siphateles; species Siphateles boraxobius. The sequence goes on from NW_027509193.1 coordinate 30,324,178, forward strand.
CATCAATTGCTTCGAAATCAGACATGGTGACTACTTTCTCAGGCTGTTGTCTGATCTGTCTGACCCCAGCGCAACTCAAGGATGAGCTGATCACCTGTCTGATATTATTGATTTTCTCAGAGAAGAAAGAAGCAAACTCACTGCACTTTCTCACTGAGAGCATTTCACTGTGAATCTGGCTAGGGGGCTTTGTCAGTCTCTCTAGAGTAGCAAAAAGAGTGCGTGTGTTATTTATATTGCTGTTATATTACATTAGAGGATTAGCTATGCCTTTGTCATTGTTTTGATTTGGTATATTTATTTTTGTATAATTTTTAACGCGTTTGAATGTGTCTTTGTAATGTATGCACCACTGTGGAAAATAATTTCCTCTTTGAGGACAAATAAATAAATGATTATCTTATTAAAAGAATAATCCATAATAATCAAGTTTTTCACAATCTCCATCAAATGACAGCATTCGGGGAATCCCTGCGTTTGAATTTCGCATAAAAGACCAATGCCAATGCCACAGCCACAGCCACCCCCACGATGGATAAAATAATAGCCCAGAGTCTGGTTCTGTCTGTGGGAGAAATGACATGAATGATTTTAGATGAATCCATCAACAGTTTCAACAAAAGAAGCGTGACTCTGGTATTACAGCACACACACACCAGCAGCCGTCCTGGAGCGGCTCGGCAGGAACACAACACCAGTGTACGGGAGACTACAAGACACTATTGTTGCCCTATTCCTCATTTTGTGTTAGATAAAATAGCCTGATGAATGATTAAATGCAAAATGCAAATGCAAATAAAAACCCAAAAAGAATAAAGTTTGGGATAAATAAATACTGAGAATTTAATATAACCAACTTGCTAAAATGTCACAAACGCATTCTTGTTTCCTTCCTCATAGTAAGGGTTTTCCATTTCAAATGGAAAAGATTTTTAATAATATTGTAGTCTGTAAAACCAACAGAAAGCTGTTTAATTTTTTTTCTGGTTGCTCCTCCTCCTAAATAAAACGCTTATATAAATTACACTAGCAGAATTTTAACATACACATAAACCTAGGCTACTCTGTATCAGAAGATCTCATTGTTACTGTGATACACTTTTACAAGTGCCCCCCTCGTCCTCCCTACATGCTTTTTCATATATTTAGCTGTTTGTGAATTTAAAAGGTCTGCAAAGATCAAAGTGCAAGAAAATTATGTTAATGTAAATGAAAGAATCGATTTTGAACTGCCAAAACGAGTCGTCAGTAATTTCAGTCTCACTTCCTGCTCAAACCTATGTTTGTAACACATTTGCATAAATCCAGCCTATGGTCTTCATTTGCTGCCTGCAAACATCTACTTTGACCAACCCTCAAACACTGTAGTCTGGAAGGTTTTTGAAATGGGTTGTTGGTTAAATGTCTGAAATAAGGTCTACTTTTCATCAGAACTTCAATAATTTAGCTCAATATAATTTCAATAAAAAATAGAAGTTATAAACCCTTGTCATTTTTTTTAATCTTTTGCTTTTTTCGAAAAAATGCAGTTGCTAACAAGTGGTAAAACGGGACTACAGACGTTGTCATCGGGACATTAAACAATTACACCAAACTACTTAAACTCATCTACTCACTATAGTCTGCTTGTCATCCTACCTGTGTCACAAACAAAGATTTGTTGAAAGCTGTGACTGTGGTGTAGTTTATTTATAGCGTTTATGTTTAGCTTTTTACTTCTGGTGATTGTATTGAGGCTTCAAAATTCATAAAATTTTGTTTATTTGTGAAGATTTTCATGCTTCATGATTATTCATTAGTGTTTATTCAGAACTGACCTGTAGATTTGAGGATGAACACTTTGCTGTCTTTTCCCTGAGAGTTTGTGGCGGTGCACGTGTAGTTTCCTGAACTGAGCGTGGAGGACAGAAGCACTGGGGAGTCGATCGTCTCTTTCTGATGTTTTGAGCTCCATGAGTATGTAGGAGCCGGGTTTGCCTTCACTGTACAGTTTAGTGTGACCTCATTGGTTTTACTGATGGTCTCTGTTGAACTGGAGTGTTTTGGTTTATCTGAGGAGGACAGAGGAACATTTCTCAGCACAACAACACCATTATGAGCAGCTCTTATTAATAGATCAGTAAAATCCTTGTATCTATGTTAATTCACTTCATAATATAAAAATCCTTCACACTAGTAGGCCCTTCAGAAAATATTAACTTAATTAAACTAAATCAAATTACAAGCTTAGGAACACTTAAACCTACGGTAAACTTCAACATTGAGATGATCTGATGTGACATTAGGAGGAGGTCGAGGTCCTTCTTCTCCCAGTTCCAGCTTTGCTTCACACCAGTACTGAGCTCCATCATCAGCTCTGTCTGGACGGATCTGGAGTTTAGATGTTTTACTGACTGGAGTTATGATGGTGTCAGTGAAGAAGGTTTGATTCACCAGAGTCTGTCCTTTGTACCAGTTGACAGTGAGATTCTGAACAGGAGCCACTTTGAGAACGTCACACTGGAGCTCATACTGGTTTCCCTCCATCATCGGTCCGTTGTGATTCACAGTGCTGATGGACACACTGTCTGGAGTCTCTGTGGAGGAAGATTTACACACTGATATCTGCAGTCTTGAATGTATAGTAGACATTTCTGAGAATGAAAATATAAAAATATCAATAGCAGAGAAACTCACTGTAAATAGTCACTGGGAGAGTCACTGTACACTGTGTCTTATTATAGTTTAGGTAGCAGAATGGCTCCATATCCCATTCTGTCAGTTCTGACACTCTCCATGTGATCAGACCGTTTTTGCTCATGGGCATTGCTCCCTCACTGGCTTCCCATCCCATTCCTGTATGCAGAACAGAAGTGCTGCAGTTGACTGAGACAGGACCGCCGTACTTCACAATAACTCTCTGTGGGTTGAGCTGAACTGGACATTCATCATCAGCATGTGTACCTGTTTAAACACATTGAAGAATTCAGAATAATAGCATACATAATGGCAGGTATTATATACTTGACAGACTGAACATTGATAAGCAACTATCACATTTTGACTGGTTGATAAAATTACTGGTCTGGATTATTGGTCAGGATCTGGTATTTTATTGTGTTTATTGACCAACTATGCAAGACAAAGCTATTGTAGAAGACAATCAGTCTATAACTGTTTATGACTGTTTAAAAACAAAGAAGCAAATCAATTATTTTCATCTTGGCATTAAAGGCACAGTATGGAAATTTCGCCCCTAGAGGTCACTTATTCAAAACAATAACAGAGGTGTGGCTTGACGACACGCGTAAACACACGTGGAATCATGGGAGTGTCGTCTTCAACTCCATAGCTGATGGAAAGCAATACATGACTCAGGCAGAAATCGTGTTCATGGGTGAGCTAATGTATTCAAGTTTTTTTAACATTACTGTGGTATGAAGCAGGGTGAGGCCGAGAGCCTAGGACATTTTACGTCGTTGTTTTTATTATGCTGCACTCGGCCGCGCCTCCTTCATTTTGTAGTTTGTTTATTTTACAATAAACTTTATTTGACAAATTAAGATTGTGGGGTAACGCAGGACTATAAACAATCCTAATAAAAATACATTGAGTGTGTTAAAAGTTATGTTATAACATTACTCTGTGCGTTCACTCGGTGGCTGGTATTGGACACTTGTTGCACACTGCAGTAAACTGCAGTAAATATTAGAATATTAATAAAACTGGATGACTTGTGTTGCTAAATGCTATGTAATTAATTTTTATAATTGTAATTAATATTGTATGGTAGAGAAAATGCTGTATTACTGTTGCTACAAAAAAAAGCTCTTTCTGATAATGCTATGTTAGCCACTTTACAAAATAGTGTTGTCTCCATGAGGCATGGTACAAATATGTTACTTGTGGTAAATCAAGAACAAAAGACATTCAAATAATAAGCTATATGAGCTTATGTTGAGCTATATAACAATTAGTTTTCTGTTGTTAAAGGTGTCCAAACAGTTGCTCACCTGTCCAATAAAACACATATTATAATAAAGTGTCTTTGGTGTTTCCATGGTTTCTATGGAAGTAAAACCGGAAAACGAGGATAATTCAGATATGACGTCATTGACAGGTGTCCCAAAGACATGGGCCGTTACACTCCTATTGTTACACTGGTTAAAATTGCTGATTTCTCTGGATGTAAACATTTGGAATAATGTATGTACACAAGTCAAAAAATATAACACTGTGCTAGTGGTTTTGGGGTATTTTAATTTTATACTATGCCTTTAAACTAAGAAACTTCTTAAACTAAGAATCTTTTTTGACCTGTGGCCTACTCTATGGACGCAATAATATATATTTTTAAACTGTGTAGCCTACAATGGGATTACATTATTCTACTCATTCTTCAACCATTGAACCTTAAAAGTACATTTAAAAGTGTAAATGCATCAACAAGGTATGGCTAATTTCAACAGACTATGAATAACCCCAAAAGCGTGAATCTTTCCACAGCAAAATCGGACGGTTAAATATCACTGTGGTATAGTTTTGAATGAGGGATCTGAGGTTTTCAGACATAAATGAACGGTTCCAGATCGGATCTAGTCTGGATCCGCACTCCTTATCTGTTCCGGATCCGTTGCGCTGTGCAAGTGGACTCCGTTCCGGAACTTGATACCTCCGTGGCAGATCCGTTCTGGAGTCAGTTTGCTATCTTGGCTATTTATCTGGCGGATCAGCTTTATTTTGTAAGGCATCCTTATTGAAATGATTCGTTTCAGCAGAGAATGTCTAATAAGGAAATTCAAAGGTAATATTCTAAAGATGGCTGCGCGTTTGTTTCTCTGGTTAGCCTATCCAAATTTGCCAGATAATTCTCAAGCACAGGTCATACATCACGCTCACTGGTATAGCGTCTGTACAGTAATGTATCGGTAGAATAAAAAAGGGAGTCAATACAAACCTGTGAAAATCATAAACAATAAAACTGCAAAGAGATAAACAAGTCCAACGAAATATTGCAGCATATTAAAAGTGTTCAAGAAAAACGTCGACCGGACAAATGGCGCGCGGTTAAAAGGCCGCTGCATAAATAAAGAAAAAGCCTATCGCCCGACACTCTACTCAGATGAGTGACTGTCCAGTGGTTCCTCAAGCAAAACTCCACAAACCCCACCCAAATCACGGATATGTTTTTTTCACAGAAGCCATTCACGGTCACGCAGATCACACGGAAGGTTCCTCTCTCAGAACACAGTGGCTATCGCGAAAGAAGAATCTCATCATGCGCTGTTCTTTCTCGTGTAATGCCGTATGGGATTTGCCCCTAGGTTACTTTCGCTTTCGAACTCTTCTTCTTCACGTCTTTTTGGTGGTTCGCGCATTACTGCCACGTACGCCACCTACTGACTCGACCCAGAGACTCTAACCACTTCCCCACTTCCCATCTTCCCCCGCTCAATAAAAATCTATGCTTCAGCCAGCGCTGTGTGTTCAGCTCCTCTGGCTTGAAAAAAAACAACAACAATCTCCAATCCTATTAATTAAACCTGTGTTCTCCAAATATTTAAATAAAGCTTCTCTGTTATTACGTCTTTGTTCCGGGTTTAAAAAGAAGGCTACCTCAAATTAATATCAATCTCCTCTTCCTCTGAACCTCTTCTAATAACTTTTCTGTCATCTTTATACTTTTCCACAATACATGATGTCATGTTCTACCGTTTCGTTTTCTCCACACCATTCACATCGTCCTGTCGGATGCTTCCAGTTGGCATCCATAATGTTGCAATAATGCCACCTGCTGTTTCACTTAATTGTTTTCTCCTCCTGGCATTCATCATATAGTCCTGTCTGATGTTTTCCACATGAAGAGTTTTGTTTAGCTTGCAAGGTCCAATCCTCAGTCAATTTATTATGACTTGTTACTTCCTTTTATTTCCCTCTTCATGTACCATACCTGCTTTATTTTGGATCATATACAGATGTATCCCTTTAATTTCATAATCCCATTGCTGCTGTCATTTTTGCATTATCTTTTTCTCTTCTGCTTTTGGTTATTTAATTTGTTCGTCAACATGTTCTTTTGCCAGTCTACTTTATCATTCCCAGTATGCCCACACGCGCTGGTACCCACATGAATGTGATGTTTCTCCCTTGCTTATTCTTGAATTTCTAAATAAAATCTCATCAAGTAATTGATGGTTTCTATTTATATCAGACTTTATACTCATAAGGGCAGATACATAATCACTACATTAAAACTACATTAAAAAATTAGAACAAAATTATCCGCTGGTGTGGACGCTATATAGCTTATCTTTATAGTTATCATATAATGTAAACAAGCCATTAGAATGTAAAGAGTTAATGATGACAGAATTCATTTTTGAGTGAACTGTCCCTTTAATTGACAGGTTTGCTGCAGCAATCATATTATATTTTGCCCTGGTCTGTAATTATTGTATGATTGTGATGAATTGAATTGGTATTTTGTATAAAAAATAATGCAATAGGAAGTGTTTCATACCCCGAATGTATGTAATATATTCCTACTATTTCTTCTGATAGATAATCTGCCTCCACAATATTTGTGGAATGTTATTGTTATAATTTCCTAATTATTTTGTGTGTGTGTTTGTGTGTTTGTGTGTGTGTGTGTGTGTGTGTGTGTGTGTGTGTGTGTGTGTGTGTGTGTGTGTGTGTGTGTGTGTGTGTGTGTGTGTGTGTGTGTGTGTATGTGTGTGTGTGTGTGTGTGTGTGTGTGTGGGTGTGTGTTTGTGTGTGTGCGTTTAATATTTTATTAAACACTATTTAAACGTGTTTTTATTAAACATGATTAATATTTTAATAATATTTATTAAATAATAAATACATATTGTATATGTTGCAAAACACTTTGTGGTGGTGTTCATGTTGGCATGGTAAAATAGTTTACATCTGTTTTTCTGGTCTGTTTTCCTTATAGTGTAATTGGGGTCACTTCATGTAAGACCTTTGTATCCTTTTATACCATGGTAAATTACACAGACCCAGAGGTAACTTTAATTCAGCAAACAATCAATCCGACTCAAGTTCCATATATTGACCATAATTACATAGATTTTAAGCTCACATATTTTTATCCTTATGTCATTTCATAAGTCTAAATTGTGCCTTAAATTATGTACCTATTATATACTTAAAGTTGGTCATAAAAAATACGTAATATCAAAAATTATCTAAATTAATTCACAGAGATCCCACAGTGATTTACAGACCTGTAAAACATGGAAATTAATATCGGCTTAAAAATGTGTGGAAGTTTCTGTTCTGAATATCAGCTTTTCTAGTTTTTATCAGCTCTAAGTAATTTCAAATGTGCCTCCTTGTGATTGCAATCTCTATAAAAATTTATTAAAACTTTTTTTTTTTTTTAAAGGGGTGGTAAAACACAATTTCACTTTTCTAATTTTAGCTAGTGTGTAATGTTGCTGTTTGAGCATAAACAACATCTGCAAAGTTACAGCACTCAAAGTTCAAAGCAAAGGAAGATATTTGCTTTTAAAGAAATCAATTTCTAAGGACTACAGCAAACGGCCTGTTTTGGACTACACGACATTCCTCCAAGGTTGCTGACATCACTAACCCCACTAAACCCCTCCGAGAATACAAAATAAGGGGGCGAGGCCATTTTATATTGCGTTGGAGAAGAGTTGTTGTGGTATAGTAGGCTGTTGTTGCCGCGATGCCGTCGAAACGCTGGATTTCATCCGGACTGCAGGTCCACTTTGTTCAGCCTTCCTAGGGTCCCGGGAGTTAGGGATCAATGGTTAATTATTACCCAAATCTCGCTCTCTGTGCTGCACATTTTACGGAGGAAAGCTTCCACAATCTTGGCGAGTTCAATGCAGGATTCGCACAACGGCTGGTGCTGAAAGATGGAGCAGTTCCAACTTTAAGAACAGAAGCTGTTGTTTACGGGCCACAACCTGTAAGTATGATTTATTTTTCGTCGGTGTGTTTTCCTGTAATAGTTTGTATTGTTAATTGTACGTTTTAGCAAGGAAGTAAACAAATGACAACACTGTTTGGCTCTTCAAACCAGCTTGTTAAATGCTCATTCATACTTAACGTTATCCGACAAACACCTAACGTTACAAACTTTTTTTAAATCTCAACAGCGATCTTGGAATTAGTGTAATTATTCTTTGATTAGAGTTTTTATGTATTGTATCTACAGGCATGCTAAACATGGTTATGTGTTTGATTTGGCTACTGTAGTAAAGCCAATGTTTAGTGTTCGTTTTGGGTTAATAGTTCTGGCGAAAGATATTTGTCTACAATCGTTCTAAAAATACAAAAGTAACGGTGCCATACAGTCAGTAACGATCACTATAGATCCGCAGTCTTTACTAAAAAAAAATCCCTTTGAGGACTGTAGTATAATTTGTTAGACCGATTATATGAAATTCTTGTTTATGAAGCTTATTTTTCGTAATACTATAATAATTAGTACAATTATATTTAATTATCTAAAAATAATGAGACAACAAAAAACAAACCTTTCTGAAACGTCGTTTAACAGCCGTTCTTGAACCGGTTCTGCTCGATCATCTTCACTAACATTCTCTGGGTCCGATTTGGGCTCAAATTTGTATGGTTTTATTGATGGCATCGTTTATAATACAATATAATACAATATAATACCGGTAAAGGAATGGGGCGTGAAGTTTCCGGAAAACGTGCACTGGACGGTTAGCGAATCACAATACACTGGGCCAGCTAACCAATCTGAGCCCATTGTGTATTTTTGAGGGACTGGCTTCATAGAACCCGGAAACCATCAGACCGTTTTTACAAGGAGGGACAGAGCAGTGTAGAATAAAGGTAAAATACATCGACTGTAAAAAAAAGATGGACGACGCCCCTTCGCTCTCTTCCATTGGCGAGAAGTGAAGCCGCCATTGTCCCGATATGGCGCTGACATCTTGGGACTTGAGTCTGCGCAGTTGTGATTTCAGGACCAGACATGCGCAGTAGTGTGCAGGAAGCTAAAGCCGTGAAATCAACGCCCTGCCCTCACTCTCGCTGAATCAGTCGCAAGCACACGCCTCTGCTGCAGAACAACCCATTATGTCTGTGTGTGAAATAATTAATTATAGAAATTTAGATATTAAATTTAAAGCTCCAATCTCCTCAGTCCTCCAAAGATCCCGAAAAAAAGTCTGTTGTTGCCTCAGTGACTACTTTGCTCAGAGAACCTGTCAATCACAGCTGTCAATCATGACGCCACAGTGCCGTTTTTATAACATCAAATAACTAACTAAAAACAAACTTTTTAAAAAAACAAACACTCGAAATTACATCAGTTAAAACTACAGTAAATTACAGAAAGTATCTTTGTTAAAAAGATACGTGAAGTGTAATTTAATTGTTGTCTCACATCCCGTTGAATAACATGGGGAGGTGGGGTTTATGAGCTATACTAGGACAGGTCACCGGGGGGTGATCGAGACGCTTTGGCTTCACTTTTCAGGGCTTGTGCGGCACGCTTGGTAAAATATATGAAAAATAATGCAATTTTTTTAACAACGAAGCATGGACGTCTCTGGTTACTGGTGTAACCTATGTTCTCTGAATAGGGAACGTGACGCTGCGTAGCTTAAGACGCAGTGGGAACGTCCTCTAGGTGTGCCGATTGTCTGAAGCCCTTATAGAATCACGCCAATTCATTGGCTGATGGCGCGGGCGCTGCCCCGATGCTCTTGTGTCGCCATATTATATTAGCGCACGCACCATCTGCTCCTCAGATTTCTCTCCCGAAAAAGGAAGCTTGTCGGTAGCGCAAGGAGCTTGGCAGCGAACGCAGCGTCTTGTTCCCTATTCAGAGAACATAGGTTACACCAGCAACCAGAGACGTTCTCTTTCATAGGTTCACTCAATGCTGCGTAGCTTAACCTGGAGTCATGTCAAGATCCAAACTGTAGAATCTGACAAAAGTGTGCGGAGAGGACCAGCCTGCCGCTACACAAATGTCTTCCAGGAGGGCACCTCTAAAAAGTGCTTGAGAGGAAGCCATGCCTCTGTCGCCTCTGGTGGAATGTGCCCTGATGCTAAGAGGTGATGCCAGGCCGCGCACACCTCATATGCCAGTGAAATAGCCTCTGTAACCCAGTGGGAAATTCTCTGCTTTGATGCGGCAAGCCCGCGGCGGCCAGCACCAAACCATACCAAGAGCTGGTTAGATTTTCTCCAATCGCCAGAGCGATCCACATAAAACTTCAATGCTCGGACAGGGCAGAGCAAGTTAAGCTTCCTGTCCTCCTCAGAAACAAAAGGAGGAGGATGGAAAGAGTGAAGGTTAATAACCTGAGAGCGGAATGCTGTGGACAATACTTTGGGCACATATCCCGGTTTCGGTCTCAAAATCACCCTGACCAGACCAGGAGCGAAGTCTATACATGTCTTGCTAACAGAAAGAGCTTGCAAATCCCCCACCCGCTTCAATGAAGTCAAAGCTAACAAAAGAGTAACCTTGAGAGTCAGAATCCGCTCTGGAGCTGACTCTAAGGGCTCAAAGGGAGCCTCCGTTAAGTCCTCCAGGACGACAGACAGGTCCCAAGAGGAAATTCCAGGGGAGCGTACTGGTTTCAGGCGCCTAACCCCACGCATAAATGCTGAGAGTAACCTCAATTTACCCAGGGGGATCTCATCCGACTATCTATGAGCGGCAATAGCAGCAACATACACTCTCAGAGTAGTGGGGGCCGCTCCAGAAGCAAACTTCTCCTGTAGGAATTCCAGCACTGAACCAACTGGGCAGCTGACTGGGTCCGTAGCGTGTGTCGAGCACCACGATTCAAAAACCCTCCACTTGGAGGAATACAACCTCCTCGTGGAAGGGGCTCTCGCACTCGCAATGGTCTCCTGGACGTCAGCGGGAAGACCAAAGCTCAGAGCTAGCGGCCTCTGATGGGCCATACGCATAGCTTCCAAATGTCGGGACGAGGATGCCATATCCTGCCCTGAAGCTGGGACAGCAGATCCTCCCTGACCGGAATCTCCCAGGGGAGGAGCTCCAGAAGAGAAACCAGCTCCGAGAACCACGGCTGGGACGGCCAGAATGGGGCTATAAGTAGGAGACGGGCTCCGCTCTCCCTCACTCTGGACAGAACTGCCTGGATCAAATTGACAGGCAGGAATGCATAAAGTTTCCGCACCGGCCATGGGTGGGCGAATACATCTATCCCCAATGGCGCTGGGGGGCTCAGGGAGAACCAAAGTGGGCATTGGGACGACTCCTGTGATGCAAAGAGGTCCACTTCTGCTTTTCCAAACACTTCCCAAATCAGTGCTACTGTTTGGCGGTTCAACATCCATTCCCCCGACCTGAGCTTCTGCCTCGACAGAAAATCTGCTTTGAGGTTCAGGATCCCAGGGAACATGGACTGCTCTCAGTGAAAGGATCTTGCCCTGAGACCACAGGAGAAGGTGGCGCGCATGCCTGTCCAGGGTGCGCGACCGTGAACCCCCTTGCCGGTTTATGAGACACTACCGCCATGTTGTCTGTTCTGACAATGACATGGTGTCCTTCGAGAAAGGGAAGAAAGTGAAGAAGAGCCAGGGAAACAGCTCTCAGCTCCAAGCTGTTTATGTGCCAAGAGAGAGTCTCTCCAGTCCAGATCGCACATGCTGGCCTGCCCTCGAAAACCTGGCCCGTCTGCTCGTACTCCGTATCCTCGAGCTCTACATCCGAACCCCAGGTCGCGGATTCCAACGAGGCCTCAGCAGCCTTGGGAGCGCGACCGGGGGAAACGAATGACTCCTTCTCAAAAACTGCGAGCCGAGAGTGGAGGGTTTTGAGAAACAGGTTATCACAAAATTTGCATTTAGACAAGCCTAAAACAGCCTCGCACGCAAGCGAAAAACCCATACATTTCACACACTTACAGTTTTAGGGTCGTCGTTCGCAATAAAGCGAACTCTGAAATAAACAGAACGATAACGTGCACTGATGTGGATGGTAACATAGTTTATTTTTAGTTATGTATAGTTTCGTTCTTGGTGTGGACAGGCCTTAATTGTAAACAACTGTTAAATGACACACAACTGTGACCTCGGGTGAAACATCTTAAGTGAGACCAGCTGCTTCATCTCAGACTCACAGCAGCAGTGTGGAGTCCGTCTGCTATTTCTGTCACTTGACTGTGTGTGTGTGTGTGCGTGCGTGCGTGCGTGCGTGCGTGCGTGTGTGTGTGTGTGTTTGTACCCACTGGTACCAGTGGAGGGCTGCTGCAGGCTTGTCCAGACTTGAATGTCAACTCAAGCTTTTAACAGCAAATAAGGGCCATTCTGATATGCCACATTGTGATTTTATAAACTGCAAACCTCAGCAACACACATTCATTATATCTGTTATTATATCTGTTTCACATTCATAATCAGTGGATCCCTGTGTCCATTTAGTTACTCTCATAAGAAAGCAATATTTCACTATGTAGCCTACTGAATCTGATTAACCAGTAAGATATCTGCCCTCTGCGGTCACGTTTACTGAGAGGGAATGTGTGTGTGTGTGTGTGTGTGTGTGTGTGTGTGTGTGTGTGTGTGTGTGTGTGTGTGTGTGTGTGTGTGTGTGTGTGTGTGTGTGTGTGTGGAAGACACTCAATGCACAGCAGAAACATGCATTATAAAATAGAATATACAGTAGCCTATAATATGAATATAATGAAGTGTATGTCATATGTCATAACAAGGCAAAATAACTTATAATCAAGATTTGTGAATATATAATTTAGCCTATCTGCTGTTAACTGTTAATTTGTTTTGGCTCCAAAAACATTTGATTAATAGAAATATATTTTTTTATTCATCTGGTGCAGCTCAAAATATTTATTTAACACATTTTCTTGCTTCTTAAATGTTTTCACACCGTTTCTCTTGTCTGCAAGCAATGTTTATCAGCTTCACTATATCAGATTATAAGTGCACTCTTATAAGTGCTCTCTTCTCTTTCCATAAAATCAGGGGAATAGAGAGAAAACAGGATATTACTAGCAAATGTTCAACCGATTCAAATATGAGTCAAGGTCATCCATTTAGCAGAAGCTTAAAACATGCGTTTAAACTAGGGCTGTCAGTTAAACGCGTTATTAACGGCGTTAACGCAAACCCATTTTAACGGCGTTAATTTTTTTATCGCGCGATTAACGGTCTTTTTGGCCTAGCAAACTTTGTAGTTTTTTTTCACATGCTTTTGCAATAGGACGCGGCATGGACGTTTTGAAAGCGCAAGCGGATCTAGCTAGACCGGAAACAAAATAACAGGCACGCCGCACACACTTGTTTGGGCTTGCGAGCCGGATGCGCGAGCGCGAATCTCTCTGCTCGCGCGTGGAATATAAATGTGCCGAGCACGAATCTCTCTGCTCGAGTCGCGCGCTCTCAGATACACGCTGCTCTTGTTAGAATTTTCTCTGGGCTCGGTCAGACAATATGTGCCTGCACTTAAAACGTGTTCAGTGCAATCGCGAATCTCTCCTCTTCCCCAGCTAACAATTTTAGGTTATAAGAACGTTTTCATAACGTTCCCATTAAGTTATAAAAACGTTATTTCTGAATGTTATAGGAACGTTCAAAACGTCCAGTTTTGAGTGGATGACGAGCGCGAGACACCGAAATGGATGCCAATAAGATTCTGAATGGAACGTTTACTTTTAAAAAGTTGCCAAATGGTTCCATTGACGAGACCAAAGTGATCTGTGTGTTTTGTCGTTGTGAACTGAGCTATCATCATCGCAGCACGTCCAGTCTGAAATACCACTTGATGATGGCCAAACACACACACACACACACACACACAGCTGATGCGAATTCTCCGCCCCCTCGTCAATATCAGGACCTCGTCAGTATTTCTTTCACACTTTTATTGATGGACAGTGTTACATTGTGTGAGAGATTATTTGCTCCAAGTAAGAATGTTTTAGTGTGAATTGAACACAATATATGCCAATGTTGTTTTCAATAAAAAACATTTGCACAAAGCAAGCCGGTCCACTTTTCCATGTTGATAAGAGCATTAAAATGAGAAAAAATAATGGGACAAAAAGAAATCAAGAGACATTTAGAATAGATAAAAATGTGCGATTAAATGCGATTAATCGCGAGTTAACTATGACATTAATGCGATTAATCGCGATTAAATATTTTAATCGTTTGACAGCACTAGTTTAAACAAATAAAAACAACTCAATATTTAATACAAATGAAAATGTATATAAAAATGACTTTTAAAACAAAGATGAAGTTTTTGAAGATACTGGTTTGGGCTGAATGAAATCTATATCTCCTGACTGGGATCAAATCCACAGGGAAAGGTTTAACCAGAAATATAAATGAGGTAGGCTACACAAACATATTTTGTTGAATTATTCAAATATATCAATATAGACGCATGCTACCATTTAATAAATAAATAACAAATAGAACATAATAAAACTATGTTACGTTTGTTTATGCAGTTCTGTGGGCGATTGTTGTTTTCATATTAGCATTGAAGCAATGCATTTCCATTCGTGACCAGTGGAGGTCGCAAAGTGTTGGTTTTGCGTTGTCTCTGTTCTTTATTCTTGAATGGCACACGAAACTCCCTTCCACTCTAGCCTGGTAAAACCCAGACGAACTTCCGGCAAATTTAGATTTGCTCTGCAAGTTACGACTGAGAAGGGTCTGGTTTTAACCAGGCTACCCTTCCACAACACCCATTAGCAAACTTACTTTATGAAATTAAGCTATTAATACTATTAATGAAGTATGCTACTTTCAACTGTAACTTAAAGTCTGGGCAGATTTTAAAAAATACAAAAAGAAATAAAAATGATTAATGCAGCTGCCATGAATATGATTGCTAGTCCGACAAAAACGAACTTCATCGAGATTTAGGTTTACACACACACAGACTAAAAGACAGAAAACTTTAGTTTGGATGGATTTCATGAGGTATTTTGTTGTAGCCTAAAGTATGTGATTCTGGGTGGTTTCCGTCACGTGACTCTTTTAGAGAAATGAGGTCATTTAATCGTTTGTCTCTTCTTTACTGAGACTGAATTAAACACTAAAAACATTTTACTTGCCACAGCAGTTACATTATTGTTCAGTTACATTATCAAAATAATATTCCAACTGAAAATCAAATGTCTTTGGCCTAATGCTGTGAAGAGTGGACAGAACGAGGACTGGCCTAAGTTCGAAAGTGTCTTGCTCATGGTTTCAAGTTTTCACATATTAGCTAATCATTGCATCATTATTATAGTGTATGTTAAGGTAGTGCAAGGTCTTATTATTATAAACATGTGCAGTCTTGAATGTGCAATAGCAGATGCTGAATGGTTTATGATTCATTGTGATTTTTGCTGAGTCACATTTATCTTCTGGGTTTTGTATTTTTGTTTATTTTGGAATGGTGCTTGAATGGTGCTTAAATTCATCAAGATCACTCCTACAGGCATTTTAAACTGCTTAATCCCATGTTTACTTTTTCCCGAAATGTGTTGCTGTGTGTGTCTCTGGTTGAGGAAACTCATTTGACTCCTGGCAAGCGGCTTTAGACCTCTTCCCTGTAGAGCAGTTGCTATAGAAACACTTTGTACTGCACACATTTTTGGCAATAAAGCCTTTCAGGTCTCTGTTAAACGGGCCTACACAAAAGACTGATAAATTGAGTTTTTGATAAACTGAGTCATAGTTCCAGTATTCCCATGAATGCAGTGCAAGAGCCATGAATAAAATTTGAGCAATAGACTACGGATGATGCCATTATATTGGAAATTGAGCAAATTGTGCTTGTACAAAAATGAATAACACATAACTAAATCTTTTTCCTGACAAGGAATTTTAATGAACAAGTTTTGCCTTGGGGTCTACCAGCAGCAATGTATTACTGTATTAGCAATTTCAGAAACTTAATCCCAGTTTCTGTAGTCACAACAAAATATACACTGCTAAAAACAAAGGTTTTAACAGGGTTTTCACAGAGAGGCCATAGAAGAAAACGTTTTGGTTCCCCAAAGATTTTTAAAAGAACCATTTTCTTCTTTATTGTGAAAAAAACTCCTGTGCTTTGAGCGGTGAGTGAACTTAATAATAAATAAACAATAATATCATTCCCAATAATAAACACCTCTGATTGGCCATTCCGTTCAAGAAATCAACAGGCATGCCTGTGATTGGCTACCTTGATCAACGCTACAAAACATGGTGTATAGAGTGTTTGCACCTACGTCACAATTTGGTCAGTTACCCGGATGTGCGGCCATATTGGAGATACTCGGATGTAAAGAACAGCATGGATTGCACTGTTTATGTACTATTGAACACATTGTTACACTAATTTATGATGTCTAATATACGGGGAAAAAACACATGGAATCTGCAAAATCATATAGAGAAGGACTTATTTAGTACATAGCCTACTTAGTTAATATGTGGTAAAGATCCGAACGAGCTAGCTTCTCCAGCCCTTATCGCTATTCTTCCTTTTATTTCTTATCCCGACATAGGCTAAGTTACGTTCAGATGGTCAGTCCAAAAAAAGCACATGAAATCCGTTTCAAGCTACATCCATATGTGGTTTGAAATCCTATTCAAATCACATATCAGGAAATCCGCTTCAGTCTGAACGCTCTGATCAGATTTCGCGTGGTATGTGACTTTCTCACGCCACATAAAATGTAAACGTCAGACGTTATTATAGGGAACATGCTGAAAGTCGCTGCCGAAACAATGCTGTGTTGTTGCAAAGTGCCGGACAAGCAGAAAATTATTATTTTTGATTATATTTTGAAACCGGCGCAGTTAAGAGCGGGGAAAAAAGTTGTGCATATCAGCCTCTTCAGTTCTGCAGCTCAAGACGCAGAATACAACACATTTCCATGTTGTAAAATTTAAATAAGACAACATCTCTATTGCAAATCCAACACCCTCCATCAAGTTCAAGTTCAAGTTCAAGTTGAGGTTTATTGTCATTCCACTACATGTGGGAACATACAGTGGGACGAAATGTCGTGCCTCACAGGACCACGGTGCTACATAAGTACAAACATACAAAAATGTAACAGACATAAACATTGTTTGTCAAGCAACTAGTTGGGGAACAGTACAGTAGTGCATGAAAAAGTATATAAATATAATAATAGCTGAGTCTATTTTTATACACGCAGCAGTGTGTGTAAAGTGTCTAGTGCATAGTTTGTAAAGTGTCTTAGTATGTTTCAGGAGGTAGGGGTTTGCATAGGGTTTCAGAGGGTGTAGTTTGAGTTCAGGGCCCTCACGGCCTGGGGGAAAAAGCTGTTGAGCAATCTGGCGGAGCGGGCTCTGATGCTCCGAAACCGTCTTCCTGATGGTAGGAGCTGGAAGAGACTGTGGGAGGGATGGGTGGAGTCCTTAACGATACTGTTGGTTTTGCTGGAGCATCGTGTAAGGAAAATGTCCAGGATGGAAGGGAGAGGGGCACCGATGATCTTTGCAGCCGTGTTCACTGTCCGCTGGAGGGTCTTATGGTCAGCAGCACTGCAGTTTCCGTACCAAACAGTGATGCAGCTAGTCAGCACACTCTCAATGGTGCCCCTGTAGAATGTGGTGAGAATAGGTGGAGGGAGGCTTGCTCTTTTCAGCCGGCGGAGAAAGTGTAGGCGCTGTTGTGCCTTTTTGGAGAGTGACATGGTGTTGGTGGTCCAGGTGAGATCCTCTGTGATATGCACCCCCAGAAATTTAGTGCTGCTGACTCTCTCCACAGTCGAGCTGTCGATGGTCAATGGGGGGTGGTCAACCGAGTTTCTCCTGAAGTCTATCACGACCTCCTTTGTCTTTCCTGTATTGAGGGACAGATTGTTAGTGCCACACCATTCAGCCAGCTGTGCCACTTCCTCTCTGTAGGGCGTTTCATCATTGTTGCTGATGAGACCTACCACTGTTGTGTCATCAGCAAACTTGATGATGTGGTTTGAGCTGAACTTGGCAGTACAGTCGTGGGTCAGCAGTATGAAGAGCAGCGGGCTGAGCACACAGCCTTGTGGGGCACCTGTGCTAAGTGTGGTTGTGCTCGAGGTGTTGTGGCCGACACGGACTGACTGAGGTCTTCCGGTAAGAAACGCAACGCAACATTATTGCTATATTGCCAAAGAGCTGCATGAACCCACAAATCGGATCTGAACAGTTGCGATACACAGTGTAAACATCATTTTAGATCAGTGATCATTTTTTACCAATCGGATACAAAGATAATCGGATTAGGACTGACAGTGTGAATGTAGCCATAGTTAACTACTTTACGTCAACATTTTAGCCAGTACAAGCTTAATTTACACTTGTGGCTGATGCTGAGCCTCTCTCAACCAATGACGCCTTCTTTCATCCGTTTTTGCACTCTTCTCTTTAACTTTTGGCAGTCTATCCACCTTATTCTGCTCTAAACAATGGGCGCCGCCATGACGACGACTCCGGTTGCCTACTTCCGGTTCGTATTGTATTAGCAGTGAGAGAATGAGTTCAGGCTCTACATGTGCTGTTGTTGGTTGTTTTAACAATTCAAAAGAGATAAAAAAATTTTTTTAGAAACTGGGTGCTTTGAGCATAAGATAAAAAGGAGAGAATGTCTATGTCCGGTTCGTATCAGCTACATTCAATACCAGAGAGTAGACGATTTTGGTTAGCTGCGCTAAAACTGAAGCATCCAACGAAAAAGGTGTAATACGTTACCAGTAGGGATCAAGCAAAAATAATATTCGAAGATCGCTGGGTATTATGCAATTTATATTCGAGAATCGCACCCCTCCATCACATCACGCACACATGCATGTAAAGGCTATAGACTACACACCAGAGCACATGAGCAAAGCGGAGCAGTGTGACGCTTAAAACTAAGTTAAATAAAAAAAACCTAAACATACGTTTTATATTTAAAGCTACACTGTGTGATTTTTACCCCCATCTAGCGGTGAAAATGTATATGACCATCCAGTGAATATTAGTTTCTGTTCCTCTCAATTCCGATTTCGTTTTAACTCCTACGGTGGCCAATGTAGTCCAAGATTAGCATGGCTTCCAGTTCGACCTCGTCCATGAGTGAAAGGTGAAGCTTGAATTAGCCGTATGTCCCTCTTTGGCTAATGTACTTTCAAGATGGAGGGGCAACATGGCGACCGACATTAGAACCCCCCACCCGTATGTATTTTCAATGGCATATTATACACTTTATTATTAATACTTTATTACTTGAACGAAGTAAATATACATTAATGAGCACATATATTTTTGAAAGAACTTAGTGTTTTTAGCTAAGAATAAACTAAAAAAGTTACACAGTGTAGCTTTAAGTTTCACAATATAATGTTTTTAAAAAAAAATATTTCATCAATGTTGATTATATGAAAAGGGAACAGCATAAGATGAGTCAGATATGATCATAAGATGCCCAATATATCGGAAAACATTTGGAATGGCTCAGACATGATTTTGACCACTTATCAAGTTTGGTTTTGTAGAAAGCCTTTCTTTAAAGTGAATTTCGTTTAGTATAAATTGTATCTTCATTTTTATCAACAAATTGCCTGGAAAAATAAATAAGAAGCACAAATAGTAGATATACAGGACACGGAGGCGCGGGCGCGTGAACTGGAGCGCGTCTTATTAATCAACGAAACTCAGCGTATAAGTTACAAGCCTCACATACATGATAAGTTTTTTTTTTTTTTTTTTTGTTACTGATGTGCAAATTTAATTACATTATTTTGGTCTTTTCAGTAATATTTTTTTTTTATTTATTTTTTTATTTTTATTATATTTAAATTCCTTTTACAAAGACGATACAAAGCACTGCATTACATTAACAACAACAAAAAAAGACAAAAAAAAATTATTAAGAAAGAAACAAATAAAACAAACAAAAAAAGAGGTTCATCAACAAGTAAGAAAAAAACGTACATAGTTCTTAAGAAACGTATTGTTCTTGCTGTTATCAATGAGTTTAAGAGATTTAACTATAATGGAAATCTCAGCAACATATACATCAAATCTAGGCAAAGTCTTGAGAAATTTGTTTTTGTGAATAAAAAATTTACAATGCAACACAAAGAAATTAACAACATTATCAATGGCATAGTCACTCCCAGAAAAATAAAAAAATATATCTTTCAATGAAAAGTTTAAATCACATTTGATAAAATAAGAAAGATAACAACCCAAGCGCTCCCAAAGAGGCTTAATCACATTGCAGTGGTAGAATAAATGAAGCAAAGTTTCTTTCTCAACCTTACAAAATACACACAGGTCAGAGATATCAACAAAAGAGGCAATTTGTGAGTTGGTTGGGTAAACATTATGAAGAATCTTAAAGTGAACCTCTCTAATTTTATTAGACATACAATATTTCTCTGGGAGTAACCACGGCCTTTTCCATTGAATACTGTCAAACAAATTATTCCAGAAAAATTTACATCGAGGGGATGTGTAAACTTTGTAATGTAACAATAGTTTTATAAGTTTACCATTACATTTTTTATCAATAAAACTAACTCCATCCAATAAAAGCTTGGGCATAATTGTTTTTCTCTCATTAAAGAAAAGGTGTGTTTTAAATAAATGCACATAACTCGGAGACAAAGCTTTGATGACAGAGTTGAAAGTTCTAGCAGGGAGAGGAAAATTATACAAAGTCATAAATTCTTCATATTCCAGTATACTGCCATCATTTTTAAATAAATCCAAAACAAAAACAATACCTCTATCATACCACTTATCAATAAAAAATGATTTGTTTCAGATTAAAATGTTCAAATTATTCCACAGAATTTCCTTATGGGGAGAAAAGTTGTGCACATAACACAATTTCCAAGCAAGTAAAGCCTGTTGGTGAAATTTGGAGAGAGAAACGGGTAATTTAGAAGGGGCGAAATTACATTTCAACAGAAATTCTAGACCACCTGATCTACGAAATATGGCATTGGGGATATAGTACCAAATCGAGCCATTACTGCAAAGACATTTTTTCAACCAACTAATTCTAAAAGAGCTGACTAATTCTTTAAAGTTTAAAACTTCCAGTCCACCCTCAGAACGTCTATTAGACAAGACAGATTTCCTAACTTTGTGAAGTCTGTTCTTCCAAATAAAATTCAATAAGATTTTGTCAATATCATCACAGATTTTGACACTAACAAATAAAGATAAAGAAGGGTAAACACAACGAGACAAACCCTCTGCTTTAGAAATAAGTACTCTCCCATAGATTGACAGATCTCGTTGCAGCCAACAATTAAATATGGTTCTAGTTTTCTGTATTTTATGTGAGAAATTAAGTTGTTGGCGGAGCAATCTATCTTTAGTTAGGAAAATCCCCAGGTACTTGACACAGTCTTTTACCGGAATATCATGCATCAATGGTTGTTGAGTGTCGTAAAGACAGAATAATTCACACTTTGAAACATTTAAATATAAGCCTGAGGCAGCAGAAAAAGAATTAATAATATTGATACACAAGGGAATTTGACTTTGATCTTTAAGAAATATGGTTGTATCATCAGCACATACATGATAAGTATATCTATAGAGATTGCTAATGTGACGTCATCGTGACGTTTTACCAGTGGTGAACGCAAAGCATTTTGGGAATCCGCGGCACAAACAGGAGGCGCCAGACTTGATTGCATGGAGGGAAGAACGCAGTGTTCAGGTTGCCGTCTACCTGCTGTGTTATAAACTGCAATAGTCCTTCTTGCACAGTTTTGAAAACGAACGTTAAGGGTTGTTTTAAGGACATGTTTGTGTATGCTCGTAGACACTCACTCTGAAGCGGTCAGAGGCGATTCTAAAAGATTCAAAAAGTCGAGACAGGACCTATCGTCAAAATTCTACCCACCACTCTAACTTAGTTCATCCAAAACAAACTAGAAAATAGACTCAAAATGCTAAATACCTGAATTATCCTTTAAGAACGAATCAATATATTTGTTTTCCTTAATTTTAATGAACCCTAACTTTATTCTCATCTGAATGGTAAATAATTGATTTTCGTATAAAATAATACTACCATTAAAAACACATTTGATTTTCTTTTTTAATCAATGTAGAATATGTAACTGCTCTGAAGAAAAGAAATGAAAACCAATGCAATATGATTAATGTCCAAAAGATGACAAACTTTTTTGAAATGGGGTTGGATAAATATGTTGCTTTTAAAACTGTATGTGTTTGGTTGGGTGACAGTTGTAGGTTACAGCTTGAGTTGTGTGACAAAAGCGCAGTGTTGTGTTTTATTGCGAGTGTAAGTTACACAGATATAAGTAAACACTTTGCAGTTTTAATGATAACCTCTATGAACAAAATAACGGAGTATGTTTTTATGTTTCCACTGTTCGATCGCGCGATTCGCGCCCGCGCCTCTCTCTCTCTCACACACACACACACACACACACACAGTTCGATCGCGTCTCTCTCTCTCTCTCTCTCTCTCTCTCTCTCTCTCTCTCTCTCTCTCTCTCACACACACACACACACACAGTTCGATCGCGTCTCTCTCTCTCTCTCTCACACACACACACACACACACACACAGTTCGATCGCGCCTCTCTCTCTCTCTCTCTCTCTCTCTCTCACACACACACACACGCACACAGTTCGATCGCGTCTCTCTCTCTCTCTTTAACACACGCACACAGTTCGATCGCATCTCTCTCTCACACACACACAAACTCGCAAACACACAGTTCGATCGCGTCTCTCTCTCTCTCTCTCTCTCTCTCTCTCTCTCTCTCTCTCTCTCTCTCTCTCTCTCTCTCTCTCTCTCTCTCTCTCACACACACACACACACACACTCCAGTATGCATTGCAATCTTGACATGAATTCTGACTGCATGCAGATAGATGAGAGAGAGCGAGGAGTGTGGTGCTTAAAACATTAGCATACTTTTGAACGGACGACAGTTTTCTGGTATGGTCCGACAATGTTTTCTTTAGCCCGCTGCATTTTGTAGGATTATATTCTGTTTTCACGCTATTTTTTTTTTTCATGCCAGAACCATAGAACGTAAAAAATAGGCCAGAACACTAGCCTGCTATGCCAGCCCATGTAAACGGGCCAAACATACCCATAATTATTCTTTGCGTTCTGATGACGTTGCCGCCCAGTTGGTCACATGTCTTAGCGATGATAAGCGATCTCTATAGAAAGCTTGAAATGTGTACTTTTAAACACAATAATTAAAAACAAGCAGAAATGGGCTGCTCTCTGCTTATGTATAGGTTAATTCGTATGAAGTGTGCATTTCTCTCTATAGGCGCGTTCACTACTGCGAAGATGTCGAGTCAGCATCATCAAATTTATCTTTGCAGTCGACACTTACAGAAAACACTAGTTATTAATAAACAATTCAAATGTTTAATGCATAATCATTAAATCATTACTTTTGCCGGGGTTTTTTTGTGGCAAGCTTATGCGTGCGTTGAGATGCAGAATAGGCAATATATTACGAAAACGCTCATTATGGATAGCATTCTCTCCCATATAGTATACATAACTTCCAAACCAACTTCAGTCGTGCACGGGCAGGGGCAGCCCAAATTATTTCACATATTTTCTAACCAGCACATCACTGCGGGCGTTCTGAGCAAGCGGCGCTTAATCTTCATAAAGCTTCGAACCGGAAAAGGACAACCGGCTTCCGGTTCAAACCCGCTATGAATCATGGGTAAATTCGCTAACCAGGAAAAAGGTGGATAGAACTCAAAATGTTTTTTTCCCGGTGCAACTGATTAGTACAGACCAAAACATGACCATTTTTCAGCAGCAATAATCAGCCAAATATCATATGCAAGGCAGTTCAGTTCAGTGGCATTGTTTACATTCAGTGCCTCCAAATTGTCCGACTTCCTGATTGATGACGTCACATGTAGTGAAAACACTCTATATAGAAATCTTTGACGCTATCCAAGCCGCTATATAAAGAGTTACAATAGTCCAATCTGGATGTTATAATTGCATGGGTGCCAGTTTCAGCATCTCCAAAGATAAGAGAGGGGCGTATACGAACAATATTCCACAAGTGGAAGAAGCATGACTTAATAGTCTGACCAATGCGTGGGTGAAAAAATAACGAGGAGTCAAACAAAACTCCCAGATTCTGCCGTTTTTGAAGGCCTAAGCTGGAGACCATCAATTTCAATTAAAATGTCATGCCAGGGGAAACTGGCCAATAGACAGGATTTCCGTTTTCCCAGCATTAAGCTGTAAGGAGTATTCAGACATCCATGTTTCAAGTTTCATGAAGGCAAGAGATAACAGAAGCGGGTGCAAACTGAGTTGGGTTTAACCATGAAATAAATTTAAATTTATCATCAGCGTAACTATGAAAGTTGAGACCATGCCATCTGATGATCTGTTCTAGTGGCAGCAGGTACCCAGTGGGCAATTGATGTTGAAAAGACATCAAATTGATGTCAAAATCAACGTCAAGGAACAGGTCAAATATGCAAATCAAATTGACGTCAAAACCAATCCATGACATTGATTTGATGTAAACTGAATGTCAAACATATTGACCTGCATATACATACATAAACCAATTTCAGTGTGGGTATTAACTTTCTCTTTTAATCTAATTACCACTGGAAGACATTTTCTTTCAAACTGACCTTAAAATGATATACAATATCTTGATCAAGTCTTGACCAACTTTTGACGTCAAATTGATATCATGGTGCCCGCTGGGTAAATCAGAAATCGGTACGGGATCGATTTTCACCTGTCCTAACAAACTGCTGTTTATCCGACAGATATGAAGTTAACCACTGAAGAGCAGCACCAGTGATACCTATTTCAGAGAGTCGAGAAAGAAGTGTAGAGTGACCCTCGGCACAACTTCGATCCCCTAAATGACATATCTTAAAGATTTCTTTTTGAAAAGGAAATCGTTATGCCTTAAAATACCTTGAATATAACTCTACACACTTGCCTCATTTGGTACGCAGTTATATTAATATGTAAATTAGCCCCGCCTCCACTCTTTGTTGAGTATTTGTTTAGTCTCACTGAAGGGACAGATTAGGAGTTTACAATCTTGTGTAAATTAGTGTATGCTAACGTTATATATTTATTTTAGTATTCAGATATCATTTAATCCTTACCGTTAGGAAAAGTGTTGAACATCTTCTGGTCAGGTATGACAAAAATTTTAACTTTATGCCAAAAGTTATAAGCCACAATGAAGCCAAAATTACTTTAATGATGAGTAATTGACATTTCAGCACTCATTGAACAGACAGCGACTTTAGCGAGTACTTGATGCACGTTAATGTTTTTGTTTTTTTCTTCCTCTTTTGGAAACGCTCAGAGAAAAAAGTGTTTGTAATTGCTGGCACACCAGTTTAGATTTTCGTTTGATTTGTCTGCTATATGTTTCTTTGCTCCTCTGGATTTGTTTCCTGGACTGATTCCGGTTACCGACCTTTATCACCCGGCTTTCGACTACGCTTGATCCCCTGTCTGCCATGTAGAACCTTATGGTTTTGTTCATTAAATGTTCTGATCTGCCTTTGCTTTTTATGTTTTATTTAATATGCTTAAAAGAAATTTGAATATTTGTTTAATTTCTTTTTTCTTTTTTCACAAAATTATTACTTTTGGAAGTGCAATTTGATTACCATGCAGTTTTAAAAAAAGTTGAATTAACGTAACCTTCTGTCATTTTTACTCTTCAAAGTGTACACTTGTAAGTGTTGATTATAATTAGGCTAATTTACTGATAGGCCCGTTAAATAATAATAATAAGGATAAACAATATTTAAAAAGTAGGCTATATAATTATCTAACAAATATCCAACTAATTAAAAATTAACATCAACACATAAACATGCTAAATGGGGGATATCTATATATAGCATAAAAAATGTAATTGTCAGAACGTCGTCTCTGAGTTGCTGAATGTCGCGCAATGAAGTTGCTACAGCCATAGACATCATATAGATAGACGCCCTATCGACCGCTAATGCCTATCATCTTAAACCGGTCACCTTCTCCGCTCAGTGTAATCTGTTTGGCAGGTGCAATGAGCTGTCAGCGCATTTAATTAATCACATCTCACTGAATACCGAACTGATTTTCACGCGGGTTTTTCGCTGCAAAGGTCATATACGTAGCTAAGAGGACACATTGAATATTTTGTTCACAAAATACAACCAATAGTAAGGTAATGTTAATCAGTGTTGGGAGTAACGCGTTACAAAAGTAATGCATTACAGTAACATATTACTTTTTGCTGTAACGCAGTAGTGTAAGGCATTACTTATCAATTTTCAGTAATATTTTACTCGGTACATGTTCAGTAAGGCTTGCGTTACAACAGACTTTTAGTTTTAATTGTAAAACAAACAACAACAAAAAACAGCAAGACCGCGAGACATTAACGAATGAAAAATGCAAGTATGCTAAATTACCTGTTCGTGGTCAGTCAATAGCCGCGTGTGGTGTCCAAGTCTGTAAATAAAGACTAAATGGCAGCGTCTGATATATTTGTATAGCGATTTATTTTTTACAGAAGTGCCGTGAGGTATGATTTCGGCTTCTGTGCTCGCCAGTGGAAAAGCGGCTAATGGTAAAGATGGCATGAAGAAGACTATACATTCGCGAGATGGACGTATGAGCATTAGGCTAATCGTTCTGTGTTTTCTTTCTAAACATTTAGGCTATGTTTATGTGGTATTTTTCATGTTTTCGTCACGCAATCATGTTTTTGATGCGGTGGTGACGCGTTCATGTAAGGGCGGCGGCGCTGCCGATAAAGCACCTAAAAGCTGTCACAAAGAACCGGCAAAAGCAATGATTATGAATATGTCAAATATAGCAAGGAGACATTTTAATTGTCTATTAATAAAGTCAAGATGAAGTTGACGATGCTGACTCGCGATCTTCGCAGTAGCCTAGTGAATGCACCAGAGAGAAATGCACATTTCATTTCATAAGCAGAGAGCAGTCTGTTTTCTTTCGTTTTGAATTGTTCTGTTTACAAGTAGACATTTCAATATAGATATATTTTTCAAGTCCGTGAATAGGCTATAGCCTACTTATACGCTGAGTTTCGGTTCATTTATGAGACGCGCTCCAGTTCACGCGCTTAAATCCAGGCAATTGGTTGACGAAACATTGGTTAAAATTAAGATACAATTAATACAAAACGAAATTCACTTTAAAGAAAGGCTTTGTGTGTGTAAGGTCTCTGTGAAAGTTTTAAAGCAGTCTTTTAGTGCCGCTTCAGAGCGGTCGCGTCCGTAACGGAGAACTGTCACGTCTGTAACATTGTTTTTTCCTCATAAATGGGAACACGGAAAATAAAATAACATGAATATTTTATGTTCTGTGGAGAGCCAACCCTTCTTCATCCGATTTGCGCAGTGTAATTCACAGAATAAAAAAATAAAAAAAATAATCGTTGCCTCCTAAAAGTTAAAGATTTTTTTGTCACGCATGACTGTCTATTTCCATAATATTAAATATAAAACGCATGTGTAGACTGATATTTTTCTAATGTCTGGACTCCTTTCAGGGAGGAGCCTATGGATAAACAGACGTTTCAATATTTTGGTATTAATGCATTTTCTGAGAATTTATATTTCAAGTTTTGACTGCAAATGTCATGTCCATAACGCTGGAATTCCCAAATTTTAAATAATTTATCCTCAACTAGTTTTGTGGTGTAGGTCTACGTATTTTATAATGTTAAGTTAACTTCAGATAATACTAATAGTAATTTAAAGATGTGGTAGCATTGGATCTGGACGGTATGGATAACGCTGGGAGTTGGAAGGGGTGTGTCGCCATTCTGCAGGTTCGTGGATCTGAGTGTCGCGTTTCGGTTTCATAGGATATGGCATATCCTTACAGCCTTATTTTAGAATGTTAAGTTCTACTCCTGTATTGTTATTTTGGTGAAACTAACTCAAAAGTAATACAGGAGTAATGTAACGCATTACAATTCTGAGACAGTAATATTGTAAGGTAATGAATTACTTTTAAATAACAGTAACAAGTAATATATAATGTATTACAGTTTGGAAGTAACTTGCACAACACTGATACTAATAGTAATTTAAAGATGTGGTAGCATTGGATCTGGACGGTATGGATAACGCTGGGAGTTGGAAGGGGTGTGTCGCCATTCTGCAGGTTCGTGGATCTGAGTGTCGCGTTTCGGTTTCATAGGATATGGCATATCCTTACAGCCTTATTTTAGAATGTTAAGTTCTACTCCTGTATTGTTATTTTGGTGAAACTAACTCAAAAGTAATACAGGAGTAATGTAACGCATTACAATTCTGAGACAGTAATATTGTAAGGTAATGAATTACTTTTAAATAACAGTAACAAGTAATATATAATGTATTACAGTTTGGAAGTAACTTGCACAACACTGATGTTAATGTTAAATCTTACTTGTGAAAAGTAATCCCCGAGTGATGGTCCGCCGATTTGAGCAGGGATATGCTGAACAGTGCTCTGGCATCTACTGCTGCTATGCAACGCAAATAGGAGTATGACCGGTTTAAGATGGCGGCCGCATTTCTTGCGCCACAGCGGCCAATAGGGCATCTAGTCTTTATATGATGTCTATGGCTACAGCCCTGCGTCTTACAATTCTACATTGTGAGGTACAGTTACAATGTTCCGATCACGTAGACCGCGACGTTGCCATAGTAGAAATGCAACTGCCATTGACGTTGCCACAACGTAAATTGTGTTTGCTGGGAAGGTAGTTTGTGACGTCAGAAACAACAGTAATTTCAAACCGTGTTTTTTAGACTGTCTTTGGTTCACTGCCATTTTAAAGGCCTCCTATTATGGATTTTTGAAAATGACCTTTCATGTAGTGTGTAACATAGCTCTAAGTGAATGAAAACATCCTGCAAAGTTTAAATCTGAAAGTGCACCGTATATAAAGTTATCGTCTTTCAAAAGTAAGAGTCGACTCTGAGTCAATTAAATGAATCGTTTTTCAAACGAGTCATAAGCCGTTTCGTCGTGACCTCAAGACGAAACATTAGTATATTGCCCGCCCACTTATTGCGCGCGCAGACAACAGGGAAACTTGAAACCCCCTCAAACCTGCAGCTAATTCCTTTGGATACTTGATAGCATCTTGTCGAGAAGAGGGCGCTGTAAATAATGTGAAGGTAAAGCTAGTCTTTTTTCACTCCCCAATGATGAGCATGTGTAGAATCAGTGGTAAAATTCATCTTTACCACGATATCACAGCAGTATAATACTAAACTTTTGCTGTGTTCCCTTTATTTTACTGACGACTGCTTCTCAAATCTCGTAGTTCAATGCAGGATTCGCAAACCGCTTAATTACTCTTGAAAGATGGTGTTCAAAAAAATGTAAAAGTTTTATATTGTGTAGGTCTCCTGCTAACTGGTTAACTCACATTATTACTGTCTTACTGAAATACTTCTGCTGATCAGCTGTGGGGCATTATTACCTAAAACTGTCTATTAATGCAGATTATCTGTCGTTCTTGCTACTTTGAGGAAATATTTGTTTTACCAGCGTTTATGTTACATCAGATCATTCACTCTAGAGCTCGGCTAATGTACATGTACTGTTATTGATTCAGTTTCCACGTATTCAAATATTAGAAAAATACTCGGTAAATAAATTAGTACAAGTAAAAAACATGCACTTTTAATGCTGATGGTGAGGAATTACAGTTGCAACATCTCATAATGTACCTCTAACTGAGTAGTGTATCACTGTGAAACGTCCTGCTCAAGTCGTCCATGCGATGGAGGTTCGGGTTGAATAACAGTGTTTTATCTTCGGACTCGCACTTACAATAATATGGTCAAATCAACGTCATTGTTCGTAACTGTGTTTAGTTTACAGGAAGCCTGTGTAGTAGCTGAGTTAAGGTTGTTTCTGTTTTCAGCGCGCTGTACACTGTAGGCCAATCACAACAGACTGAGCTGTCTGGCCAATCAGAACAGAGTAGCTCGCGGAAAGGAGGAATTTAGAGAGATTGATTCATTTGACAAGTAGCTCGAGAATCATTGAACATGTGATGATGTGCAAATGTATATTATGGGGAAATTAAACAGTTTTTTTACCTTTGATGCGTGTAAACATTTTGTAGGAGACTCCAAAACAACATTAGGAAACTTTAAAATAGCACAAAAGGGGCCCTTTAAGGAGAAAATACTCAGCAATAATGTTGACTTGTGTTTGCACGTGGTTTGTCTTAAAGCATATTATAAACACCAAACAAAGACATTTGAGGCAACAAATTACAAAAAACATTTCTGTATTCTGTATTCATAAAAAAATCCACAAAAGCACAAAAATAAAACTAACATGGAAAGTAACGCTATACATTCAGAAGAAGCAAAATAGATGTTTACAACAACATATGTCCTACAACATTTTTGAACACATTTAGACATGATAAAGTAGTCAGGATGTGAAACACCCTTGATTAGTACTTGATGATATTTAGTTCAGTTAACATCCTTTTTCTGTTGCAATCTTTGTGATTGAAGTTGTTGGTTTCTGACATAATTTTTTTAGTTCATTGATCTTTGCTTCATTCCCAAAAAGTAGATTCTTGTTAATATTTCTATTACTAGCAAGCAGTTAACTTAGTTCATAAAGTTAACGATCAGTTCTCAGTTAGTTAAGGTTGGGTTACAGTTAGGGTTAGTTGAAATAAATATAGCATATTTAAATGATTTATAACAGCGTCTGGATCACTTATGCACCACAAGATAATATTGTTCTATCAATACTTCTTATGTTTTATAAAAAATATAGAAAAAAGGCATACTGGTCATTTATTGTAACAAGCCTGATGAAAAATGATGAAAAAGCCTGTATAGAAAACAAATTCACTTTAGCTATGAATAAAACAGTCAATTAATAAAAATGTAAGTGATGTCTTACAATTAGGACTAAAGTGAAAAAACAGACTAATTAAACATTATTATTAGTATTGTTATTATTACATGTGTGGCATGTAATATGACATCCACTACTTGCGTTATAAATATTTTACAGTACATACTCAGCACCTAATTCACATAGACACTAAAAATGTGACCATAGCAAAGGAAATTATTACAATAATTAAAATATGACAATTTATGTAAAGACAAAAACCATAGTGTTGTACAGTAATGGGATTTCCACAAAAGTGGTTATATTTAATAAGTGGTTATATAAAATTATTAAGTCATAATTATGTCCTATATGGACCGGAATAATCAGTTATCACACATAAAAATAAATCTAACTTTATTTTTTTTATTTTTTTTTAAAGTGCTGTATCGTAACAGTTTCTGGTTTACCGCAACACCCCAAGCCATGCATAATCAAGTCAGTTATTTAAAGAATAATCCATAATAATCAAGTTTTTCACAATCTCCCTGAGGAGAGGGTCCTGTTTTGAGGTCATCTCTTGCAAGTCCATCAAATGACAGAATTCGGGGAGGCATTGCATTTGAATATCACATATGAGATGATTAACACTACAGCCAATGCCACGCCGGATAAAATAATAGCCCAGAATGTGGTTCTGCCTGTGGGAGAAATGACATGAATGATTTTAGAAACAGACGAATCCATCAACAGTTTCAGCAAAAGAAGCGTGACTGCTGGTATTACAGCACACACACACCAGCAGCCGTCCTGGAGCGGCTCGGCAGGAACACAACACCAGTGTAAAGGAGACTACAAGACACTTTTGTTGCACTATTCCTCATTTTGTGTTAGATAAAATAGCCTGATGAATGATTAAATGCAAATGTGAAGCTTATTCAAGAATGCAAAAAAAAAAAACAGATAAAGGATGAACTTTGGGACAAATCAATACTGAGAGTTTAAGATAAACAACTTGCTAAAATGTAGGCTACGCTGTATCTGAAGATCACATTGTGATATATTTGTTAATACACATTGTTATGTATTATGCTTTTTCAGATAGTACATTTCATGTAGTGCCTAATATACTGAAGCTGTTCATGAATGCAAAAGGTCTGCAAAGTTTCAAAGATCAAAGTGCACGAAAAATGACTTTATTGTCTCCTAAATGAAAGAACTGAACCGTCTGAAATTTGTATACTGTCCGCTATGGTCCTCATTGGCTGCCCACGAACAGCGTCTACTTTGACCCACCCTGAACACTGTAGTTGTAGCCGAGGTCTGGAAGAGTTTGGTTCGTGTTGTCGACATGTCTTGTCGAGAAGAAGCTGTTTTCTGTGCTGCCAAAGCAAATACACTTTGCTGCACTTCCAAAGGATGAGGACTCGAGTTGATAAAGTTAAACCGACTCTATGTGTATATCAAGAAATTCAGATATGCTAATGGGCATTTCGCTTTGCGCTCTGTAAGCAGTCGACCAATAACAACAGACTGGGCCGTCTGACCAATCAGAGCAGGGGAAGCTCTCGGAAAAGCGGGGTTTAGAGAGACTGAATTCTTTATTGAGTCGTTTCAGACATTCTGGGTAATGTACATTATGAGAACAATAAAGGTATATTTTGTAGGTGACCTCAAAACAAAATTAGGGACCTTTAAAATAGCATAATAACATTTTTCTTTCAGTGTGAAGAACATTTTAAAAATCTGAAGATCTTTTTCCACTGTAAAGAATGGAATGGAAAGGTTCCATGGATGTTAAAGGTTCTTCATGCAAACATAAAGAGCCTTTATTTTTAGTATTGTATGATGTATTTTTACAGGCCAAACACGGAAAAGAGTTAGCACTTTAACACTTCTGGTTCCATCGTCCCAAAGTCAATGGGTTTTTGAAATGGTTAAATGCCTGAAATAAGGTCTGTTTATCAGAACCTCAAGATTATTTGGTAACGCTTCCTTTTACAGTAAGTTAACTTACGTGTACTTACAGTGTACTTACCAAAGAAAGTACTGGGTAATAGTGCTTAATTTTACAGTGCGTTAACTTGCGTGTACTTACAGTGTACTTACCTAAGAAAGTACTGGGTAATATAAGGTAACTACATGGGTTAAGGTTAGGTTTAGGGGTAGGTTCAGGGTTAGTACCTAGTTATTACCCAGTTATTGTAATTACTATAATAAGTACATAGTATGTACATGGGGAACAGGACTGTAAAAGGAAGCGTTACCTATTATTTCACATTTTCTTTCTATATCAGTTATACCCCCTTGTGATTTTTTTAAAGATATTTGCTTTTTACTTCTGGTCATTGTATTTTTAGGCTTCAAAATTCATGAAATTGTGTTAATTTGTCAAGATCACCATGATGAATAAGGCATGTAAGAATCCTATTTTGTTCCTCACAGAACATTCTTTCTCTAATGCCAATGGAAAAATCCGGTTACGTTTTTATTGAGGGAACGTCATGCTAACTTTCGAGTTGCCCTACAAAAATACATCATCACTGCAGTGCTTTATTGAACAGTAAGAATGCAGAAATCAGTAACTGTAACTTTAAACTGAGAGGCAAATTAGTGTTTATTCAGAACTGACCTGTAGATGTGAGGATGAACACTTTGCTGTCTTTTCCCTGAGAGTTTGTGGCGGTGCACGTGTAGTTTCCTGAACTGAGTGTGGAGGACAGAAGCACTGGGGAGTCGATCGTCTCTTTCAGATGTTTTGAGCTCCATGAGTATGTAGGAGCCGGGTTTGCCTTCACTGTACAGTTTAGTGAGATCTCACTGGTTTTACTGATGGTCTCTGTTGAACTGGAGTGTTTTGGTTTATCTGAGGAGGACAGAGGAACATTTCTCAGCATAACAACACCATGATGAGCAGCTCTTATTAATAGATCAGTAAAATCCTTGTATCTATGTTAATTCACTTCATAATATAAAAATCCTTCACACTAGTAGGCCCTTCAGAAAATATTAACTTAATTAAACTAAATCAAATTACAAGCTTAGCAATACTTAAACCTACAGTAAACTTCAACATTGAGATGTTCTGATGTGACATTAGGAGGAGGTCGAGGTCCTTCTTCTCCCAGTTCCAGCTTTGCTTCACACCAGTACTGAGCTCCATCATCAGCTCTGTCTGGACGGATCTGGAGTTTAGATGTTTTACTGACTGGAGTTATGATGGTGTCAGTGAAGAAGGTTTGATTCACCAGAGTCTGTCCTTTGTACCAGTTGACAGTGAGATTCTGAACAGGAGCCACATTGAGAACGTCACACTGGAGCTCATACTGGTTTCTCTCCATCATTGGTCCGTTGTGATTCACAGTGCTGATGGACACACTGTCTGGAGTCTCTGTGGAGGAAGATTTACACACTGATATCTGCAGTCATGAATGTATAGTAGATATTTCTGAGAATGAAAATATAAAAATATCAATAGCAGAGAAACTCACTGTAAATAGTCACTGGGAGAGTCACTTCACACTGTGTCTTATTATAGTTTATGTAGCAGAATGGCTTTATGTCCCATTCTCTCAGTTCTGACACTCTCCATGTGATCAGACTGTCTTTGCTCATGGGCACTGCTCCCTCACTGGCTTCCCATCCCATTCCTGTATGTGGGACATAAGTTTTGCAGTCGGCTGAAACAGGACCGCCGTACTTCACAATAACTCTCTGTGGGTTGAGCTGAACTGGACATTCATCATCAGCATGTGTACCTGTTAAACACATTGAAGAATTCAGAATAATAGCATACAGGTATTGTTTACTTGATAGACTAATAATGACAGCAAATATCACATGTTAAGAAAAAGTATTGTTCTAGATCCTTGGTCAGGATCTGGTCTTGTAAAAGACCATCAGTCTTTAACAGTTTATGACTACACAAAGACGCTCATCTATTATCTTCATATTGCCATTAAACTAATGAACTTCACTGACACTGCAGGGGTATTCCACAAAAGCATGTTCGTCATTAACATATTTGTAAGCCATTTACAATGACAAGCAGGCAGTCGGGCAACCGTCTTTTACTGTGCTAAAGCATTTTACTTAAAATAGTCAAAGAAAGCAGTTTTTATTTTACCTGATTATTTTTTCGCCATTAATATGCATATTGTCCTGTCTCAGCCCTCTTTTAGTAATTAAGCACGAGTTGTTGCAGGAAATAAACATTTTATTTATATTTTAGAAGTTGTGCGTTGGAGTTTTTTTTTTTTTACACAAAAAAAGCACTTGCGTCGCTTCATAAAATTGAGGTTAAACCGGTTGAGTCATATGGACTACTTTAATGATGTCTTTACAATCTTTCTAGGGCTTGAAAGTGGTAGTTGCGTAGGCTGTCAACGGAGGGACAGAAAGCTCTCAGATTTAATCAAAAAGATCTTCATTCGTGTTTTCAAGATGAACAAAAGTATTGCAGGTTTGGAACGACATAAGGGTGAGTAATTAATGACAGAATTTTAATTTTGGAAAATTACCCTCACAACTCACCCTTATTAATATTATATATAATTCTTATAAAAAATGTCATAATGACATAATTATCAGTAACAGTATCTGAACTCTTCAAGGACAAGTGTTTATTTTTTTATTGCTTCATATTGTATTTTGCTGCTTGTCCATACACAAAAAGTGGATATTTGTAGAAATATCAGCATTATAAAAAGGCTTGCACTGTCATAACTCATCATGACTGTATTACTTTTTAAAGGTCGTATCTATACAAATCCAAAGATTACATGCTGAAGAGTTTGCCAGCACTAAAAATACTGTGTACTCAAGCACAAGTCATATCTACAGTATATCACATT
Source organism: Siphateles boraxobius (assembly GCF_051911475.1). NCBI lineage: Eukaryota > Metazoa > Chordata > Actinopteri > Cypriniformes > Leuciscidae > Siphateles > Siphateles boraxobius. Next base: position 30,359,891 of record NW_027509193.1, read on the forward strand.
ACAAGCGCTCACTGGTACAGTAGGCTATAGCCTATACTGTACCATTGAGCGCTTGCAGCCTATGGGCAATAGCGAATAATGAATTAGCTTTCAAACTCAAACATATTAACAAAACACAGAGAAAATATAGGTCAACGTTCGGAAACAAGTAATATTTTAAATGACATTTAAACTCGTAGGCTATAGCCTACCAGCCAATTCAAGTTTTCGCTTCATGTATCGGTAGAATGAAAAGGGAACTAAGTCAATACATACCTGTGATAGTCACAAACAGTAAAACCGCAAAGAGATACATAAGTCCAAAGAAATATGGCAGCATATTAAAAGTGTTAAAGGAAAGCGTCGACCGGACAAAACGCGCGGTTAAAATGCTGGTGAATAAGTAAATACGTCGCGCGAGTCTGTAATCAGATGAGTGACTGTCCAGTTGTTCCTCAAGCAAAGCTCCACAAACCCCACCCAGATCCTAACTGGATATGTTTTTCCAAAGCTACTATAGAAATGAAACCATTCACGCAGTTCACATGGGAGGATCCTCACTCAAACACAGTAGCTACTAGCTAGGGCGAGATAATCTCATGCGCGGTTCTCGTGTAGATTACTTTCACCTCTTATTAAAGTTGTTTTAATGTATTTTATATAAGTTATATATTGTTAGGATTTATAACAGCAGAAACTAATTATAGTGATTGGTTTGTTTTCTTCATCTTACACATTTCATGTCTCATCAAATGTCATAGTTGGCCACAATGAAATAAATCTGTAAATAATAAGGAGCAAACAATCAGAAACGGCCAAATAGAGCAGACATCTGAGGTACAAAATAAGATGTTCAATTATTTAGCAAGATGAGTAAAAAGCACAAATATTTTTATTTTAGATTTTTTAAAACAAATTATGTTTTCTTAAAATGATCTCAACAAATGCATGTACAAATTCAAATCACATATGGCATGTGCTTATAAGGACAGACTGTAAATTCCATTAATATCATTGAAATCCCATACAGGTGGAGATTACATTCGACGTGAAACACAGTTCAAACAACAATGAAAAATCTGTCATCATTTACTTTGCCCTCATGTCATTCCAATGTTTTGTGGAACACAAAACGTGAAACTTCGAAAGATCTTTACAGTTTTTTTCCATACAACCACAGTTAAAAGGCTGCAAAAATAAATTGTTAATACATTTCTACTTTTATGCTCTGAAACAACAACAAAAAACACAACACAACATACAGATTTAGACATGATGAGGGTGAGGTAATGATGACAGACTTGTCATTTTTTTTAGTTAACTGTGCTTTTAACATCATTAAACAGATTGAGCCATAAAACTGGCACACTTATTTTATGTCCAGCTTTGTTGTTGTTTTTCACAGACTATGAGGCCTGAGTGAATTTTCAGAAATGCATCAAGATACTTTCCCACAGGTTCAACATGAGACAGAGACCTCATACCAAAACTTTCACTTCTTCACAGTCAACCACTTCTAAAGTGCGGATTTCTGAAAAATGAACTGAAACTTTAAAGCAATAACAGAGTAAAATACTCAGCAATGGTGTCTTTCTCAATGTATAGCATTTGACAAAACATAATCTGATCAACGTGGCTGGGACATATACAAAAGAAAAGTCTTGTTACAGAATCTAACAAGAGCTTAAAAGTGTGTTATTCCCTTAAACGAGTGTGCAAAGCAAATATTAATCAACCAAGTAATATCCCTTTGTAGTCGAAGAATATCGTAGAGAATCATTAAGATCCTGAAAACGTCCAATGCAGGCATCAGGTCCTTTAACTTAAAATTCATTCAGCATGTCTTTGTCATCACCTCAACATTTGTTCTGTCAGATATTTTCCGTTGGGCATTTAAACAGCAGATTGCGGGAAACTGAAAAGTTTATTTCGTGATGCAATTAGCAGTTGAAGAACACTGGATCTAAGAGAGAAGCGAATGCACCAATGCTCCATAAAATAAATATAATGAAGCCATGAAGAGACTAGGCCCAGAACAGAGGCCTAGAGACTTCCAGTGTAAAAAACAAAACCTTGCCCAATGTGGACAGTGGGGCTCGGCAGATGCTTGAAACCCAGGAATTCATAACCTAAGCAAGGCTATTGGACTGAGAGAGTTTCTTCATAGGTATACTATTGTCTTTGCCATTCTGTGCTATGTCTCCATTTTGTGGACTAAGCTTGGCATCCTTCAGGTTATAACGGCCCATCTTGGCTTTTTTGTAGTATATAGAGTAGATGAAGATGAAGATGACAGAGATGAACGCCACTATGATGGCAACTAGTCCAGCTATTAAGGGCAGGTAATCCTCTGTGTCAAGAGAAATAAAGCACATCAAAAATCAGTCACAATCCAAGCAAACGAATAACACAGTTGCAAGTGTTGAATATCAAAGTGACCTGAGGAAAACAATATTTGCCATATCAGAAACAAACAAGCAAAATGAAAAGGCTGATTATAAGTAAAGTTCCAGATATCTGGTACTTTACTTATAATCAGCCTTTTCATTTGCTTGTTTGCTTCTGATATGGCAAATAAAGCACACAAAATGATGTATAACATTTAAACCATGTTTGTTTATCACCCTCTAACAGTAAAACTACAAGTGAAGCTGTATAAAGGATCAAAACTGAGTTTTTCATAGCAGCCTATGAGTCTGTGTGCCTTAAAAACGTAAGCATGCATCTGTGCTGTACTTCATTTAAGTTGTATCTTTATCTCTGTATTTTTACCCATTTGGTCTTCATGAGTTAGAGATAAAAGGGAATGCCTCTTTCTCAAGGTTTCTAGCATTGTGAAACGGTAAATTTCCATTGCCTTTGCTTTGGTATAATAACATCTGTTGAATCAAATTATTTAAATGCATGCTAATTCACATAATTTAAAAAAATATATATCTTACAATTTGGTTCATTTTATTTCATTATGATTTGCTACTATAATGTCATATTTTACCTAGTGTGAACTGAACATCATAAACGTTATTTTTAAAAAGTGTTTGGCCTGATTCTTCTTTAGTTCCCAATATTCCCATATTTTGAAGTAATACTGCAAGAAAGCGGACGCAGCTGTTGGAAATGTACACCAAAAAATACACAAACTTGCATAGTTACCTTTTAAAACCACTTTTACACGTCTGATGGTGCTGCCAACAGAATTACTTGCAATGCAGTGCAGATCTTTAGGTGTTAATTCTGTTATATTAAGAGTTTCACCTAAAACTATATTAGTTGCACTGAGATTCCAACTGATTGTTGGTGTTGGTTTTCCCTCGGCTTCACAAACAATCACCATTTCATAGCCTCGAAACACAGGCACTTTAGAAAGCAGTTTGGTCTCATTGATGATCGGCTTATCTGCAGGAAGGAACAAAAAACAGGTTTCACATGTTAATAATTAAGACCAATATAATACCTGCTAAATAAACTTGAATGTTTGAAAACATGAGAAGTGGACAAATAATTATACTTACAATATACAGTAATGTTGAGAGGATCTGATGTGACTTTAGGAGGAGGTTGATGTCCTTCTCCCAGTTCCAGCTCTGCTTCACACCAGTACAGAGCTCCATCATCAGTTTTTTTTGGATGGATCTGAAGTTTAGATGTATTTCTGTCTGAAGTATTGAAGGTGTCATTGAAGATTGTTTCATTCACTATTTGCTGTCTTCTGTAGAATCTCACAACAACACTCTTAGCCACAGTGCGAACGTCACACTGGAGCTCATACTCCTTGCCCATTGTCATTGGTCCGGTGTGATTCCCAGTGCTGAGTGAAATATCTGGAAGACACATTAAGCAATAATAATAGAGTAACTAAAATGCATCACACAACTGCATCCCACATACTTTAAAAAAAAGGTGCAAAAAAATTGTTTTCCATTTATTGAAAAAAAAAAAAACATTGCAGAAATGCGTTTTAAAAAACATGTCCCTGCTTCAGCTGAGTGCTGTTAAGACACAAGGTAGCTACTTTGTATGTAGTTACTATGTTGCAACTATTGCTCTTTGACCAATAATGACCATCAGCCATGCTTCAAAGCACAGTCACCATCTTAAAGGCACACTATGCAAGAATTGTACCTTTATATAACAGCTTCAAAGTAATTTCTGTGCTAAACAAACTCATAGTAGGGCGTCCTGGTAGTAAAGCTAATCTAGTAAGTAATCATCCTGGTAGTAAAGCTTGGGGGGGACGGCGCTGGAAAAACCAGCAATGCAAGTTTGAGAGGAGCGCCCCACGACAAATCTTGAAGAATCACAACATGCTTTACGGCAACGACGTCACACACATCAACAACAACAAAAGAAGCACGAAGACACTTGCACTTGATAATTTGAGACGTGATACTCGATGATGGAAAAAGCAAAGAAAACACGGTCGGAAGAGACTACGAAAAGGAAAAGAGAATCTGACTGCGTGAGGAACCGGACAAGAGTCCCACTCGGTCAGGCTTTCACTGTTAAAGTTGATTCCTGCGATTATCATGAGAACAGTTGTCAATATCTCACATAATTATCAGGACACAAATAAGCCTACACGTTGTAAATATTGTAAATGAGCGCAATTTGCAAACTATTATGATACATTGCAATAATCATGTCTAACGACATCATAACAAACATTGTCACGAAATAATGCGACATAACTTACATGTATATTCTTTATTGATGTCATCTGGCATTTTGTAATGTTTACATAACACTCAAAAACACAAATGAAATTATACAGTAGGCTATAGGCTATTTAGGCTACTTGTAATTTAGCTGCAATCATGTAAAAACGTTATAAGCCATCAAACGCGGTAGGCTACTTTATTATTATAAAGTGCAGAGACTCTGACAGTAACTTGTTAAATACAAGTACTCTACAGCGACTCTAGGCGTCGCTGTTTGACAAAAACGGAATTCCTGCATAGTGTGCCTTTAAGATGTATTTTCCAACACACTAGCCATTGCTTCCATTCTGTGAAATGGTTAACTTCCGATTCTGTATTGTGAGCAGTGTGGTATTTCCAGTGTGATGTTCTGGACTTCATGGAGACGTTTTCTATATATCCCTGCTTAAAATGCGTTAAAAAAAGCATTTACAGGTCTTGGTTTACACTGGGCAGCCTGGCTAAGCTAGTGTTTAGATGTACAGACCCAAACCCCTCTAAACTAGCCACACATGGGAAACCATCTAATCGCAGTAAACCAGTTTAGGTTTAAGATTTTTTTTTAACCAGCAATCCAAACTCCGTTGTATGCAAGTTGTTGCTGAAGCAAGACTATCATCAGCAAGTTGGGTGATACTTTTGCAAGTCAAAACTAACATGGGAAATCAAGTTAACATTTGAAAGACTAAAGAAACCACCCTAAAACAAAAACTGTGATGTTTCCTGGTGAATAACTTCAGGAGCCCTTTCCCTTTTCTACCATACAAGACTTGTTACATAGCCTATACTGAAAGACTAACTGCAATTGCTAATTGACTACTTTTATGGTTGGCTGTTACTTACACAATGATAACAAAACCATTGTATTTATCTCGTTTGACAACGTTCTATCGCTATTTAAACAGTGCTACACAAAAGTCTTATCAGAAGCGACTATTTTATCACCATTGACGTATTTAAGACAGCTTTATCAAGTTTAACACCGAAAACTGTTCTGAATAAATAGTCTATATTTACTTATTTTCCCCGTCAGGATTGGATAGATACAAGAGTCGTCATATAAATGTCCTACCATCCAACGCATACCACCTCGACAGCATATCCAAAATTAGACACGTGAAGAGTATCCGATCGCTCCGCGCCGTCATTCTAGCAGTGTTTGCGCTGTATCGACACGGTTTTTAACCAGCTAACAGTATTTTATTGTTCAGGCGATAACACAACACACGGACTCGGACCCCTCATTTATCGCAGGAAACCACTGCCCAGTCTGCCCTCGCATAGCTGCCTGCTTTAGTTAATGTTAACCCTCCCCCACACATCTCTCTAAAGCGCACGTATTGCAACTTTATTCATTTGCATCGTCACTTCAAATCGTTTTTTTTTTGTTTTTTTTGAAAAAGAGAGCACATTCATCTATTAAAAAAGGCAATGTAACGTTTTGAACATTAAAGACCACAGTTGAAAAGCCACAACTCTTTACTTCTCCCCATTTCCCTCGATTGTCAACATATCCTCGAGCTCAGACGAGGGTTGGTCTGTATAAAAACACAGCTTTGTATGCTGTTTGATATCTCTTATGAGTCATAATAAGTGATGATAGATCTTCTCAGGCATTGGTCATGAATCGTGAGTGAGCCACAGCATGATGGACGCACCCAGCAAACACATTTACGTTGTGGCAACGTCAGTGGCACGTTGCATTTCTGCTATGGAAACGTCGCTGTCTACGTGATCGCAACATTGTAACGCGACAGCTCTGTAGCAACTTTATTGCGCGACATTCAGCAACTCAGAGACGACGTTCAGACAATTTATTTTTTATTCTGGATAGATAATCCCTCATTAACCATTTGTTTTGAGGTTAATTTTTAATTAGTCAGATGTTAAATAATTATATACTTTTTAAATATGGTGTATCCTTATTATTTATGGGGCTTTCAGTAAATTAATTAGACTAATTATAATCAACACCTACAAGTGTACACTTTGAAGAGTTAAAATTTACAGAAGGTTCCGTTAATCAACTATATGGTAATCAAACTGCACTTCCAAAAGTCATAAATCTGTGAATTAATAAAAGAAAACTCCAAGTTCTTTACGTATAATAAATAAAACATAAAAAGCAAAATTAGAACATTTAATAAACAAAACCGGGTTCTGTAACATTGCATGGCAGACAGGGGAGCATAGTCGAAAGCCGGCCGATAATGGTCGGTAACCGGATTCCAGAATCAGTCCAATAAACATCCACAAATCCACAGGTGCAAAGAAACGAATGAGACTAAATAGCAGAAAAATCATATGGAAAACCAAAAAAAAATGCGAGCGGCCACATTAGTCACATTAGAAAATGAAGTTGTATGTTGGGTTTGAATAATTACGTATCTCATTAAGCTGAGGTAAATTAAACGCAATACATATATCCTTGCTGGATTAAGAATGAGACAACACAATGACCTCAAAGGGCGGTTGAAATTAAGGCCTCATTATACTTCTGCGTCAACTCCACGGCGTAGCTACGTCGCCACTCCTACGGCGTCTTGGCCGTTTTAATGGTTCTGCGTCAGGTTGAGTTGCATCGCGGTGCATCTGACCAATCACAGCCCTTACGGTCTGCGTCGCCTCGAAACAGGCTTTAAGGCTGATTTTCGCGCTTCAGGGCAGTGACGAGTACCTACTTATGTAATCCAGTGGTTGTTAAGACACCATATAGGCACAACCTTAAGCAGGATTCTACTCAAACGTTTTTAATTAATCAACATCCTTGGACAACAATGTGAGGATGTGATTGGCAGGGTGAAGTGAGCAGAACACCGATCGTGACCGTCTGCTCCGACTGATCTGACAGCAGATTGAGTCGTGACAAAAGCAGAGATATTGATATATATACAGAGTTCCTTCATGCAGGGGACTGTGCTAAGAGTCCATTTGTGTGCTCTGGGCTTTCCAAATTATAATGGCCCATCTTGTTTAGGTGTAGTAGATGTAGATGAGGATCACTGAGAAGACCAGCACTATACTGCAACAATAATGCCTACAATTATGGGCACATAATTCTCTGTGTCAAAAGAAACAAATATGAGTAAATCAGCAATTTAGGGAATTAAATCCAAGCAAGCAAAACTGCGGATAGGTATCAAGCCTGCATAAAGCCTCCAACAAATCAAAAGTCAGCAGCTAATCTAAATAAAAATCCACGCAAGGCAACTATAGTGAACCGATCCATAAGCCACGTTACTTAAAGTGCGTTCCTATAACACATACTCTGACATTCTGACTGCAAGCAGAGCGTTACAAGAACAACAAACCAAACAGCTTCTAACAAAAGAGCAAATACTTTGTGAAAGGCCAAAACATTAACCACAAGAGAAGCCATGCTAAAATCTGAAAGCTGTGTGTAAATTGTTTAAGAAGGATGAACGAAATTTGCATTAATCAAAGGTAAAAGACTAAAATAATCAATCACATGCATCTGTGTGATTTTTAACAGAGAAACTTCAAACGACCTTGCATAAAATATATCCTGACAACATCATTTAGACTACTAAATTGTGTTGTTGTTTTTTTACTGTCAATAATTTGCACATTTAATACAACTAAATAAATATTATGTTTAATATCAGACAAACAAATACCAAAAAAATTATTTTAAAAAACAACCACAGTTCCTTTCTGTAGTGTAGTACTAAAGCAAACTGAAATTTGCAATTAAACTAAGTCACTTAGAATTGAAAATTATACAAAAATACATAGTTACCTTGTATTGACACTTTTACACGTCTGGTGGTGCTGCCAACAGAATTGTTTGCAATGCAGTGCAGATCCTCAGGTGTTGAATCGTTTATAGTAAGATTTTCTCCATAAACTATATCAGTTGTGCTGAGATTCCAGCTGATTGTTGGTTTTGGGTTTCCCTCGGCTTCACAAACAATCTCCAATGGATATCCTCGAAACGCAGGCACTATGGAGGGCAGTTTGGTCTCATTGATGATCGGTTTAACTGCAGGAAGGAGTGGAAGAAAAACAGTTTAAGACGTGTTTCTTCTACATATACATGATACGTGTCTTATGTTAAAGTCCCTGTGAACCGGAAGTCGCAAACGACTTTTCTTCAGTGTGGTAATGTGTTTCCAAGTGAAACGGAATATTGAATAGAGTGTGGGGTTTTACTATAGCGCACCTCCTCTCCATCCCTCGCTCATTGAAAACTGATGGTTGGAGGAGAGTGGTTAAAGGATATTCAAGCCAAGCCTTCAAAATCAGAGAAGGAACACCATTCCAGAGCCGAAGCAAATGTTCAGAATTTGATTAAAGATTACCACGACAAACAATTTTTTTTTCTGTGTATTAATTTGCACGGATTATTTGTTCACCACAAGACTAGTAATGTGCGCTGAAAAAGTAAATGGGGTACATTTTGATTTCATGACGACTTTAATCCATATTAATTTTAGTCTTGTAGCTTTCAACAAAACTACTCAAATCTAGAAATTTGACAAGAAAAAGTTACATACTGCATCCGATCCCTATCATCACATAACTTGACACTGTGTCACATGGTACGTGCTACAACCACTAAAAGTCTGCTTGATTTGGACTTTACAACAGATGTTCTTAAAAGATGAACAATAGAAACTGATGGATCTTACTTACAATATACAGTAATGTTGAGATGTTCTGATGTGACATTAGGAGGAGGTCGAGGTCCTTCTTCTCCCAGTTCCAGCTTTGCTTCACACCAGTACTGAGCTCCATCATCAGCTCTGTCTGGACGGATCTGGAGTTTAGATGTTTTACTGACTGGAGTTATGATGGTGTCAGTGAAGAAGGTTTGATTCACCAGAGTCTGTCCTTTGTACCAGTTGACAGTGAGATTCTGAACAGGAGCCACATTGAGAACGTCACACTGGAGCTCATACTGGTTTCCCTCCATCATTGGTCCGTTGTGATTCACAGTGCTGATGGACACACTGTCTGGAGTCTCTGTGGAGGAAGATTTACACACTGATATCTGCAGTCATGAATGTATAGTAGATATTTCTGAGAATGAAAATATAAAAATATCAATAGCAGAGAAACTCACTGTAAATAGTCACTGGGAGAGTCACTGTACACTGTGTCTTATTATAGTTTATGTAGCAGTATGGCTCTATGTCCCATTCTCTCAGTTCTGACACTCTCCATGTGATCAGACTGTGATTGATCATGGGCACTGCTCCCTCACTGGCTTCCCATCCCATTCCTGTATGCGGAACAGAAGTGCTGCAGTTGACCAAGACACTACCGCCATACTCCACAACAACTCTCTGTGAGTTGAGCTGAAGAGGACATTCATCATCAGCATGTGTACCTGTTAAACACATTGTAGAGAAGGCTGTGATTTTCAGTATTTTAAACACTTGTTTAAACACTGTTGTAACAAGCAGGTGGTGAATCAAAAGCACAGTAACCTGCCCACAGAACAGCAAAAATGCAGGATTTTTTCAATTGACTAGACAAACTGCACAAAATCACAAAGTACCTTTTTTTTAATCACCTAATAATTATTTATTCATCTATGCACAGTGCTAAAATTCCAAAATCTGGAAAAGTCAATTGTCTAGTAGGCCTATTCAGTCACACTGTAAGAATATTTTGTACAAACAAATCCACTGAGAGTACATATTGTTTATTACACAAGCATTCAGTAAATGAAGTATTAAAGGCCCGTTCACACCAAGAACGATAACAATAAAGATAACTTTATTAGCGTCCACAGTCCACACCAGCAGTGTTTATTCTAAGCGCGTGCTTGTCTGTCGCTTTAAATGCTCGCGCTCGTTACAGCAGGATGGATTCTGATTGGCTGTGATATTTTTTTTATATCGTTCATCAGCTGGACAAAAAGAGAACTTTTTCTAAAGAAAACTTTTTTATAAAACCGTTATTACGCCCTCATCTGGTAGGCTTACATATGATGACGAGCCGGTGCCAAATTCAGATGAATCCAACGACTTTTACTTGGGGTGTAAAGCCAAAAAAAGTAGGCTTGGTCAGGTTTTAAATGCATATGATTTTTTTTCTTTTACAAGTCTTTAAAGGTTCAAAGCTTCAAACAGACAAGCTCCAAACACCAAGCTCTCGTTTTCACCTGACGATATACGCGTTTGACTGATGTAAATAGACTAAAAAAAGTTATTTTGAAAAAGCTGAATGCCTGAAAGTCTTTATTGTTAATTCGTTCACTCACAATACGGAACAGTGCAAGTTACTGGACTGGATGTGTTAACAGTTTAATCGTAGGCTAGCCTATATATGGTAGCCTAATACAATTTATTAAGATGAATTAAGGCCTACATGAAAATACAATGGCAGTCTCTGAGGCATTTGTCAATGAATATTGCAGTATAGGCTAAAGCACTTGGGTTGAACCTATGGGGTTGCCAACTTAAGAAAAGAAAAATGCGGCACAATCGTGGTTCTTTACAGGAAAATAAGGGACACTCAAAATATTTGTAGAAACTGTATCACACAGTAGGCTAGCTAATATGTCATTTCAGGGTTCGTATGTATTTAAAAGGTTCTCAGACACATTTGTTTTGCTTATGTAGGCTACAATTTAATTCTGAAACGAATTTTAAGGTCACACAAAAAAGTCACATTAAACAAACCATATAGTTCAAAATAATACCATTCATCTGAAATAGAAAGTGTTTGTAACATTAGCTATAGGCTACACTTCATTTTAAAGAAAGTAATAGCCTACTTTTATTCAGCAAGGACGCATTAAAATAGGCTAATCAAAAGTGACAGTAAAGACATTTATAATGTTACAAATGCTTTTGTCCCCGGAAAAATCTAGTTTGAACCTTCTATTCATCAAAGAATCCTGACTTAAAAACAAAACAAAACAAACACAAAACATTCATAATGGCCTAATCAGAAATGTTTCTTTGGCAGCAAATCACATCAGTTTATTATTCCCTCGGGAAGATTTCATGTTTTCTTGCGTGGCTGGATGTTGGACTCATGAACAATAATCATTGTTTGAATCCGCCTAAACTAATTTGCCGAAATAATAGGCCTAACCCGGCTGGACAGTGAAAGGGATTTGCCGTTAGCGCGAGTCCGGATCAAACCGGGAGCGACCAGACAGCAGAGGATTCTGTTCGCAAATCAAACAATGATTTGTACCAAAAGAATAATTAGGCTAATTCTCAATTTAGAGTTTGTTATTCGTATGGTCTGATGCGCGTGAGTGTGGACTGTGATGACCGGTGTCGTGTTGCTGTTGTATCAGTCGGTGGTTAGATCAGCGTTGTCTGCCGGTGACAGCCAACAAAACATCCAAACTAATAAGCGCCACAGTTATTCCCGAAAACAATTACACTTACCTGCAACTAGTGAGAAGTACAGAAAACAAAATCCGATTAGCCGCATATAGAAAATCCGAAAAGATGTGGCGAGAAAAAACGACCCTTTCTTCATTTTAAAACAATGTTAAACTTTAGTCCCGGGCAGTTCAGTTCTGTCCCTGTGCAGATCTGCGTTACTCTAAGCTCAGTGGGTGCCTAAAAATGAGAGTAACTGACCACGTGTTCAGCGGAACAGAACTGCCCTTCTCCTGTGACTGATGTGGGAAGATTACTGGAATGCCCCGTGCTATTAAGGGAATAGTTTCTTACTAATTTACAGCTGAGTACAACTTATCTATATCTCCTTCACATTTCACTTCTACTTTGTAGCCTACTGCAGTGTAAACACACACACACACACACACACACACACACACACACACACACATTCACCATGACCGGAATTTACCGAGTTCCCATGCAGTCTTTATTTTTTGAGAAGTGGCTATAGTCGCTTAAGTAGCCTACTTGTTTCAGTATGTTGGCATCCTACAAGAAGTACAGAACTCTATTAAATTAGGATAATATTTGTTAATTTTATCCTGCATTTTAAATTCCCAAATAATATTATTGTAAAAGCTCTCTGGTAAACAAATGAACAAAAACACACTGACATGCATTCAGCTCATGATGTGACAACATGTCCCACCAATACCTTGCCTATAGAAAATGACTTTCAAGAAAGAAAAAAAATCCCTGAAAATTACTTATTGGAGTAAAAAAGCATGATAACTACCCATGGTCTCCCTGTTTATTAGGAATTTGAAAGGAAACTGGGAAGAGAGATCCATTTAATGACAATACTGAGCTGGCAATATTGTTCAAGTGTTAATAAATGTTGAGATTTAGATAATATGTTTGCGCATACATGTTCTTTAAATCAGTGTTGGCCAGACATACGGTTGCTGCATTGTTTGTTGATCCATTAGCCACCTGTTTTGATTTATCTAAATAAAAAAATGAAAGCACACAAGAACTAACAAACAGGTTTCCATAAGTTCTGGTTCATTTCAATGGGTATATGATAAAAAAAATTTAAATTGTGGCCCAAAAGCATCCGGAAAGGGAAAAAAAACTCGTTTGGATCTTGATAAGAAGTCAGGAAGCACTAAAGAATCTGAGATTGTGCGAGAGTTTGGGGTATCGGGTTCTCGCTGAAGAACAGAGATCCCTGTCTTCTCAGTGGACTGGGGCACTTCACATTTAGGTAAATGCACTGTATCTTTTATCTTTTTTTCATTAACATTTTTATGATAATAATGTCAATATGACATTTTTCTTTAGATTAAAATGTGTGGGTGAAAACAAGCTCATACTAATGAGTCTTCTGTTCTGAAGAGACTTGCAGCATAACATTGTTTATTTATTTGATGTCAGGGAGGGCTTTATGGGGGGGAGAGAATGGAATGTGTTGAAACCGCAGGATTGATAGCAGATATCAAGAGAGAATTCCTCTCAGTTTCTAAGCAATAGCACACTATAGCGAGAGAGGAGGAATTCTTAACAAAGGCAACTAGGCTATATACATATATATATATATATATATATATATATATATATATATATATATATATATATTCAGTGGTGTGACTTATATTTAGATGTATTACAGATATTTAGTCTATTTCTGCTCTGTCAATGTAAATAGTTCAAAAACAGAATAAATGTTCCATCTCCTAGCAAAACACTAGTCACATAAGCTGCTTCCCAATTTAGACGCTGCATCCTACAGAGCCTGTATCCGAAGGCCGGTTGCGTCACATTGGTGCGATGAAGGTTGTCCCAATTCGAAGGTTCCTTCAAATGCGTCCTTTGTTCCTCGAGCATAGAAGTATAGTAGTATAGAACGAGAGGATCCTTCGCAGCCTTGCCTATCCCAAAATTCCTTGCACCGGTGATTAGGGGCGATTCCAGGATTTTATAAATGGGGGGGGGGCACAGGGGGGACCAAGATCCAGTCAGGGGGGGCCCATGGGAAATCAGAAAATTCCAATGGAAATAAATACGTGTTTAGAAAATATTAAGCACGATTTAAAAAAATCTTTGCAATGCTCAGTGACCTAATATAGATGGTATTAAATGTGGCTGAACAAGAGCCTGAAAATCATTTTGTATTATACATGGATTGGACCACACAGTTTTGTTCTAATAAACAAAAAACATCACCTAGGCATTATTTAGTCATTTAACATGCTTTATTCTCAACACAAACACTGAATGTGTGTGTGTGTGTGTGTGTGTGTGTGTGTGTGTGTGTGTGTGTGTGTGTGTGTGTGTGTGTGTGTGTGTGTGTGTGTGTGTGTGTGTGTGTGTGTGTGTGTCTTCTTAAAGAAACCTTGGATGTCCTGTTGCGGTGTAAAAATAAACAAAAACCCATTCAGTATAAATTACACAGAGTTGTAATTTTAGTGCCTTTAGTCTTTAAAACAAAAGATAAAGTAATATGTGGGTCATTCCTGGTAAGCGGTGACAGTTTGGCTTCATAAATGTTGGGAAAAAAGGGCATGATTTTCATGTTTTTAGCATTCTATCAAAATAGTGACATGTTTAACATATAGGTTTGATGTTTGACATATAGGTCAAGCTCAGGGACTCTATAAAAATAATTATTGGTAGATTGTTCAGACACTGTCCATAAAAATATTCCACCCTTTTAGGGACATATACGTATATCACAACATGTTAATAATGTAAATGTTAAACAATAATGAGCTTTTCTTGCATAGTATATATCCCTTATGCCATCTTAGATTTTTTCTTCTTCTTGAAACAAGCAAAACTATTTTTGATGAATCGAATATGTTTAGCATTCCACCCTGTTAGGTTTATAGATCTAACAGGGTGGAAAATTCTGAGCTAAGTTAGCCATAGCTCTTTGAGTGATCAACATTTTTAGCTAGCTAACCTTCTACAGATGAACAGAACTTTTATAACTATGTCAGATTTGTTTTTACATTTTTTTGATAAGACAAACATTCTCCATAACATAGCCTAACAGGGTGGAACTTTAAGGGTGGGACAAGCAGGATAACATTTCAAAAACTAAAAAAAAAGTTAGGAGTGAGAGCTTAAGCATACCTCAGTTTGTACAGTTGAATTCCAGCAGATAAAAGAAAAGAAATTTCAGTTCTTGAAAATGGTCTCAAGGAAATTGCAAATGGATTTGGAAGGCAAAAAAGTACCACTAACAGGGTGGAAGATGACTTCAGGTACGCAGTAATTGAAGAAAATTTTAAGAAAAAGACCTATATTTCCACATGATTTATATGTATGATTAGAGGCAATTTAGCCTAGTCTATAACATAATTTAAAAATATTTTGAGGTTTTTGTCATTTCATGGTTTATATGTCTTGCAGATGTTGATTACTGTGCACTGAGGACATGATATAATTAAAATTGTGTAAAATACAAAATAGTATTTTTAATGTATATTATCTCTGATTAAATGGTAAAGAATACTTAAATCAACAATTTAAGCCATTTATTATAAATATGTGACTCATTTGAGAGAAAATATGAGTAAATAAATCATTGGGACAGGAAAGTCACCGCATACCAGGAATGACCCATGTATCTATTTTGTAGACACACTGCCGCGGAATAACACTGACAAGTCATCTGCCGAAATTACGTTAGCTAATCTAACGTTACTGGCTTGATCAGTCATATGAAAGTAATCAGACCAACATATGGTGCGATATTTCAAAATATATACTGTAATTGAATGTGTATATACCATAAACAGTGACGTGTCGAGGTGTCTCTCTCTCTCTCCTAGGCTACTGTTACCCCTTTTCCACCAAAAAAGAACGGGTTCGGAACTGGTGCTGGTTCAAAGTTGGTTCGGAGTTGGTTCAACTTGCGAACCTCCTCAGAACCTGTTTGTTTTTCCACTTCTAGAGCGCCCAGCGAACGACGTCGTTACGTCACTGTGTACGTCGCTTTACGTCTCAGCTAGAAACGCTTGCAAGTACAACATTACTTTGGGATAATCTCTAACTCGTGAACCAAGAAGGCTTTAAAAACAATTGAAATATGTAAGTCTTTTAATCTTTTCCTTTGATATGTAATCTTTTCTGATTAGTTATGTACACCTGTCTTGTCTTTTTTTTCTCTCAGTTTATTTGTTCTATTTTGTGACTGTTTTCTTCTTTGCTTACATAATGTTTTCAATAATTTTTTTTTTTAAAAAGCTAGAAACGCTTGCGCCAACTTCAAGCATAACAATTACAATGGCGGACTACATCGTGTTTCTGCTAATGTTTCTCCTGGCTTTGCGGTCAAAAGATGTTTAGGACACATCTAAACCCGCCCCCAGCCCCCGACGTAAGTAAACGTGACGTAAACATGACGTGGCAAAAGAACGGTTCTCTGGTTCTAGTCCAGCAAAGAGTTGGTGCCGCTTTGGAACCAGTTTTCCTGGCCGAGAACCGGTTCTTTGGCTGTCGAAACACAAAGAACTGGTTCGCGCGCAGGCACCGGCTCCGAACCGGCTCTCAAAACGCTTTGGTGGAAAAGGGGTATGTTTGAAAAACGCGGCCATGTGATTCCGCTTTGCGAATCGCAAATCAAGCAGTGATTGACAGCGCTCTGATCCAATGGCGTTGGGCATTGTCAGGTTGACAGTAAATCTAGCCCAATGATGTTGGGGGGGGCACCAGGGGGGCCAATCATATTACAGGGGGGGCCAGTACCACCCCGTGCCCCCCTTCTAGACACGCCCCTGCCGGTGATGACAGGATTTGTTTTGAGAGACATTAAATTACACTTTTAAATGTAAGTATTGGGTTTCAACTTTGTTTTCAGAAAGTGAAATATAACCGCATCTTTTAAAGCCTCTGAATTGAGACACAGTTATAGTTCCCTAATGAATCAGCGTTTTGAATGAATCGGTTGAATGAATGATTCAATGACTTACTCATAAACACTTTTTTAATTACAATCAATAAACGTGACTAGAATCACTTGTTTATCAAGATATATGTGTAACACATTGTTTAACAATGAAGAAAAACAAACTTTACTCATAAAGAACACCTAATGTGTCATCTCTTGGAGACTCACTGAAAAATCCCCGACATACAGAGTGAAAAAAGAAAACACAGACAAGCAGTGAAAACAGTGAGAATCCAGCAATGTTGGATCAAATTTGAGGATTGGAACTAACTGTTGTATAAATCGTTAATCTACAAGCCTGCATATCAAAAGCTTGCTGACTTTGTAAATAGTTACAGAGAAAAACTGGGCAGCACACACTACCAGACCTAAATGTAACTGGTCCTACTCGGCCCGCTCTGAGTGGGATACCAACCCGTGTCTCTGGCGTGGGAGGTCGCTAACAAAGACCGCAACAACAAACATGAAAACAACATGTGTTCTATTCATCTGCATGGAATCATATAATGAAGGTAAAAAATCAGAGACTCTGCTTAACATAGCCTACATTACGCATTTTCTGTTATATCTGTCAACTTCGACTGCCCAAAATCTGCAGACTAACTGACTCTGACTTATATGTCAACTAGCACCGACTCCAAGCAAAACAAAAGTCATGTAGTGTATTCTAGCCATGACAAATATGTCCCTTTAAGCCATTTGAAGGCCATTTGATGAGGCCACAGCAGTGATAAAGCGCATACTTCTCATGCGCAAACAACCACCAGTGTCAGCAATTTTGTTTCCCATAGCTTTCTATGCTTACTTCCTCTTGTTTGTTTTTAATTAGTTTGTGTAACATTTTTAAAGACCTGCATTTATACACCGTAACAAAACTTGACAATAATAAAACATAACAATAAAATTGATGATCCTTTATATTTAATTAAAAATAAATATTACTTTTCTAAGCAATCAAACTCTGACAATTTTTACATAGCTAAATGTAAAATGATCTAGCTAATTGATCAAATGCCTTGGGGGGAATCCCTCAGGCTTAGCCTACATCATTAAGTCAGTGTAATATATCTCTTCCAGGAAAAGCCCTATTTCCACAAACACACTCCAGTGTGGCTGTCCTGTGAGTATCCCAGCTTGCTATTCCTGCCTCCACGCATAGTTTCGGATAGGATGTAAACAGGAATGTCATGTTACAATATTCTATGGAAAGACTTTGTGGAAAGCACTTAGAGGTATAGATGTGCTGTACTAGACTTTGTGCAGTAGCCTATAATATTATTTATTTTAAGATCACAAACTTTTTCCATACTACATTAATGGAATTTATAGAGGAAACAAGGAATGGTTATGGACCGGACACATATTTAACAAAAGGTCTGAGGTGATAGGATGTTTCAATGTTTCCCTAAGATGAATGTCAAAAAGTCCTTGAATTTGATAAGAAATATAAACAATGTCATCCGCTTTGTAAACCTGCCTTTCCTTTACATTTTTAGAGCATGCCTTTGATTTACGAGCTTTAACCCTTTCCGATTTTTCTCCTTCTTGGAAGCGTTGAAGAGAATCTTGTCCGCGAAGGGTTTGCTGAGAGATCACATGACTTCTGGTATAGCTCAAGCTCTGAAGCAATAGGCCTACTCAACCCCTTCCCCACATCCTGCCAAAAAATCCCCCTTCATAATTACGTCGTAGACTTCTCCTTATATGAGGACACAAATAATTGTCATGATGTTTCATTTTTTCTATTTCACTCTATAAGCCGAAACTTGTTTGACTTCCCCCAAAGAAAGGAAACGATTTTCAGCCATCCAACAAAAACAATGTAGCTAATGATTTACAGCTGTGCAGGAATGCATGCGACTCTAAAAGACCGTTTGGAGAGGATCTCATGTTAATTTATTATAGTTTTACATATTTATTTGTTATATGATATTAAGTGCAAACTGTGGTTAACAAATTCCATTTTTTCGTAAGGGAACGTTTTTATAAAAAATAAATTTCAGGTTAAAATCACTTTCACATTCACTGTAAAAAGAATAAAAAAGAAATAAAAAAAATCCCCAAAGTAGTAAATAAAACAAGGATTAAATCTAAAGCAAGGTCCTGTATAGAACCCAAGGCTCTATTTTATAGAACTCTATTTTAAAGAACCCAAAAAAAGTTAGGCTATATATAAGGACATAGGCTATGTCGTAAACAATTGCACGATAATCTAGTGATAAAGTATGTTTAGACGCAGTTTAATTCATACAATTTAATTAAAATTAAAAATGAATTAAAGCAAAACTAATTAACTTAAACTAAACCCATAAATGATCACAAGAGGGTATCCCATAAAAGGTTTGAAGCGCCTGGCAGAAACCTTTAAAGTTCAAAATAGGTCAAGAACATTTTCTAAGAGTGACGCTATCTAAAAAGTTCACCATTTCTATGCTCTAGAGCATTTCCCATAAGTGACAAGAATACAAGAATTGTTCATGAAAACCTTTAGTAGGCTATTTTAAGCACATTCAGAAAAAGGTTGCCATCTAGTGGTTACAGTTAAACATTTATATTTGTAAGCTTTATAGACTAGACTACGTCCTGCCTAATTCATGAACGTTTACACTTATCCCCGACAATGTCTTATTTTTCTATAGTTTTTCTTTCTTACATCTGACGGGAATTTCTACACCTGCTAAGTGAGAGCAAAAAAATCTTCGTAGGCTATGTGGAACTAAACGTTTTTTTGCCATCATCATTAAGCTATTTTAATGCCTGTTATGTTGGCTTGTTTAGATGTTATTGTCTTACAAAGACGTTAGACTATAACACAAGTTACTGTTCTTCGTTTTTCAGAATTAACCCTATACAAATGGGGAAATATTATTTAGGCTAAATGTGTGTATTAGGTTATGTGTAACTTAAACCAAAAATAAGTTATATTGCTTTGGATGTGGTATACGGCCTTTAACAAAACAGTAACTATAGCTAAATTATAGTTTTTAAAAATATATATTTGATCACATTTTATTTCAAGCAAATCCATATCGTTACATTCAGCAGGTTGTAAACTCGAATGATGACAATAAACGCCTACTTTTTGTTTGCAATTTAGCAATATAAAAATGAAAGCTGACGTTTGTTGCTATAAAATTTTCACAACACAAGATGGCGCCAGTATAACTCTAACACCCAAAACGTTATGTTACTGATCCGTGGAGCAGATTTGGGTGACTTTTTATCCACAGAAAAAAAAGAACTTTCTGTGATTTGGTACATTGGTGGTTGCTAACAGACGGTTTGCACAATACTAAAGTGATCCAAACGTCCAACAGTTTCATGTTTCTCCAGGATTTAGGAAACATCAGCAATGGCAACCACAAGAACCTCAGACAACCATACTGGTTGTGAAAGTGTGGTTAGGCTCATGAGGACATGATTAAGTATGTCAAACAGACTAGTCCAGGTCTTTACTGTGGAGTTTTTCTGTCTTTAATCTTTTTTGGTCTACCTCAGCGATGAGTTACCAGAGAGACACTGTTCAAAAGCATTTTCTGTCATCTTTAGTGATTCATCAACAAACGTTCTCAGGTTTTACATGTAAATGCTTTACATTAATTGATAATCATTCTATAAAACAGACTTATGACTAACTTATTAAAGTATTCTGAGATTAAGTTCTGGGGTTTTAGCTGTATCCAGTTACAAAGGTAGTATTCAGGCACAAAGTTTTATCCAAAACAGCAATTAGATGCCTTATTATTGAGGAGGACTTTGTCCAGGATGCTAAAAATGGTGAACTGTTTTTTTTTCTTCTTAAAAACTCAGAGAGAAAGTGAGTGTCTTTAACTTTTGTTCGTTTGTTTTGGGTGGGCTCCACAGTGTATGTGTTGCAGATGGACATACTCTCACAGAGTTGCTCCATCCTGTTCCTCAACTGAGCCTGAGTTTTACTCACAGTTCTTATTCTGTATGTTCTGTGTACCCTGTTTTGTTGAATCTTAATTTGAAAAGGCCCACCTCAATTCGATTTTAAGACAAATGCTCATTGATATGTCTTCCTACAACCAATTCCAAGTTATATATAAAGACTCGGTAATGAAAAGTGCAGGTTTTATCAGAAGGACTGGTAGGCCAACAGACTAAAGGTTTTGCCTCTCTGGTTGTTCCCCAGTGGCCCTTTCAGCCCTGCTCTGAGGCAGAGATTAAAGCCATCGGACTTGTTTTTCTCAGACTAAATCCCACCCTCTCTTCTTCCTGTGAGAACAGTCTGTCTCAGACAGATCTCGCGCTCTCTCCAAGGGAGAAAGTTAGGTCAAGCGAACCTGCACTTGAGAGTTGCTGTGGATTCTCCCTTGGGGAACATGTAGTACTTGTTTCTGGTGATACAGCCCTCAGATTCAGAGGGGCCTTGAAAACGGGTCCAGGAGAAAAGCCAGAGCAGCATCACAAAAAGATCAACTTGGGGCCCTTCTACAAGAGCTTGCATAAAGTACTCGACTTTGGAATTGGAGGAATTTGAGGCAAATGGACACCATTTGAGCCCTGAAACATGAGAGGATGCTTTGCACAGCTCAGATACCCGTGCCTTGCCTCCCAGCCTCTCATCGCCCTCCCCGCTGCCTTAATAAAACAAACAGGTCGCGTGGTCAGGTCACATTCCCATGAGTTTATCTGGCAATTAGAGATCTGGTCTGTTGAAAAGCTAAGCAATTAATAAGTGAGAGTCACATCTTTTTAAAAATCACATCTACACCTCTTTTAGTTCACTTTGTGGTGTAAATGGCATGGGAATCGGAATACAAGTTGAACCGGATTGAGAAAAGAATTTCGCTCTCTGTCCCTTTGACCTCCAGCTGTGCAGATCATGGATCAGCAGCTTGTGATTGCGGTGGGAGACGAGTATGTAAAAAGGGAAAGGCTTTGGGAGGGGAGACTACAGACTCAAACCTTTCCCTCTCAAAGGCCCCCAAGGCGTCGTTAGGACTCCCGCAAGAGGGGCACTTCTACTGTTGGGTACGGCCATTGAAGACCGCATCTG
Source organism: Siphateles boraxobius (assembly GCF_051911475.1). NCBI lineage: Eukaryota > Metazoa > Chordata > Actinopteri > Cypriniformes > Leuciscidae > Siphateles > Siphateles boraxobius. The sequence goes on from NW_027509193.1 coordinate 30,381,884, forward strand.
GAAAGCATTAGTCTATTATTGCCCATGCATGGCTGAGAGAAAAGCCTATCTCATGGGGAGAGTGTGACTCTCTCCCGTCATTATTCCACTGCAGTGAAATAGTGTGAGGTTAAACATGCATGCATGAGAGGCAGCTAGTGTACGAAACAGATGAAGAGATATGAAAGCGTCTGTGTATGAGTCTTTGTTCAAAGGACTGGCCTTTTCATTTTGGTGCAGCAAGTGGAAAGCGGCATCCTTGGCAAAAGAGCTGTTCCATCTGGACCACAAGATCGAACAAGATGGCTTTGTGAGTGCGACTCACCCCCACCTAAAATGAGCCGGCCTCTGGTGTGGCGTACCAGGTGCTCGGCCTTCATCATCTGCGACATCAGCCCAGCTGCGACGGGACGCCCCATACAAAGTCTGTAACTGGGCTTATTTCATTGAATGTTGCACAGACAGTACATTCATATGAGGGATTTCGGCCTTTTTCTGGTTTGGATTTGTCAAAAGGCTTATTCTCTCATTTCTTTTCCCTCCAAGCGTTCAGCACCATCTGCAACAAAAGCCCAGTGCCTAATGGGGAGACAGCAAAAAATAGGTTATTTCAGCATATCCATCAGAAATATGGATTCTCCCTCCTGTAAAGCATCACTCAAGGACCCATCTGCGATAGTGGACGCACACAACTTGATCTAACACTCACTGTTACTCAAGAATTCCCCCATGGCACCCCCATAAACGTGCCATAATCTGAAATCACACTGTGTTTGGGCTGAGTTCCCAGACCCTGGACGTTACAGTCCTCCTCATCATCACCTCCAGTCCCCCCTGCCGTGCCCAGTTCCGTCACTCCTCCACCGCCCCCCTCCTTCATCTGCTTCCAAAGCTTCTCTGACTGCACCAGCCCCCGCTCTTCTTTGGCCTTGGCTAGGCTGTTATTGAGCGGGAGGCATTTCGCAGACACTCCCTCAGAGACTAGTGACCTCATCAGCGGGCAGGAAGTCAAGGGGTTCAAGTTCTCCTTGTGAAAGTAATCCCACACTTCCCTGAATATTTCAGCTGGTAGTGGTGGGAGGGAGTAGAGCACTGGAAGATGGATTTGGGGGTGTTAGAAAGCCCCAACTCTGTTGTTTCTCACTTTTGCCACATCGTCAGTGTTGGATGCTAATTCCTTTTTTCTTCACCTCATAAAGAAAATGATTTCAACACTGGGCCCATAGCATATGGAAACGTGGCAGTAGATGTGGTGAGAGTAAGAGAGGCCTGTAAAAGAGAAGAATCACAAAGGAAGGCCAGAAGACATGGTGTAATGAAGTTGTATCCTCCACGGACGCGTTTCTGAACAAATCATACTGTGTATTCACGCTGCATTGATGGAGCACGTCTAGTCTAATAATACCCTGATGAGAGAAACAGAACGTCTAGAGCTTCATTCCCTATTGCTGATGGTGATCAAGACTGTTTGTTTTTGTTTCGTTTGTTTCTGCCAGGCGTCCATGACTCAAAAATGTCATTGGGGGAGCATTACACTCATTCAAAATGGACCAAGCGGCATCAGTTTAAGCTAAAATGCATCAAAGTCTAATGGGTATAAGACATGTCATTCTTTTTTGTATGCCATACAGAAGCCCGTACAGCTGCAAATGCAGAAAGAAAATAATGGATAAAGAGAAAAACACACATGCTAACTATTTACCAAAGCACATTTATATGCAATGCTTGTATGAATCCTTTTCTTGGCAGATTTGTTGGAACTCAATTTGGAAAAAGATTGAAAACACCCCCAAATTAAACTTTCATTAAACACTCCCTTTAGCTGAATTTCACTTTAAAGCATCCACATTTTTAGTTAAAATCTTTATATTGAAGATATATTGAAGAAAACGGTTTGTAAAAAAAAAAAGAGTGAAGCAAAAATGATGCATAATAGCAAACAGGAAAGAGACAAAGGAGTTGTTCACACTTACAAATAACCAGACCAGAGTAAAGTAGTATGCGTATTTGACGTGCTGTCCAAGGAGAGGCCTCCTAGCTTGGAATTTGGCCCGAACCCAGAGTGACGTGATGATTGGATAGATCATTTGAACGTGTTCCTCCTGAACTTTGTCAGTAAAATATAATTTATTGATCTGAAATGAGTTTCCAGACGCTTTAAGGAGATTATTATAATACTTTCGAGACAAATCAATAAGGCAACTAGAATCCGAAGCCTCAGGTTACACCTCACATTCTTAAAGAAGCAGCTCAGATGAACGCACATCAGTCTTTTTACAGACACCTGCCCTTCATTCGATAATACACCACAGCTGCGTTGTAGCAATTACATGCAGGCAGGTTCCTATAAGCCTTTCTGCTAATGCTGCAGAAACCATAGACGCAGATATACACATTCACACTTCCCCAGAAGGGCAAGTCTGGTGTAGGCCACTCCTACCATGCTTAAAACACAACAACAACAAAAAAAAACTGCCAGAAAACACACTAATCTGAGCATGTCAAGACTAGTCTGTGCTCAGATACAGAGGAAACAATGAAAAGACATAATCTCCCAGTTTTGTTGACATTAAAATATGACTTTATACCTCAAAACCTCAATATGTTTTAGATATTATCCACTGCTTACACACTGTTCGAACTGAATACACATACACGACATGACATACCACACCAAAACTCACGCTTAGTATGAGTAAAACATTTAAAGAAAAGAAAAAAAGAGATAAAGAAAGAGAGTGGGCTGTTGACCAAAAATCTGTGAAAGCATTCTGATAGAATGGCAGGCTTGATCGACTGAAAGATTTTTTTTTAGGTGGAAAAACTGCATAAAATACTTTCTGTTTATAAGACAGGGAAAAACCCTCTGTCTGCATAGCGGCGGATCTTATGTGGGGGCTTATTGCATGTTGGAGGACTTTCCGCATTAATTTCTTTTGTCCTGTGATTCAGTCTGTTGTGAAATGGGCCATTCGAATAAAAAGTTGTGCAAAAACTGGCTGAACATTCTGATATAACCCATAAACTCCACAATGAGATCATTCAGCTCGTATCATCCAACAGTGAACAATCTAGAATCATGATGGACTGTGCTGCCTTGTGCCCTGGGCGTCTGGAGCAGGAAATGAGTGAATTGTATTACACATTAGATTACTGCTCAACTCATTACTCTGCAGCTGCTAAAGAAAGTCACTATCACAAGGTCTCCTCCACAAACTCATGATCTTACTAGGAAAGTAACAGCAGCACTAGGCCAAGGACAAACACAATAGTGCACATTATGGAAGAGTGACAAAAACTGAAACTGATTTTTTGTAACATGGGGGCGGGCAATGGAAAAAAACGGGCGAGGGAGATGAAGGAGACGAGAAAGATGTGGGGGGTGGAAAAGAAAGAAAGTGAGATGGAAAAAGAGACGGCTGAATAAGGAGAAAGTACGAAAACTGGAACTGGAGAGATGAATCATTAGAGAAGAAAGGAGGGATGGAGGAAAGAACATTGTGCTTGAATGACTGGAGATGGGAAGTCTGATAAGTTTAGGACGACTGACTGACTAAAAGAGATTGACGGCTCTGTGCAGGGACATCATGCACCTTTGATTTATTCAGGTGGCTTGACTCATGTGTTGCCATATGTTATGTTAGATAAGATATGACCAAAGTAAAAATATGCAATTGCTTATGCTAAAACATTTGTAGTACTATATGTAGGTAATAAAATTGAACAAACATGATCAATTGAATTTAAAATATTTGTAAAAATAATATAAATTATAAAGACAGACAGATAGATAGATAGATAGATAGATAGATAGATAGATAGATAGATAGATAGATAGATAGATAGATAGATATTTGTATTTATAAAATATAGATAGATAGATAGATAGATAGATAGATAGATAGATAGATAGATAGATAGATAGATAGATAGATAGATAGATAGATAGATAGATAGATAGATAGATAGATAGATAGATAGACTAATTTTATAAGTTTGGGAACCAGCACCCTGCACTTTCTTTGTCTGGTGGGGAAACCATAGAGGTTTAGAGCAACATGAGAGTAAGTAATGATGACAGATTCTTTTTTGTATTGAGTAAACTAAGCCTTTAAAGCAAATGGCGTGTGGAAGCCACAACTTGACTGGACAAACCAAATGTAGACTAAAAATCTTTATGCTATACTTTCAAAACTTACAGCAATTATCAATGTCCCAAGTTGTGCAAACAGACTTGGCTCAGATCTGAGGGTACATATGCCCCCTGAATGGCCATGATGCCTTTGTACATACTGTACATGCATTTTATTTTTGAGGAGTCACACGGTTGAGTGGCTTTATAAGGTGGAACATCATGGTGCTCTGCTATGTGGAGAACGAGAGAGGGAATAGTTTCAGGTCTGTTAGGGATAATTGGACTGCATCCCTCAGCTGGAACCCATGATGACTGTGTGTGCAAAAAGAGGGGAGTTTGCTGAGCCTTGGTGCTGGGGTAAGTCTGGTTCCCATTAGACTAGAGGCCCGGGGGTCGGTTTGTTTGCACAGGCAGAATGTCCCACAGGAGAGAGGGGGCAGGCCACAGCGGCTCCTTAACACTGGACTACGGAACAGAGAATATCAGCTACAAAGTCTTTCTGTACCACAACCTATCTACCCTGTCCTGTTAAGAAAAGAACTTCAAAATCCCCTCAGAACTGTTTAAGGGTGTTCACTGTTTTTGGTAATTTGTGTAAGTTTAGCCATGTGTTATTGAGTGCACATGTTTTGACTGATGTGTCATTCACTGTTGAATCTTGCCCATTACTAATCGCCTTCTCGAAGTTTAATCTGCATGTGAGAACAAGTTATGGTTCACAAGGGCTTGGCTTCTACAATGCGTCAGTTGAAGTTTCTTCTATTATCCCTGTGGAAACAAATACACCTTACGTAGGCCTAAATCTGAATCACGCAAAAACCTTCCATTAAAATCAACCTCAGCCTTCCTGGACGTCCAGACGCATCTAATCATCTATCCCTCTTTCATCCTTTGTGTCTGGAGCTGCTGTCATCACCTTTTTTGTCCCATTGATGAGGCATGCCAGAGCTGGTAAAGGGGAGCAGGAGCTCTGCTGATTACAGGCAGTTAAGTGGACACGGCACCATGGTCATGGACCGACACTAATGGCTAAAAGAATATGGTCTGTTTTTGAAGGGGTTTGACATTGACACCTCTGTGGCAGTATGGCTAGGGCTATAAAAAGCTTTACAGACCGTAACACTGAAGATACTAGACACACTAGAGTTTGAGGGGGCAATTTCACACAGGGAGCATGTAAAGGCGTCCCGTTCCCCTCTCAGAAGAGGGGTGGAGGGCTCTCGGCCTCCCCCCCAGTTCCTCTGTCAAAGGGGGAGGCTGATTTATAGAGTCGAGAGCTCCACTTCAACTTTTCCTGGAATCTGGACTCTTTTTGGAGACGCGTGGGGACGCTCAGTGTGAGCACACACTGGAGGAAGAGGGAGGCCCTATTTCTTTTTGGCCTTTAAATCAATTGATTCCCAGATGTGTGAGAGTTTATTGAGGCCTACTGACTGCACAACAGCCTCCTCCACACTGTTTTCAGTTACATACCCCCTGTTTCCTGATGGATCCATTTTCCTCGCCGAGTTAAGTCTAGAAGAGTCAAAGGGATTGTTATTTGAGATAGGAGATCCTAAATGTAAACTCTGACATGCCTAAGGCAGTGACCCATAGTAGTGCAGAAAGCCAGAAAGGGCGAGGTAAAGGTCTTTGCAGTGAAAGGTTTGCTTGTTTAAAGAGTGACCATTATATTCTCCTGAGTTGGAGTCATTTGTTTTAAGGACATAAGGAGTCAGCCACCCTTGAGACAGAAAAGCAGGATGAGTCGGATGTTTTTGTAGGACAATGATACTTGTTTTTGGGATCACTTTGCAGTTGTGTGATAGTGACACTACACTTACAAAATAGTACACCTGGACATTCCTATTAGCTTTTGAACATGGTATCATGGTAATACCATCAAAGAACCACCATGGTACTTTTTTCTAATGTTAATACAGTACGAACAACTGCTTTGTGTTATGCTTTGTGCTTCTCGGGCAAAAGAAGAAGAAAATATTATTGTCAGCATCCACGCCAATGCATGACGCAACAAAAAACAATCCCCCATTTTTAATCACCCACAGTCAGTAATCTAAGGCGTTCCTCTGTTTCAACATGGACTCTCAGGCCATTTGCAACAATCTGCTTTCATTTAGCACCAGCACAGACAACCCTGTCAGGATTCCTATGCGAGATGATTAACAGCAGTCTTCTGCAGGGCTATCAAGGAATGGTGTTCCTCAATTTATGAACCATTCTTCTCAGCAGCTGCAACATGCCAAACTCAAGCTTTTAGATAAACTTTAATTATCTTTAACTTCAGCATAACTCGTCAGTAGATGGTCACAAAGAAGCTTGTGTTATGACATAAACACAAGACACATGCAGACACATAAACACAAGAGATTTAGCCAACAGACAAAGAACGTCAAGACTGAAATAAATAAAAAAAAACTTGAGAAGACTGGGCTGATTTAGGTGTTACCCCTTGTTTTTCAATTGACCCTTCCTAAAACCTGCCAGATGTGGAAACTCCCATTAGTCTACAGGGATTAGTGCTCTGCCTCTTTTCCCTGTACACTTTGAGTCATCAACAATGATCATCATTTATCCCAGTCCTGGATTTGGTGCATAAAGATTCTGTCAAGGTCATTTATTTCACTTTAGATTGTGTAGCACATCCGTGCATTTTGACTAGTAGATTCAAATCTACTAAGAAGGATATGTTTATGTCTTCCGAATGAAGAAGCTAGTGTGTTAGAGAGATAACTATGGTTGCAACGTTGTTGCATAGTATTGCATGTCAAGTCAAGTCTTCTTTATAGCACTTCCTACAATACAAATTGTTTCAAAGCAGCTTTACAGTAAAACAATAGTGTCAGAAAAACAATAGTGTCAATGTTCAGCTTAAGTCAGTTGAGTGTTGATTCAATTCAGTTCAATAACTGTGTAAAATTATGAATCAATTATGAAATACATTAAATTCAGCTATAAGAAGCTGTACAGCAGATAATAGTGTCGTTATTCACTATTATCAGTTCAATAAGAGAGTAGATGTAGCAAAATTAGTAAATTATGAAACCAAGTCGAATCAGCTCTGCAGAAAAAAGTGGTGTCATCTTACAGCTCAATTCAGTTCATATGTTTTGCTCTCATCCAATAGTGTCAGTGCAGTCAAATCAATAATATTACTGAGTGTTAAGTGTTCCAAACCAAGCAAACCAAAGGAGACAGTGGCAAGAAACTCTAGGCCTTGCTATGGTTGATAAAAATGAACTGCGCAGTTATAACTTGGTTTAACAGTTATGGTTTTAATTATGGTTTGCTAGGACATTGATTGTATTGTGGTTGATGACATGTTTGTAGGTAATTACTACAGTGTTGTGAGTGATTGTTACTTACTTTCCCAGTTCTATGGATTTTTTACCCCAAAGCAATAGTAATCAAGATGGCCTTAGCAAGCACCACTAACTAAAGTTTGGTATAGCATGCAAATCATCATGACATCTTGGTCATAGACTATAGCAATCAGGAAAGACATCTCTAGTTGACACTATGGTCCTTTCAAATATTTAACTGTACAAACAAATGGCTGCACGTTTAGCTCATCTGTCATAATCTCCTCAAACGTGAGGAATGTTGCCACAATCTAAATGTTAGTGGGGAAAAGGGCTTTGGTGAAAGCTGATGTTGTCCACTCTTCCTTAATGTGGCTCCATATGACGAAACAGAGCAGTTTTATGTGGAACCTTGCTACCAAATGTTCAGATATTAAACTTTCCCCCAAACACTGGCAATCATTTTGACTTCAATAGCTGGTGTTATTGCTCTGTTGATTGAATCTGGCCAATGAGTTCTTTTAGTTTTGATTGGCTGTGGTCTGTGAAGTCATACTCTAGTTAGGGTACAGCTGTAACAACATCAGAAAACTTTTCCAAAGTTGTGTCCACTCCCTGCTACACATAATTCAGCGTTCACACAGAAAGTATTTTCGAAACAAAGTGCAATCAAAGATCTTTTCACAATCACCCTGACTATATTTTTAGATATTCTAAACCCCTAAAAGAAGAAGTATGATACCACTGACTAAATGCTGAATAGTACAAAATAAAGATGTCTTTACCGAATTGTGAGCTTATCTGGAAATGCATTTGCCCTTAGGAAATACTTCATGACTTAATTTTTTTCCTTCAATCACACTTATTGCATAAAAACAAATGCATGCTGTACACAAACCCACTATGGTGCAATAGAGCTTTCTTCAAGTGTCTGCACTAAAACACCACAGGGAATTTAGTCGGCAGAATTAGTCACATCTCTGTCTGACTGTCTGGACCCTGGAGGTCTTCAGAGAGTAGAGAGAGTTGTTGGAAGCTCTGTCAGGATAGTGTGACATTTTGAGCCCAGACATCACGTTGTCTCCTTTCGGTGCCTTTGTTATTTTATGATACTTACATTAGTCTACATTGCAAGACTCAAACAAGTTTTATTGGTATGCTAAACAGGGGGTTTGCACTTGCAAAGTATTACTAAACATTTTATACACTAGCACACACACATTATTAAGGGAAACGTTTAAAATCACAATCACATTATTAAAGGAAAAGTTTAAAATCACAATCATGTTCTCACTCTCATGATGTTTCAAACCAGCTTGTCGTTCTTTCTTCTTTGTAACACAAAAGGAGGAATTCCAAAGAATGTGCTGGTCACTCTTTCTGTAAAATTAAAAGGAAGTGGGACTGAAGCTTTCAAGCTTCAAAAAAAGAAAAAGTAGTTTTGTTTTATGGTCCTGTTGGATAATTTTTTAAGATGGAAAGCTCCAGTTCCCATTAATTGTAGCTGTAGGGTTTCTGTAAGTTATTTGATGAGTAGCCTTGTCAATTTATTTATGTATTTAAATTATTTTGCCTACTTTGACATCTGTTTCTAATGTCAAAACTGACCACACTTTAGATTGTGGTAGATTATAAATTTGTCTAGTTTGAGGGGAAGAAATGCTAAGCAGACAGTATTGGTTTTTTGCAACCCAGGCTTATTGAAAAGACGTAGGCCTACCCGTGGTTACAATTCTGTAAAATATTAGGCTACTTTGCCTCTTGGTTGTGTTGGGACGCTTTCAAAGTGAAAAGTCCAGTGAGTGGCACTAAAAGCACGATTAGTTTTATTCTAAACAGATTAACGTGAATCTGGCAATGTCTTTTTTTTACATTGGTTGTACGACGTAGCCTACTAGCTGTGTATCGCGGCAGTTCTGAATTGCAATGATTGACGATGAGTGGTGCTATGTTTAAAACTCTATCACATTTGAAATAACGTACCACCTACACTAAACCGTAACCTGACATTGTTAACAAAAGCAAACATGACAGATTTGCTGAAGCAACCATGGCATTTCAGCTTGCTTCTACAAGTCATTGAGCTTTTTTTGTCGTGTCTCACATTTCACAGGTCTTGTTGTTGCTGTAGTGAGCAATGTAGGAACATTTTCTATCAGAAAAGCAACATATATATGGATCTGGTAATGTGCTGCAAATGTCAAAATGTATTAGGTTGCAAATCATGGTAAAGGTGTTTAATGGTCATAACAGTATTTTCATGAGCACATGAAAATAAGTCTTTATTAATCGATAATCTGCCTCGGTAATCATAAATTTGTGTGAAAATGAATAAAAGTTGTTGCTGTTTAAATGCCTCCGGTTTTCATTTCAGCTGGAAACTGATGTATTTATTGGTAGATTTTTTGAATTTTGTAGAAAGAGGCATGTTTTTTCAATGAGCCTGTGTTGTGTTTTCGCCTGTTCTTAGTTCGGTATGACATTATCACAATGTAGGTCCTTCAACAGGGAGAATTGTGCTGACAAGTAAAATTCATCTCACTTTAGTGAGATTGCATCAATTTCATTTGAACTATTTTGTGAGTAATAATCCACTCTTGTTCATCAAGTCAAGTCACCTTTGTTTATATAGTGCTTTATGCAATACAGATTATTTCAAAGCATATTTACAGTGATAATGAAAATAATGCATTTAATAATGCAGTTGTTCAGCTGAAGTCAGTTCAGTAAATGCAATGCATAGGAGAGGCAAGTAAGAAAAGAAATGATATTATTGCTATTGAGTGAAGCAACACACCATACTCACCATGTAGCCACCCACAAGCATAAGCATAATCTCCACTTATCAGCACAAAGGTAACCACAAACACAACAGAGACTCTTCCAAATCTTAATGCAACTGAGCAGGAAACAATAACAAGTCTTTCCCTTTACTCAAAAACGTAACATTTCCCCTCCTGTTTCAAGGACATTACAAGTCCACTGTCCAGTTACAGTTGATGCCACAAGATATTGTGTTTATAAAAAGATATGTGACCCTGGACCACAAAACCATGGGTCACATGGGTCAATGTTTTGCGATTTTATAATAAATAATTAGCTTTTTTCTGAATAAATAAGCTTTCCATTAATGTATGGTCTGTTAGGATAGGACGATATTTGGCAGAGATACAACTATTTGAAAATCTGGTATCTGAGGGTGCATAAATTCGAAACATTGAGAAAATCGCCTTTAAAGCAACACCAAGTAACTTTTCCTCTGCGGTCGCGCTACAGGTTGGTAGCGGAATTGTCCATTACCGGGTGGTGATGTGGATAAGACACATTCCTTTGGTGTGAGAGACCCGGGTTCGAATCCACTGTGAGACACCAATGTTTCCCTGAGCAAGACACTTAACCCCTAATTGCTCCAGAGGCGTTCGACCTCTGACATATAACAATTGTAAGTCGCTTTGGATAAAAAGCTTCAGATAAATGTAAATGTTAATGAACCGCTGTATGTTTAGCGGTTAATAATTTAGCCTACCGCAGCCTACTGTCGCACGCACATGCTCTCTGTTTATCCAGCACAGGCTTTGGAATCAACAATGGCCACAGACAAGGTAGAGTATGATTTTATGAAAGTATGATGTATTGCGACGTCACAAACGAGCAATTGTAGCAATTGTAACGCTTGCCGTAAAGCAAGTCAAATTAGTAGTTTTCTTATGTCTCATTAGAACTACAGAAATGTGACCAGATCTGGCAATCTTACATAGCGTGGATATATCAGATAAAGGACCGCAAAACTGTGGCATAAGTGCATTTCACCATGTCACGACTTGATGAACCACTGAAACGATTTTGGAAACATTATTTTAAGGTAAAAAATCTTACTTAGTGTTGCTTTAAAGTTGCTTAAAAGCCCCCGCCCGTTGCTTTTTTATTTATTTATTTACAGTAGGAAATTTACAAAATATTTTAATGGAACATGATCTTTACTTAATATCCTAATGATTTTTGGCATGAAAGAAAAATCGATAACTTTGACCCATACATATTGTTGGCTATTGCTACAAATATACCCGTGCTACTTGTGACTAGTTTTGTGATCCAGGGTCACATATAATTTTACAAATGCACACAGACTGATTGTAATGAAATAAATTCTGACAATTTACAAGAACTGTGTTGCTGCAGTGAATTTTTATATATTAAGTATATGTCATGTTTTGAGTGCGTATTCCACAAGATATTCCAAAACTATACTTAATTCAGGAACTGAACAATTTGCACAGTATGTCAAGTGTATATTTTCTGTACTGATTTGCCAATTGGGCTATAATTTCTTAACAACAGCCTTCGGTCATAATGGTGCCATTTAACATCAGGCTTGTTTGACATAATTGCAGGTGTGTGTGTGTCTCTGTGTGTGTGTGTGTGTGTGTGTGTGTGTGTGTGTGTCTCTGTGTGTGTGTGTGTGTGTGTGGTGTGGGGGGGGGGGGGGGGGGGACGGGTTGGCACAGAGTGAAGATGGTTAACATCAACAGACACAGAATAAAGCTTTTGTACTGAGTCATATCCCCCGCTATCAGATGACCCCTGACATTGACCTCTGACTTTGAGCTCTGCCCTCAGGGCAGCATGAGTGAAGGACAGTGCAGCAATTCAGCAAAAGGTAGAATGTGAACTTCTGCTTTTCTACACAGAATGTTTTATATTTCAAGAGTTGAATTTTTAAAAAACGCATCTCTGTGATGTTCGTGTCTGGCAGTTCTGGATCCCGCTGTTATATGCATGACCTGCTCGAAAGCCTGTTTCACCCTCTACTGATCCACCTTACTGCATTTCCTCCTCTCCCGTCTCCTCCTGCACGCGCACAACTTTGTGTCCAGCTGTTCCCTCATTTCCTTCCCCAACCTTCTTTGATTCTTTCCTCCATCACTTCTTTTACTTTCTCTGACCTTTCTGGAATTCTGGGTCAAATTGCACGACTGCTTTACAGTTATGCTTCAGTTTGCATGCTGCCATGCTTCATTAAAACAGCTAAACATTGGATGCGTGCGTGGTGCATCTGGGTTCAGTTTGATCAAATTTGCCACTCAAAGAACCTTTAGATTCTCAGAATCCTCATTTGACAATTTTAGAAAAATGTTTCCCACTGGGAGCATGTTGGATTACCTCTGTTGAGGCTGAAGTGATTCCTAATGGTAATCCATGTAGAGAGGCCACATGAGGATCTCCATTATAGATCATTTGTTTGGAAGATCAAAGGGGTCAAGAGTGCTCCATATGTTAGGTACATGCTGTGAACATGATCTTGCTTGAAGTGCAATCGCCCTTGGGCACCTTTGCTCATGGATAGTGGGTGTAGTGCAAATTCATACGAACAGAATGGAAATTTGCATGAGATATTTTGATTTCTCTAATACCTAAACACCCTGCTGAATAAAAACAGTTTCGAGCAGCATCTGTGTTGTTGCTGGTCCCAGCTGGTTTCTGCTTTTTTGTTATGGTTGGTACGTGACTATAATTTAGCAATATCTTGTGTTCTTTCTGACAAAAGTCCCAACTTTAACATCTTAAGGTTGTGTAAACATGTTAGCATGTCAGAATGTTGACTAACCACAGACCAACATTATGTTCCACTCATAATGGAATTGAGAAAGTTTTTTGGAACTTAATTGAGATTGAGGAATTGAACTAAGGAAGTAATATGAACTGCAATTTAAAGACATTTAAAGAAAGGTTGCCAAGAAAAACTTTGATGGCTTGATGTTCAATTCAACTCAAATTCCAACACTTTAAAACGAGCCATGTCTTACAGCAACAGAAAAATGTTTCTCTCTCTCTCTCTGGATTTATATATATATATAATATGTATATCTGTTTATGTTAAACTTTTTTGCCCATTTTTCTGTTGCTTTAGTATATAAGATGTGGTTCGTTTTGATTCAACAGTTAGAATTTGAGTTGAATTGAACATCAAGTTTGTCTATATATATATATATGTGTGTGTGTGTGTGTGTGTGTGTGTGTGTGTGTGTGTGTGTGTGTGTGTGTGTGTGTGTGTGTGTGTGTGTGTGTGTGTGTGTGTGTGTGTGTGTGTGTGTGTATTGCGAGTATGCTTTAAATTGATTTTAAAAAAGACTTACAATTTTACAAAAAAATAAATGCTGTTCTTTGGAACTTTTCATTTTATTAAAAAATCCTGTTACTGTTTCCACATAGTTAGGATGCAGCATAATTGTTTAAACATTGCTAATAATCAGAAATGTTTCTTGAGCATCAAATCATCACATTAAAATGATTTAAGGGTTACGTGACACTGAAAACTGATGCTGAAAATTCAGCTTTACCATCACAGGAATAAATTCCATTTTCAAATATATTCTATTAGAAAACCTGTTATTTAAATTGCAATAATATTTCACAATATTAATGTATTTTTTAAATCCTTTTTGATCAAATAAATGCTGCCTTGATGAGCATAAGAGACTTCTTTCAAAAGCTTTGGGACGGTAGCATATTTATTTTGAACAAAAGATGATTGAAATCAGACATGGCTATGGTTTTCCAATATAATGAATAAAAGGTAAAAATCATTTAACTAATACAGGTGGCTAAAGAAGCTTTATAACACATTTAAAATAAAAAGGCTAGTTTTCAACTGCTAATTGTAATGTGGAGTGCTTCATCAGGAGCTTGCAGTGCATTATATTAATTATAATGGGAGCGATTAAGTATAACCTTAACCATTAACTATCCCTAGAATAGGAATGTTCTTCCAGATCAATCAAAGATGATGATCCAGGAACACGTCCTACTTTTTCAAAATTGCAGTCACTGAAAACTTGGCAGCATGGTGAAGTGAGTTGTCAAAGGAAGTCTTGCTAGATATGTTAGTTAAGAAGCCTGTTGGGAAAACCAGCACCCATGCTGGGAACCAGCATCCAAAACACAACATATGCTGGTGAGCAGCTATGCAGGTCTTTTCACAGGAACTAGACTCAAGTACCTTCTTCTGATCCAGCACAAGTCAGATCACCAATGTGATAGTGAATGTCTGTCAGTGTTATGTTTCCAAGCCAAAGGGGCCACAGTACTGATGGCTGCCATATGGTTACAGGTCAAAACAACAGATTTTGCCTTCAGAGTTTGTGAAGATAAAGTATCAGCAAAAAAGATGGTGTCCCTTTTCCCATCCCATATTTCTTTTATTGAATTACTTATTCCTCAAACTGGTACAAACCGGCCTTGTTGTACTTTTCACACGTTTTAAATCCCAGATACGATCAACAGCAAGTCCTGACTGGCTGGGACTTCAAAATCCTTTCTAAATCACATTATTGGACTCGTATTACCATACAAATGACCGGCCCTCTTAGGGAAAACATAGCCTTCTCAGCAATGTAGTTAATAAAGAAAAGCGTAAAAATGGACTTGTGGATTAGTATTGTGTTGTGTTAAGGACACTTGAGCACCCCTCTGTAAATAAAGGCCTAATCTCCAGGAAACCAGAAAACCCACTCCCTATTCCTCTTGACGCCCCCCCTGGTGGAGCACTTTTTGGGTCTTACATGCCATTAGGGTTGTCTATATATCTGCCCTGAGTTACAAACAAGTATGATCACATAATTAAACCCAATGTAAACATTATACTGGTGCACACATACTCAATCAGCACACAGTTTGGAGCATGGGAACTGACTTCTGTGCTCCGCTAATAATAAATCAACTACATCCCTATGAGGAAAGATTGAAGTAATGATTGTCTTATACAGTGGTTTAGATGCAGTCACTGAAATAAGAAAGAAAACAGCATTGTGAACTGTTGATAAAGAAGAGGTATCACCTGCTTATGAGTTTGTTCATTCTCCCATGGACAAACAATCTGGAAAACGTCATGAATGCAGCTGTGCAAGACCATTAAATGGTGTAAGCACCGTTCCACAAAAAACAAAGCTGGTCTTATAAAAAGGAAAATGAGCAGGTGATAAAAGGTATGAGCGAAGGGGGGCGTGAGGGATTTCAACCTGTGAGCGTCTGTTAGACATGTGGCGCGACTGACACTTAAGCCACTAATGGATGATTAGGAGGAAGAAGAGATCAGCCATCTTGACTCCAGGTGCCATTATTTACTTTTTCAATAATGGCTGAAGGGGAAGAAGTGGAAGAACAGACACCTCACCATAGTGAGTGTTTCTGTGAAAAAAAAACTTACAATTTAAAATGGTGTCTAATTGTCCAGTCCGTTGGTAAGATAAAGCCATGATAGATTTGGTGGCTTTGCGAGGCAAGTGCTTGCTTAAGCATTTCCTTACTAGGATTTACTCCATTTTAGCTAAACAATGTATAGTAGGATATAGTTTATTAGCCTTTTATGATTATTTTGATTAAAGGGATACTTCCCCCAAAAATTTAAATTTTGTTGTTCCAAACTTGTAAGACTTTCATTCAACTTCAGGACATGAAAATCTTTTTGATGAAATCTGAGAGCTTTCTGTCCCTCCATTGACAGCCTAAACAACTACCACTTTCAAGACTGAACTGATTGTCAAGACATTACGGTAATCCATGTGACTCCAGTGGTTTAACCTCAATTTTATGAAGCGACGTAAATGCTTTGTTTGTGAAAATAAAACATAATTTACCACTTTATTTACAAAATATTAATCTCAAACGTGCGTTCACGAGAACACCACAACGCATGTTGCGTTAACAAGAGAGCGGACATTGTTATGTGAATGTGATTCTGAGATTAATATTTCTGAATGAGGGTTTTTGATGGATGAGTAATTAATGACAGAATTTTAGTTTTTGGGTAAACTATCCCTTTAAGGATCCTATTTCATTTAAATACGTTAATTATTTTAATTGAATTATGTTGATCAGTTTATCAAAATTATCAGTTTAATGTAAAGAGACAACTATAAGGTCAATGCTTTGATAAGACTACATTGCAAAAGTTTAGACTTGGTACCAAATGTCACTTCTGATACTTTGACAGTAATATTCCCTCAAACAAACAATGCAATGCCGTGCTGCAAATTGGACAAATCAATGAGCGTGACAGTAGACTTATCATAAGACCTCAGACTCACTGGATCACAGGACTGCAGACCACATGACAGAAAGAGAATCTACTGATGTTCTAAAAATATAAATGGTCTGTGATGATGACGTAAAAAGAGGAAGGGTATATGCCAATACGCAAATGCTGGAGGTGTTCCCGCTTTAATAAGGAGAGGAAATGAAATATAAGCACAGTTCTGTATTTTATGCCTAGATTATTTTTCTTTTAAAGGTCTCTGACTAGTACACACACACACACACACACACACACACACACACACACATATATATATACGTGTGTGTGTGTGTGTGTGTGTGTGTGTGTGTGTGTGTGTGTGTGTGTCTGTGTGTGTCTGTGTCTGTGTGTGTGTGTATACTAGTCAGAGACCTTTAAAAGAAAAATAATATATATATATATATATATATATATATATACAGTTTACCAGTGTATACAGAGAGCTTTAAAAGAAAAATAATGTAGGTGTGAAATACAGAACTGTTTCAGTGATAACTGTTAGCACATACCGATACCAGATGTGTAAAGGTTAAAGTACATTCAGCTGATCATTATAATCACACTGCATCAATGTCCTGATCACTCTGTCTGGGTTTATTTTACAAAAATGAATGGCCGGATGGCTGTACATTATCAATATATTTACAACAACAATACAGTAGTAACATAACTGAACTTGAAATATTGATATGGGTTTGAATTATTTTGGCAAGAGACCGCATATGAGATACAAGATACTAACACAGCAAAGCTAATTATTTGGAATAATGGTCAATTATAAAGTACAGCGGCTATTATACAAAAATATTTGACTTCAATGTTGCAATGTTGCAATTGACCAATCAGAATCAAGTATTGGGGGCAAATTTTGTAGTGTGTGTATGTGTGAGTGTGTGTGTGTGTGTGTGTGTGTGTGTGTGTGTGTGTGTGTGTGTGTGTGTGTGTGTGTGTGTGTGTGTGTGTGTGTGTGTGTGTGTGTACTGTATATATTAGTATTTTTAACAATCTGCTGTTGTACAATGACAATAAAAAAGCAAATTATGTATCTTTGGAACCAAAATGTTGTCTTATTACACTTACACTCAGTATAGACACTTCATATTTTTAATAGATGGATTCTTTGAATTGAAATTCTTTACAAAATAATCATATTCTACATCTTAATATTAAGAATCGCATAGTGAGGATTCATACCTGCTTCGAAACTATTAAATTACCTATTAAAATATGAAATAATTCAAATTTGTTCTAAATTAAACATCTTTTAATGCAGAATGACAGAGGATATGAGCTTTTCATGTTCAAACTTCAAACAGGAAGCAATGATTTTGCCTGCATTAGAAACAATCTAAATTTAGCAGCATCCTCTCAGAGTACCTATAGCGCGACCACACGCATCAAGCCCCTGTGAGGAAGACAGTGACACAGATGTGGCATTTCACAAAAATGTTTGATGTCCCTAAATAATGCTTGAAGCATTGAAGGGAAAATAGCAATGAAAATGATTCTGAATAATTAAGTTGTTCTCCTTTAGCTAGAGGAACTCATAATGACCGCTAACGTCTGTCCTATGAAGGGTGAGGCACTTGCAAAAGACGTTGGCATAAACCACATCAAAACGGAACTTCTTCGAGTAAAACCTGATGGTGGAAACCAGAGTGTGGCAAACCAAAATACAGAGCATGTGAGAGATACATAATAGCTTGGAAAGGAAGTTAGCTATATTTTGGGGGGTTCCTGAGGTGAGTACCAGGAACATTCATAGATTTTCCTGGTGGTGGTGGTGGAAAGGGCTTGGGGTGGTCAAAACAGCTGCCAGATGTGGAGGAGTCCCAGGAGCCCTGTCACATTCTCACACACAATGCACGGCTTGTGAAGTCACCACAGGAAGTGAGGTCAGGGTTCCTGACCCCTCCTCTCAGCTGACAGAAATGTAGAGTTCAAACCGGAGTCTCTTGGACTTTTGTAAAATGCATCAATCTGTTTGTCAAAGTATATGGCAGCGAAACCTCTGAATCCATTCAAAATGTTCTAGATGGGTGTGATTTTATCATTTGAGTATTTACATCTCAAAACAGTGAAATCAGCTCACACAATGCTGCTTAAAATGAGACAGGAACGACTTGGATGTGGATGTGTCATTATTCAGGATGACTCACTGATTTCCATTCATGCTCGAGGGGCTTATCTACTCAACAGGATGAAATCAAGCACATGGTCCTTATTAATGTTTTTTTTTTATTACTGGGTTATTGATGCCAGAAAGCTTGAATTTAAAAGTAGTGTTCAATGAAGCAAATTTCTTATGATTCATACCTGCCTTCCCTGTGTGAACACGATACAACATAACCCCAATGACAAACAAGCCTAGACCAAACGGCACACACCTGAGGCGAAACGTGTTCATCAAGACAAAAAAAAAAAACTATCCTGGCAGATATCAACGCATACATCAATGATGAAAGGAAAAGGAGAAGAAAAAATAAACCGTTGAGCCGAGCGTATTCTATTGAATCAGCAAAGGTGGTTAACACATGTAGGAGCAGATGTCATACGAGACGTATAATTTTCCCCTGACCACATGAAGTCTTGATATTAGGGTGGTATAGGTCACAGAAACAAGATGATTTTAATGTTGATTGTAAACTCATCAGCTGAAGGGCAATGAGGATAACGGTAAGAAACCATGTGTAATTTCCTGCCCCAAAACATTTCCGTGAGGTGCCAAGTGCACACGCATCAGGTTGTTCAGGCCACATACATATTCATCAGCATTCAGAAGTTTGGGAATCCCACATTCTACAATTATGGAAGTGAAAAATGACAAAGGACATTCCCTAACAGATAGCAGTCCAATCAATATCAATCCAAAGTAACTTGATTCTTCACCACCAGATCTCACCATATAATTGGAAGCATTCATATTTATTGTTGCCTTTGTTATAAAACGTCTAATTAAGCCATATGAAATATAGTGGGAAAATCAATAGGTCTCTGCCAATTAGATACACGTCAATCTATGTGTAAAAAAGAGGCAAAACAAAGTAAACCCAGAGTGCAGAGGAAGTGAGGAGGTGGAACAAAAAAAAAAAGAAAAGCCAAAAAAACATCTGGACCTCATTTGTACCCTGGGGAGAGAGAAACTAAAATACTACCATAAATGTGACTTTTTTTAATCCTCGAGTGGAGAAAACATCTTTGCGACCGTCTGCAATAATATATGTTTTTGTAATACATTTATTTTCGTTAACAGGCAATTTAGGGGTGAAAAAAATCATCACCCAGGCGTCCTAAGTTCTCCCACGCTAAGTTGCTGAGCGCGTGCGAGTGCGTGCGTGCGCGCGTCTGTGTGTGTGTGTGTGTATTACGTCGCCGCGCACAGATCGCGAGGCTGTTGTTCTGGCGACCAGCTCGTGGAATTAACGATTTTTTTATTAAACGGAAAATACCGCAGTAACAGACGCGTTCTAGAGACGTTAGACAAACTCAGAGTATTTATCTAGCTTTTTGACGTTTATCTTAACCATGGCCGCAATAATGATTATATTATCGGAAGAAATGACTCCGCAAAAGTTTTGACTTTTATTAAATCATTTGCATTGTTGGGAATCTCCCAAACGAATCCTTGAAGACTCGATCAAGCGATTAGGAATTACGGAATTTTATGTAAACTTTGTAAATGAAGATTAAAAACATCGGCACGCGCTTCTTCTCTCTGCCGGACATCGCACATGGGGTGAGTTTCACAGAACTACACCTAACAATATCTCACTGTATACATGGGCTAGTCAAATGTTACTTGGTGTTTCAATAGCTTTATGTCTTCATGTTCGTACCAGTGCGATAGAGCTGTGACCTCCACCCTTATGCAAATGTTTGAGACAGATGTGTGAGTCCTTCTCAAAATTCACTCTTCAACAGTAAATTGTGATGTGTTTAATTCGTCAACACTGACACGTTTCTATCACCATCAGCTCAGTCATTGATCTTTCTTGCATGCACCGATCAGATAATGAAATGTGTGAGATAGTCTTATCAAAGCTTTCGACTCATGCATATTCCAGTAGTGTCAGTTTAAAAGAAGTGTGACATGCACCAGCGTTTTGCATAATTTACGAGAAAGTAAACCGTAAATGTTTAATCACAGATGTAATGTGTAACATGCATGTAGTTAAACATTGAACTGCATCATCCAGACCTGCTGGACTTCATGTGTATTCCAGCAGCTCTTCATTTGTCAACCGGGACGGGCTCTTGCTGGGCTCATTGCACGCAAAGAGCTTTGCAATATTTGTAGCCGTTGCAAAACCCGCCGTGGGGATTCGTCCATCCGTCTCTGAAAGGATGGCATTGTTCTTAAAAGGTCGTATTAATAAGACAAAAGACACTATTATGTCATTCTGCTGCTGTACTGAGTTCTCTGAGTCTAGTGTCTGTTTCTCAAAGGGATAGTCCACCCTAAAATGACAATTCTGTCATAATTTACTCTTCCCGTCTTGAAACGCAAAAAAATAAATGTTTTAGGGGATTTTTTATGCAAAACATAAGATTTAGGCCTATTGTTGTCTGACAGGATTTAAGTTATAGCTCACGCAAAAATGCAGATTTCATTTTGTCATAATTTACTCATCCTCATGTTGTTGTAAACTTGTGTGATTTCCTTTCTTCTACACAAAAGCTTGTGGCACTTTTTTCTATGTAATGAAATTCAATGGTAGCTGAGGCTGTCCTTCTGCCTTACATTACCCGAAACCTGGTTCTTGATAACATTTTTCATTTTCAAAGTTTGTTGAAAGTCTTCGTTGATTTCAACATCATTCATGGTTAAACGCATATACAAAAATAGTTGCAAGACGTACAAGAATCTGTTGCGTTTTTATGAAGCTTGATAGTAAAAATCAGTGCCATATATCCTCTTAGATGTATGTTTTTGTTGTTCTATGGAAGAACCAAAAAGATTTCAGATTTTGACAAACTTAACCAAATTATCAATTGTGGGTAGGCTACCCCTTTAAGTTTTTTTTTTTTTTGGCGTTGACTGTTTTATTATGAAACTAGACAATTGTACAGATGTAGGTCAGCTCTATTGTACAGATTTTTGTCTCCTCTGGAATCCAAGGCTACATTGAAAAGCCATTGCGCTGGTTTCTGAATTTAGGTCATAGTATGAAATGCACCCGTCCCTTAAGTCCAGAATAATCATTCACTAACAACACCTCTCTGAGATACTGATTCAGAATCACACCTGTACATTCTCTCCAGGACTAGAAAAGGGGATGGGGTCGAGATGTTTTTGTAATCCGCTTTTGTGGTACACAATGCCTCCCTCTACAAGATAAGCTGATATGTGAGAGGAAACGCTAATTATCACATTGAGAGTTGTCCATCTATCATTGTCATGTGTGGGTGTGAAATGTGTGCTTGGCCACGTTATTCTTCTAAAAGCTTCAAATGGAATGATTGCATTATCTTGTCTGTTCTGGGACTGCATGCAGAGTGCTTGCAGATGCGCATGGGGATTTCTGCATGCTTTTTAAACTGCTTATTAGATGGAAACCGCATTACTAAAGTGGGAAAATTACGATGAGCAGGAATATCAGGTGTTGGATCTGTTTGATGGTTGTGGAGATTCTTGTCTAGGGTCTTGTGTTGAGGTGGCTGCTTTTCATCACGCTGCGATCCGATCTGTAGACAGAGCTGATATGGGCAGCATGTAGTACGCGTTGGCATCATGTGATGCCACGCTTCATTAAACCAGAACAAAACCAGCCACGCTGTCTCAGCTGACCACCACCGGCGTTCTTCACTCACGGTCACACTTCCGCCCATGTCTATGTGAGAGAGATTTCAGCTGTGGTCTTAATTTAATATATTACCCACTGTGACTCTATCACCAGGTCCACATGGACACTCCAGACTTTTATTGTATTTTCTGTTCTTTTTTTCACCCTGGAACTCTGCGGAATGCATTTAAACCGCATGACAATTCTCTCATCATTTATTGGGGACAAACTTGAAGTTTGTTAGCTGGCAGCGTAAACTTATCAGATTAGCCTAAATGTAGGCTATGTGAAGAGCTTTGTTAATGACAGACATTCCAATTCCAAGGAAGTCTCCTGAGCTTTCCACAGAGTTCTGCGTGCCTGGATTTAGTGTAGGCATAACTATGACTCATCATGCCACTCAGAATTTTCTCCAAGTATTCACTTTCAAAGTTTCATGATGAAGCAAAGGCTTTGCCTTCAGATATGAGTGGTACTATTCGTTATGATGGCGTCGCACAGGTCGACTGTCTGATTGTTACTTGCTGGCGCTTTCTCCTGAATTCCCCTGACCTTCATTTCAACTCTGTCCCATAAACACATGTTTCAGAATGAGGTTCGTTCCCCATGACTTGGCTCTGCGTGCCCAAAGGTCGCATATGTGCATGCAGATGTCAATGAGGAGGGATTGTGCATGAGAGGCGAAGTTACATAAAAAAAGTGAATAAATAAACGGAAATCTAAGCAAACGGAAAGATAAATAAATGTTGCAGGCGGTGGTGGGAACTGGAAGTGTGGGATTTTTGGGCTTGGTCACATGAGGGGTTACGGGTGGTTCAGGTCACTGTGTGGGCGGAGCGATTCCTCAAGGACTTTTGCGTTTAGCATTTTGGCAACAGGCACAGAGCGCTTGCAGAACGTCCTTAGAGAACCTTCTCTGAGGAAGACTGAATCCCTCAAGTCAGGCAGAGCATTTAAAACAAGTCCACCCAAAAATGACTTAAAATCACTTAACTGCTCATATCAATCTCTCTTTTCCCATATCAGGACTAGATGTTAGTCTGGACTAACATTTAAGAGCAGTAGCACTGGTGCCACTAGATGGTGGCTGCAGCACCGAATTTGGTAGTGCTACTGCTTTATGATTTTTAATCATAAAGATAATTTAATCGTAAATTTCACTTCCTTGAATTTGACTCTCAAAAGGTAGTATGAACCCTGAAATAATTCATATAAGAACATTCGACATTCTGCCACAATACAATGGTTACAGTTAATGTTACTTACTGGTGTCACGATTTCGATTTTAAATCGAAATCGATCGAAATTAATTCACAAACTCAAAAATCGAAATAAAAAATGGAATCGTCGATACTGCCACGCCCCCATGTCGTGCCCGTGATGGAAAGTTCGGATCTTTTTACTGAATCTATTGTTCAATCTCGTTCATCAAAATTAACTAATCTTAGTCATTTCAGGGGCTTTAAATGTTATACTTTTAACAGGCAAATTCCCTGAACACATCCAACGCAATCTTGATCATATTCTGAATTAAGAAATCATTATAATGCAGTCAAAAGTAATTTACAGGGAACATTAATACTTGACCTTCCGAGTCTTTTGTTAATTTGTCGCGTGACAGAGGCAATGAACGGATCGTTCATCAACGACTCATCGCGGCGCGGGAAAAAAACACACGTGTTGAAAGGCTGCGAGTCCTCTAACTTGGATTCTATGCCCGAGCCCAAACTTGGCCGATATTTCCCGTCACGATCCTCGGGCCGGGCTCTTGATCTATAGACATAGTGCGGCGTGGGACTAGATTTGATGGCCGAGTGCGAGCGGTAATGCACTCACTCTGTCTGTGCGGGAGAACAAAAAGATTTGCGGGACTCCCGCAAACTAGAAATATCTATGAATAAAACATATAAAAACTAATACATTTTTTTTCATCTGTTGCAGAAAAGCAACAAGAACAACTAAAACAAAATAGAAACGATTTACAGGCCAGAGTTTCTATTTATATCATGTTTGCAGCGTTGAGCGATTTAGCCAATCACAGACATATGTGTTGATTTCTTGAACGCAATGGCCAATCAGAAGCATTTAAGATAGACTCTCCTCACCGCTCAAAACGGACTTTTTGTTCAGCGCTGAATTCTGTAAGCTGGCAAATCCTCTAATTATAACAAACAAAGTGTAGGCTATATATTATGAAAGATTCATTGTGCAGTCAGCTTCACTGATAATAACAGAGATGTGTGAGATTGCGATGAACTGATGTCAGCTTTTTAGGAGCAACAGCAACCTGTGCTTAAAAAAAAAATCGAGAATCGAATCTAACCGTGACCTTAGAATCGAAAATGTAATCGAATCGAGGATTTGGAGAATCGTGACACCCCTACTTACAACATTAAATATATGGTGAATGTTGGTGATTTGTGGACTGAAAAGCCTTTTATAACTTGTTCGTTAATGGCACAATGTTTCTCCTTGTTTCCACATAAGCGTTGTTTGATCTGATATCTGTGGTTTATAACAGAGAATTTTGCAGCTAAATTTAATGCTTTTCACTAGATCTCGCAGCGATGTTATTAATACTGCGGCGAATTCAAAATGCTTTCTCACTGGATCTCCCAGCGCTATGTAGTAACCTGTTCTGACCTCGCGCTGCGCTGTCTAATATCGGTCCGAGCTGAAGAACGAGAAGCGCGGTTTCGTTCCGTTTTCATTTCATTTGCTGTTTGATGTTTTTCATATGAAACAGAAATGGCAGCTCTTATCGCAGTCTGGACCCCTGCCATATAATGGAAGTAAATGAGGACTGGGGAAAAAGTAGCACTACAAAAGTGGTCTAAACGATTTCTGCACTCTTTTAAGTCAGTGAACTTGAGAATATGTAAATTCATGAATGAAACATTTGGGATTTGTGAACCGCATTCATTGAAAACACTTCAAATAAATGATTAATACACAAAACGGTGCATGGTTCATATCAAGATTTTCAGTCAATAACTACGTAAATTTCTGTATTTTATGGCACTTTTTGTCATTTTGGAGCTTGACCTTTTTCATTCACTTTCAATATTTTGAAAAGAGTGTCTAGGATAATTACCAAAACATTAAGCTTCAATGTTCTATGTTTGAAACAAAATGCGGTTAATAAAATTGTCACAATCAATTTTGGGTGTACTCCTTTAAGAACAAAATACATTTTGAATAGGAAGGTATTATGGAAGACGGTCATCTTTGACGAACCAATATGTTTTGTTGTTCAGGGTGAAAGAATTGTTGGCGCTCCGGGATCAATGCATGTGTGGTCAACCAGTTCAGTATTTTTTCCAATAATGCTAATCAATATCTTTGGTGATATTAATAGAGACTGGTGTTTCCAGCGCTTTAGGCCTTGCACTGTTATAAGCCAGCATGCCATCTTGCCTCAGCCGAAAAACACTTTTGCTGGGTGTGGCAGCTGGAACAAAATAAACGCCTTCTGTTTTGGAGGCTGCTGCTGAGCAAGTTACAACTCACAGCCGGCAATATTGAGCTTGCAGTATTTGTGCCAAGAACTGGGAGTGTCGCTGTAATGACTTGCCTTTGCTCGGGCTGCTAACCTTCTTCAATACACACACAATCACTTTCTTACACACAAAGAGTTTCTTACTCTATGTACAAACAGTAGCATGCATATTTAGTATTAAGACAAATCACAAACACAATCCCATAAATGTATGTTTTATACACCACAGTTACTTAGCCCAATCTGTCTGTCTCACACAGACACATGCAGACAAGGCTCAGGGGAAGCTTTCTAAATATTTACTGAGCAGCATTTCACTTTGTCCATTTTAGGACAGTTTTGGAGCCATGGAAGAACTTCTAAAGGTCTCGCTTTCTATTCATGTCTAGCATGTGCAAAATTACTATTTATGGGTTTATTTTGCAAAACATCGCCTAACTGACATAAATCTGCCATATACAGTAGAACGGCAAATCTGGCTTAACATTGATGCAGGTGTACACAGATCTTAACTTCAGAAAAGCAACACAAAGGTGTATTTTGGGCAATATAGCCTAATGTCTATGTCTCCGTGGTTCTTAACACAAAATTGGTCACAAATTAGTTCCTGAAAGTGTTTGCTAATGAAAAAAAAAAAAAAAATGCAACTAGTTGTATAATTGTTGGTAGTTGGAATAGCAAAATAAATAGCATTTTTTAGAGGTTGAGATGATGAAAAAATCAATGATGTAAAAGGCTGTGTATCCAATCAAACTTTACTGCATTAAAAAAAATGATGACCTACACCAAAATGAATACTGGTTAACTTGCAACGAGGACAAACATGTTTGTGTCAACCACAATGTGTTCTTTGCAGTGAAACTGGCTGCTGAGAGCATGAAATAATTCAAATTCATGAGACATTTAGCCTATGTAATGTTCATTTTGCATATTGATGAGCTTATGCATGTTAATATTAATACATTTTAATGTTTGATTTTAAAGTAATGGTACACCCAAAAAATGTCATGATTTATACACCCTCATGGCGTTTCAAACCTGTATAACTTACTTTCTTCTGAGAAGGACAAAAGAAGATATAAAAAAATAATTAAAAAAACAGCGAAAAAAAAAAACCTTAGCAAAATATCTTTTGTGTTTCACACAAGAAACACAGTCGTACAGGTTTGGAAAGACAGGAGGGTGAGTAAATGATGATAGAATTTTCATTTTAAGCTTTTTAGTACATTTTTGTATTGTGTAAATTGTATATTTTACAATTACAGTACAGTGTACAGTGGTACAGTGTTGCTGAATGTAAAACCACTTTGTGTGCTGAATGATGTCGCAGCTTTCAAAAGTAAAGAAATCTTGCAACGGCATAATTTCCTCTGTAAATCCGACACTCTCTTGTGCAATGATAATGTTAACCGTTTTACTGGCCACAAAGAGGTTTGGAGATCGTTTTTGTGTTAGTGAGCCGTAAAACATTTCTGAACGATTTGTGGCTTGAAGTACTCCATAAAGCGCTGGATATAGTGATGTGGTCACAGTGAGGTTTTCAAGCGTCTACCGGGCATCAGTGCGTCCAACTGCATTAAGTTTGCAGCAGGTACTGAAAGAGATAATGCCCCCCCCCCTGATAGGCAGCGTATTGTTACCCTGACTGCTTTTGTTTGTGCACCTGGAAGAAGCCCACCGAGGAAGCCCTGTTGGAATGAAGAGCCGGATTCCTCGCTAGAGCTCGGCACTGTGGAGGGGGGCTTTGTCCATCAAACCCGTTCTTTCAGTTGTGGCATCTGTGATAGGATCAGGCCCATCCTCATGCTAACGCAAAGTCATGAATGTCCATGAGTGGCAGAAAGACATGGATCCTGCCCACATGGGGGATTTTAGCATGAGAATAGCCTGGCTCCGTGCTCTTTGGTGGGACATTACTGCTTTTACTTGTTTTTTTTTTGTTTTTTTTAAATCATTTGACGAAACAGATCTTGCACAACTTCATCTTGTCTTTTTACTGAACTAAATGAAACCGTTGACTTTCTTGCACAACTTGCGGTAACGGTTTAGACTAAAATATAGATGATTTCAGAGATTTTGTTTGCTGGGGAAAAATGCTCTCACTTCTCAGTTAAATAAATCGTTTATATTGTGTAATCGGTTGGTCTGGTCTGGTCTGGTCTCCCTCGACGATGAGAAGTCTCTTTGCGAAATGTCTTCTGAAGTGACCCGTGGCGAACGCACGGGTCACTGATAAGACTTATATGTGGGGATGCAAAACAAAACACAAATGAGCAGACATGCCAAAGCCTGGTCCCTGAAACTCAATATTACAGAAAAAACATATACGTCAGACAATGTTGTGTATTAGATTTACAGCTTGCTGTGCCAGTAATACAGTTAAAGGCCCACATGATATGATTTCTGACTTCCCCCTGTAACATATCCAGTACTGATTAGCCTGTTGAATTTGATCTGCTTTGGATCGATATCTAAACCACACCCTGGGAAATGAAACGACAAAGGGCATTATGCATCAGTTGTTTTTGAGGGCACTAGTGGCAGTCCAGACTCACAAGGCGCCCTAAGCAAGAAAATACATAACTAAAAGTATGTAAAAAAAAAAAGCAAACAAACACTTTTGAACTACTTATTAGTGCCTAATGTAAATGCAAGATTTTGCAGAGCGTTTCTAGCTTTTTGATGCCATAGAAAGACCAGCAAATATGATAATCCCTGCTGCTTAAAACATGAAGACAGCTGTATATATTTATGTAAAAAGGCCATCATACTCTGTAAGTATGATATTATAAATACTACATGCTGTTTGCATGTTTGGTGTTTTTTTAGCATGAAGGTTTAGGTTTGTTTTGGGACTGGACATTATAAATGTGTACATTTCTTTTATTTTGTGTAGTATTATATTTAATATCTCATAATTTATATATTATATAATTAAATAGAAAATCATAGTTTTTTGAAGTTGCGTTCAAAATCTTGGTTAAAAATCAAAGACGGAAATGCTCTTTCGGTTTGAGTGATGCTTCTGACAAAGAGCAGAGGATGCCATTGAGTCTTTGACTATAGTAGGAGGTTATAAGAGGCAGAAGGGGGAAGTAAAACTTTCATTTTTACTACGCCAGACACTCTGCGTGTGTCTAGGAGGAAATCTAGTCTTTATTCTAGTCGCTAGTCTATATGTCAGGAGGGTCTGGGGAAAAATGGAAGATCATTGTGCATTTTGGAGACATAGCCAATTCTTGTTTATCGTCATTTAATACAAAGAATATTTGAATCTTAACACGCCCACAAACACAAATATGGAGTCTTTCTTAGTGCATCTGTAATAGCTTGGGAACTTTTTTTGAACATGCCCACTTTCAGTTCTCCCCCATTCTGTTTCTTATCCCATCTGTCATTGTTGGATGAAAGGTACCAGACCATAATACAGCATCGTATCACAAAAGGCACTCAAGAAGACTGCTTTGTTCGTCCTTGTGGGTGCCTGTTTCCTTTGTGGAATCTCCCCCTCTTTAATTCACACCAACAACCCCCAAACGCACCCACCCTTACACACACACGCCATCATCACCCCCTCGACTGTCCCATGCACAACTGATGCATATGAGAAACACATGCGGGTCACATTTGCACAGTGGTACAGTGTTGTCATGAAGATCTGGCAGCGTTTCGTCGGTCGCGAACATGAGCACTCACACGGGACACACACATCCCATGATAAAGCAGAAGAATATGAGCATGGGTGGGGTTTGCATTATGGGGGAACAGGAGCAGGGCTCTAGAACAAAGCAAGTGCAATTTCTGTTCTAGGACCTTTCATTAAAGGATACTTCCTATGTGGAGACAACAGCAGAAAACTGTGAGAAAAGCCGTACGTGTGAAACTCGATCTTCTGTGGTTTAGATTTAACTTGCAGATTGTCACGTTTATAACGGGGATGTGCTGCAGAGTTAAAATGATCAGTGCTCTTAGTTTGACAGTTCTGTCGTTATGTGTTTTATGGTTGACATTTGATAATTCAGCCAACATTAGTTATTATTTACTTAGTCCATTATGTGGCCTTTCTGTGTATAATTATGTGGCCTTTCTCATCCTTGACGTCGAAGGTCTAGACATGCCTATACCAGCTGTAGGCTCTTTGGTAGATTAAATAATGAAGTAAGATTGCATTAGCTCTTTATCTAATGAGCAGTAGAGACGGCGTGACCATGGCTGTGGTACTAAATTAATCCTTCCTGATGTTTTTAATCACCCTCTTGTGGGCCATTCCTTTGATCTGTGTAGCAGACATTAAACCGTAGGGGGTTGGCGAGGCGGCAAAGAGTCCGTCAAGAATCTGAATCAGAAGTGAAGTGTCTGTGGCTGACATGAATAACAGTGAACCTGTAAGTAGCTCAGAGTACTAGGCTACCTCAACACACTTCAACATCCTTACCATACCACTAAAAACTGATATATACAGTTTGGGGTCAATAAGATTTTTTTTTTTAAGAAATTACTAAATTTAAGTAGTAATATAGATTAAATTGATCATCAGTTACAGTAAATACATTTAGCTATAGATGTTACAAAAGATTTTAAATATTAAACAAGTATATAAGAAATAATAAATATTTCTTAATGTGGAAATCATCATATTAGAATGATTTCGGAAGGATCATGTGACACTGAAGACTGGAGTAATGATGCTGAAAATTCAGCTTTGCCTCACCGGAATGAATTACAATTTAAAATATTTTAAAATAGAAAACAGTTGGTCAACCAGTTCAGTATTTTTTCCAATAATGCTAATCAATATCTTTGGTGATTATTAATAGAGACTGGTGAAAACAGTAAATTGTAATAATATTTCACACAAATATACATAGTCCAGCACTACCCCCAATGTCCAGAATGTGAGGCAGAGGGTTTCTCCACTCCACTGTTTCTTTTTACACAGCTCTTCGTCTCCTGTCGCGTTTCTTTCGCTCACATGCTAAGAAATGCATCTGCAAATAAACAGAGATGACAAATGTAAACCATGAGTCATGAGTTCTCATTGGCTTTTTTTTATGGATGTCTCGCAGGGGAGGAAAAGACACTGACAAGTGAAGAGTAGACTTAAGCCACACAATATTGACTAATGTTCTGAGAGGAAAAAATGCGGCTAAATGTAAGCTGAGTGGAATGGCATTTCTCGCTTTCTTGCCTGTTTTCTCCCCCCCCCTCCGAGGGCAAAACGTCTGTGTGACACCCCGCCACTGCCTCCTAGCCGTGAAAGTGTGCCCGGGCTTTAGTCAAATCAAAGGCTTAATTAGTGGAATTAATAGAGAGAAGTAAAGATAAGTAGATTATTATCAGGTTTTCTTCATTGAAATGAGGGACTAATTAATAGTGCATACTAATCATCCAAGTATCACTTTTACAAAGGAAGATTAGTGATGATATTAAATTTCAGTGTAACTATGAAAATGAATGATACCGTGAATTATGCAGCTTATTGAGGAGAGGTGGGTTTTTTTTTGCCTAGTGGATAATAAAATGGGCGAAAGAATAATGGACTTAACCCCAAAGTATACTTTAGTTTTTACGTGTATGCTCAGGTATGCATAGTGCGCGTGACAAATTTCATCATCAGCATAGTATATGCGTTGTGTTTGCACACAGCCGTTTTTTTTATTGTACAAACTCGCTACGCTCATCTCGCACAGGCACTTTAAATTGTTTTGCACTAATTTGTTTTTTAACAAGGTTGCAGCACTGCCTCCGTTAGTTGTTTCTCAGTCGGAAAATAAGCGGATCAGACAGAAGAACAACAACAATAGCAGACTTCTAGAGACGGCAACAACAATAGATGCACAAGCACTTGTATGAGCGAGTTAAAAGGTTCCTTCAATTTCTGGCACAAAATAGCGACGACAGGGATGAAACTTTCTAGCGTGCATGTGTTGAGCGCTTGTGTTCGTGCACATCATCAAATGGAGTATACTTGAAAAGGCAATGCGGTTGGTTGTACGCATACACTAAGCATTTGCGTCAAAACTGAAGTAAATGGGCCAACACATCTATAGACCAGAATATCCAACACACTCTCATGAAAGGGTGAAATTGTAACATATTGTACCAAATGGTTATTGATTATGATTTGTAAAAGTTTTTTTTTTACCCTTAAAAAATAGATACCCTTAAATAGCATGTTTAGGGATTGGGTAATGGATTTTATGGTTAGGTTTAGATTAAAGGCATACTATTTATTACGAATTCACCATCTAGTACGAATTATTATGACAGGAGATTTTTGACTTGGGGCCAGCTAACTTAAAAAAAACCCACTCAGAACACTCTAGCAAACAAACAAGAAACGTACCTCAGCTACCGCATAGTAACTACCCACATGACCTCAGCATTGTGCATGCACACATACTATACTCACATTTTTTTTTCAGCAAACCAAAAATGTACTTAAATTATCTTCTGTTAGAAAGTGGCCCTTGTCTGCCACGTTAACCAGTGATGCTAATGCAAGACGTGACTTACACAATCCCTTTTCTATAATCGTTTCCTATCTTGTCTTTCGTTATACACATCTAAAAAAAGGATGTTTATCCTTAGGATGCTATTCCAGCTGTGGATGGTGAAATCACAACAGCTCAGTACTTGCATCATAGCTTGTACAAAAGTGTGCTGGGATTTATTAGGTATTTTGCATGCTTAAGCAACTTAAGTATGTTCTGTTGTTTTTTTGTTTTTTTTGCTTGCTTTTTCATTAAAGGTCTGTTGAGTTCTTCTCAGAGGTCTTGTACGTGATCTATTGCAGACCATATCAAATCACCCGTATCCGCTCTATTGCAAAGCACTGCACTTAGGAGCTGTTCAAAGATTTTTTTGCCACTTTCCTAATGACTTTTAAGTGTGTATTGCAGCTGAAGTTAGCATCCTATCTGTGATTTAATCTGTGTTGTTTTTTCCCCTAGCATGCCACTATAGCTTCTGCTTCTCGATATAACTGGTAAATATTGATGAACAGGGGTGAAAGTCTTGAGACATAGCCTAGCTTTGTGTACATGTATCTATCTATACTGAAGTGTTGTGTCTATGTTTGTGTGTACAGATGAGAAACAGATAATCATTTGTTGTGTTATTCTGATATGTTTGAGATCTGCCCTCTAGCTTTGTATTATCTAAATGTCTGGTGCTCATCCACGTCCTGGAGATAAGAGTGGAAATGATTTCAAGGGAGGCTGCTGTCTAATATTTTGTGCTGTAGTGTATTCAGATGAGTCAGAAGAGGAAAATCTCTCCAGATAGAGGATGGACTCCCTAAAACTTTCCCAAAACTTGCTCATACACAAATCCTTTACTTTCTTTTATTTGATTATTCTACTAGGTGGCCAGGGTTCTCCCTAAATTTCAGGAGGGGAAAAAAGTGTAAAAAATATATTCATTTAAAAAAGAAAATGACATTGTTCAGTCTGTTTTCTAAAGGCTGGTCAGAAACCAGTTTACCCTCTTGATGTCTTTTTTTAACAGAAATATTCATGTTGTTACATATTTGACTGTTTTCATTTTTTCCCTCGTAGAACTGTAGATTTCTGCTTACAATGTATCTTATCTGTGTAAAAAAAAAAGTCTTTGGAAAGATATTGTGAAAAATGGTATGCAATTATTTTTTTCTCTAAATGCATGCTTTTAACAGTACTGTAAAAGTAATGGTAAAATCAAGATACTTGGTTGTTCTAAAATATCTCTCAACTAATGTATAGTAAATATTTTCAAAATAGTATTTGAATACTTTGGTAGTCACAATATAAATCCAATAAATATTATTATGCAAGCAACATAAAAAACATGATCACTTTACTTTATGAAAACTATAATTTGGATGAAAATATATCTATTGCTTATACAAGTTCCTTTAAAAGGGGATCATCATTATGTGGAAGTGGTTCAACTCATCACAAAACTCATGGTTCGGATCATAGTACAGTTTTTGAGTCATGGATCAGATAATTTTTCAGATCAGCAAGAAAAAATTAGTAACCAGTTTGGGGGTACCAAATGTAACTTTGCTTTCCGTTTATTAAAACGCACACTTTAAGAACTTCGATACCACAGCTAAAACTACTAGCCTAACTAATAAAGTTCAAACATTATTAAAGGCAAGTGAACAGTCAGTAAAAAAATAACAAATACACTAATTACAACCATAGATAAAGTTCCATAAAGTTACAAATAAGGTGAGGTCTAACTGTAGTGTATTCAGGTACCGAAATGTAATAATTAGGCCTAAATGTAAAATAACACTAGTGTTCACTGTATAAATTAAATAGATTAATCTTGTTGTTTGGTTACCATTAATGACATAAACAGCAACATGAATTCATAGGCTGCTGTCACTTTAAGAGCTAATGCATGGATCCAATATAATGATACACATCTGATGTATGTATTACTGTTTACGTTCACTTCAACCGACTGTGTTTGAGAGAATACTTGCCGATTTGACATCAATTTGTGTGTACATTTATCCTTTCAAGCGCAAGGAAATGCAAAAGAGGAATAAATTCTGTGTTTGTGCGCTATATATCTGAAACTCGTCTCTCTGTGTATGCGCATGTGTGCACAGATAACCGCGTGCGCGGACCAAATTCAGTTCTCTTTCGCCTCTTCTTTCGCTGGAATGGTTTAAAACTGCTGGAAGGCGTAAACTGGCAAGACAAAACACGTGCAAGTGATAAACTTTCACTCTATGCAAACTTTGCAAATTATCTGCGAATCACATGCGTGCCGATCCTTGGAGCCTGGATCACAGATCAACTATGATCTGTTTAACCACTAATCTGTGGTATTAAAAACGTACCACTTCTTTAGAAAGACTCTGATGTATTATGTAATTACTAACATCTGCGCTCTGGTTTCTTAGGTCAATCTGTTATACCACAGTCTATCTGTCAGCATTGTAGGAGCACTGCCTCGGTTTCCAGAACTCTGACGCTAATAACTTTAAAAATACACTTCATTTCTAGGAATGTTGCCGTTTCCGCCCGGCCGATCGATGCATGGTTATGATGGAGAGACGCTCTGTGAAACAGTTAGAGGAGGCCCCAGGCCTTGTTACAGAGAATCGGTGCGCTAGGATGGTCGGTGTGCATTGGTGTTAAGGCTTGCTTCAGCTTGCCCACATGCTCTTGATTCGTGAGAATGAGGCTACATGCAGCATCAGATGCAGCTTGGCTAGTTGCGGTGGTATTATTGTAGGACAGCATAAGATCTGAAGACATTAAAACTTAGTGGTTTTCTCTGACAGAAGTGTATATCACACATCACCTTTATTCTAAAAGCAGACAATGCACTACAAACACATTTGTGTTGGTGTATAAAGGAATGTTCTTGTAAATGCAAGCCAGGTTACCACATTACATCATTTTTTACTTGTGCAACTCTGTTTGTAAGTTTGGAGTTTGTAAAGCTTCAACATGCATTGACAGCTGTGCAATTATATGTTGACATGTACCTACATTTCTGTGCACTACAGTTCAAACGTTTAGGGGTCAGTAAGATTTTAAAGATGGTAAAAACAGTTTAATGTCACAAAAGATGTCCATCTCAAATAAATGCTACTCTTTTAAATTTCTGTTCATCAAGAATCCTGAAAAAAGTGTATCCTGAAAAAAGAGATATGATGCTGAAAATTCAGCTTTGATCACAGGAATAAATTACATTTAAAAAAAATTACAATAGAAAACGGTTATTTTAAATGATTTTCTCACAGTTTTTACGTTTAAAAAATTCATACCAACTCCAAACTTTTGAACAGTAGTTTACCTGTTTTTTTTTTTTTTTAACAAACTAAGAATTATTTTCGGTGGTAATCAGCAGCATGCAAAAGATACTTTCAAAAGAGGTTGACTTTAATTTAACCTGCAACATTCCTTTCAATGGAACTTCTTAAACACTGCATTTGTTTTGTTGTATAGACAATTAAATATCAAGTATAGGTTAAACGTAACCAATATCAGTAATAAAAAAACCTTGAATTTCAGCAAAAAACAATATGGTACCAATTATATTGTGCATGGCTAGTTCTAAAAACATCACAGACTCAAATTTTTAACATGCAACAAAAATAACGATTCTATGGGAGCAGTGCAGTGATAATGTGAACAGGCATGAGTCTATTATTGATTATAGCACGCTAGGGATGTGAGAATATTTTTACGCCATAAACTTGTGACAAAACTGGTATTAGTGATATTTTGGATGCATACCGGTATGCTCGAATTCGTGCTCTCGGATGCTCTCTGTATAGGAATATAATTTGCGGGTATCGGGGAGCCGCTATCTATCAACAGGGTATTGAAATCGCTTTTGAATGCGCGCTCGCTTTTCACTTTCGCCTTCGAATTCGCAATCACGCCTACTCTGTGCATAGGGAGAGGTGGTACTGACCGCACATTTTACAAGATAAGATATTTGTCAATGATGCTCATGATCTGCAGCGACTCTATGGAGCAGAGCAGACGCTCTCAATTTGTAATTGCCCATTGTCCAACTGAACTAAATGTTTTTTATTTCTATAAAAAAGCAAAACGACAGTGGTGTTGACGCCACGGTGGGCAAGTAATGTAATTAGTGTATGGCCGAACACCACGTAAAACCGGTAACACACCCTACCGCAGCAATCCTGTAGCATGCTTGAAATTATGTGTTAACCAATCAGAATCCTCAACCAGGACTATTTGTTTCATAAACTGGCATACTTTTAAAATACATATTTCTCCAGTCGTGGAAGTACGTGTGAGACCTGGGTCATTAGCATGGTGGAATGAGAGTGTGTTGAATAGTGCTTTGTGGACTTGGGACTCTCTGTGTTCTATCACCTTCGTTGCATTGACTGGCTTTGAATCATAACTCTTTTGGCTTAGTGAAACAGATGGAATTTTCCTCCCCCATTCCCTCCCCACCCGTCTGTAAGTGCTCTGCTTCCCCCTTTTACATCTGATTTTATGGAACCGGCTAGCATATCAATACAATTATGTATGACGTAATTGTACAGCTCTCCAGGGCAAGGGATTATCAGTTTAATGATCATGTGCTATGAACTGATTGCATTTTGGTATTATTTGTATTACAGTCCCTCTACAATGCATTCAAACCTGCAACAACATTTTTGCGTACAGTGTGCGTGATGTTCTGGTAAAGGTTTCCTCCAACTGCTCTTTAGCACATTTGTGGGATTTGCAGTTGAATGTGCTGTGTTTGCATCAACCTGATGTGTTATAAAATTTCCCAAGAATAAGCTCTAGGTAATGGTGCAGTTGTGGTGGAGCTGAAAAAATGCGGTTATGTGGATGGTTATACTTATCACGATGGGTACAGGATGTAGTATCAGTAGCTTTGGTGCCTGAAGCTCTTCATAGAGCACAACAACAACATTAGCGCAGAAAGGGAACTTTGCTCATCTATTTACTGCAGACCGCAGACAGGCTTACACTCAAGCTGGACTAAAATAAGTGGCATAAAGTAGGGATGGGCATTTTTCAAAAAATATTGTATTCAAATATTTGGACTCCTAAAATTGAATATTCTAATTTTAGTTTATTTAAATGACGTTTCACAAGAAAGAAGCGTATGTCTCGCAATCATTTTGCTGTCTGATAAGGTATCATCTCGGCTCATTCTGGTTATTTAACATGTACGTGATCGCAAACATGAGAACCAGCCATAATAAGCTGAAGTGAAACATCTGCCAGATAGAGGTTTTGTTTTTTCCAACTGTGTGTGGTTGCTGACAGTTTGTGCAAGCTGCAAAAGTGTAAGATCTCTCTGGAGAAAGAGGCAACTGGTGTCCAACTGATGCTAGGTAACAGGTGCGTTGTGGGAAACACGGTTGCATAGACGCCACTAACTAATTGGGGCTTATCAGGTATTGCTGGGAAGCACAAACAACACCTGGGGCCTTTGTAGACTTGTCTCAAAGATGTGGGCGGGGTCCTGCCCAAGTCTGGGGTCATCAGTTCAGGTTTCACTGACTGTGGAACGAGAGATGGTAAATACATGGTTGCCTTGTTGTGAACTCTAACAGTGACCTTTATGATGATTCATTTCTGATCAAATCAACATAGGTTTCTTGAAGTTATGTCAGTCTGTCGCACACATTTGACACAAATTGAGCGGCTTTTTGCCGTACCTCAGCTCATTTCCTGCCGCACGTATTACACCTGTAAGAATCCGAATAAACTTCCTCTGCTCTGCTTTTGTGTCTCTCACTTCCACTGAACCTTTCCCACATTAACTGTCTAGCTCGCCACCAGTCAGCTATCAAGTCTGAACAGGATGTTAGTCTTCTGACACCACAAACACTTCCTCTGGCCGCAGCATAGTTGTGTACAGGAAGACTGCTCTTCTTAGCCAGCTGGACTGAGGAGTCCTGCTACTGGCGATGCATTTACAGTTTTGTCTGTGTGCGCTATACATGGACGTTTTGTTTATCTTTCAGTATGATGAATATAGTTTTCTGTAGAGGAAGAGACAAAAGATTTATTTCAGAAAGGACGATCTGGCGTCCCTTCCAGTCTGCAGTTGCAGGACAGGGCGGGGATACTTGTAAAGTGGGGCAGGCCGGAGACGGCACTGCCGACAAACCAGCCCATCAGGTTTCACAAGCTGTCAAATCCCATGATGAAAGTCGGCAAGGTCTCCAAGGTAACACGGAGGACCAGAGTGCATGTGAGCGAGAGCTTGCAGATGACACCGTGAAATTACAAACATAAGTTGTCAGTAGCGAAACTACCTACTTAAACTTGTTCTGAGAGTGAAATTTCAGTGGGTGGACGTAGAGCTGTTTTGAAACACATCCTTCGGTTTCTGAGAAGACAGCTTAAGCGTTATGATGGGTAATTTAAGTTTTAGTCGGATGCTATAAGCTGTTGATTGTTTAATGAAAATAGTTTGAATTATAGAGCTTGCATTTGGTAGTTGATGCATGATGTAATTTTGGAGCACAGTGTGTCTTTAGAGAGTATCAAGTGAAACATAACCTGGACAAGGAGACCATTGTTCTTCGCTGCTGCTCAAGGAAATGGCCTTGCTGGATATTATTGGCATTTGGCAGCAGGTTTGTGGCACTGTCTGCGCAGCTGTACCTTATTGTGTGTTTGTAGGTGACTTAGACACGTTTCGCGGTATGTTTACATAAGTCCGCATCTGTGAGTCTGTATGTGAGGGGTTTTAAACTGTGTGCAGCGAACAGAGATGTCAAAGTGAGGTGTGTGCGTTACACAGATGTCTTAGATTCCTGCCTTTGTCTCCAGATGCCATTCCACATGGTTGCGTAGTCTCTACAGTGACTCTGACGGGGGATTTGCGTCTTTCAGTGTTGAGGCTTTGGAAGCTTTGCTCTGGCCGTGCTGATGATGTGTCTTGAGCAGTGAAGAACAGCTATGTTTGACCCCACTTGTGAATGGTGTAGTCTTTTGTAACCACCTCCCTAGAGATATTCTAACCAAATATCTTGATTTGCCTACTATATTTAATCACACAAGTATGCAAGTATACACCAAAGCACATCCCATTGCATTCAGACTTCACTCTAAGTACTATGGGATGTACTTATTGGGGTCTTTTGTCATTTGTGACAGTAGGTGGCAGACAGGAAATTAGAGATCTGGACATGATACAATACTGGGGGTTCAACGTATTGAGCATGTGTGCCAAACCACAAGGCCACAGCTCAAAGACACCTTGTGGCTAAATACTTTATCTCCTGGAGCTCTCTTGTTTGCCCTTCTGAATTGAAACAAAAGGCCTGTTTGCATGTGATTTGACACTTCTTTTCTCTCATGTTTTTAATGTAAATGTAATATTTAAATCTGTAGTTTAAAGTCGCAATGAAATAGAAGTTATTTCCCGTATTGTGACATACATCAGAGTGAAATGGATTATCAAAAACCATGTAACTCATGCACTTGGTTCTATCCATAGTTCGTTGATTGGATGGAGGCAGATCTGAATGCGAGCTTGCAATTAATAGCAAGAAAGGGACCAAGTTTAAGTGAGAAGATAGAGCTATGAAATTAAAAATTGTTTAATTAAAAATTAAAACATGAAACGTATGTTTAGAAGAATTGTACACAGTAAGATCGTTAAGATACATTTAGAAAATAGCCAATTTTAAGTTTAAAAAAAAAATTAAATCTATCTATATTTGTATATCAATAGTGCTTGGACAAATTATTTGCAGGCGTGTAGAACCATTCTGAAAAGTGGGAAAACACATGGATATTATCTTGGATATTACATTTTCCACAACTTCTTGGCTATAAAGTAGTTCCAGTCTTGATGGCAGGTGCATGTTACTTGACACATTATAAAAGGCACTGGACAAGCAAATTGTATGACAAACTATTTAAATTTCAAAATTGCGCAATTTTAGCAGCTAGCCAAAAGCTGAATGGGGTTACTGTCCAGGTTAAAATCTAAAATACTGTAATTATGTGTAATAACGTGACTGTAAGTCTGAGGCCGGGGCAGACGCAGGTAATCACACTTGTTTGCTCACATTCTCTGTCTCTGACAAACATAGAACCTTGTTACTCAAATCTGAGCATTATTTTTTATGCATTCAGCATTCCGGCGTCATCAATTACTAAACATTCTAGAATGTCAATCTCAGCATTTCCCCTTTGTACATAATCATCAGCAGTTGAAAGGGGGTTTTAGATTAGGGGAAAGTTTATAGCCTTTGTTGCCTTGTGGAAATGACACTCTAGTCATTTATGTTGGAGATCTTGGTGATTCTTGTAAAATGTGATAGACATTCAGATGACAAGGTGACGGTTTCTGTGACGTTGTTTTATGCATCTCGTGAGGTTACAATACGCAGTCTGAGAGTAGTAAGACTAAGCATCCAGTCCTTCATACAGTGCAGTTAAGTGTAGGTGTAGAAGACTGTCTGTCACATACACTTTTATCTTACTTCATGGGGCAAGAACAGATTGTAGTTGAAGGACAGTTCTGGCATGGCGCCTTTACTCAGAAGGGAAATTCCAGAACACTACTTGAGCTATTTTTGGTTTCCAACATGTGTCTGATCAGTGCAGGAGTACTGCTTGATCCTTAGATAAAGCCTAGCGCACACTATGAGGATGAAGCTTGTTAGTGAGCAATTGTAGAGTCCGGAGCAGAGTAACCTTGTGTCTGTAATTGTGTATAACATAACAAAAATGTTTCAACCTGGTATTAGGATGTGTAAATGGGTTCTTGAATGTTTTATGTATTCTGGGAGATGTTTGTGAGAAAACCAAAACAAGCGATTCCAACTTCACTTTGTTGTACCAAACGCAAAAATCATAGCTCCCCTCCTTATCTTTTTCATTCACTTCCTTTCCTGCTCACTCGTAAGATGTGTAACATGAGTTTGTGCATATATGTGTGCAGCACAGACTGATCCCATAAAAGTGATGTAGAGTGTGATGAACTTAGAGGGTAGGGTCTAGACGAAATCTGAACACAAGTGATCACAGGAGATTAGAAATGCATGATAATACCAGGTAGAAATGGTAATGCAGCTAGGCTGACGACTTCTTAAACGGATCACTGAAAACACATCCTAATACCAGGGGGAAACAGGACCTAATGTGCACAGGCTGACAAGATTTCACCTTAAGGTTTAAGTCAGACTTTGCATAGCATTATGTGGGCAATATATCGTTTAGACGATAATATCCAATTGTTGTCTGGACGATATGCAAAATTGGGATATCGAATATTTCATAATTTGTACAATCCGACCCCCCAAACATGAAAAGAGCTGAAGGAAGTTAAAGAGAAAACAAATAACGCACACTATAACCTTCTAAACAATTATATGTAGCGATTTTAATACCGTAGGGGTTTGTTTGACTGTATTTTATTTTTTGTACAAAATCACGATCGTTCCTCAATTGCACGAGAGTAAGCTGCTTAAGTTACTAATTTGCAATATACAACTACGAAGTTCTTACCTGTGTGTTATGACGTTTAGGTTGAAGCAACAATCCAAAATCGTAAAGAGAAGGCAAAATATGCGTTGTTTGTGGAAAAATGATCTTAAGTTAAAAAGTTTTTCTTAAATGTCTGTGGCGTCCTCGAGTGGTGAGCTTCGTGATTGCATCATTAGAAAATTGCGTTGTATGAGTCCAAAACATGGAATACATTTTCCCAAGAGATCGGTTCCGTACGCATTACAAACCGAACCATTCCGGTGGTTGGACCATTTTTCCTGCCGACCAAAATCCACGCTGGAGCGAACACCACAATGTTGCGCAACATCAACTGGCAAATGTAAAGAAAGCGGAACGAAACTCATTATTTTGTGCTTTACGGACCATTTATCATTTCGGACAAATATCAGTGCAGCGCGATCCGATCTTGAAGCAACACCGTTGCTACATAAGAGATCCAGTAAACAAAGCATTTGAATTCGCCACTTAAGTAATAACATCGCTACGAGATCTAGTGAGAAGCATTACAATTTCTCCATTATTAACTGATCAAACAGCGCTGATGTGGAAACCAGGAGAAAGATTGTTCCATGAATGAACTAGTTATAGGTTTTAAGTCCACAGATCATTCACCATGGATTTAATGTAGTAACACTAACTTGTAAGCATGGAAGTTTGGCAGAAATATTAAAATGCTTTCTAGTTTGTCACACATCTTTTTCGAGCACTTCAAAACTCAAATGTTATATGTTATTTAAATTTTATTTTTAATGTGATGACCAAAACATTATTTGTTCATCCTTCAAAGATTACCCCCATTTATAAAACTA
Organism: Siphateles boraxobius; assembly: GCF_051911475.1. Lineage (NCBI taxonomy): Eukaryota > Metazoa > Chordata > Actinopteri > Cypriniformes > Leuciscidae > Siphateles > Siphateles boraxobius. The sequence continues at coordinate 30,424,444 of NW_027509193.1, forward strand.
AAAGTTTCAAGATGTAGGAAAACTCACAATTATTTAAAAATAAATAGGAAATTTCTATGGCATTTCTTTATTTTTGCTGTATAGAAAACTTACTGAACCGTGAAACCACTGTATCGTATCAAAACAAACCGTGAATTTTGTGAACCGTTACACCCCTATTAAAAATATAAAAGAACAATAAAGACTTTGAATAATAAATGACTATTGAATAATATTTTATTATTTTAAAAAGTTTAGGAGTCTTTAAATCAATAATGTCTCATATCTTTATGTACTAGTATTTCTATACAATAATAGGTCATATGCAGAAGTCAAAAGACCAACTGGACCTTCTTTACCAGTTTGCACACATTTCTTTGAAGGATTGCAAAAATATCGTCTGAATATCGATATCGAGATATTGAAAAAAATATCGAGACATTCATTTTTGTCAATATCTCCCACCCCTAGAAGCATATCATTAGAGCTGACATTAAAATGGGTTTGAAAGATTTTTACCTGCAACAAAATTGCCCAAAAAAACCAAAACTTACCCATCTTCCATTGTTTAGACACACAAGCCAAATGCGGGTAGATTTTCCGTTTGGCGAGTAAATCTAAAAAGGCTATCCGCCACACTGGCGGGTGAATGTTCCAGACATCACAAGTCTCCCGCATATTGATAGCGGCTCCCTGATGCCCGCAAATTAGTTCAAATCTCCTGGAATCTAGAGTGAGCGAGAAAGAGCGCGCACATACTGAGTTCCAAACCGTGTAGCGCGCGCACGCCTGAGAGGGAGAAAGCGAGAGACCTTGTGTGTGTGCCTCAAGAAGCGTGTGTGAACCTTCTTCACACCTAAAATAGACGTACACTAAATATATTTCTTTAACTTAAATAATTAACAAATTAAGATGACAAAAATAAAACACTGAATCAGTTTGAAGCTTTGAAAAAACTGCTTTTTTTCATCAGACTACGTTTTTTTCGTCAAATAAAAATAGCAGACCTACCTCAATCCACAGCTTGTCTAGTTTTTACTTAAAAAAGTAACATGTCTGCATGATGTGGGGTTAGTCTGGGTCTCCGATGGTACAGATGTCCCAGGAATACAGAGATAACGTCTCGCTAGAGTGGCCAACTTCGGAAAGCGCCTTTCATTTGCTTGTGGATGTTTGCATCGCAAGTGATATTGCATTGTAGCCTACTTGCACTAGGCCTACTGCTATTTTAATACCGCGTAGCATATTTTCCAAGTATTCGTCGATCTTTCTGTCGAAATGGTGCCACAGTAGCTACTTCTTTTCGCTTGGTTCATTTTGCTTGCTTAGCTTGCTTTGCTTGCTTGCGAAATATGTCTTTAGGCGCGTGTTGTTGCGCGTGTCGACGGACGCGCCCCGTGATTTAACAAATATAGGCTACATACTGTTTTTTTTTAACCATGCAGCAAATAAACAAAAAAGCTATATATATATATATATTTACAGTAATATTATTAATAATATATTATAATATTATATAGTAAATATATACTTTTAACCGTTTAACTGATAGTATTAATCTGTAATTTTTTTTACTTTCGGTAAAGTATCTGATAGTTTTACAAAACCTTCAAATGTTCTGTTATGAGCACTAGTTCGATGCTCACATCTTTCATGTCTTATATTTGTTGCTCTGTTTTGACTTCTACTCTAGTCATTCAACATAATACCTTATCTCAATTAAATGTTCTAAAATGAATGTACATGTGACACAAAAAGGCTGTTTATTATTTTGGCCGGTAAAAAATATGCTTGGCTGGTGGATTTTTTCATCTACCAGTCCCTGTGGCAGGTGACCCAAAAAGTTAATTTCGGACCCTGGTTGCCCAATCAAACAGATTGTTTGGTGCTGTTAGAGGTGCAGAAATTACAACTTTTAATTATTTGGTCTATTTTTTAACATTTGGCCTGCCAGTAATTGTTCTTTTTTGTACTTGTTTCCAGGTGACACCGAAGAGCTTCCTGGGCCACTGAGACGTGCCTTCGGGCTGGGCGTCTCGTTTCCTGTGGCCCTGCTGGCCGAGTCAAGCTCTGACAACCTGCCCTCTGAGTGATTACTGGCTGTCCAGTTGCAGGGCTTTGCCAAGCTGTCACCATGAGCAAATACTCCCAGTACTTCAACAAGTCCCTCATTCAGGTCCACTATCAGTTTGCCAAGAAGATGAACGCAGCAGATTTTAAAGAACGCATGGAGAGTAAACAAAGCCTGGACACCCTGAAAATTTTATTTGTCATTATCTGCAGTATCATCATTTTGGAAAACCTCCTGGTGCTTATTGCAGTGTTTCGCAACAAGAAGTTCCACTCGGCAATGTTCTTCTTCATCGGAAACCTGGCCTTCTCTGACTTACTGGCTGGCTCTGCTTATATCGCCAACATCTTTCTGTCAGGCCCTAGGACATTTCATTTGGTGCCTGTCCAGTGGTTCATACGAGAGGGGACTGCTTTCATCGCACTGTCCGCCTCAGTTTTCAGCCTGCTGGCTATCGCTATCGAGCGCTACATTGCCATCACCAAGGTCAAGGTTTATGGCTCCAACAAAACTTGCCGCATGTTCCTTCTGATCGGAGCGTGCTGGGTGATGTCCATCCTTCTGGGAGGTCTTCCCATTATCGGCTGGAACTGTATTAACAACCTGGAGGATTGCTCCACTGTTCTGCCTCTCAACACCCGATACTACGTCCTGTTTGTCGTCACCATCTTTACCATCATCTTGTTGTCCATTGTGATCCTTTACGTTCGCATCTACCTTATTGTGCGCACCAGCCAACAAGAGGCCACCAATTCTCCAGCTTACGCTCTCCTGAAGACCGTCACGATCGTGCTGGGTGTCTTTATCATTTGTTGGCTGCCTGCCTTCACCATCCTTCTCTTGGACGCTTCCTGTCCGATCACGCAATGCCCTATCCTCAATAAAGCTGACATCTTCTTCAGCATTGCCACGCTGAATTCTGCGTTGAACCCGTTGATCTACACGTTGCGGAGTAAGGACATGAGGAAGGAGTTCCTCAGGGTTTTGTGCTGCTGGGGGCTGCTCTACTGCGGCAGACCTCCTCACCGCTGCATGGTGCCACTCAAGAGCTCAAGCTCAATGGAGCACTGCACCAACAAACACGAAAATCAGTCGACTCCCATCATGCAGGACTGCACTACCTGCGTCTGATTTCGTCTCCACAGTTCCCAGGTGGTTAAAGATAAGGGGAGACTCCATCTTGGAGACAAGCCACAGAAGACAGAAGCGTTCAGAGACCTCGTGGATGAAATGAGAATCACAATCAACGTCTTTGGACTCTTGCATTTAGAGCAGATATCACAGGTGTGGTACTGGACTCGCTTGTGTCCTTTGTTGCTTCTATCCTTGCAAAGGTTTCTGACCATCACAGAATAAGACAATCACATATTTTACATTTTCAGGCAAATTAAAGAAAGGCAATTTCAAATGGGAATATGTATTTTAGCTCTTTGACAGAACACGAAAAACCAAAATGTAAAATATTGCACTTTGTAGACTTCTAGGCAGTTTGGGATTGTTTATTTCTCCTGTGCTGACTAACCTACCAGAAGTCAAATACAAGATGTATCCTATCCTCAAGTTCGACTGCCACTGTCATGGTTCAGAGATATGAGAGGACATAATGAAATGTAAGGATCGACAATGCACTCCACATGAGCCAAACCACCACGCATGCTTGCAGAACCTTTTCTATGTATTTATCGAATTACTTGGTATACATAACACCCTTTGATTACCGACAATAAAAGTATTCCGCTTCATTGTATTGCATGAAAGTCTAACCTGTGTAAAAATTAATATGTATGGCAAACCTATGTACAATTGTCAATGTTACTTCTAATTGTCCATCTAAACTCACTTTCCCTTTCTGTTTTATTTTTGTTTAACATTCCTAATGTTTCCTAAGAGGAAAGCACAATCGGTATATGATTACTGAATTCCTGAAATGAGTATCTCACAGCAGCCGGTGTAAATTCTGGATCTGTTGGCATGACAATGTTGTAGCGTTGCTGCGGCAGCGTGTGCTTCGTTTTGTGCCCTCTTGACGGATGGAACTCAATAGAAGAATGAAGTGTTACAAGCGAACATTTTCGCTGATCGACAGTATTAATGAACTTTATTGTTCTCCTGTTGATTATTGAGCTTGCAGCAACAACAAGGCTCACATACTGTGAAGTATTAACGACATTTAACGTTAATTTGAAATTGATAGGCCATTGATGGGACAAATTGAGTATGACTTTCTCTCTTTTGAAGGCATATTCATTCTGAAATTTGGGGGGATGTTAGGTGTTACCCTGTCTTTTAATGGATCAAAAGTCTTCTGAAGAAATTAAACTTCCTTCAACCACAGGAAGGCTGGTGTTTCCTATGCTTCCTCCTGTTGTTATGAATTGACCTTAATGTTGTCATACGTTAATGTCATCAGCCCAACACTTTCACTCACACAATAATACCCATTCACAGTTTGATCCCAACATATTTTAGTTTCCTCTGTTGATCGGTTTAGTTCAGCAGAGAAAGCACTTTGGCAGCTCGTCCAATGCCGGTCTAATGTATTTTGGTTTTTCTTTTTTTTAATGCATGAAGAGTTTAAGCCTGTGTGAGCATCAATATCACTCCGTTCAATGTACAACATTGCCTACCCTGTGGAACAATGCTAGTTTTTTTATGATAAATATATTAATGTATGTATGTATGTATCTATGTACAGAATGTATGTAACGTGTATACGTGTAGAATGTCTTGTGTGCAATAGCCTTGTGTTTAGTAGCAAGCTACCTGTGCTAAATCGGTACAATCCCAAACACTAATGTAGGTACATACACATTAGTTCATTCCCTTTTTTTTAAATAAAAAAAGTCATTGCTTGATTGTCATTCTCTAATTTATATTTTTTAAGGGTGTTGTTGAAAATTATTATTGCTTATTGATTGATATCTAGATGGACTGACTGCGTCATGATTGCATTTATGCATTTAGCAAAACGTATTTTGTGTTCGAAAGAAACTTATACAGGTTTGGAACAACATAAGGGTGAGTAAATGATGACAGAAGTTTCATTTTGGGTGAACTGTCCCTTTAAGTGTAACTTCTTGTCCTTGTATTGTGTCCTTGGTTGTGTGTGTTAAAGAAATGATTAATGCCACTACGCAATTTGCTTTGAATTTCAGTCCTACACAGTATTCGGTTAACAATCTGAACTCAAGAGCTTATCCCACGTATTACAGAAATCTATAGAGACAATATAATAGGGAAACTAAATGTTAGCATGCACGAACATGGTTAAGGGCAGACTCGCTATGACATGAATCTATTTGCTAACAACATTGCCCAACTCCTGGCCTTGATTTCTGATTGTTCAATAAGTGCCAGTTCCAAGGTTTTGTGGGAGTGCAGATGTTTAGCCGAAGGGTTTTGTAGGAAAAGGGGAGCATGACTAGATCAATGGGAATGGCATTATGGGACGGGTTGCTGGGACGGCATGACCATAAGCTGGGGCCACTCTTAGCTAAAAGAAAAAAAAGATTGTGAACCCTGACTGAGTGGGTTTAAAGATGGTCTGGCCTGGTTGTTGTCAAACATCCAGAATTCCTGAGTGGGAACAGCAACCTGGGAGACAACACAGCTGGGAATATGGCCAAAAGTTAGCAGGAAGTTACGTCAGTCATGGTTAAACAGCTGCAAACATATAGAGTTGTCTCAGTAAATTCTGTGTGATTCATGGTCATTATCTACTCCCACTCCATGCCGCATATGCGAGAACACGTTTATTTTGACAATACATACATCCAGACCCACCGCTGTACAACAGTGCCACCTTGTGGTCAGCCAAAGAAACGAGTCTAACTCATATGTAATTGTACTGGCCTATTGCGCCATCTGTAGGATAAACGAAGATTGCATGATTATGTGTGATAATATAAATGATTCTGTATTTGCAGTGTGGTGACAGTAGTAGGTTACCACTCAGACTAATCTAAAATAAAATAATCTTAAAAATAAATACGACTATCAAAATAACTAAGTTTTCCATTTTTATTTCTTTATTACTACATTTAGATGTTATGATATATATATATATATATATATATATATATATATATATATATATATATATATATATATATATATATATATAACCTAAAAAAAATATGAATAAGTAAAAAATCAGTGCATCTGTGTGATTATCTTTTCTTTTGAATAGTTCAATATAAACATGAATATTAATATAGGTTTAAACAAATCTGAACACTGAAAATGCAACATGCAGGAAATGCTGCTTTTGAATTTCTTTAACATTAGTTTCATGTTGATTTTGGGGTGCTTTAATTTCACAGGACTCTGCATTTATTTATGTTTATTTATACGTGTATCTGTTTGTTTTCAGATCCTTTGTTTTCTTTATTAAATATTTGAACATTGTGACAAATGAATGCTACATATATAAACTTGATTGAAATAGATCAATCGAATCGAATCGAATCGGCTCGGTATCAGATTTCTATTCGTCACTGGCAGTTAAATATTTACATTGGAAGAGTTGGTCTCTTGGAGCGAATTTGCACCCCTGAGCAAGGCAAAACGTGGTACATCCTATATCGGTTGAGTCTTCTGAAGCCGTACAAGGGGTGCACATAAAAATAATCCTTGAAAACAACGTACGATTTGATATTCTTTCACTCTTAAAGTATATATTTCATACCCCTAATTTACTTTTCATATACTCACAAGAACGTACCTGAATTATTTAAAACCAAAATAGAAACGCACAACTTATTTGACACCGTTGACTCCCGTGCTTGGAATTAGAGTGGTAGCGTCCAACGCGCGTTTCCGCGCGAAAAAGCGGCCCGCGCGTATTTCCCAGCTGCTAGCGTCAATTCATAAAGCCCGTTGAGCCCCTTTAGCGCGCGCTGCTTTTGGCACTGTCAGATTTTAATAACTGCTTTTATCTGTCGTTGTTGTTTTAAATCGTGTTTTTAAATAGTATTTTCTTTGATCAAACTCGAACTTGAAATGCCTACCAGGACCTCACTGTCTCTGCCAGAGGATGTCAAGGAACGGTACGGTGCTGTGTTTGTTTAAAGCAACTACTGGGTTTGATAGCTTGCTAGTTCGCGGGCTTTGCTTGCGATTGATCACGTCACAACGGTAGCTGTATGAAGTGCTGTTTGAAGATTTAAAAACGTGACGTTTTATTTTTTACTCTAGTTAGCATTTAGCCGTGATACAAATGCTGAACCTGCCTTTAGCTCTGGTTTAGTTGGAAAAACAGGAGGCGGCTGGTTGTTTTGATGCGATTTGACTTGCAGGTGTCAGCCTGACTGCATTTGGCGCCAAATAATAAACATGTGTCCGTCCGAATGAAGCCCTGCCCGCTTCCTGTCTCCCTCTACTCAATCACTGCATAAGTTATTAGACCCATTCCTACTGAATTCGGCTGCATTTCGTGTAGTTTACTCAAGGAAGCTCATCTGAAGTGGTGTTAGTAAGCAAATAAATGCAAGCTGTCTCTGCATGCGCGCGTGATTGTTTACTTGGGCAATCACATGTTAGCGTTTGTTGAGAAGAACATATTAGCTGCTGTTATTACCGTAGAGTTAGGACTAAATATTAACAATTAAAATCCGATTTATAGTGTTAAATGTGTTTCTCGTCATTTTGATCACGCATAGTGGGTGGAGAGATCTGTGGGGCAATGTTAATGAGATGTTTACCTTCATGTTCCCAGGCTTCAGGTGCTGGATGAAGGTGGTGACAGTTTGTCAGATGAGGTGAGGGGTTTTCATTGCATCTTTCGGAAGTGTATTCAAAGAATGGTTTTATCAGGAGTGTACACACACACAAATCAAAAGAATTCCCTTTGAACTAATGCTGTAAACTATATGTGGATGGAACCCATTCTTCAACAGTGTAATTAGATTTCTGTACTGATTACGCAAGTATTGGTACTCATTACTTTCCAAATACCATATCAATCTCAACCAGTTAAACAATACAAGGATAGACATGAAACAACTCAAATATAAACTATAACTGCATAAATTATTTGAGCTGACCAAAATATATAAAGGGAGGTTACATTAAAAGAGACATTTGAAAACCGTTAAATCCATTATAGATTTAAGAGTTTAGATTTTATATCTGAAGGAATTACATCAGAAGTAACTAAATTTCAGAAATGAAGAGCATATTTGGCAAAAGTTTATTTTTCTAGCTGGCTATAGAGGCAATTGTAATGTTACTTGATTTTTTTGTTGTAAAACTTGCAGTTTAGAGGAAGAGATTATCAGATCATGTGCCACTTGAACTGATGTGCTGATGTCACTATCTCTTAATTTGTCCCTTTTTTTTAAATGAAATTCTGAGTTTTAATATCAAAAGTAACAAAGCTTATTGTGATTTAATTTTTTTTTTATCCCAGTCCTACTTAAGTTAAAGAAACGCCGCAAACTCCACTGAACATTTATGTAGCCTGACAGCACTCTTTATTTCTTCATTGTCCAGGAGTGTGTAAAGGAAAAGCTCAGGTTACTGCAGGAGTTCCTGCTCGCTGATACTCAGTGCCAGCTCAAAATCCTTGAGGACAAGTTAAAGCGCTCTGAGCTTTCCACTGTGAGTTTGCTCTGCCCTTTCAACTCTCATCTAGAGAAGTTAGTTATGAGCACTTGAGCTCTAACTCGTGTCTTTCTGTTTAGGAGGTTTACACATCGGAGGTGAAGGCCATACTGAAGAAAGCTTTGGGAGTTGTCAGGGTGGATGATGGAGTGGAGCAGAATGGACATTCAAACGGCTTCTCTGAAAACGGATCTCACAAAGACGATGGCGAGCAGGAAGGAGCCATGGATACTCGGGAGGAAGGAGATGAAATAAAGTCTCCCAGCGCCCCAAAGGGAAGGGGTGGCCGTCGCAGTAAAGCAGACTCTGAGACCAAAAGTGAGTTGCATGGCTTTATAGTTTTTAGAACTGTATCTCTATATTGTGTGCTGGATTTTGAATGTTTAGTGTTTTTATTAATGACACTCTTTCCCCACACAGAATCTCCAGCCAGTAGCAGGGTTACACGCAACTCCGGGAAGCAGCCAACTATCCTGTCAATGTTCTCTAGAGTGTAAGTTGAAATTTAATATCCAATTGGTGTTAGGGGTGGGAGACATTGACAAATGAATATCTCTCTTTTTTTTTTTTTTGATATTCAGATGATATTTTTTGCAATCCTTCAAAGAAATGTGTGCAAACTGGCAAAGAAGGTCCAGTTGGTCTTTTGACTTGCTGCATTTGACCTATTATTGTATAGAATTACTAGTACATAAAGATGAGACGTTATTGATTTAAAGACTCCTAAACTTTTTAAAATATTATTCAATAGTCTTTGTTATTTTACATTATAAAATGGGGGTTTAACGGTTGGCAAAATTCACGGTTTGGTTTGATACGATACAGTGGTGTCACGGTTCGGTACGTTTTCGATACAGCAAAAATAAAGAAATGCCCCAGAAATTTCCTATTTATTAAAAGAAAAAATATTTTTAAATAAGTGTTTTCCTACATCTTGAAACTTTTAGTTTTATAAATGGGGGTAATCTTTGAAGGATGAAAAAATAATGTTTTGGGCATCACATTGAAAAATTACATTTAAATAACATAACATTTGAGTTTTGAAGTGCTGGAAAAAGATGTGACGTACTTGAAAGCATTTTAATATTTCTGCCAAACTTCCATGGTTACAAGTTAGTGTTACTACATTAAATCCATGGTGAATGATCTGTGGACGTAAAACCTATAGCTAGTTCATTCATGGAACAATGTTTCTCCTGGTTTCCACGTCAGCGCTGTTTGATCAGTTAATAACGGAGAATTGTAACGCTTCTCACTAGATCTCGCAGGGATGTTATTACTTAAGTGGCGAATTAATCAAGATTGGCTTGTACTGTACTGGCATTCGTCCGAACTGATAAACGGTCTGACGCACAAAATGAGTTTCGTTCCGCCTTCATTACATTTGCCATTTGATGTTTCGCAAGGTCGTGGTGTTCGCGCCAGCGCTGATTTTGGTCGGCAGGAATGGTTCGGTTTGTAATGCGTACCGAACCGATCTCTTGGGAAAATGTATTCCATCTTTTGGACTCATTATACAACGCAATTTTCTAATGATGCAATCACGAAGCTCCCCACTTGAGGACGCCACAGACATTTAAGAAACTTATTTGCCTTTTCTAGCAGCTATTTTATTAATCGTATATCTGCTTTACCCTTTACGATTTTGGATTGTTGCTTCAACCTAAGAAACGTCATAACACGCGTAAGAACTGTGTAGTTGTATATTGCAAATGATCTCGTGCAATTGAGGAACGATCTGATTTTGTACGTAAAATAAGTGTCAAACAAACCCCTACAGTATTAAAATCGCTACATATAATTGTTTAGAAGGTTATAGTGTGCGTTGTTTGTTTTCTCTTTAACTTCCTTCAGCTCTTCATGTTTGGGGCGTAGGATTGTACAAATGAAATATTCGATCCCAATTTTGCATATCATCCAGACGCATTATGTCTAAATGATATCGCCCACCTCTAATTGGTGTCCTTTTGTGCAAGTCTGATTTTAATTTGGGGCTTGTGAAATGCATTGTGCTTGAACAGTTGAAATAAAAAAATGTGTTTGTCACTTTCGTCTTTAAATGAAAGGTGTTGTACCCTTCTCCAATAGCCCAAAACGCAAGTCTGATGAGTTGAATGGAGAAGCAGCAAACGGTGATGCAGAAGTTAAGCCTGAGGAAGATATTACAGAGGAGGTAAAATAGTTTTGCAAGTTAATGCCATTTTATTAAGTCCATGAAAGTAATATTTTAACAATCATTTAAATTTTCCCTTCAAGGTCCACGAAGAGAAACGCATTAAAACGGAAGCTGAGAAGTGAGTTCCCTGTTGATGTCATTTAATAAAACTGTTGTTCTCCATAGTTAATGCACATGTGTTTAATTCTTATCCTCTATCAGGCCTGACACTGAGAACGCCACTAATGGCAACATCAAACCTGTGTCCACAGCCAAGGTGATTCACTTTCTTTCCGCTTTTGTGCTGCTACTAGATTTAATGCACCAAATTAATCCCATTAATTTGCATTTTAGTCTCCTCCGCCGAAATGTCCCGACTGCAAGCAATTTCTGGATGATACCGACCTCAAGTTCTTCCAGGGAGATCCTGATAATGCTGTGAGCTTTTTTTTTTTTTACTTGGAGCTGTTTAGATGCCATGACAACTGCAGGATCACTTTTAATTGGATGTTAAAAAAATAAGTAATGTTTCACATCTAGATCTCAAATTTAAAGTTGATATTTTAATGTCTTTGCCACACTTTAAAATTGTGTATATTGTAGTTGGATGAACCAGAGATGTTGACCGATGAGCGTCTTTCCCTCTTTGATGCAAATGAGGATGGTTTTGAAAGCTATGAAGATCTGCCACAGCACAAGATTACTAACTTCAGGTGATGAAGAGGGATGCATCAATCTGAACGTTATTCATATTTATTTCCCCAATGATTTGACTGATGTGGTAATCCTCATTCACAGTGTGTATGACAAGCATGGGCACCTGTGTCCGTTTGACTCTGGCCTCATTGAGAAAAACGTGGAACTGTACTTCAGTTGTGCTGTGAAGCCAATCTATGATGACAACCCATGCATGGATGGTATGTCCCAAGTTTGTTTACTAGTGCTGCCACCTAATAGTCGACTAAATGTTTGTTAATGAGAAGGCTTAGTCAACCCAAGATTTTAGTCAGTCTCTGATAAAACTCCACAAAGTGTTGGAATCACCCAATCCGTGAGGGACAGATTGTTAATGTCAGGTACTTGTGGTAATTGGTGTTGGTCAGGAAATCCAAACATTCACCTCTATCCATCACCCTTTGATAGCTTATTTGAAACGTGTAAGTAACTTGGCCATTCGCTCTAACGTTAACCATCTTAAATGTGCGCTATTATTAGGCACTTATCCAAGTGTTTGTGTGGAAGCTGAAGTATTAGCACTCTTACTACATGAAATGGAGGTGCCGGCACGATCACTAGCATTTTTTTTTTTTTCCTGACAAGTGGAAACAACTTAAAATACTGCAATTTTGGTCCTACAGATAGTTAATGCATCCTTCAAAATATAAGTTTATTTGTGTAAACTCTCAATAACAAGAGAATGTTTGCTTTTGTAAAATAAAAAAACCAACAGGGTGTGCTTTCTGCTGTCTCGGTCTGTGACATGGAGAGAATCACAAAACTAAACTGAAACTCGTCATGTACTTTCCTTACAGGGTTAGCGTACTGCGCGTGAAGCAAAGTTCTTCATCAGAAGAGTATGCGCAACGCCAGAGGTCGCACATGTGCTTTGTTGTTGTTGTAACTGGTTTATCCACAAGCTGGCAACCGTGCCCTGGGGCGTCTAATCGCAAGGTAGTCGAAGAAAACTGCATAAACAGAACAGACCAGAATGCGTGCAAGCTGCAGCGACAATGGAGGAATATATGGATGAGAAGTTGTGCAAAGAGGTTAAAAGTACCCTCATTTGTACAACTTGAGCATGAACGAATACGAAGATATTTATATGGGTTGTATCGGCTAAAAATTACTCAACTGCATGCGTCGAACACCAGTGTACACGCAAAAAAGGATACTTTGCAAGGCTGTGCATTCGACTGAAAAACTATGTGTACTTGCTGCTTTAAGTGTGTGGTTGAGTGTGGAATAGGCTAAATTACAAATATATTAAAGATTATGGTTTAGTATTAGTAAATGAAGATGTGGGCAGCCCTATTCTTTACAATAAAGACATTAAATCCTAAAATCAGCTAAATAAAATTGATCAGTGTAGATTGAAAAATTGATTCCAATTGTTCTCTTCAGGTGGGGTTCCTGCCAAGAAGCTTGGTCCTGTCAATGCTTGGTGGATCACTGGTTTTGATGGTGGAGAGAAAGCTTTAATTGGCTTCACAACTGGTAAATGTTTCATAAAGTAACTTCTTCACATTTCCCCATGCAAATTTAGATCCAACAGTGTATTTATTTATATATTTTCCTCCACAGCCTTTGCTGACTACATCCTAATGGACCCCAGCGAGGAGTACTCTCTCATTTTTGCTCTGATGCAGGAGAAGATCTACATGAGCAAGATTGTGGTTGAATTTCTCCAGAAGAACCAGGACGCCACATATGAGGATCTGCTTAACAAAATTGAGGTAAGCTGATTGAAATGTTGAAGCACAGTACATGTCTCTTGTCCCACAGAAGCAGTGTTGATGTGTTCATCCATGTCTTTTAGACTACTGTTCCGCCTGCTGGGCTCAACTTCAACCGTTTCACTGAGGACACACTGCTGCGCCATGCCCAGTTTGTGGTGGAGCAGGTGGAGAGCTATGATGAGGCTGGAGACTCAGACGAGCAGCCCATCATCGTCACTCCCTGTATGCGAGACTTGATCAAGCTGGCTGGTGTTACTTTGGGAAAGAGGTGTGTTTATAGAGTGAAGGTCTTTTGGATGTTTCAGTGTGATCATTGAGTAATGTTTGACTGATGTAATAGCCAAACTTATACCCAGAGATCAGTGTGGCAAGGTTTACACCAGGGGTCTCCAACCTTTTTTCATTTGAGAGCTACTTTTTAAAAAATATAGTGGCCGAGAGCTACTCATGTAGGCTAATACAATACTTAAATCTCTTAAATAATGTCTCATAACTCTCATATTAACAACTATCTAAACTGTTTTAGATATAAGAGTTTTTGTAGGCCTATATATTTCACCCTTAAATGTCAGAGAAAAGAACCGAATCAGAGAATAATTTTTTAAAAGAGAATTGTACTTTGCATATTATATTATAAAAACACATAATTATAGTTGATTTTATAGTGCATCTTAACTAGAGATGAAATGGCCTGAAAATTTCATGATTATAGTGACCAAAATGATCAGTTATCACAGAATCCTGTTCAAAAAGTACTAATACTACACAATAAAATCCATTCACCAAGGTTTATGTCGAAAACCAGCAAATAACAAATATAATTAGAATTCATTTGCACTTTTTGTTTACATAAACAAAATAACATTAAAAATAATGGTCAGATTTTAAAGGAGTGTCTTGCGACATGTTATCTACTAACATGTAGCCTACAAGTTCAAATAAAGTTTTGACAAAAAAAGATTTATAAAAAGCTCGCATATTTCAGCCTTTAAATCATTTTTATAAAAAGAATGAGTCAAAAAAGATAAATTACTGACGTTCACAATGCACATTAGCTTATCTTTCATTATTAATAGTAAAATTCGGTCCGATTTTCCCGTGGCGTCTGTCATTGCTATGTCATTGTGGAGAGCGCAGTGCATGGTTGCAAAGAAGTTTTAGTAGCTAATGGATTTTTCATCTTAATGCGCATGGAAAAAATGAGTGCGTCGCTTCAATTGTGAGCTTCCTACATTTGAAATAACGAACTTGAGCGCGCAAAAGATGCGATATGTGAACGCCCCTTGGTGAGCTACCTCCAATCAGGCCACGAGCTACTGGTAGCTCGCGAGCGACCTGTTGGAGACCCCTGGTTTACACCATTTAAACCTATTAAATTAGCCTGAAACTTGATGCTCTTAGATAATGAGCTGATATTCCATCCTGAAAGAGGTGGTTGTGATTCTTAATATCTGCATATTAAGAATCACAATGCCCATCATTCACAACGTTGCAAAGGGCCTGCCTATTGTATTTTATTGTCTATGTTTTCACAATATTTTAGCAAATTTGTCCAAGCACTGGATCCTGTTTGTTACTCTAATAGGTGCTAGGGGGTGCAAAGGTTTCTTAATTGTCAGGCAGAGATTGAAAACCTTAATTGGCTTTAGATGCACAAACTATGAAGTACTTCTAGTGTCTTAATGGAGTCAATTTAACGATGTTTGCTTTCAGTGACTATGTACTTAAGTTTTAACTTGACGTTTTGGCTGAACTTTGAAGCTATGGTAGGCTCTGAACAGTCAGTGTTTTGTTGGGATTCACTAGTGCTTGTTCCATGATCTCCTGTTTCTAATGATCCTCTAACCTTCCCTAACGCAGCAGGCAGCTGTACTGGTATGTAAAACCTGAGTGTTGCTTGGGTTTTTATCCATTTTCCCATACGCTCAACTTCAATAGTCTGTGTTGGTGGCAAGCTACTTCACTAGCTGAAAGCGGTGGGTGATAGGCTTGGGCGGTATCCAAATTTTGATACCGTCAGACCTCCTCCCTATTTTACCGGGGTATACGGTATTACAGTGACTAATTAAAAATTATGACAAAGCTCAGACAGTGTCACCAAACTGTTGGCTTGTGCCTACACCGTTCAGAAACTGAATACCAGATCGGGCAAAAAAAAATCAAGGCCAACCCGTGCACGTTGTGTCTGATCCCGGCTGACGGCATTAAATGTAATTATGAGCCGGAGCCCTATTTAGACTCGACTATTTTTAATACGTGGGCCGTTATAATATGGTGGCGCCAAATAATTTAACCCAGGTGCTGAGGGGGTGGTAGATATAAATACGATTTATAAATGAGCAAAAATGGGACACTTAATAATATTTAATTATGACAATTAAAGTATTCATTTTATTAATTAATTTAAATTAACAAGCAAGAAGTGCATTTGTAAATCCGGTGACACGCGTCCATTGATTTTTATTAATACAACTTTTCTGTCAGTGCTGGAAAGATTAAGTTGACGATCACCAACTCCTAGTGAACGTGCATATATAGAGAAATGCAAATCATGGATTACATAATCAGAAGGTATAGGCTATCCTTTTCGTTTTGAATTGTTTCGTTTAAAGAAATTGACGATTGATATCTCCGTAGTGAACGCGCCTATAGAGAGAAATACACATCATGGATTAATCAGAGAGTAGGCTGCCTATATTTCTTTTCCTTTTGAATTGTTTCGTTTAGAGAAATTGACGAATCTCCATACTGAACGATAGAGAGAAATGCACATCATGGATTACATAATCAGAGAGTAGGCTAGCCGATTTCTTTTCGTTTTGAATAGTTTCGTTTAATGAATTTGATGATCGCCATTTCCGTATGAACGCGCATAGAGAGAAATGCACATCATGGATTAAATAATCAGCGAGTGGCCTATTTCTTTTCGTTTTGAATTGTTTCTTTTAATGTAATTTCAAGCTTTATTTAGATATAGGCCTATCTGTCATGTCTGTGAGACATACACTGAGTTTCGGTTAATTTATAATGAGATTTCAATGCATTTATAATGACATTTCAATGCAAGTGACCGCGGTGCGCCAGCGCACGATCATGTCATGATTTTGTCTGCTATATTTGATTCTTATTTATTAAATCCAAGCAATTGTTTGGTAAAAAAATTATTAAAATTAAGATACAATTTATACAAAACGAAATTCACTTTAAAGAAAGGCCTTTTACAAAATCAAACTTAATTAAGTGGTCAATGTCTGACTCCCGATGCATCCCATCCTACTCGTGCTGTTCAGTTTTCATTATCAACGTAAAAAAAAAAATTACATTATAATATTTTAACAAATATAAACTAATGCCTTTGCTATTTTAAGACCCCGCGGTATACGATATTACCGTAATACCGCCCAACCCTAGTGGGTGACGAGAACAAGAGTATTTATAGCTCTTTCCACCCCAACTAGCATGGCTCTGCATAACAGATGTTATTTTGTGCTCCCATTGTTTGAGTTAACAAGTTTCCCATTTGGAGAAACTATGCCTCTGAAGGAACTGAATGTCCTTGTTCTGTAAAAAACAAAACAAAAAAACGAGATCTTACAAATGTATCATTTCAAAGTCTATTTTAATCACCAGTCTTGACAAACTGTTAATCCATCCTGTATATTGTGACGTCCATACATATTACTGGCATGGCTCTATTTTCGCTTGGCTGTTTGTGGCTTCTGTAAAAAAAAAAAATTGAATGTGTATTTGTTTCTTATTGCATTCTGGTTTCCCCCCTTTAGGAGAGCAGCCAGAAGACAAGCCATTCGTCATCCCACCAAGATTGAGAAGGACAACAAGGGCCCGACTAAAGCTACCACCACTAAACTGGTCTACCTAATCTTTGACACCTTTTTCTCTGATCAGATTGACCAGAACAATAAGGATGGGGGAGTGAAGAGACATCGATGTGGTGTCTGTGAGGTAGGTTCTCCAGATATTGCCTTTATTGCAACCGAATTAAGTCTGCAAATGTCCACGTGGCAAGACTGGTATAATTCCGTTATTATCTTTCAGGTGTGTCAGGCACCAGATTGTGGCAAGTGTTCAGCCTGTAAGGATATGATCAAGTTTGGCGGCAGTGGCAGAAGTAAACAGGCCTGTCAGAAGAGGAGGTATGCTTTTGCTGGGCAGTCTTCATACTTCTGTAATTCTGCTTGGCAGAAATATAATATTGTTTCCATTTGATGTGAAATGTCAAAGCTAGTTTTGAATTCTGTCTTTTACATGACTAGTGCTTATGATCTTGCCTTGGTCTCTCCTGCTGTCTTTGAGCCATTGAACAAACAGATTTTCACATCTAGAAAGATTAGCAGTGTCTTTTGTTCCAGATCTGTTCAGTGCTGATTGACTAAAGCAAGAGTCTGCTCTTTATTAGCATGTCGTACTGAGAGTGAATAGGATAACCTTTTTAGGAGGCTCTTTATTTCCTTCCAGTTTATCCAGCTATTTGACCTTGGTTTTGTTTGCCAGGTTAAAGTGAAATGGGTGTTTTTTTTTTCCAGATGTCCGAACCTGGCAGTGAAAGAAGCGGAGGATGATGAGAATATGGAAGAGGAGGATGTGTTGCCGGTTCTTAAAGAGAGAAAGAAAATGTCTCAAGCCAAGAAAAAGAAACAGACAAAGAATAAGATCAGCTGGGTGGGAGAGCCCATCAAGGTATGTGGTTTCACTTGCATTGAGAACCTGGATGTCCACTTCTAGGACTCAAAAGTATTGATCTTGTCCTTTCAGACTGAGGGAAAGAAGGAATACTACATGAAAGTGCGTGTTGAGAATGAGGTGGTTGAGGTTGGAGATTGTGTGTCTGTCAGCCCTGATGACCCATCAAACCCTCTCTACTTGGCAAGGTAACTTTATTTCTTCCTTTTTTTTAAGCACACTTGGGTTTTTGCAAGGTTAAACCAAACAGACCTTCATCTGCAACATTTTTGTCTTGAATCGATAAGCCATTGGTTTCCTTTTGTTTGTAGGATTACAGCATTGTGGGATGACGGTGAGAAGATGTTTCATGCTCACTGGTTCTGCCGTGGCACTGATTCTGTGCTAGGAGAGTCATCAGACCCTCTTGAGCTCTTTCTTGTGGATGAGTGTGAAGACATGCAGCTGAGTTTTGTCCATGGCAAGGTCAATGTCCTCTACAAGGCTCCATCTGAGAACTGGTTCATGGAGGTACAGATGCCGAAGTCTGAGCTACATTTGTGTTTGCTAACGAACTGGGCAGAAGTTAATATTTGCATGCTTTTAGGGTGGCATGGATGATGAAATCAAAGTCATCGAGGATGATGGCAAAAGCTTCTTTTATCAACTCTGGTATGAAGGGGAATGTGCTCGCTTTGAGACGCCTCCCGATGTCATACCATCGGAGGACAGCAAGTATAAGTAAGTACTGCTTTTGAGCCCCTCTTTGGGCTCAGTGGTTTGTTTCTTTCTTTACATGCACTTTAATGCAAGTTTTATGGCAGGTTCTGTGCCAGCTGCACCAGGATTAAGGAACGAATGGCTCAGGATGCGCCTCATGCCTATGAGCCCCTGGAAGATGAGGAGAGTGACTCTAAAGCCTTCTATGGGTTGGCTAGGCTGAAGGGAGAGCAGTACAGAGTAGGAGACAGCGTCTATCTACCCCCCGAGGCTTTTAATTTTGTGTAGGTTTTTTTTTTTAAGCCTTAAGATGTTTTAAGTTTGAAAGGAGTTTTATTAAATGTCTTTTCTCTCTCTCAGGGTAAAGGTTGCAAGCCCAGTGAAGCGTTCTCACAGAAAGGAGGATGTTGATGAGGATCTTTACCCAGAATACTATAGGAAGTCCTCCGATTACATTAAGGGCTCAAACCTGGATGCTCCAGAGCCCTTCCGCATTGGCCGCATCAAAGAAATCTTTTGCAGCAAGCGCAGCAATGGAAAGCCAGACACATCCGAGATCAAACTGCGCCTCTATAAATTCTATAGGTGATGCATTTTCATCCTTTTGCATGTTAACCACTAGATCTGCTTTTAAATGTTGTACTTCAGGAAATGGATTTCCTTTCAGTTTCCATTAAGGTTGTACATTAAACTGAACTGTTTTTTAAATGATTTTTTCCCCCCCATGATGACCATTGCTTTCAGGCCTGAAAACACTCATAAAGGACCAAAGGGTGCCTACCACTCTGACATAAACCAGCTCTACTGGAGTGATGAAGAGGTGACCGTGAACATGGCGGATGTGCTGGGCCGCTGTCGTGTGGAGTATGCAGAGGATCTTGTGGAAAGTGTGCAGGACTATTCAAGTAGAGGATCTGATCGCTTTTATTTCCTAGAGGTAATAATGAGTTTTAAAGAGCAAATTAGTTGTATTGTGGTGGAGTCATGATGCTTATGAGTGAGTTGGCAACCT
This sequence comes from Siphateles boraxobius, assembly GCF_051911475.1. Lineage (NCBI taxonomy): Eukaryota > Metazoa > Chordata > Actinopteri > Cypriniformes > Leuciscidae > Siphateles > Siphateles boraxobius. The sequence continues at coordinate 30,444,120 of NW_027509193.1, forward strand.
TTTTTTCAGCTGCACTGACTTCTCAATAAAGCAGATTTGAGATGGTTAGCCACTTGGTTTTTCTGTTGTTTGAAGGTTTTTGTTTTCTTTAGGCTTATAATGCCAGGACTAAGAGCTTTGAGGATCCTCCCAATCATGCCCGATCAGCCGTCCATAAGGGCAAGGGGAAAGGAAAGGGGAAAGGTAACAGTGTAAATTCCTATTCACACCAAGGACAACAAACAATAGTTATATTTCATCTGTTACATTTCTATCTCACCTAAATGTGCTCGCTCTATGTATTTGTGTTCTTAAAATTAGGTAATTTTTGCTTTGTTTGCAAAGCACAAGGAAACTTGATTTCAACCTTGAATTGAATTCACAAAATAAATGAAAACAAATTACAAGCCGAAGCACAAATAAATACAATAAAATACAAATGAGATTGGTTTTCAGGTTGGTCTAACAGTATTCAGGTACTGAATACTACAGTAATTGAATAAATTAAATGCAGATTGATTTCTTGCTGGCTTGTTCTTTGATCAGCATTAATGACTGACAGCAGCAGGTATATTAGGCTGCTGTCACAGCTAATGCATGGATCCAATATACTGATACATGTCTTAAGTGAACGTAAACAGTTGAGAAATAAAACTTCACCGACTGTCTATATCAGGGATGTCCAAACTCAGTCCTGGAGGGCCACTGTCCTGCAGAGTTTAGCTCCAACCCCAATTAAACACACCTGGACCACCAGCTAATCAAGGTCTTATAGGCTAGAAACTTCCAGGCAGGTGTGTTGAGTCTGGCTAGAGCTAAACTCTGCAGGACAGTGGCCCTCCTGGACTGAGTTTGGACACCCCTGGTCTATGAATACTTGCCAAGATGTTAAATTTGTTTCTGACAGTTGAAGCACAATAAGCTGCAAAAAAGCTCTGTTTGGTTTTAGTCGACTGTTTGAGAGGCAGCTTTGTGTGCATCTCAGAGCATGCAAGTACTCTTGAATGTTTTAATGGGCAAGTCATGCATTTAGTAACGGTGCAACAATAGGCCGATTGGGCAAGTGACAATTCTGTCCCGAAACGCGAGTAAAGTCATCAGCAGCTTGTTTGTACATACATGTGATTTGAAGCCACGTGTGTTTTGAAGGTGATTCAGCTCTACCACATCTCTCTTGCTGTTTGTGAAATTCTCACAGAATTATCTAATTATTGATTTTATCTTGTAATCTGTGTGGATTAATTTGCTCATTCAGACAACAAGCTAATGTTATAAATGTTTTTGGGAATTTCCCTCCTTATAAAAGCATAACCTGCGGGAAGTAGTAAAATTATGTGCAATCCTGTGCTGAAATTCAAGCCATGAATATATATATATATTTTTTTTTTCCAGCTAATGAACTATTACAGACCGCCAATCTCTTCATCCTGCTCATAAGAGTCTGAGCATTAAGTGACAGGACATAACTGCAGCACAAGCTTATAAACGTTATTGTGTGTGGGTGTGGACACTAATATGGTTTATTACAGCTGTCGTTTTTGGTGAGAATGGGCCTTAAATTTGGGATGACAATTCATGGAATCCTTGGCCAATGAAACTGGATAACTAGAACAAATTCCATCATTGATGCAATTTTGTTTAAAAATTGCGCGTCTCTCTCGCGCGCTGACACCCTCATGAGGCGCCATCTTGGGCTTAAATCAAACTTCATTCATGCACACATATATGAGAAAATTTGTTATTGTGACAGGCCTAATTACAGCCAAATAATTTGTGCATTGTGATTGTTTGCAGGGAAAGGGAAAGGTAAAGCAGCCTCACAGGAATCACCAGATCAGGAGCCGCAAGAGCCGACGGTCCCCAAACTGCGCACACTGGATGTGTTCTGTGGCTGTGGTGGTCTGTCTGAGGGTTTCCATCAAGCAGGTTGGGCTTCTATTCAAAACCTCTTTATGAGACGTTGTATTATATGTATCTTATATTCAGGGCTTTACATTAATGCTTATCGGGCACAATTGGGTTATCCTTTTTAAGGGGCAAGTGAAAGTTTTACTTGCATGGCCAGACAAGTAGCCTGATTAATAATTAAAAAATCACCAGAAGGAGAGTGATCCTGACTTTATACATTCACGATCAATCTCTACTCACAATAAATGTAGTAATTTACTCGCGTAAGGACCGCGCAGCCTCGACGAGAATTCAAAACATGAGCGTCGCACAGAGCACACAAGAAACTGTTTACATTCTGTGGTAATTCAAAATGTGGACTTTTTGTATATAACGTATGATACAGTAAAGCAACACACAACCAAGAGTGCTGTTTTTCTGAATAGCATCACGACTGAAAATGACTTATTTCATACATCTGTTCAATAATCAAGTAGTTATTAATATCATAATTGTTATGAGTAGTCAATATTGACTGTTTGGAACTAATTTTGCTTCTGAAATAAAACCAAGATCAGGGCAGAATCATAGAGCGTCTCTTTGCAAGCTGAATCATTCTAAGATTTAATGACCCATTTATAAACCACTGCCTCATACTTGAGAATTTGCCTGTTGAATGAATCACTCTGATTAAGATGGTCAATTGCCACCAATTGCCGTTCAGTTTCATGTTAACTATCTTTTTAAAAAATATCTAATAGCATAATGCATTTGTAATTTTAAGTGTAAATGATTTGATAACAGCCCTAATAGTCTTTATTCCAGTTGAACTTATTGATCAAACTTAAAGCAAAAGCATATTTAATTAGATTAAGCGGATTAGAAAAGCACTTTATAAAGGTAAAAAAAATTGCCCTTCGGGTAAATTGCACGTATGCACTGCAGATTTAAATGCATAAGCAGGGCATGACATTCTATCAGCTTTAACATTTCTTTTCCCAAACACCAGGAATCTCAGAGACTAATTGGGCCATAGAGATGTGGGATCCTGCAGCCCAGGCCTTCAGGTTGAACAATCCTGGCACCACAGTTTTCACCGAGGACTGTAATGTCCTTTTGAAGCTGGTGATGTCTGGAGAGAAGACCAACTCTCTTGGACAGAAGCTGCCTCAGAAGGGTGACGTGGAGATGCTCTGTGGTGGGCCGCCCTGCCAAGGGTTCAGTGGAATGAACCGCTTCAACTCGCGCACATACTCGAAGTTCAAGAACTCTCTGGTTGTCTCTTATCTGAGGTCAGCACAATGAGTCATAATGTAAAATGAGGCTTTGCATATTTGGAAATGCTGGATATTCACCATTTGTGCGCCTTATTATTTCCTTGCAGTTACTGTGACTATTACAGACCAAAGTTCTTCCTGCTGGAGAATGTGAGGAACTTTGTGTCATTCAAGCGCTCCATGGTCCTGAAACTCACGCTGCGCTGTCTGGTTCGCATGGGATACCAGTGCACCTTTGGTGTGCTACAGGCAAGTTGTATCAAAAAATAAATGTTAATCTATTATAAAAGTGCTAATTTGATGTCAACATGGTAGCCCACTTTTCCCCCTCATCTGATATTTTAGGCTGAATTTTTATTTTTTTTTTAATTCTAAATGATTACTGAGTGCACATGTGATTTTATTATGCTTCATTAATGTCTTATCTTCCGCAGGCTGGGCAGTATGGGGTGGCCCAAACCCGACGCAGGGCGATCATCCTGGCTGCAGCCCCGGGTGAAAAGCTGCCCCGTTACCCTGAACCCCTGCATGTGTTTGCCCCACGAGCGTGTTCTCTTAGTGTGGCGGTTGACGAAAAGAAATACGTCAGCAATGTGACTCGGTACGCATTTGTGAACAGTAATGCTGGAGCCACTTCAGTAAATTCTGCAGTTTTCTACACTAATCTTACACTCATTTCTTCTCCAGTGGAAATGGGGGCATTTATCGCACCATCACAGTGCGGGACACCATGTCTGACCTCCCTGAGATCCGTAACGGAGCCGCCGCTCTGGAGATCTCCTACAATGGTGAGCCGCAGTCCTGGTTCCAGAGACACATTCGTGGCTCTCAGTACCAGCCCATCCTCCGGGACCACATCTGTAAGGTCAGTCCCTCTCCAGTGCTGTCGGCATTGACTTGGTGTCTTTTGACACTTGGAAATTGTCAAATGAGACTGCTTTGGGTTAAATGTTACTTTGAATTAAATGTTACTTTTTGCTTTTCACTCATGCAATACAATTAACTTGGACTAAAATTGCAGCTGTAGAGAAATTTCCTGTCAGACATACAGGAAGTTAAGGGTTAGATACCAGAAGCGCTCACTTAAGTCTTCTCAATATGTGCTAAATTAGGTTTAGCAAGAGAGAAGGCACCATAGTTCAAACCACAAGCTGAGCAGGGTTAATTATTGATTTTGTGGTGTTGTAGGACATGAGCGCCCTGGTCGCGGCCCGTATGCGCCACATTCCTTTGGCTCCTGGTTCTGACTGGAGGGATCTGCCTAATATTGAGGTGCGGCTGCGGGACGGCACCAGCACAAAAAAGCTTCGCTACAGCCACTCCGACAAAAAGAATGGCCGCAGTGGCACCGGTGCTTTAAGAGGAGTGTGTTCCTGTGCTGAGGGTGTGTAATTCAATCAGTTGGAGCTTTTGTTTTTCTTTCAATTAATCAAAATCCTGACTTGCCAGTTACTGTCTCATTGCACTAGGAAAACCATGTGACCCTGCAGACAGGCAGTTCAACACATTGGTTCCCTGGTGTCTGCCACACACGGGTAATCGACACAATCACTGGGCTGGTCTGTACGGCCGTCTGGAATGGGACGGTTTCTTCAGCACTACGGTGACCAATCCTGAGCCTATGGGAAAGCAGGTATTGCCTTCATAGGCCATATGCTAAACAGTCTTGACATGAAGCATAAAGTTTTTTTTTTTATATATATAGTAAATAAACATGAACTGATCTTTCTGACCCTACACTTTTGTACTGTGGTGTGCATTTTAATAATACTTATTCGGCAAGGATTCATGCGATTGATCAAAAGTGACAATGTTGGAGAATTGGATTTTTTTTTAAAGTGGTGTTTTTCAATTTAAAGAGTCCCCAAAAAAACACCACAACCATTTTCAACATTGATAAATGTTTCTTATTAGATCATTAGAATAATTTCTGAAGGATCATGTGACACTGAATACTGGAGTAATGATGCAGAAAATTTAGCCTATCCATCACAAAATAAATTATCGCAAAGAAAACATTATTGGAAATATTTCACAATATTACGGTTCTGTGGTCTTCTCACCATGGTTGCATTGAATTGAACGGCTACAAACATCAGTTTACAGCAGTTTGAGTTCACAAGCTGACTTTCCCTGTTAAATACTAAGTTATGGCAGTAATGTTAATGGTGTCATTTTCCCCAGGGACGCGTCCTGCACCCTGAGCAGCACCGTGTGGTCAGTGTCAGGGAATGTGCACGCTCCCAGGGCTTCCCAGACACCTATCGCTTCTTTGGCAACGTCCTAGACAAACACAGACAGGTATGATGCTTCAGCTAAAGCCTTTCACTTCTCATCTTGTGAAGTGTCAATTAAAAGTAATGCTTATCTGTCCTTGTATATCTCAGGTTGGTAATGCTGTGCCTCCACCCCTCTCCAAAGCCATTGGCCTGGAGATCAAGAGATGTGTGCAGCAGAGAATAAAGGAGAATGCTACAGGTGTCTTTTTTTTTTGTGTGTGTTTTTTTTTCAGGTACTTCTCACTATAACAAATTTTAATCTCTTGTTTAACGTTTTCTCTCTCTCAGAGCCTGTAAAAAAGGAGAAGATGGAGGTTTGAAACTAAAGCCATCTCATTAAACAGCAGGCCATTTGCATTGTGTTTGGGAGTGTGTGATGCATCAGCCCATTAAACTCATTCCATATATTCATAAGCTGGTCTGGAACCTGGCCTCTTCAGTGGCATTTCTATGGACCGTCTGTGCAGTGCCGTTATGTGGCGTTTTATCAATTTCTAAATGTGGTTTTAACCTTGTATTTGCAATTATCCACTCTGAGACAGTGGCATAAATTCTATGTAGTTTTTTTATATGTTGTAATATTTCAAATAAAGCTCTTATTCAATGGTTTCTTTGTCAAATGTTTTTTATTTTTTCTGAAATCTAATAAATGGGGTATGTCTAATTCATTTAAAAAAAATAATCAGGCTTTAATTTTGTGAGTTAGGATTTTTGGAATTGAAAAGACATTTCCTAGTTCAGTTGTCAAAATACCATTGAAATCTCACTTATCTATACATTTTAAAACTGGGATAATACATTTTTGTAACAATTATGTTTTGTGTGGAGGGGTGGATTTACGTTCCCTCTTGTATTAATGAATTGAAAAATCGTAGTTTCCTTAAATACCAGAATATATACACTTTATGTTAGAGGCAATATCTGCATTTGCTCTCTGAGGGTCTGACAAAGGAATGCAGAAATTAAGTGTTTACTCCGTTAGCCCAGCTTCCAGAAAATTAATGTTTAACCCTCTGGGGTGCTTCGATCCAAATTGACCGGACACATTTAAATATATATATTTTTTTTAATCATAGCTTCATCGGAATGGTCTGAAATTTGGTGACTTTTTTGGTACTTGGTATATGAACATACAAAAAAAAAATGGGGACAGGATTTGAATAATCTAAGTGGTTGTAAAAAAAATGGTCACACTCAGGACCTTTGGCCCAAATGGACCCGGCATAGGAAATGAATGGGAAATTGGCAAAAATGTGAAAATGCAGAGTTTTTTTGTGCGTACAATCTACAAATCAGCCACGATCCAGAAAAAAAGCACACAACAGTGAAGGGATGAATCTATAAAACATCAAGAGTGCAAAACAGACACATCCACACACACAAACACACTTTTATACAAACTAAAAAATTCAGATTTCATATGTGTTTTGCATTTTTAAAATGCTCAAGTTTGTCCACCAGATGGCATCCATCTCAATTCAACAATTGCTTTCATGAGGTCTAGGCTTGACTCTAAAATGACATACAGCTCTAGATAGTATTCATTTTATTCTGCTGTTTTTGTGATAGACACAGTTGTCTTTACATGTCTCATACAGCTAAGGTCACCAAATATTACATGTATCCACTAACACACATGCATACTTAGCAGGTGTAACAAAAAAAAAAACAATTTATAACTAGGGTGACCACCCGTCCCGCGTAGCAAATTGAGACCGTGTCACGCATAATCAATGCTTGCTCAAAAAAAAAGTCGGTCGCTCTATATCCTCGAGCCCCAGGCACCCAAACGAACATTACTTGACAGTTCAGCACGCTACTGTTGCCACACCCACGTGACCTCAGTTGAATTGCTGACTAGGTTGTTGTCAACTTTTTCATTGTTGTCATGACAGCGCAGTGACTTCTCGTTCCGTGAACCTCTGGAGTTGTGAGTTAAGAATTTTTTTTAAACTGTTCCTGTGGTGTTGAGCAACTACAATAGGTTGTTTGCAGTCACGTGACTGTGTTGACGCGCGAAATTCAGATGGAGGGCAGGAAGTGAAGAACGCAATGGACGTGATGGAGGAAAGTCCGTACTGTACTACTTTAGACGCTATTACAAGAGAAATATATAAACAAAAAATCTAAACATATGTTGGACGTGATCCATACGTTATGAAGAGGACCGATTTTCAACTGAATTGAAAGATTTGCCTGCCATTGAGGCGGTAGATATCAGCAACTACCTCGTCTCACAGACATACTTTGACTTTACAAAGTTCAAAAACTGGTACGTTACACAAACAGACACATACGCTGTATTAACTCAGCTTTGACGAAGTGATCACTGACACACACGGCCATTTTCCCATTCGGCTCCTCCCGACCGGCAATTTTTCCGATGTTTTTCTGTCAATTTCTTGTATTTTCCCCCCTTATGAACAACAAATTTTGGCACACGATAAAAACTCCTCGAGGTTTGATCGATTTGAGCAACCATAAACGACGCAAAACATAGGCATTTTGAGTTTGTTATAGTGAGTCCTAAATATAGAAAATCACTTCCTGCCCTCCATCTGTATGTATCGCTATGGCAACGCAGTGACGTGACGTCATGTGAAAACAAGCTATTCCTGTTAATCCTATAATTTTATATTATTATTTATTTAAGGTGAATAAATTGTAATGAAAAATAAATAAAATTAAATAGCTAAAGTAAATCGTAAGTGGAAGTGCATCTGTCAATTCATTGAATGTTCAAAATATTATGAATCTTTATTTAGAAAAAAATACACATTGGTTGGCCTATTCATGAGCATACATCAGCAATTACACATGTTTAGGGGAATAGGGCATTGTTAATATACCATGTAAGGTGGTATGTGCTAGAAATGGGTAAACCACTATCAGTGAGTCTGTCCGTGGGGTGGGGGCGCCGCCGCGCCAGGCAGTGTCCCACATTGTCCCTCAGAAACATACCCCTTGTCCCCCCTTGGGCTTATTAGCAGGTGGTCACCCTATTTATAACACCATTGGTCCCTTTAAGCATTAAACCAATGGCTGTGACCATTGCCGTGAATCGCTCTGTGTGGATGGAGTTTTCATGTTCAATTCCAATGAGGTCCTGACAAAACAGCCTTGAATGGAAAATATATTGCCTATGTTTTATCCAATTTTGCTTGCAGGGGTTGTTTATTATTATGAGACGCGTGACCCTGCCAAGGGAAAAATCTCCAGGAGAGTTCAATAGCACCCCAGATGAGAAGAGCCAGGATGAACCAAAAACTGAGACTGTCACTGCAAAACAGGAACGTCTGTTCACCCTTCTGTGTAACAGGCAATACTCATTCTGCAGTATGTAGTAAAACATGCACTGCAAATTTCTATTATAGGCCTACATGAAAATTATGATTAACCCCTTAACTGTGTGAAAAAGTTGAAACAGTTATGGAAGTAAAAATTTACAGTAAATCAAATATACTATATTAATATTTTATTTTATATAAAATAAATATTTTACAAAATATTTTTTACTATAAAATGACAGCTATATATCTAACCAAGTTGTGTTCCAAATTTAAAGTTGATATCACAAAAATTGAAGTTCCCATGAGATTTTAGGCGTAGTACCAAAAATAGCCACCGGGTGCCATTGAATTTAATTGTATGCATTCTGCCATAACAAATTAAAAATTTTATATCCAAATATCACTTCTGTCACTAAATATGGAACCTTGAGATTCAGACCTTTCTGACAATATGTGTTTTGTCAAGATTAGAAATTTTTTGATAATAAATTATGAAAGATGATACCCAAAAGGGGAGGGGCCTCATAAAAAAAATAGTTTCTATGGTAACGCAACGTACAATTTCAAAACGGTGTTCACAGGATGAATTCTGAGTTCGTAAGCTTTCAAATGATACCTAATTTCTGATAACTACTAAAATATGTTATATAATAAAAAATAAATATATATATATTATACTTTTTAGAGGACTTTTTACTTTAAAATATAATTTTATCTTTTTTTATTGACAAATACTAGATTATGTTTTATTATGAACTTTTAGCATTAAAAACCAAAGTTTCAATTATTAAAAGTGTGTGTTGACTTCTTGTGACAAATGTGAGAAACTCCTGTAATGACGTTGAGGCGCACTCTTGTCATAAATTCATATATTACTCTTCATACATAACTTGTTAGAAAAAAACAGCGCTAAAATATCCATTTAGGAGTCTTAGACCTTTCCAACGATATATAGTTTGTCATGATTAAATTAGGATTTAATAGTAATATTTTGAAGTAAAGTTATTTGTCCCGCTAGCTAGCGGGACAATTACAGTTAAAGGGTTAATGCTGGTCAAAACAAACCATTATACAATGTACTCACTGTACTCACTACTCAACCTTAAGATTTTTTTTTTTATGAACAGTTTATTTCTGCTTGCTTGCTAGCTAAACTGTGGCCTATGCAGTGTGACAGCTCTTTTTTGTCTACGCCCTGCTGGAAAAAAAACCCTTTTTTCTGGTTTTAGCTGGTGTTCAGCTTGTCTTTTTGCTGGTCTCCCAGCTTAGACAGCCTACGCTGTTTTTTTTTTTATAAGGGACGGTTACGTTAATATTTCTTGTCTTATCAATTATGAATTGCTTAAAAGGTCAAAAAGTAACTGGATAATGCTGTCGGTCTTTTAACATTTATATCGTAAAACATGTAATAAATGTTAAAAACACAAATATTAAATGTTAAGCTACTTGCATCTTACCTCATACTCCTTCACCGTTAAAACCGACGCATCGCGCTGGAATGTTCTGGATCTGTGAACGGAAGCCTACCTTCTTTGATTTGATTGTTAATTATGGACTGCTGAGGAAGACCACCTCAAAAATCACTTAAAACTTTGTCATCCTAATGAGAGCAGCACGTTAAGTGCAGCATCAAGAATATCAAATGTATGATGATATATCTATGGTGGTTTCAGCCCTGTCTTTAGCGATATCCACCTTCAGACTTCCTCTATAGGATTGAACATTAAGAACATTTAACAAAGGCAGATCTACATTTCCCTAAGATTTCTTCATTAGTTCCCTATTATTTGTATAAGAGAATCATTGCAAGTACTCAGAAAACAAGCTGATCAAAGACAAATTAAGGAACATAGACAACACATCAGACAACTGGATGTTTTATAATTTGCATTTATTTGAATCACTGCCTTACAATTGGGAGAACAGCTGTAGACCTCCTGGAATATTTATGGAACTCTCTCAGTTGTTGGAGGGTCTGGAAAGACAAAGAAAAACATGATCAGATCAGAGAAAACATGCTGGCTGCTGGATTTAGACTCTAAAGGCCCTGAAATACTTCTAAACATTTATCGAAGAAAAAAAAGTTTGTCTGGAGAGTTTGAAACAGATTGCCAAAGCAAACTTCCCGTAAAAGTTCGCACCGACTGGTAAACACCTACAAACTACCATTGGTCCATGGCGATTACATACTAGGTAGGTTTTTCTTGACTTCTTTGACATGGAAATCTCTTCAAAAGAAGATATTTTGAACAATGTCGGTAACCAGACAATTGACGGTAGCCACTGTTTTCAATAGTAGGAAAAAATATATATACTATGGACGTCAACTGGTTAACAACATTCTTCAAAATTATACTTTTGTGTTCAACAGAAGAAAGAAACTCATACAGGTTTGGAACAACATGAGTGTGAGTAAATGATGACAATTAATCCCTATCCCTTTAAATGTAGAGTTTCTGGAGGACTCACTTGGCCCATTCCACATTGAGAATGAGATGATCGTATCCAAAGCCCGACACACCAGCGATGGCTCTGGCTGCGTCCTCACGGCGGTGGAAGCTGATGAAGGCAAAGCCCTGGAGTGATGGCGAAAGAAGTCATATGAATTTCTCCAGAAAAATAACTTTCTTGCAGTGTAACAGTCATTTGATAAAAACAAGTCTGAGCAAATCGGTTTATTTTTAGGTGAACTACTAAGATCATGTTCCTGTTTTTGTTCATGAGTAAATGAATCGTTAAATGAATCACATCTCTCACCTTAGACTGGCCTGTGTTCTTGTCCTTGGCCAGATAGATCCTGGAAATGGAGCCGAAAGGCCTGAAAAGCTCCTGCAGATCCGTCTCCCTGGTGTCCTCGGAGAGGTTGGTCACGCGGATTGTAGCATTATCATCCGCTGCAGAGAAAATACCAACACATTAGCATTAGCCTTCATGACTGAGAACATCAGTGTTGGAGATCTGAATCTCAAACAGGCACCTCTGCGGTTAGGCTGCATGGACTCTCCTCTGCGAGTGCCACCGTCCCGCAGGCTGGGGGGAACATACTTCCCAGTCTTGCTTTGGACCGGTTGGGCAGGCTCGGGCTCTAGATATCAAAACAAAAATGATTTATGTATATAATTATTTATGTAAAAAAATAAATAATAATCTACTCCAAAAACATGCTTGCGTACCTGTACCCGCTGCCTTCTCCTTCTCTCCCGTGGACAGACCCAACTGCTCGGCCAGTTCCTTCTGCATTGGACCGAGCGTGTCCTTGTACGGACAGCGAGTGGTCCAGTGATCCCCCTTACAGATACGGCAAGACACGATCTTCTGACCTTTCAGCTTGTTCATTGGGTCCTCATCTTGGTCTTGAGCATTCAAGTCCTGTAAAACAGCAGAGAGAATCACTTCAAGTTGGCATCGGTACAACAGGGAAGTGAAACGCGTCAAACGACTGAAATGTATCAGCTTGCACCAGAACATGCAGAACTGACTTACAAAACACTTTTCAGTTCCTTGGTATGGATCAGTGTAAAAACTGGGAGTTGATCACTATCATACCTCTTTACTGGAGATGAAGGTCATGAAGACGTCATCGCTCACTGTAGTGGTGGCAACATTCGGACCTGGTTGATCAAATTCAGAGTTGCCAAATTTCTTCCAGTTCTGTTGGGAAAAGACAATCAATCTCTCAAAAAATCTAGAACAATATGCTTAATGGAGATATGAATAGGCCTGTCACGATTATTGATTAATCGTCTAATTGTGCAGTTTAAATTTCAATAAAGAATTTATGAAATTAACTGTTGTAATTAGGGATGCACGATATATCGACCACATATCGATATCGGCCGATAAATGGTCTTTTTTGATGTTATCGTTATCGATCCGATAAGAAAATTGGGCCGATATATCAAAGCCGATAGATAATAGATTATTTACTTCAGTTGAGAGATGCCGCTGTTCGCCATGATGGTTCTGAATGATTGGATTCACTTCGAAAAGGAAGATACAGTTCCGTGCAACATGTGCAGCACAAATCTGTCACATAGGCCTCATAACATTATAATAAAAACACGCCTGTAAAAGAATGTTGTGAATTCTTGTTCGCCAGTGTTTCAGCGCGACGAGCGCGTTGTTGTGGAAAGAGCGCATCTATGGAGTTAAGCCTTCATGACAAGCACAGTCGAGTTCTCTTGAGCATTCGCAGCATTCTGTGCCATTGTAAGTTGTAATATGTTTATTTTGTGTATATATATCTGATTAATCTAATATAGGATGCGTTTGGTTGAGTTAATGAACGATGCAGTAGCGCTTCATTGTAGGCTACCGGTGATCATCTTTATAGCCTATTTAGCGTGCGCGCAGCTCAAACAGCAATGCACATTTATAACTATAATTGGGACTGTCATATACATGCCATTATAATGAGAACACTATTGTAATAAAACGTTGTGAATTCTCTGGGTTTAGTTGCCGTTTCAGCGCGTTGTTGTGGGAATAGCGCGTCCAGAACAGGGATTAGCCTACTACAACATTATGACCAGCACAAGTTCGATTAGGCATTCACGTCATTTTGTGCAGATAAGTCGTAATATAAAGTTGATGTAAAATAAATATCTGATTAATCTCACATATGATGCGTTTCGTGGATTTAAACAACCTGCTAGAAAAGTTCTTCAGTTTCCCGGTGCTCGTTCTCTTCAGCATCAGATTAAACAACAATGCAAAACATTAAAAGCTATGATTGGGACTGTCATATAATTATAATTGTATTCACTATTGTAATAAATTTGTAAATTCTTTGGGTTTGCATTCTTCAGCAACCGTTGAGTTGATTAACCTTCTAGCAAAGCGATTCGGTTTAACGTTCGTTCTCTTCAGCTTCAGCGCGTGCAGCTCACACAGCAATGTCATTTGAAACAGTAATTAAGCTATTAAAGATGTTTACTATCGCTGTAATATTAAAAATGTCTATTTTTTTTCAAAAACATTGTGTTATAATTAATAACTACCATTATTTTGTTCTCGTATTATTTTCATCAATGATATGGTTTGATAAAAATAATTTCCTTATTGTCCGTGCAGAGGCGATTCCATTTTATTGATCCATTTTGTTTCTTTATATGCAGCCCAATGTTATCCAATGACTTGTTTGCATTATTTAGGCATTTTATTTTTTGTTAGGCAATAGATTTTTTGATAACACTTTACAATAAGGTCTCATTTGTTAATGCATTAACTAACAGAGAGCAATAGCCTTTGTTATAGTAGTTAATAAAATATGTGTGTTCATGTTAGTTCACAGTGCATTGACTAATGTTAACAGGAACAACTTTCTTAAAAATGTCTTATAAAATTGTTGGTTCATGCTAACTAATGCTAACAAAATTAAACCTTATTATAAAGTGTTACCATTTTTTTAATAAAGAAAGTTGCCCATAGGAGTGTAAAATTAATTTTAAAAGTTAAGGAATCTTACACTGGTTCAAACTAGGCTATACTGTATTGTATATGTTTGATTTATGTTAAAAGTGTTTGAGACAAGGCTTTTAATGGTGAGCCTTTTGTTTATGTATACAGGCTATCAAAGTATATAAAAATTTTAATTTAGATTTATCGGCCAATATATCGGTTATCGGCTTTCAAATGTAAAGAATTATCGGTTATCGGTATCGGCCAAAATGTTCATATCGGTGCATCCCTAGTTGTAATGTACACAAAAGAAACTCTAAGTCTTATATAAATATTAATTTCATAGCATTTAAGTAAAATATATGAATATATTCAGCTTACACTAAGTAACATTAAATTGTTAATCGCAATTATTTGTTTGACAATTAATCATCAGCACAAAATGTCATGATTGTGACAGGCCTAGATATGAATATATTAAAGTCAAATGAAGACATACCTTCCTCCTGGCAACTGCTTTGGAGGCCTTCCGAGTCTCAATTTTAAACGTCCTGATAATCTGACCAGAGGAGCAACGAATAAATATGAAACCTGAATTTTCTGAAACCCTTTCACAAGTACTTTATAATATAAAGAATATAAAACTGTACTGACCTTGCACTTCTGGCCATCTTCATCTATCTTGTATTCTGTGTTAGTCTTGATGTTTCCTTTGACAGTCTCTTTTGGCGAAGGAAGTGAACCTGTTGAGAAATATTTTATGTAAACTGATCCCTCATAGATGCATTACTATGGTTAGTTCACATGGCAGGTCAAACAGAACAGTATGCACATGTGTCAACTAATACTATTTTTTTTTAATTCTCATTCTTGTAGAATTTTTTTTACAGTTTTAAGACCTCAAATTCATTGACTGCATGGAATAATAGTATGTTTAGTGCTGTCACATATCCAAGTGAACTGTAAAAAATCGAAAGATTATTTAAATAGTGGAAAAAAACTGCAACCTTCTTTGCACATCTATTTTTTTTACTCAATTTGCCTAACTGTCACTACTGACAAGTAAATAGTATAGCACAGTACATTGAACAGTACTGTTTAATATGGCAAAGAAGTACAGTACATTATATAATATTATAGCTGGGTGTAGTATAGCATTAAATATATATATATATATATATATATATATATATATATATATATATATATATATATATATAGTAGCCAGCCCCAGTACAAAGCACCAGCTGACTTCTTCAGTTAGGCATCCTACTCACTTCCTGTACTTTTCACAATAATCAGAGTTTTTACATATCTGTAAAGCATGTTCTCATATGGCTTCATGAAATAATGAAGGAGTGTGTGTTAAACACGTGTGTGTGATAATATTTAAGCGCAGACTGCGCTGCGGCCTCGTACCTTCATCTCCCTCCTCCTCCACCTGATCAGCCCAGCTCGGCTTTGAGCTGTCGAAAAACACAAATCATTAGATGCCTATTAAACAGCAGTAAGAGTCAGTAAAAACGATATGAAAAACTTACTCGTCAAATTCGATCGACGGCATCTTTACGGGTAGTCTCGAGCCTCGAGAGGAAGCGTTTCCCGGCACAGTCTGCGCTCGAAGAGAGCACGCGCTGCGCTATAGCGACCCCCGTGCGCGCGGAGGACGACTGCAAGCACGAGGGAGATACAGTAGTGTGCTAAAATTCGGTGTTTTTTCCCCTCCTCTCTTGGTAAAGATGAGATAAACGACGTCTCCTAATTATATTTCATCTATCTACGTACTAGGGACATAAGAAAATGCGTTTACAAAAAGTTACCTCAAAAATGTAATAGCAACACAACTTTTCGGCAACACTCAAGTTAACTACATTAGTTAGCATGAACTAATAATGAACTTATATTATAATTAATCTTTGTTAATGTTAATTTCAACATTTACTAATACTTTAATAAAATATTGTTAACATTAGAACATGCCCCATAACATTAACAATGAACAGCTTTATTTTTATTAACTAACATTAACAAAGATTAACAAATACAGTAACAAGTTGCTCATGGTTATAGTTCATGTTAGTTAATAACTAATGTTAACTAATGAACTTTATTGTAAAGTGTTACCAACTTTTCCTATGAAATGCATAACATTATTTGAAGGTTATGAGCTTCAAATGTCTTGCTGAACAGCAGAAGGAAATATTTTCTCTAAAGATGCTTTAAATCGATATGTAGCCTATTGGGAAATTGGCTATAAAAAACTTGACTTAATCCTGCAAAAGATGCAATATGAAATATACCCTGCAATATGAAATAATAGTCAGAAAAATGTTATTATTTGAAATGAAACTTATTGATCCTATATCAAACTATAAAAAAAGGGAGGCAGTATGCAACGCATTTTATTTTGTTGTGCATCATATTTCATCAGTTTGCATACACAAACTAATCTTAGATGATATTTAAATGCCTATTTTTATGGGCAAAGCTTTGTAGCTTTGACAAACATAATGCAATGCAACATGGTTGAGCGATTAACAAATACTTGTTCCTCATCATCTTTGACACCCTCATTTTAACATGTGTTTTATTTATTTTTTAAATGGAAAATCAAGTAAGCATCATTTGCTTCATTCCAGTAAGTGTTCATCTTGAAACATTACTAATAATATAAAAGTTATTCCTATGTTTACATTATAAAAATCATTAAAATTATTGTATGTGTAACACAATCTGAAGGGGGACGTTTTTAGATTTATATCAGACGACAAAAGTCATGCAGTAGATTATGTCCAACAGGTTTTTCAGCAAAGTTAAATTTGCATATTAAATATACAGCATACTCCTTCACATCAGTTATGCATTAAACAATATTAGTTGCGAAGTCCAATGAAAGTAATATTTTAAATTTCAATGTACTGGAATATTATTGGGGCTCAATATACCCCAAATCCACAGTTTTTAAAAAGAAGTGCTTTTCTGGCTAATATTTATTTATGATACTTAAAAAAAATAAAATAATAATATATATATATATATATATATATATACACACACACACACACACACACATACACACACACACACATTGACAAATCGCCAACATTTTGGATCTAAATACATTTGCTTTATCACAATTTTTGCTTCATCTGATCCCCATCTGTTATGCACACACAGTCTTCAATTCAGTCTTCCCTTAAATATCTTTAATTGCATTTTTTTTGCAGCTTCAAACACATATCAAGCATTTTTATAAGTCACAGTCAGAAATGTTCTTATTTGCATACAAATACAAATTTTTGAACACAAAAATAACACAAGGAAAATGTGGTTTGTCTATGTGGTTTTCAGACGTTCAAGAACAGAGTACAAGCTTTAGCAGAAAATCGTCACCCATGATGTCAGATTGACAGAGATGAGATTTTGGCATAAGATAAACGTGTGTAAAGGTTATTCATCCGAGCTCCTTCCACAACAAGCTGTCCGTATGCTGTCAAACACCGCCATGTACAAAAGCGGATGAATGCACATGTTCAGTGTGGTCAGGCCTTTTGACACTTGATATGAATTATACACCCAGGGTTTGGTATGTTTCACCAGCTTCAGATACTCGTGGTAAGTCTGCAGGACGTGATAGGGCACAAATGACGTGGCGTAAAGGATGCAGACCAGAGCGACCAACAGAGCTACTTTCCTCTTCTCTAGAGTGGTTATGTTTTTATTTTTCAGAATAGTCCAAATCACACCCAAATAAGACCCAAAGGTAACAACCAAAGGAATCATGAAGCCCACAACCATAAGAAATAGCTTGTACTTAAAATGGGAATTTAGCAGTTTTTCATCATGGCATGAGACACAAAGAGTGTAGTTTCCTTTCGATTCGGTTCCAGCAAATTTGAAGACCGGCGATAAAGCGATGATCACGATGGACCACGTAAGCACGCTTGCGATCTTTGCATGTTTAGGGCGCACGTAGCTATGGGTGAAGAATGGGTAAACTATGGCGACAAATCTGTTGACGCTGATGCACATGATGAAGAATATGCTGACGTAGAGGTTGCAGTTGAAGAGGAAGCGTTCGATTTTGCATGCAGCATCTCCAAAAGTCCAGTTCTTATTTTTGGCATAGTAAATGATGAGCAAAGGCAAGGTGAGGACGTAAAGAACGTCAGAGATGGCCAGGTTACAGGAGAACACTACTCCAGTGTGCCAGTTCTGCCTCTCTTTGGTCGCCAGGAGCCACAGGGCAAAAACATTCCCCAACAGAGCCACACACATCTCAATGCCATACATGGGGGGGAGGAGGCCGGTTTGAAAATTATACATAGAAATGTTGCTCATTGTCTCTGGTGTTCTTTGACCCCTAAAAAATACAAACAGAGTTAGTAGTAGTCACTTAATAATTCATTCTTTTTTACAACGTAAATGAATAAATCAAAAACTTACTTGAAGGCACACTATAATTTTTCGCCACTACCCAGCCAACATGTCCATGTGGGCCCCACATGGGTTTTCTCAGGGTTATATGGGTGTCATGTGAGCTTGGGCTCAGAGTGGGCACTTTGATGGGGTTATTATGTATGGAAGCCGCTTTAGTTTAAATTGTACTCAGCGTTACTCGTCGTAATTGCATTGTAGAAAGAATTCATTAGAGAGTTCTACAATTCAATTCTTACTAGTAGCAATTCCAATTAGAGAGCTCTCGAATTCAATTATTACTATTAAGAATAACAATTGCAGAGCTCTCTAATTCATATTTACTAGTAACAATTCCAATTAGAGAGCTCTACAAATTAATTTTTACTAGTCATATGTCTCCATTGACTTCCATTCATTTTTAATTACAGAGCTCTACAACTGAATTGTTACTAGTAAGAATTGAATTAGAGAGCACTCTAATTTTAATCCAATTAAAAACGGTCCATGTCCTGGTTAAAACTGCTTATTTCTCTGGATTTAAACATTCTTAGAAACATATGGGATAATGTAAGTACACAAATCAACAAAATATATTTGTTCTAGTGGTTTTGGGATATTTTGACTTTCTTCTAGAGTTGCTGTAGGCCTACAGCCAAAACAATCTTTGTTGCATGAACCCTTGTGCGTCAATGAAAAAAAGTTACACATTGGTCTATAGAGGAGAAAAATGTCTGTGTCAAAAACCGTCATACAAATGTTAAGCTTGGGAGCACAGTGTTAAGTTTGGTCTCATTTTAAAGAAGACCCTTGGGAGATTATTGTTGAAATAAAAAACAAAACAAAAAAGTTATAGAGGTTTAAGCTTATGAAAATGATTTACCAACACACGCACACAATTAAAGCTGCATTATTTATCCAATTGGCTCTATAACATGCAGAAGCAAAAAACAGGAATAAAGCGAGTATTTGCTTTAAATTTGCTTTAAATCTGCCAACAGAATGAAAGCCTATTAACCAAGACTGCATCATTTTAAATGGCACTAGGATTAAAAATAGGAAATAGGAGTAAAATTCCAAAAATACACACCAGTGCCAAAACACAGACAAAATGATTCACAAAGAAAAACTGAAAAAGACAAACGTGCCCACAAGGTCGCAGAAAGGGTTAATTTCCTATTATCACTGTAAAGCTGATTTGAAACTATCTGTATTGCATAAAGAGCTATATAAATAAAGGTGACTTGACCAGTTATTTGGTTGACAGAAATCCGAGCAGTATGTCTACACTGCAAAGATTATACGTTAAAACAAGTTTTTTTGCATTGCTTTAACTCAAAATCAAAATAAGTCAAGCAATTTAATTTTTTATAAAGTTATACAAGATTTAACTGAGGCTCTAAAATGAACTAACAGTAATACTTTTACCGTATTTAACTTGGTTAATGTTTATTTTACATATACATTTAAGATTTCAAGTTGTATAAATGAACATAAATTGTTTTCTATTGTTAGTTTTTTTGTACCATGCATTTTGTTAAAGCCAACAAATACACTTTTACATAATACACATTTTACAATTTGAAATTTAGCTTAGTTTATAAAAGATGTAATTATTAAAAAAAGACAAATAACCACCTGCTTAGTCACATCTGCACTGCAGTTAGCAAAGTGTAATGACTAAAAAACAGCTCGATGTGCACTACGAAACATGTCTTTTCAGCACTTGTAAATGGTGTTTATGATATGAGATGGAGAATGTATCTGCATTGCTTTGTTTCTAATGTTATTTGTTTTAATATACAAGTTTTTGAATTTGCTGCAAATTATGAAATTCATTAACATTTCACCATATTTGGAAACACAAGGCTAAGAACTCTTAATGGGTTTAAATAATTTCACCAAATAAGATTCAAGCACAAAATACCTTAAAGTATTCAAACCAATAAATCCACATCAAGTACAGTTATATATCAATTACCCTTTATTCAACCGACACGTGTGATAACATGTTAATACAAAGTAATGTAGGCTACTTCTGAGCACATATACACGAGGAACTCAACAGAAACGTTTTTTTTTTAAATTGTATGGAAGAGTTATATAGTTACATTATTTAAAAAAATCTAAAAATTCTAATAAAAATCAAACAAGCTGATCAAACTTACCAAGTATCTCTGCTTTACTAAATACTCCGACAATCACTCTTGAAACGTGTCAAACTTCCTGTCTCATGCAAAGGGTGCCCCCTTTTTTTTTAGAGAACAAAGTGTGAAATCACTCAGACAAGCACAGACAAGCACACTAGAGTGCTTGAGTGACACTGTAAAGAATATGAACGACCCCCAACAAAAGCTGCATGGTGGTTTTAAAATTTATTGGCAATTGCTCTCAACTCTATGAACATTTATACAAGGCACAATCTGACATTACGCAGAATTATTGCTGATGTTTGCATGGAAATTATACATCAGACTTGACGCATCAGTGAAGCAACAGTCCCACCTTGTGGTTCATTTCGTTTCCTTTAGCTTTTTCCTTTTTTGTGCCTGAAGTCCTTTTTTCCTCCAGCGCCTTTCTGCCGTTTCAAAGCATCACGTCCTTTAAATGTTTTCTGTCCGCCGTACTTCTTTCCAGTTTCTCCTTTTTTCTGCCCTGCAAATCTATTGCCCTTTCCCCCTTTTGTACCAAACCTCTTGCCTCCTTCACTCTTCCTAAACCTGTTTCTCCCCTCCACCGCTTTTCTATCCCCAAACCGCTGTCCACCAGCTTTCTTTCCCCGATCAGGCGACTTAAAACTCTTCCTGTCTTGGGGAGGGCCCTTCCCCGGTGACAGCTTCCTCTTTTTGAAGGGTTTCGGCGACTTTCCGGGGCCGCGCTTCCTTTTAGCACCAGGAAACATGTCTGAGATAGAGTCAAAGAACAAAATTACCACCACTGCAAACAATAAGAGTAAAACTTTGCAAATAATTGGGTATGAAATGATACCTTCGTCTGGTTCCTCCCCTACAGCCTGTCTGTAATAATCTGCTTCGTCCTCAGACTCCTCGGCTGGAGGCTTGTCCTCCTGGTTCCCAGGATCCTCCACTTCATCATCAGACACCTGTCCTTCCTGCTGCCCCTTTCTCTTGATTCCCTCCAAGCTCCTTTTCCTTTAAGAAATTAAATACTTTTAGGACCAAATACTATATAATTCACATAAAGACAGCAAATTTACCATAGATATAATACTGTTTACAGCTTTTTGCCAAATAAAGAAAAACAAACATGATGCGCGTTTTACCTTCTCTCTGTCAGTTAAGTCCATTCTGAAACGCGTCTGAAAATTAACTGTAATTCCGCGAATACTTGTCATACAGGCACGAGTGTTTTTCCATAATGAAGCTTGAACTCTCTTCTTTTAAATGAATTAATTTATATAAAAAACAAATATTCTCAGTTTATGTAATCTGTATGAAAAGAGAGAGATGTCAGTATTTTTCTTTCCAGCTCATTATACCTCATTACGCGTTAATGTGCCACGCCCACGGAGAGCGCGCGGTATTGAAACGCAAATGATCTAAGGCAAGCCATTCAAACATGTAAACGCCCACATCAGCTGGATTATAAAACACATCGTGTTTAGTAAGTATCTTGTACAGCTGTGTACACAGCGTATCCTTTCGGTGTGAGGAATAATACTATCTAATAACCCTGGAAAATGTACCAGAAGTGGTAGTTTCATTTCGAGGAGCAACGGATCCAGCTGACGTAGTAAGTCATTTATTCTTAAGTGCTTTGTTCTAATCGCGATATTGAATAGTGTCTGACTGTAAACCGCAAAAAGACTGTTTAAATATGAATTGCGTGTCTGTGTGTAGGCTAAATGATGAATGAACGGCACAGGCGCGCGCACTGTTGTTTACTAGTTATACAGCGTGTGTCTGTGCCGTTCATTCACTCTCACACCTACATTAGTAAACGTTATGTTTACATGAACACATCCAAACTATATTGCTATAGCCTAAGATGAGTAAAAATATACTGAAATATGTTGAAATAAAATGTCTGTATAAGCAACAAGCTGCAAATTCACATGTATATACTAATATATCATACACAGTATGTTACAGACTAAATATGAATGGTTAGACAAGATTTTGTGATTAGTTTTGGATAGATTATAAAGTTTTGACTGTAAAAAAAGACTACTGTCACATTAAATAGGTAAGCTTTTGTTCACCAATTTCTGCTCATAGTTAAATATACTATATGATGTTTTGTCAAAAATAAAGTAGGTATATTGAATTATCAACTAAGATGTTATTATAGTGTTTGTTCCAATATTCAAACTAATGAATCCTTACCTTTTTTAATACGCATGATAAAATGTATACTTTTTACAAAGCAATACACTTGAAATATTGTTAAAATTGTAATTGTTGTTGTAATTGTAACCTATTTGTAATTGGTTACAATTTCTAATTGTAAAATATGTATATATAGATCATTTCTTTTGTCCTCGCATTCTTTGGGACCCTGTGACACACCATGTGTGAAAGGGCTAATTAATATGCAGCTCATTATGCGGCACATTATCCGGCCTTTGTCTTCTCAGGTGTGAACACGCCTCCACGCATATTGGCTTTCCAAACAAAAGGTGTCTTATAAAATTTAAATAATATATTATTTTGTGTAAATGATTAGGCAGGATGATTTTCAGATCATTTTGAAGCAAAAATTCTAGGCAACAACACTCATTAGTCAAAAGTCTTGTGGACACATAATTAGTATGTCTTTTGTGGCCTTATTTCAGACACTTTAAGTTTTAGTTTTTTCAATATCCATGCATAAGCAATATTCTCTCAAAAATACAAACATGTACATACATGTTGCTCACATATTACGGTAGCCCCGTTTGTGCTATATAGAGTGAATTTACACCTTTGCCATTAACATGTTTATAAATAACTGAAAAAAGCACAAATGTCAGAGCATGTCAGAACACCTCAAGGACCCCAAAAAACCCTTAGACCTGAGAGGGTTAATACCAGGTGTAAACAGGACCTGAAGGCAGCGGCTTTAAAGAAACAGGAACTAAAATAGAGCTTTTCAGGCAGAGTGTGAAAAGAGGTGCTGCAACAAAGATTTTTTTTTTTTACTTTTAATCATGTAAATGCATTCTAGTATACCGTAAAAATTAAATGAGCATAACAGGGGCAAATTACCCACAAACAGCCCCCTGGTTAACATCACTGCTCTTTAACCATAATACTGCACCACATCTAGCATTTTATCACCACCAGATATGATGGTCTACTTACTTGTTCTGATCACGTTTTTCTTTTTTTAGAGCAACGTTCTGTTCTTGTTTTCTCTTCCGCTCTGCTTTCTCTTTCAGACGTGCCTCCTTCCTGTTCAGCATCTCCTGAAGCTCTTCCTCTGTTTTTGAGACTGTAGACAGAGCACAATTTGGACTAGCTCAGGATTACGCTCAGCAATGACTACGTTTTGTTTCTAGACGGTCTCTTACACAAAGCAATACTTACTTGTAGAATGATAAAGCACATTTCCTTCTCCCATGCCTTCTAATATCTTCACCAGCTGTAGAGTCATTCTGGGGCCAATCTGTATCAGAACAGACACCCATCATGTTCCAAACCCAGGTGAACGGCCAAATCAGGCAGCGTTTTAAAGGGTTAGTTCACCCAAAAATGAAAATTATCCCATAATTTACTCACCCCCAAGGCATCCTAGGTGTATATGATTTTCTTCATTCAGCGAAACAATCAGTTATCTTAAATAACATCATGGCTCTTCCAAGCTTTAAAATGGGAGTTAATGGTACCTGGGATTCTTTCTTTTGTGAACAATTGTTTTTATTAAGCAGTATAAAATATAAAAAAAAAAAAAACAACATATTAAAGTGTAACCCATGTAACCCAATCCCCCTATCCATCCACCCACTGACCGGGTAGACTTATACTGTTGCTGTTATACTGTTATACTTACAAAAACACATCGCTTCAGAAGGCCTTTATTAAGCCCCTGGAGTCATATGGATTACTTTATGATGGACGGATACACTTTAGGCTTCAGAATCTCAGGTACCATTCACTCCCATTATAATGCTCGGAAGAGCCAAGAAATTTAATTTGTCTCCGATTGTGTTCGTCTGAAAGAAGAAATTCATATACACCTAGGATGGCTTGAGGGGGGAGTAAATTATGGGATCATTTTCAGGTGAACTACCCCTTAAGGTATCACAAGCGACTTGACTAGTGGCTTGGAAGGAGTTTCCTCACCTCAGTTAACCGAACTGCACTCTGCTGAGAAGCCATGTTCCCACGACCCGAGTACACCTGAGGAAGCTCCGTGATGTTGTGATCCCCGTCCTGCTCGGCCTCGCTCTCAGAAAGGTTGACGCCTCTGAAAAGTGCAATGGACACTGAAAGTGTGATTTTAGAAAACCACCTACTTAAATTACAAATATAAGTATGAAGCTGGTGCATCAGAACGTTTACTTTGAAACATCACTGTTCCATCAATTATAATACATTTCATCATATGCATCAAATTGTGCCAATGCTCTCCAGCTCAAGGAAGACTAACTTCATGAGGAGCTCACTGATGTCCTCCAGCTTGCTCATGTTGGGGAACTTCTCCTGCATAAGCTTCTTCACCCCTCGACTCATGCCCACGGGCACCACCTTCAAGCTACTGCAGAAGGACATGGAAATGGGTAAGGAGACATCGTAACAAACCTCACAAGACAGCGTTCGTTTTAGGGTGCGTCAGTGCGTTTACTTTGAAAACAATCACAGGAAAGTCATGTTTCAAATTTTCATCATGTGCACATTTACTTTGTTACAAAAAAAACCTAACAAATCCAGGCTACTTACTAATGACGAAACTCCACCTCCTGAGACACCGGATCATAATTTAACAGCACACATCTTTTTATGCAGTTGAGGTTGAGCTGAGAGATAAGAGGTTGATGATTAAAACAAGCACGAAACCTTTATATTATGTCACAACTAAGAAGATAAAAATATCAGCTGGTTGTACACTTCACAGATCTCAGAAGACTATACTTTCATCATGAGTTAAGAAACGTTTTACAGCTGTGAGCGAGAGAGATACCTTGTGTACGTTGATCGAGGGGAACATGTTCTGGAACATGGTGGCCATCAGCTTGACATGCATGCCCTCTATGCCAAAATTATTCAGCACTAGCAAAGGATGATGCGTAAACTGCTGGTCATGCATCCTGTGCCTCTTTAAAGATGAAACTACATCTTTGATGAGTGTGTACTGGAACAAAGAGACAATTTGCCTTTAGAACAAATTAATTTAGAAGAGCATTCATAATGCGTTCAAAGTGAGACTGGACACATCAGTACGTTTACTTTGCAGAGACATCACTCAACAGTCAAAATGCTAAAATGTCATCATCTGTGCCCTCGAATATGATAAATCAAACCAAAGATAGTGCATTTATATACCTTTGCAACACGGAAATATAACGTTGGACCTTTGGGAAGCCGAGCAAGCCTCTGTGAAGAAAGAGAGAGCCATTTCAGTTTGTTAACATACTTTATCTCAAAAAGACTGAGAAGATGATCCATCCATACAGCAAAAAAGACATTTACCTTATGTAGAAAGCCTTACTATATAGTCATAGCCTCCAGTACCTCATTGCTTTTATTAATATTTTTAAAAACATTCCTGAAGCTCAAAAATTAGAGCATGGCATTAGCAACGCCAAGGTCATCGGTTTGATTACGAGGAAAAGCAAAAAAAAAAAAAAGAATTCAACGTAATTTGCTTAGGATAAAACCATCTGGTGAATGCATAAATGTAAATTCATTAAAGTCACAATGTTACCGAAGTATC
This sequence comes from Siphateles boraxobius, assembly GCF_051911475.1. Lineage (NCBI taxonomy): Eukaryota > Metazoa > Chordata > Actinopteri > Cypriniformes > Leuciscidae > Siphateles > Siphateles boraxobius. The sequence goes on from NW_027509193.1 coordinate 30,470,523, forward strand.
GACATATCTTTTCTTCTGTTTTGTGACATACATTCGAGTGAAACAAATTATCAGAAAAAGCTTTAGGGCATGGTTCTGTGTGTTAGTAGTTGTTGATTGGATGGTGGAATATCTTAAAGGGATAGTTCACCCAAAAATGAAAATTCTGTCATCATTTATTCACCCTCAAATTGTTCCAAACCTGTATGAACTTCTCTCTTCTGCTGAACACAAAAGATGATATATTGAAGAATGTCGTAACCAAACAGATGGACCCCACTGGTTTTCATAGTATTTTTTTTCTGCATACTATGGACATCAGTGGGGACCATCAACTGTTTACTTACGCATAATCTTAAAAATATCTTCTTTTGTGTGCATACAGGTTTGGAACAACATGAGAGTGAGTCAATGATGACAGAAGATTCATTTTTGGGTATCCCTTTAATACAAGCTTGTAGTCAAGTGTAAGATAGGGGCGGAGTTTAAGCAGACTAAATTATTGGAGAAGACTGACAAACGTCATCAGAGAGAATTCTGTCATTTCACTGGAAGACTGAGTTCACATTTTTGTAAAAAAAAAAGAAAAAAAGAACAAAATAAAATAAAATATAAAGACAGAAGTATTGTTCACAACAAGAGTAAAAATATGCATTTAGAAAATAGATGAGTGAATGTTGGCCTCATAATGCAAATATACTCACCATGTTTACACAATTATCTGTTTTGGTAAATATTGAGAAGTGCGTGATTCCTAACGGTCCGGCCACAGCAACGAAATCTTTCAAGATGTTTTTCTTCCGCACCTGCAAATAATAATAATAATAATAATTCATTACATTTATATAGCCCTTTTTTACTGGGTAACGTTACTCAAAGCGCTTCCACAGCATGTGACATGAAACATGTCAGCGGTTTCAGTGTATGATCATGAGACTTTGAATTAGCGCAGAGTTGAACATCAGTAATCGCGAGGTTTACCTTCAAAGATCTGGCAGTGAAAGGCTCCATGACTCGTCTCATGTCCAACACCAGCTGACCGACATTCTTGCCGATCTGACCCCGTTGAAACACGAAGGTGTGCGGCACAGTGGAGTAAGACTCCTCCGCCAGAACGCTGGCAGCCTCGCGGGCTTTCTTCTGGTTCTTAGTCTATGAGATAAAAAACAGAAATGTAACAAATAACTCTTCTCTTTATTTTAGCGTCAATTTGCATCGTATTTTAGAGACACTCCACAGAAAGACAGGCTGATAGCCATGTCTCATAGTCTACTGTTACCTCTGGAAGGAACTTAAACACATACCTTTGTTTTCCCCATTTTTTATAGAACAGTACAACTTTTCCAAACTTAGAGTGGAAAACTGAACCTGACTTTAACGCGAAAATCTTAGCTAAAATATCTCACATGTCTTGTTGACTGGAGTCCATCTTGAAATTGAACATCCTGGAACTCTGCTGTTAACCATGTGGCGTGGTTGCGCATGCGCAGAAACAGTGTAGTGCACACTGTGCGCACGATGCAGGTTTGTTTATCATGCGCCGTCTCTTGGACGGGATGAATTACTACACACATCTGCATTGGTAGGTTTAAAGAGATAGTTGAACTCATAAGATAGAAAGATAGAAACTCAAACAGGTTTAGAGCAAACTTAAGGGTGAGTAAATGATGACAGCATTTTCATTTTTGGGTGAACTATCCATGCTTGATTATTAAGGAAACATCCACTGCTAATCCCAGATTACTCAAATATGAGTTACAAACGTTCTAAAAAGTTGCAGTATCGTCCTTTCTCTCTCTCTTTTTTTGTTAGTGTTTCTTTTTTATTCCTCGTTTTCATCTCTCACCTTTTCTTATAAACATAATACTTAATAAGGTTTAGAAGTCATCAGCTCAGTATTAAGACACTAAAAGAAAGTCCACAATTAACATAACATTATTTTAATTTCAATTAATGTCAATCATATGAATTTTAGCAATTTCCCACACATATACTGTAAAAATGCTGCCTTGTTATGAAAAAAAACCCGTAAAAAATAAAATTGATAGGCTCCTACAAGCTGTATTTCGACACATTGTCCAGTCATGGTCAGTCTGAGCGATGGACGGGGTCACAGGAGTGAAGGAGAGTGGTGTGTGTGGGACAGGACCAGAGAGGAGGGGGGCTGGTCTCATTAGGATGGTTTGTAATTACACTCTTCTTTGTTTAGAGATCCTCTGACAGGAGCTGATTATCCTGCTTTAAAAGTTTACTGTCAGTCTGGGTGTCTCCCACTGCCTTTGAAGATCACCACTGAAGACCAGCCAGAGCACCGACCAGACATCCACTGCTTCAGTCCTCCTGTTCAATTATTAACGGCAAAGGCCATGGTTAAACTGTGTTTCTCATTATGATAGTGCTTTTTCAGTGATATTATAATATTTTAGTTATATAACGCACAGATCAGAAGATTTTGTTTGCATCAGTCGGGAGGACGAGGTAATCAGTTAAAACCAAAAATAAAATAGAAGATCATCTGGTGATATAACTGAGGAGGTAAGAGAAATATTTGTTATTTTTTCCCAGGTTTTTTTTTAATTTACATAAATGATGTGTGCTTGTGTTGGAATTCCATATATATATACAGTATATATGTGCTGTTAAATCGATTAATTGTGATTAATAGCATCTAACATAAAAGTTTGTGTGTGTATATTTTTATGTTTATATATATAATATATATGTGTGTGAGTGTGCATGTGTCTGTCACACACACACAAATGTATATATGTATGTATAAATATGTGTGTGATAGACACATATATAATGTAAACAAAGACTTTTATGTTAGATGTGATTAAGCACGATTAGCACTAATTATATATATATATAGTTGCTGCCTTAAATTTTTAAGTACAATCAACTTGGATGTTTAAGTCAAATTCAACTTAAATCACATTAAACTGACTTAGACATTAGTTGAATCTTGTTTAACATAAGAAAGTTGAAAATTGCTTGACTTATTATGATGAGTTAAAGCAATGTAAAAACATGTGGTCAACTTATTGATCATCAATTTTTTTTTACAGTGTATGTTCTGAACAATGCAGTTTTTTAATGAGTGAAACTTGTTCAAAATATATATTATGATAATTTCCATTTACATTACATTAACATTTCAACATACTTTTGCTATTAGTTTTGGTAATTTTTTTAGACATCAATTTTTTAGACATCATAGACATCAATGGTCTTTTTAGTTGTTTTTAAGTAGGCCTAGTTGTCTCAGTCAGTGTTTAGACTGTTAATTTCTTATGACGTTTATGATGTGTGCCAAAGCTGTCATTTTCATCAGTATATTGACTTTAGCAATTGATATTGACGATCAGATGAAACGATGGCTTGACCCCCGGCTCTGTTTCTGTTGACATGCTAATTAACCCAAGAAAAGGCAAAACTGTGTTTTACCCCCCAATCGTTAAACAGAAACATCTGGCATGCATCAAAAACAGCAGGTCTCTTCAGTTCCGTTCATAACTGACCGACTCGTGGATGCTACAATGTTAAAAGGGTTATACTGTCTATCAGGTTTAAGCTCAGTCGAAAATTAAACACATCTGACCTACAGTAACTGTTTATTACAATTTTTTAAAAATATTTTTTTAGATAGGGACAGATACAAAAACATAGATAAACTTAAACAGTCATCTGATGTATGTATCATAGTGTAGCTAAAGCTAAGTCACAACACTTCACAATTTAAGTCAGTTTTGATCTAAACGTTGAGTTACTAAAGAAAATATGCTAGGAATAGCTAATATAGTGCGTTTAAAATTAAGTTAAACTGTATTAACAGAGTTCATTTGAGATTTATGCTATTGTGTAAATTTCTAAGACTTTGTATTATTTGTTTGGACAGTTCATTGGAACAGCAGCACACTCATGGAGATTCCAGTGACTCGTGCCTGGGTTCTCCTGCTGTTTTTTGCTGGGGCGTGCTTTGTAAAGGCCCTCACGGAACCCTCTAATGCAGACACCTCCAAGGGTGATGCCAGTCACAAAAGGCCGTCTCGAGCATCAGAGAATAAGCCGAGCCGCTGTTCCTACACCTTCATCGTACCTCAGCAGAAGTTAACAGGGGCACTTTGCGTGAGCACCGAGACTGCCCGTGTCAACCGCTCTGAGATGACCTCCTTGCGCGCACTGCTGGACCGGCAGCAGGAACAGCTGGATATAATGCGTGGGCAACTGGAGAAGGAAGGCGTACTGGCCAATGAGATGAGAGTCCTGCGCCGGGAGAGCGTCAGCATGAACGGCCGCATCACCGAACTCTACGCACAACTGCTGAACGAGATCATCCAGAAGAAGGATCATGCTTTGGAGCAACGGCGGCTCGAGAGTTTGGTGCTTAACGCAACATCCCAGGTAGCTTTATAAAAACATGTTTTTGTCTAACACGGATTTACTATGGAAAGCTGTGTTACCTGTCTGGATGGTTTTCGCGGGAAATTGCGTACATACGTCACTCGCCCGTGCGTGTGCGTTCTAGACAGGCTCGGAATTTGGATTTTTCCTCCTCGTTCTTGGAAATAATGATTGGAACGTGCACTCAAATTGGACATTATACCTGTGAACTCGTCGGTAGATCGACCAACCCCTACCTCAGCAAGACGCGGCATTTGACGTCTTCCATCGGCAAGTTCTGCTCCCAATGAGAATATAACGTAAAAACAAACGTTAACATTAGACATTAAGTTTATAAAATAATACCTACGTTTTTGCTTCTCGTCAGCTGTTATAAAAGCGATTTCATGTTGTGTTTTTTTTTCATAATTGACTCAAAAAAAGATATGCTCTCCTTGTGTGTAGTGACATCATGTGGTCAAAATGTGAGTCGAATCAAAAATATCTGATGGAACTCACTGAAGTCTGAAGTGGGGTATTTAATTTAGAATAGTCCCACGTCTAACCTCGCCTGGAACGCAGCATGAGTGACAAATGTGAGCTCCTGGCTTTTCCTCTTGGCTTATGGTTTATTCACCTTTGTGTTCTGTGGGCAATTAGATAGATAGACAGCTGGCAAAAAGAGAACTTGTAATAAAACAAGAATCAACAATGTTCTGGCTTTTGGAGATGCATGAAAAATGCATGCAGTCACATATTATACCTTTAAATTATTATTAAAGGGATAGTTCAAAAAGGGAAATTCAGTCATCATTTACTTACCCTCAAGTTGTTCCAAACCTGTATAAGTTTCTTTTTTCTGCAGAACACAAAATATGATATTTTGAAGAATGTTGGTAACCAAACAGTTGATGGGCCCCATTGACTATTGACTAGTATGGAGGGAAAAAAGTGAGGTCAGAATTTTCATTTTTGGGTGAACCATCACTTTAAGATTTGAAGTACACTACAAGTGCACATTCAATACAATTTAATGCATTTCTTTCTCTCAAGGGATGTATTGAAAAGGTTATTTTTATGGAACGGTATTTTATAATTGGACCACTTATGAAGTTTTATACTTTTGTAATATTTTGATCACTCTTTGATGACAAATCCTGACAGGTGCTTCAGGTGTCCAGCAGTTACAGAGACCTGGAAAAGAAGTATGACACACTCACTTCTCTAGTGCGCAACCAGAGCCAGCTGATCACACATCTGGAGAAACAGTGCCAGCTCAAGAATCCCGCTAAAACACCGCAGGTAAGAGCCATCTGAGCTTTCAGTTTTCTCTTCCACAATGACCCACAAGCATGCAGAGGTTCAAAAAACTGAAAGTGAAATTTCTTATGAATCTCTTTACAGGAAGCCGCACCACTTCTGGTTCAACAGACAAATAGTTTGTTGAGCGAGAACACCGAGACTAAAGAAGTTGCCAGCAATGTCCAAAGAGACCAAAGTGTCCATTTGCACCAGGAACAGAGTCCTCATGACCTGCTGGAGACGTTCGACGACTCTCCCAGTCCACCAACTGACACACCTTTCATCAGTTACCCTGTGACTAAATCTCCAGGTAGCATAAAAACCCCTAAAGGCTTCACTCTTAAAAATAAAGGTTCCAAAAGGCGGTTTTACAGAAATACCATAGAAGAACAGTTTTTGGTTCCCCAAGGAACCTTTCAATGTTTCATTTTTTTCGTAGTGTGAAGAACGTTTTAATAATCTAAAGAACATTTTTTCTAGTATAAAGAAACTTTTGTTCAATGGAAAGATTCCATAGATGTTAAAAGTTCAAATTAGCGTGAGAGCGCATTCCAAAAAAGCGCAGATGGGAGTGGAAAGTTCTGTGTGAGATCTGTAATGGTGAAAACAACAGTAAAATGACTAGTGCAAACTTTAGTAAATCACCTAGCGTGATTCATTTAAATACTCTCCTCCCATAAATTTTGTGTCTCAAAGCGAAACTCCTTCAAATACATATTCAATAAGGTCAGCCACAAAAATAACTCTGTCCACACCTTTTTAGCACTATTTCTTCACTACGTGTCTTTTGTAAATCCTAAAAGTAGTTTTTTAACGGCAAAAGGGTTTGTGCTGGAGCAAGCTGTTAGTAAATCTGGCCCTTACTGTGTTGCTATGCTGTTTATAGGGTGTTCAGGGTGGTTGCCAGGGCTTACTAAATAAAGTCGAAAGAGCCCTCCCAATGTGGTCCCTCCTTCGATTGATTTTTTTGCCCGTTTTATCATCCACCACCAAGGGAAAATCTTAGGAAATGCTTAGAAAAGCAATAGCATTCATTTAATATTTAAGGTTAGGTGTTTGTTCTAAATTATAACATAAAGTATAAGCAATTGGTGACAACTGCCTCAGCAGAAGAGAGAGAATCTCAGATATGGGTTATATGAAACTATCTGTGCTTCATCATGTAGGAGTTCAATAGCCTTGAGTGTTAGTGACCTGTAGTCAGGAAGCTTTATCTCAGAGAATTCCAAACAGTGTCTTATCAGAGGTGGTGACCCTCATTAGTCTTCACACGACGTACGGACTGTGAGAGCTGCGCTCAGGCTGAAAGCGATGTATTAGCACAAACACACACACACACACACACACACACACACACACACACACACACACACACACACACACACACACACACACACACACACACACACACACACACACACACACACACATGCACAAAACACATGCATGGTAATCACCACCTTTATAAAAGCTTTGTGACACAACCCTTGAATTACAATGCAATGCTTTTGCCTTCACCAACTCGGGTGTGAGATTACAGGAAACTTGGTCTCCATTTAACAGACCCAAATTACAGCCGTCGATTACAGCTGACTCATAAATTACAGGCGACTCATATACTACTAGAAGAATAGCTTTTCGTACTTGAATGTATTAAAAAAATGTCCCCACATATTTAACATTAGCCGTTTTTCCACCGCTGGAACTTTCCCCAGGAACTAGGGACTTTGGGGTGGTTCTCGGCGTGATTCCACCGCAGGATCCAGGGTCTAGATGAAGTTCCGGATAAATATTTCCCCTTCCGAAAGTCCCGGGTTGCGAAGTAGTACCTTTTCAAAGTTCAGGGACTTTCAGGGGTGGGACTTGGGCGCTGAACATTCTAATTGGTTGAGTTAATGCCACATTTTGATTGGTTGACGCCACACAGCATTTTATTTCAACCGCCATTTTTTTCAAATCTGTTGCGGTGCATGCAGTAACAGTTGTTTGCTATTAGAATCAACAATGGAGTTTTAAAAATACGACAGATGGACTGACGACGAGGTTCAAGTTTTATTAAGCTTAAATTCAGAGGATGAAAGTTCCAGCGGGAACTGTAAAGTAGCGCACAGTCTTATGTCACCGGACTAATTTGGCTAATCTTCACGGTACTTTAGACTATGGTGGAAACTCATACAGCAACAGGTCTGGGGTAAAAAAAAGTTTCTGGGACAAATTGTTCTGGGTAATTTCAGTGAAAACGCGGCTATTGTTGCAGCACCTCTCTTCTCAGTCTGTCAATAACGCTCTGTTTAGTTCCTGTGTCAATGAAGCCCCTCCTTCCAAAAAGCGTAGTGTGGTCTGATTGGTCGTCTGGACAAGTGTGTTGTGATTGGTCAACAGCTGTTTTTAGAAATGCCACGGCCCTTATCATAACCACGAGGTTTAACACACTACTTCAAAAAGCCCCTAAAAGGGACAAGTTGGTGGAAAGACAACATGGGAGGAAAAAGTATATGTCAATGCTTTTGAGCGAACGCAAAGTCTCTTGGGGAACGCAAAACTTCTGTGAGAGAATACAATGAAACCCCCCCCCCCCCCCATCCAATACCATGTCCCTTTAGGGGCTCCGTACACTACTAACTTAACTAGGCCTTGCCAATTTTTATATTTTTTTTGTTTGCATGCCTGGGATGAAAATGATTCAAGTGAGGAATATAGGGATGTGTACGTTCTCGGAAGAAAACTCAAGACTACAATGGAGGTGTTTCGGAAAGTTCAGAAACAATGCTTATTGATATAGAGAAAAAAAACTCCCTTTGGAGTGACTTTGTGCTTTGTAACTTTAAATAACAATTTCATGCTAAAACAGCCAAAAGCTACTTTGTAACTTACGAAAAGTTTTTAAAGGATGGGGTAGGTGTTGGTGTTAGAGCATATGTAGACATACATTATAGAAGACTGAACTCTTTGGAGACGGTGAAAGGCAATGCTGAATAAGTTTATAACACTGTAAAATCATTTTATAACATAATTAAAAAATGTAATGATAAAAATTCCCCTCCCCCTATTTTATAATTTTTAGTTTGAATTGTTTACAGATAGCACCATGTAAAGCCAATTAAAAAAGTCTTAAAAATGAAAGACTTAGATATATATATTTTATAAATAAATCTCACAATGCAAACGAGTTCTTTTAGATTTTATTCCGTATCTAGAAGATGGCAGTGATGGGCTGGGTAGGTGAAATTCTTTGGCTTGTGGGAGTGGGAATTCCTCTATGGTGAGCTGATAAGTCGGAGAGAAGCCTGTATACAGTATACAGATCATGACCTTGCTGACCTTGCTGCTTTCTGAACCAACAGAGTAGCCCTTCCTTACCATTCGTCCAGCTCCTCCACACTGTCTGTTCTGCAACACATCTCATGTGCTCAAAACAAATGCGGAATCTAATTTTACAACCATAGAATCCACCCATATCCTAGCTTCTCTAAAAGTTCTCTAGTGCTCTAAAAGTTAAGACAAAAAGAGAAGGGTCACAAGGTCAGGGGTGTAGAGCTAAAGTTGCTCAGAGTGTGATTGAGAGGCAACTTCACGTTCGTGTTAAGACTTTACAATAAAACACGCTAAAATGAACTAACAATGACCAATATATATATTTTTAAAGCATTTATTAATTTTTCTTAACATTAAGTATAAATCTAATTGTTCATTGTTAGTTTGCATTAACAAATGTTAACAAATTCAACTTTGGATTTAAAAAAAAATGTATTAGTAAACGTTGAAATGACCATAGACTAAGATTAATAAATGCAGTAGAAGCACTGTTAATTGTTTGTTCATTTTAAGTAATATAGGTAACTAATACTGACCTTATTGTAAAGTGTTACAATTTGAATCATGCCGATTGTTTGACCGATTGATCGATTACTGCGATTTTTTTTTTGAATTGAGACAAACCAACTAATAACACAAATCGTCACAGAATTCATCCGATCCATTGCTAATACATGGTGATATTTTTGGTTGTTTTCCCACCAAATGATGCCACTTCATGGAAGGATAATGCCATTTATTTATTGTTATAGTTTATACAAAAGACAAAGAAGATAGAAAACAATATTCCCATGAAAACATATTTTGTTTTAAATTTTGATTCACAAATAAAATCAATGAAGAAACACCAGGAATATTTCTTAGAAATGCACAGCAAATTAAATGGATCCTATAGAAATCATTCTTATTCGCTCAAGAAACATTTCTTATTGTAATCAATGTTGAAAACTGTTGTGCTGCTTCATATTTTTGTGGAAGTCATGATCCATACCATTCAAAAGTTTGAGGTAAGTAAGATTTAGAGATAGAATTAATTGATGTATTCAGCAAGGATTGATTAAATCATCCAAAATTGTTAATAGCAAGAACTATTAATAGTAATTGATTACCAATACCAATAATAACCCAGCAGCAAATCATCATATTAGTATGATTTCTGAAGAATCATGTGAGACTGCAGTAATGATGCTCAGGAATAAATTACATTGTAAAATATATAAGAAAACAGTTATTTTAAATTGTAATATTATTGCACAACATTTGTTTTTACTATATTTTCGATCAAATAAATGCAGTCTTGGTAAGCATAAGATTTTTTTTTTTTCTGAAAACGTTAAAACATCTTAAAGGTATAGCGGAGGATCTTTCCGAATTTTAGAGAAGACCCGCCCTCTCCAAATTTTTTAAAAATGCACATGCGCAACACTCTATTTTCTCCCGAGAGGAAACGCCTATTAAACGTGTAGAGTGACCGAGGACTCAAGACATGATATGCAATGGAGAAGTAGCTTGTTGCATTTGTGTAATAAATACTATGGTGAACACATTGTAATTATCGAAAATGAACACACAAGGTTTTGGAATATTTCAGCGTGATACCATTTACCATTTGGTCACAAGGCTACTTTAGACAAATTGAGATGTTTAACGTGTCTACGCAGTGCATGACTTGTGCCAGGGCTAGCATCGCTAATCATAGCTTACATTAACTTTTACTAGCTGTGATTTTAAATGGATTTCTCCAAATAGCATGACAAACTTTACCTGTCTAGTAGAATCTTCGCGACTGCGGCATCAGTGGGCAGCCCAACCTGTGCTTTTAGCGCATGCCAGCGTGTGAAATATTCACCCAAAATCACTCTGGTCTTGTTTCTATAGTCTGCGGCCTTTCTCTTCTTATCATACACTTCGTATACATTTTTTTTTTCGACCCTCAGCCATTTTCAAAGGAATGGCTGAAACCGTAACTCATCACACATAATACACCTGAAAGTGCGCATGCGCAGAAGGGACGAGCACTTACGACGGCCTTACGTAAACATATCACCAGAATGATTGACACTTAGGTGGACCAATAGTATAGGCTACCCACCCGGAAAAAGAAAATCCTCCGCTATACCTTTAATTATTCCAAACTTTTGACCAGTAGTATAGTTGATTGTGATGTGAAAATGTAGTAAATATGAATGAGCAGCCCAGTGTCTCCTTTAAAGGGCCGTGGCATGACTGTCATCATGTGCTGGAGTCAGGAGAGAAGAGCAGCGGCATCTACCTGCTGCGACCACGCAACACTAACCGTCTGCTGCAGGCCTGGTGTGACCAGAGCAGAGCTCAAGGCGGCTGGACCGTCATCCAGAGGAGACAGGATGGCTCAGTCAACTTCTTCAGAACCTGGGAGCAGTACAAGGTGCATGAAACAAAACACTTGCTATTATAGGTGTTGTCTTGCTTCACTGCCATTCACAAATCCTCTTTTGTTTACTCATGGGATAGTAAATAGGATGCACACTTCAGAATCTCGCTGGAAGTAGTTGGTCATCCATGTACTTTTTGCCTACTGTTTTATGAGAACTGTAAATTTGGACATTACTCTTTTCAAATACTGTTTTTTTTTGTTGTCTGATATATAGTAGGAAAGAATACATATTCAGATGCAGCCACAGTATCAGTGTTGTGCTTCTGAATGAATCAGTGTGTTTGAACAAATCGTTTGAGTGAATAACACAGTGACTCACGTAATTGTTTGGTTCCCGAATTAATCAGTGTTTTTAAATGAACAAATTAATGACTCACTCATAAAGACAGCTATTTGTCGCCATCTACTTGATGCTAGTTGACGAATGTCAGAGCCAGTCTGCAGATTTGAGAGTTGACAGATATTATTTTTTAATCTACATCGTACGTACTGTGATTCCATCCATTTTGAGGAGATCAGTCATGTTTGATGTTTTGAGTTGATTTTAGAACACATATTGTTTTCATTTGTCATGTGTCTCCTAGCAACAAGCCACTTGTTTCTGCATGAGTTTGTTGTGTTCAGACAGAACAAAGACTATAGAATAACTCAAGACGCGTCACTCGCATTGTTTTGAATGGGGAAAAGTGCAAAGCTCAATATGGCGGAATAAGTCCCGCCTTCCAGCCAATCGCCGATTGGTAGAGTCATCGCGTTCCTTTTCGTATGCGCATTAGCTTGATCCAGCCTGAAAAATGACATTTTCTGTTATGATTCGAGCGTTTAGAAACAAAATTTATGAGAGAGTTTTTGTGAGATTTCATTGGTGATTTCAAAAATGAAATTTAATCTTAAGCTTGGTGAACAGCTTTGGAGAATTTGATGTTTCCCCATTTAAAGAGATAGGAGCTGCACTTGCATGACCGAGAGGAGTTTCAAAGATGGCCACCAAGTGAAATGACTTGTCTTAAAGGGACTTTGGTTCAGACTGACTTTAATTTTGGTAGTGTGTGATTCTCAGTCATCAAGTGTATGATGTCCATTTTTTCCCATTTTTATAACTATTTACAAAGTCGGCAAGTGTATGATGTAATTTTTTTTCTCTGTAACTGTTTATAAAGACGGCAAGTGTATGATGTTTTAAAATCCCTTCACATTTTAAGTTACAAGTTGTGTAGTGTATTTCCTATGAGCCATGGGTAACAAGGGTCTTTACTGTTTTATTTACACAACAACGAGGTACTAAAAACAGAAAGGGTTTTCCTTTGCGTTTTTCGCGTACAGACGTCAAAACGATCCCGTTAACACGGATTTTCGAAAACGACTAAAAACACTGTATTATTCATGCCAGGCCAGTAGTTGGCGATGTCACTTTGTAAAGAAACACTGCATAGCTATAGACTGAACGTGTAATATGCATGCACATGACATCATAATTTTCATAAATTCACATTTTGTGTAGTTTACACAGATGATAACGGTATGGTTATCAAAAAACGTGCACTTTGAAACCCATTTTCAAAAGTTTGAGTTTTCAGGTGTAGAAGAATAGCCAAAACGTATAAAAGGTTTTCCATTTTAACTTGAAAACAGTTTCGTGTAAACAGCCCCTTGGTCAATGGCCCTTCACAACTGATCATCTCAACCCTTGCGTTCCACACTTTGTTGCCATAATGCCACATAAGCCGCAAAACAGGGTCCATGGACAAATATGCACATAATTTGAATTGTTGATGCACACAATGTTGTTTTTAATGCAAAATTAAATACTATCTATTGCCTATACACAGCAAGGCTTTGGGAATCTGGATGGAGAATACTGGCTGGGTTTGGAGCACCTGTACTGGCTCACCTCTCAGGCCAAGTACAAGCTGCGAGTAGCTATGGAAGACTGGCAAGGACGACAGGTGTTTGCGGAGTACGACAGCTTTCAGGTGGAAGCGGAGAGCGACTGGTATCGTCTACGATTAGGCAGTTACCAAGGCAGTGCAGGAGACTCTCTCTCATGGCACAACAATAAAGCGTTCACTACTCTGGACCGCGATAATGATGCTTACTCAGGTGATCAGTCGATTTTTTTTTCCCCCTCCCTCTTTTCTGTCCTTAAAACTATTTTAAAAGCCACATTCTGTGTCCTCCATAGGTAACTGCGCTCATTACCAGAAGGGCGGTTGGTGGTACCACATGTGTGCCCACTCAAACCTGAACGGTGTGTGGTACAGAGGCGGCCATTACAGAAGTCGATACCAGGATGGCGTTTACTGGGCGGAATTCCACGGAGGCTCGTACGCCCTAAAGAAAGTGACCATGATGATCAAACCCGCCTAAGCTGAACTGAAACTCAGCAGACAGAAAGAGTGCTACTGTACCTTTTCACAAAGATGTGACACTAAATGAGCTTCAGGTTATATTTGCATTAGACTGAATTGTGTTTAAACTGTTAAATATATAATGTCTTATTTTTGTATAATTGCATATAAAATGTACATATTTTTAGTCACTACCAGAGTATCATGCAAACTTATATTTTGTTTCTTTATTCCTCGAAATAAAAGTAAGACAATATAACAGTATTTATTTCTAAAACGTTTATACATTTTTAATTTCTTTTTGTGACAAATTTTTAAGAAAAAACCATTGCCTCACACTTGTGCGTTTCCTCTTTTAAAATGTGAGTCTGAGCAGGATTTCCTGTTCAATTGCCAGCTTACATGCATCACACCATGCGTTTGACAGTTAGAAGAAAATAATCCTTTTCAACAGCAATCAATCATCTATCAACCATCTCTAGCATTACCGCTTCATCACTGCCAGTAATTTGTTTGTGTCGACAATGCTTCTGCTTCAACGGTTGATAGGTCTCTTGCTGATGATCTCCTTTGTTCACAGCGGTAAGTTCTCACCATTTTGTCTTTCCGTGGTTTCAGTCATGTCTTTAAGTAATTGTCATGGCTAAAGGGCCAAAAAGTCTTCCTTGGATATAGTTCATAATGTTTGTAACCCTGTTTCTTTCATGTCTTTGTAGCCCAATTTCTTCTAAACCCAAATCAGTTTTTTCTTGAGATGGTCTCATAGATGATGCTGGTAGATCTGCATGTTCTTTTACATATAATGTTTTAAAGCTATGGAACTTGGCAAAGTGTTCCATCTGATATATGATATTAATTTCTAAAGCCGGACACAAGTAGTCTACCTTTTTTTCCACTATCCAAAAGCTTTGTAACTTTTGAATGATTTTGAAGGGTGTGCCAGTTGTTAAGTCTCTGAACAGAAACTAAAGCACATACCTACAGTCCTTCAAGTAGGTTTCACACTTCTAACGCCCAAAAGATTAACACATTTTGACCTTTTTTTTCTTCTGTACTCAACGTGGGAACACTGTGGTTACAGCCGTTGTGTGTGCAAATACACTGCAGCTATTAACATCAGACAGAAGGAGATTCACATCACCATTTGGAAAGAAGCGTAAATGGATGGAGAAGCATAGGTTACTGTAAAGCTACGTCTTAGTTGGTGCTTATCTTGGCGAAAGCCGAGTACAAATCAGCATGAAGTTTTACTTCTACTATCTTGTAATGGAAATCAGATAATTTCATGAACTTTTATAGAAACTGAATATTGATTTTAATTAGTGAGTAGATAATTTTTTTTTAGATTGATATAGTAACTATGGTCTTTTGAATGATGTAAATGGCATCTTTTAAAAGCATTCAAAAGGTTGGTAGGTGGTTGTTTCCAAGCTTATTACAAAAAATAGCACACCTCTGCCCAACAAGCCACACGATTTGTCAATTATGTTCGATGGATATTAATATCTCTAAATCTTACTCCTTTGTATGTAACTGACCCTGCAGTTCAGAGTAATGGGTGGCTTTTCCTAGCCATAAGTATGAGCAACAAAAAAAAAAAAAGAAAGCTAATGCTTATACCTTAACAACCACTATAAACACACCAAACCACTGAAGTCAAAATGACTCATCTCATCACAGGCTAAAATAAAGTCATACTGATTTAGAATGACATGAGGTGTATATGCTGTCACTGTATATGCTATTCTTCTCTTTGGGTAAATACAAGCCACACAATTCATGAAATGTGACCCTGGATGACAAACCCAGTCTTATGGGTCATTTTTTTGGAAATTGAGATTTATACATCACATGAAAGCTGAATAAATAAGATTTCCACTCATGTATGGTTTGTTAGGATAGGACAATATTTGGCCGAGATACAACTATTTGAAAATCTAGAATCTGAGGGTGCAGAAAAATCTAAACATTGAGAAAATCGCCTTTAAAGTAGTCCATTTATGTTCGCGATTGTGCTGCATTCACTCACAAAAATAAATGTTTTACACATTAACGGCAGGAAATTTACAAAATATCTGCATGGAACATGATCTTTACTTAATATCCTAATGATTTTTGGCAAAAAAGAAAAATGTATCATTTTGACCCATACAATGTATTATTGGCTATTCCCACAAATGTACCCGTGCTACTTAAGACTGGTTTTGTGATCCAGGGTCACAAATGTGAATGCTAAATTCTGGATGTTTATCAGATTTTGTCACATCAAGCATAAAAAAGTCTGTAGCAAAGTCAAGTAGGCGTTCAGTTTAAGTAATGTTTGTTTACAGCTTTACTAAATCTTTTAATGAACTCTAATACTACTTTTCACATAAATCAGTTTTATCAGATTGTATTTGTTCTCTTTTGACAGACTGCCCCATTTCCTTCATCCCTACTGAGGTGGTGGTTCAATATGAAGCTTCATTCTCAGTGAACTGCTACGCTAACATGACAGATGATTTTGTCTTGAATTGGGAGGGATCAAATGACACGCTGGAAAACACTGGAGAAATCTCCAAAAGTGGTAATGCGACAAACTGGGAGATGCAGCTAACTTGTCACATTATCTCTAATGAATCACAGTGTTCACAGAATCTCTCATTTATTGTTTACAGTGAGTTTTTTTTTCAGAGTTTTATTTCAAATCATGCAAAACTAATTATTTTCCGGAATTC
Organism: Siphateles boraxobius; assembly: GCF_051911475.1. Classification (NCBI taxonomy): domain Eukaryota; kingdom Metazoa; phylum Chordata; class Actinopteri; order Cypriniformes; family Leuciscidae; genus Siphateles; species Siphateles boraxobius. The sequence goes on from NW_027509193.1 coordinate 30,486,983, forward strand.
ACTCAGGACTGTGGAAATCAATACCTCTCAAATCTGTTCCACAGAGACTCCAGACAGTGTGTCCATCAGCACTGTGAATCACAACGGACCAATGATGGAGGGAAACCAGTATGAGCTCCAGTGTGACGTTCTCAATGTGGCTCCTGTTCAGAATCTCACTGTCAACTGGTACAAAGGACAGACTCTGGTGAATAAAACTATCTTCACTGACACCATCATAACTCCAGTCAGTAAAACATCTAAACTCCAGATCCGTCCAGACAGAGCTGATGATGGAGCTCAGTACTGGTGTGAAGCAAAGCTGGAACTGGGAGAAGAAGGAGCTCGAGCTCCTCCTAAAGTCACATCAGATCCTCTCAGCATTACTGTATATTGTAAGTAAGATCCATCAGTTTCTATGATTAATCTTTTAAGAACTTCTGTTGTCCAAATCAGACTTTTGGTTGCAGCACTTACCATGTAACACAGTGGCTGTATCCGAAATTGCCTACTTCCCTACAATAAAGTTGGCAAAAGCAGTAAGATGCAGTGCAGATTCAAAACCTCTTAAACTATTTTTTGCTCCTTCCTGCAGTTAAACCGATCATCAATGAGACCAAACTGCCCTCCATAGTGACTGTGTTTCGAGAATATCCATTGGTGATTGTTTGTGAAGCCGAGGGAAACCCAAAACCAACAATCAGCTGGAATCTCAGCACAACTGATATAGTTTATGGAGAAAATCTTACTATAACAGATTCAACACCTGAGGATCTGCACTGCATTGCAAACAATTCTGTAGACAGCACCACCAGACGTGTAAAAGTGTCCATACAAGGTAACTATTTCTATTATTTTCCATTCTAAGTGAGTTAATTTAATTGATCATTTCCGACAGCTGTTTCAGTTTTATTTAGAAATACTGACAGTAATACTACAGAAAGGAACTATGTTTTTTTATTGTAGGCTTACACATTTTTTTGTGTGTTTGTCTGATATTGTCCGAAACTACGCTTTTAAGCAATAGGGATAGACCGGATACATATATAGGGCTATACAGGCATCTTGCAACATGGTATTCCATTTGATTTTCTTTGGTTCTCACATCAGATGGAACAAATCTGCATTCGGTGTCACTGGATATTGAATACATTTGCTCTGTATTTAACTTTATCACTGTATTAACTGAAAATAATAATCATTTATTTTTAATATTTGTATTATTTTATATAGGAATAAATGTGCAGGTGAATATTGTCTAGTAAAATGAAATCCCCTCATAAATACATGTTTTTATTTTAAAAAGTGTTTTTGAAACAAATTGTACATCCGTTTAATTAAAAAACTAAATTTCGTCGATTTTGACCACAGAGGATCTTAAGAGTGTCCCCTAAGAGAGGAATGCCACATAGTTAAAATAAACGTTTTTTCATTCCACTGCCCTGCATCTCGTGTTTTTAAATGTGTTCAATGTAATTGGCTCCTAAAGCAAGACTATTTTATTGCTCACACTTTGCTAAGGAAAGGGTTTTTTTTTATTACTAGATAAACTGATTATAAATGATGCTGTTATTCTGTGATGGAGATTCATTTGTTTTCAATCACATCCAATTCTATAGACGACTGTCCAATTCAGCTCAACCCACAGAGAGTTGTTGTGAAGTACGACGGTCCTGTTTCAGCCGACTGCAAAACTTATGTCCCGCATACAGGAATGGGATGGGAAGCCAGTGAGGGAGCAGTGCCCATGAGCAAAGACAGTCTGATCACATGGAGAGTGTCAAACCTGACAGAATGGGACATAGAGCCATACTGCTACATAAACTATAATAAGAAACAGTGTACAGTGACTCTCCCAGTGACTATTTACAGTGAGTTTCTCTGCTATTGATATTTTTATATATTCATTCTCAGAAATGTCTACTATACATTCATGACTGCAGATATCAGTGTGTAAATATTCCTCCACAGAGACTCCAGACAGTGTGTCCATCAGCACTGTGAATCACAACGGACCGATGATGGAGAGAAACCAGTATGAGCTCCAGTGTGACGTTCTCAAAGTGGCTCCTGTTCAGAATCTCACTGTCAACTGGTACAAAGGACAGACTCTGGTGAATCAAACCTTCTTCACTGACACCATCATAACTCCAGTCAGTAAAACATCTAAACTCCAGATCCGTCCAGACAGAGCTGATGATGGAGCTCAGTACTGGTGTGAAGCAAAGCTGGAACTGGGAGAAGAAGGAGCTCAACCTCCTCCTAAAGTCACATCAGATCCTCTCCGCATTACTGTATATTGTTAGTAAACAAAATATAGTTTTTATCTCGATTCTTCACACATGTAAAAAAGCTAGAAATGCTCTTAAAATATACACCGATAAGTATGTTTTATTTTTTCAATGTTCTTCTTTTTCAGATGAGCCAGAAATTACAAATTGTCCGGACTGGTCTCCAACGACAGGGACCTCCTTGGATTCATATCCAAATTCATATTCTCTAGTGGGTAACCCTCATCCAGACATCTCTTGGAGACGCAAATCATCACTAGTCCAACTCAATGTTTCCATACTTTTTAACACATATGATTCTGACCAATATGAAATCACTGCCAGTAATGAACATGGCAAATCCACGTGCATCATAAACATCACAGTGGAGTGTAAGTGTGAGAGTTCTTCTGCGTTAAAACCTGATGTTTTGTGTCTGATTGTCTTTCTGTTATCACATTTTTAAACATTTTTTCACAAAAATAGACCCTCCAAAGCTGAACTGCAGTGGGAGCTACGAAGTAAAAGAGAAAACACTCTTCCAACACCGTTGTGAAGATAATGGATTACCAAAGCCTGATGTCTCCTTCTACAAAGATGGAAAACTTATCGAGCTTCCCTATTATCCCAAATGGAATGATAGTGGCTTGTATCAATTTACTGCAATTAACAAACACGGAACTGTGAATTCTACATTCAATCTAACTATCCTGCGTACGGAAAAAATGTTCTTGACTACTTTATATATTTCTTTAACAACCAACACTGAAATAAAAAAGATAACGTTCTACTTCCACCACAGATGCCCCAGTGTTTCATGCCAGCCAAGACAAGTTTGTTGTGGATGAAGACAGCGATATAACCTTAGAGTGCAATTCGACTGGTATCCCAGAGCCTCAAATATCGTGGAGTTTTAAAAATGAGATCATCCCCACTGGGAGGCGCCACAACATCTTAAACATCAAGGCAGCCACGTCTACTGCTGGAGTTTATACATGCCATGCCATGAATCAATTTGGACATGGGGACAAGACCTTCAAAGTGGAGATAAGAGGTTAGGGCTACTACTGTGATAATAATCTGATATTTATTCCCCATGCCATGAGATATCAACAGATTTTGGTTATGTGATATTTTACTGTTGAGTCATTTAACCACAAAATTAATGTTATGCTAAATATGTTAAGTTTTATATGAGATTATATTAACTGAACCTACATTTTGCTTTTTCCTTTCTAGGCAAATCTCCAAACTACATTCTAATTGTTATAGCGGTTGTTGCACCGCTTATATTCATCGCATTACTTATCTATCTGTGGATAAATAATAAATCAACTGGAAGTTATCAAGTACAGCCAGCGAATCAGCGTGAAATGCTTCCGTTAAACAATGGAGGCAAATGCTAACATTGAACAAAGAGGATATTGCCTATTGAACATCATTCAGATTACAGATACGTTCGATAAAAACGGGTGGGCTATCTACCCCCCCGTTTCACAGACAAGACTTAAGATAGTCCCAGACTAAAATGCATGTTTGAGCTGTTTTAACTGAAAGCAACTTGCACTGGCACATCTTAATATAAGTCAGTGCCATTGTTTTGTCTCAAGATTAACACCAGTAATGTGTTTGTATTATGAGGCACGTTTACAAAAGCTACTTAAATGCCCTAATTGAACTAAGGCTTAATCCTGGCTTAATCTTAGCCCTGTCTGTGAAACTGGTCTTTCAATGAGAGAAAGCTCATAGCAGTATGCACTGTCACATGTATGTCTATGTGTCAGTGTCAAAGAAGAATGTCTTAGATGATACAAAAAGAAACGTTTGAAGCGTATCAAGCTACCTTATCACATGACAACAAAATGTTTTCCTGTATGTTGGTTAGCCTATGCCACTGACTTTTATTTGCTGTACAAAAGTGGTACCCATGTTGTGAGATTGTGGGTTTAAAGTTTTGTTAATAGCCTGTGTGAAAAGAAAAAAAGATCTTGTGTGTTACATAACTTATTACAGTTGTTAGAAATGTGTATGCATAAATACAGATCTGTAGTTAAATTCTGTATTGGCAGATAGTAACATGCCTATTTTGTTCTTTAATAATGATGCAATAAAGGATAAAAGCACTGTACAAATCGTTTTGAAATAGAATTTTTAGACAAAATTAATTTGCAGATTTGTAAAAATAATAATAATGAAAGATCAAACTACTTACTACATCATTTTAACTTAAAGCCCAACAAAACATGCAAAACGTTACTCTCAGTAAAAACATAAATATTAGAAAAATATTCAAGTTATATTATTGTGTGACTTTTTTAATGTATTTTTGCATGGCTTCATATATTCAAACTAGTTAGCTGACCATTGTATGATATCAGATTACAGTATAGTTATAAGATATGATAGGTATGATAGATAGGCTACAGTATAAAACAGCAAAAAGAAATTGTTTTTACTGATTAATAAAATGAATGGAAAATGGTTTCAGGATGTATGTATTGATTGATCGTTGACCTGTGGTGGTACTATTTTATTGCTATTTTAATAAAGGTCATGTTCATAAACGCCATGTTCTCTGTGTTGAAGTTATCTCACTCCGTCTGTTGATATCATGCAGTCTCAAAGCTGGAAACTGGATCCGGCGGCTCCTTTAAGAATTAGGGATCTGGGAGTGACGCGGCAATGAAATCCAGTTGATCCTTTTCTTGCTCTGCAACGAAAAGTATTTGTGCCGCCACAAAGTAGCTCGCGCTGGAGAACCATACCGATTAGTTATATGTGCTGTTGCGCGTGAACGTGGCAAAAAGATATGAGTCGCTTTCTTTGATCCTATTTTAAACATATGTTACTCTTGTAAATAGGGATAACTTTTCAGGCTAATAGAGGAGGGAAAGAAAGTGGTAGGAGAGCTGAACATGGACTGGGGCACTGAGCTTTGGGTAAGTTCGGAGGATAAACTCTGTTTTATGTTTAATTTTTATGTTTCAGAAAGTCAGAGTCCGATTCAATGGCACCAGTGAACTTCTCGATTAAATACATGGGCGTAAACGTGATTTATAACAATTGTTTTTTTGCAAACTGGAAGAAGATAAATGCACGAAAAGACTATCTGGTAAATTGTGAAACCGATTTATGACCTAATTTGTCGAACCACACGGTTGTCATCGTTTAATTTGTTTAATTGCCACGTTTAATGTGAACATCCGCTCTAACACAAAGTTGAGCAGAATCATAGCAACAACAACAACAGTATCGCCGTTAACTTCTTATTATCAGAGTCGGCCCAGTCACCGTCTACAATCTCTTTTTAACATTGATGTAAGTAGGCTATGTATGTATACATGCATGCATGCATACAAACAGTATCGGTCAAAAGTTTGGAAACATTACTATTTGTCATGTTTTTGAAAGAAGTCTCTTATGCTCATCAATCCTGCATTTATTTGATTAAAAATACCCAAGAAACACCAATATTGTGCAATATTATTACAATTTAAAATAATGTTATTCTATTTTAGTATACTTTAAAATTTAATTTATTTCTGTGATGCAGAACTGAATTTTCATCAGCCATTTCTCTAGTCTTCAGTGTCACATGATCCTTCAGAAATCATTCTTATAAGCTGATTTAATTATATGTTACTAGGCTATCTATGTTGGAAACAGTTGTGCTGCTTAATATTTTTTCTTGGAACCTCTGATACTTTTTTCAGGATTCATTGATGAAGACAAAGTTCGCAAGAACAGCATTTTTTTCAACATAGAAATCTTTTCTAACAATATAAATCTTTACTATCACTTTATCAATTTAACACATCCTTGCTGAACAAAATTATTCATTTCTTTAGAAAAAAAATTAAAAAATACTGTCCCCAAACTGTTACAAAAGATTTATATTTGAAATGAATGCTGTTTTTTTTAAAAAACTTTTTATTCATCAATGAATCCTGAAAAAAGTTTCACAGGTTATAGAAATGATTAAGCAGCACAACTGTTTCCAACATTTATAATAAATCAGCGTATAAGAATGATTTCTGAAGGACCATGTGACTCTGAAGACTGGAGTAACGGCTGATGAAAAATCAGCTTTGCATCACAGAAATAAATTATATTTTAAAGTATATTAAAATGGAAAACCATTATTTTAAATTGTTATTATATTTCACAATATTTCTGTTTTTACTGTATTTCTGACCAAATAAAGAGACTTCTTTCAAAAACATTTAAAATATGAATGTTTCAAAACTTTTGTCCGGTACTGTATGCATACATGCATGTGTACATAGATAGATCTGTATGTATGTATGTATGTATGTATCCATCCATCCATCCATTTTTTATTTTGGGAGATATGTTTATTCAACATGACATGAGTGAACTATAACCAACAACAACTTTAACCATAAATGTCACAATTTTGTGTTTAGTGGCCTACTCTCTTTTATTTTCTTAGTCTTTGTCTGTTTTGTAAAGATGTTTTGGCTTCGTTTATCTGCTCAGACAGACTTAATAGTCTCCTGCTAATGGGAATTGCTAGCTGATAATTCATCATTTCTGTTGCTCGATTTGAATGTTTTCTGTAGATTTTGAGATTAGTTTAATAAACAGTCCCTGATTGATGATCTTTCTATAGTTACATTAATTGCATTTGTTTATGTTCACGATGATCGGCTCCACATCAGTCTTGTCACCCGAAAGTTGCACTTTCACAAAGGTGGAATTAGTTTAGAGAAATAGTCAGAGCTTGTTTCTGATTGCATCATCATCAGCTGTGTTTCATCCCGCCTGTTTTAGTTCTTGCATTGCCATCGCATTATGTCCCATCTGCACAGAGGTTCCCACCTCTTTCGACAAGAGACCGATTTTACACAGACCCTTCCACATGCCTGCAGTGTGCAAATGGAGCGTTGCTCTGAAGTGGGTGGAGATTGTTTGACCTCATTGCTGTTGTTGCTCCCCTTAGGCCTCTGTCCGCTGTCCCCTTTCCATCTTCTACTGCACCAGCCTAATTAGTTTTGCCCTAATTTCATAAAAATTTCACTTCACGTTGCTGTTTATTTTGTGGTCCGCTTCACTAGAAAGTTTCCCTTTTGCGTGCTTTTTGAGGGATGCTACAACCAGGGAAGTTACAGAAGTTTCATCTTTGTAGTAAACAGAAGTGAAAGTTGGTGTTCGTGTGGACTTGTTTCTCAGCTTTAGACACTTAAGGCGGTCCAAGTGGGGAAGGGCATGCGTTGGTTCTCATAAGTCTGGCTTTGGTTTACCGTCACTCTTAGCAATGTCTAACGTAATTGGTTTTGGTTGGGTTACTCATTCAGTGCCATTCCCATGGCTACACTCACTGTGGCATCTCTCCACTCCTTTGCTGTTAAACCACTTGCTATTTTTGGCAGCTCAAGATTTCAGATGTGTACCGATGGGAGTGTGGCTGATTTTTGTTGATTTTTAGTATTTGTTTGAATTCTTTCTGCATGTCTTGAGAAATGCCGCTCAACAGGCTCCTTATTGAGTCAGAGTATATGGAAGGACAGTGGTATTTCGCTGTGTACTCTCGTCTCGTGGAGGCTGTAGACTGTTACTCTCTGCTCAGGCTGGGAGAATAGCTTTAGTTTGCACTGTGGGGAGGGGGAGTTAATGATTGCAGTAAAGTACAAGGGGAGGGGTCAAGAATGGGCCGAATACAGTGCTACAGATGAAAGGAACCCTGCTGTAAATTGTGCTCAGGACTGTTTTTATAGATTGACGATGTTTGCAGAGGGAATCTCTGTTGGTTTAAAGATTGTGATGATAGCAGTTGGTGTGAAGTTTTGAAGCCTCCGCTGATTCAAATCCAGGGGAGTTGTTTCAGTGCATTAGAACAGAAAAGAACAGAATAGTATAATCATTAGAATAGAATAGAATTGCTCTCTAAATATTTGCAAAAAGCTTAATTGACCCCCCCAAAAAAATGTTTTCTGGCACAAAATGACCAGAGTATCATCAGCTCATAGGAGAGTGTGAACGAGCAATAGTCAGGCCAACTCACTCTATCATTCTGTTTGGATTATAAGAGCAGACTGATGGTTATAAACGGAAGGAATAAATGCTTCCAATCATGGTGTTCAAGTTAGCAAACAATGGTTACTTTCAAAGAAAGATGTGTAGCCATCCCATCATCGCTTTGCATGAAAATGGCCTCACATGCGAGGAAATTGCTGCGAAGAATATTGCATTTGAAAGAACCATTGACTGAATCAATAACTCTTTCCACATAGCGTTTTAATAAAAAAAGTTGCCAGCCACCGCCAGCGTTTTTAATCATTTTCACAACAATTTCAGAATATTTTGTTGTATGAATATCTGAACATTCCATATATCAAAAGAAAGAACAGAGCCTCTGTAATTTTCATTATAGCTTCATGAATTATTTTTTAGCAACACTTGAATGTGTGTTGAAAGTTTCATAAAAAAGCTAAATTTTGAGCAAAAATTTATTAAATCATGTTTTTGTCAAAGACTACATCCAGATCTGATTCAGAATGATGATCAAAACATAGATGGAATATCGAGTCCATCAACACCCCTAATGCTTACACAGTCCTAAAGTCCGTCCTGGGTCGACATTTCATTCAGTAACATTAGGCAGTTTTGATTTATATGCTGTTTAATGTTGATGATCATGTTATTTTACATATGCATATGATTACATATGATATCGCTTGTTTCTGCATCTTCCTTGCACGTGTTTTGATCAGGATATTCAGTACTCTCTCAGAAGATGTGTAACAGCGCCCCCTACCGATTAACAGTGAAAACACGGAAAACTGGAAAATTCCATCAATGGCGGCCGGGGAAAGAGTTAAAAACTTCAAGGAGAGAGGTTCAACTGCAGTGAATTCGGCTTCAGGACGTCCCAGAGTGTCCAGCAAGCGCCGGGACCGTCTCCTCCTGAGGATTCGGTATGGAATCCTGTCACCACCGGTGCAGAGCTGCTCAATATGGGCATGAGTGAGTGCATCTGCACAAACAGTGAGGCCAAGACTTTGGGCAACGGCCTGGCGTCGAGAAGAGCAGCAAAGAAGCCACTTCCCTCCAAGGAAAACGTCAATGACAGACTGAAATTCTGCAGGAAGTACAAGGGCTGGACAGCAGGGTTATTTTCTCTGAACTTTCTTCCAACTGTTTGGGACATCTGAAAATCAACTGTGTGCAGAAGGTGAACGCGTCCTGTGTCGAGTCAATAGTGAAACATCCTGAGAACATCCATGTGTGGGGTTGCTTTTTACCCAACGGAGTGGGATCTTACAAAATTTTGCCCAAAACACTGCCAGGAATAAAGAATGATATATGTATCATGTATACCTCACGGACAACTGCTGTCACATATAATAAAACAAACAAAACACAACATAAGACCAGGCCTGTTCCCCTCTTGATCTCCACTGTCGTCGCTCCTCCTTTTACGCTTCTGCTCCTCCGTGAGAGATACGAGACCGGTGCGTCACGCAGGTGTCGCTCATCAGTAATCACGGCACCGCCTCGCGCCGTCCTGCCACGGCCCTCGTCCTCGTCCTGCTCGCCACAGTATCAAAACATCCTGCAAGAGCTACTATACTTCTGCCAACCACACAGGTGCAATTTTGGTGTGATTAAGCACCATAGTGAATATGTTAAGCACTGTGTCACAAGGCAAGATTAATAATGAAGTGGATCAGAGATCATTACATTGAGATTTTAACCTGTGGTCAGTCCTCAAAAGGTGAGTGGACAAGCAGAAGTCCACAAATTGTGATCAACTCCGAGCACTAATAAGGCCAGGTTGGACCGCCATCATCAGGATTTGGCCCAGAAGTTGATTTCCAGCATGTCAGAGCGAATTGCAGCGGTTATGAAGAACAATGTAAATATGGACTCTTTGCATAACGTTGAATGTTTTTGCCAATAAGAACCTTTAAAGCTTATGCAGGCCTTATCATTGTTTTTCTGTATACCATAGTAACGTCTAAAAATCTACAAATACTGAAGCAGGAAACTTTGCGAAACAAAGTTTATGGCACTGTGCCAAGGTTTAGTTGAAAATACTAAAAAATACTTTTCATTATTTCTGTCCATGGATCCAAAAATCGATGTACTTTTTGAAGTTAAAAATTGTTGATTACTGTATACTTAGATTTTCAATAGGCAGACAAAATTTATGAGGAAATATTTAAATATCTTTGTTTCCAATGATTACCGAGAGTCTTATGGATCTGGAAATGACACGAGGGTGAGTAAATGATGACAGAATAAAATGTTTGGTGCAAACAAATCCTTTAGCATTTTAATTTTCTTCTGTGAATTTCATTGAAACTATCAAGAAATGCCCATTATATTTCACCCAAAAAGAAAAAAAATATATAATAAATTACATAAAATCGTAGCCCATTTTTAAGAAAATTACGATATTTTAAAAGATTATATAATTTTTATTTAACCCCCAAATTCTCAGTAGCCTGCTGTAATGCAAAAAAGGTCCAATACTATAAAACATAAGCCAAGGCAATCGAGAGTTTAAGGAAAAATATGCTTAAATGCTTAAGCCAAGACTCAATGAAGGCTTTTTATATTTTTTTCCTTAAACTGTCAAGTGCCTTGGCTTGATATGTTTAAAAAAAAAAAAAAAAACACCCCACGTAGCACTTTTTTGCATTACTTGTTTTATGAAAGGGGAAATACTATTTTAAATAGGCTATGCATCACAGTTAAAAAAAAAAAAAGTACTATTATTTACAGTAATGGCAATGAGATTATTTTTCACTTCATAATAATGAGAATTTTGTAATGTCACTATGCAAAAAAAAAAAAATATTTTTGACATACTTTTCTTTTTATATTTCAAACTAACAGAAGCTTATCTTTGGACGTAAACAACTGCCTCACGAGGCTTTGTTTTGAAGTTGAAAAGCGCTCTATTTTTGTGAGTGAGTGGGTTGTGAGGGGGTAGGGAATTCTTCTCTTGTATTATATTAATGGACTCCATTTTAAGGAGAGAGGAGGAGGAGGTGGAGTCAGGACATGGCCTGGCTTGTTAGGAATGTCATCCCAAAGGCACCTCCCTCCTTCCCACTTCAAAAACGCATATCTACATCCAGGCCTATGGAGGTAGCACTGAGGGGGTGGGGGACGTTTCAAGATATCATCACTCTCAAGTGGTCAGGCCCATACTTGAAATGTAACAGAGAGCCCCACCAAATAAGGAACTAAGAAAAGGGAAAAATACAGCCAAACCAGGCAGTTTCAGATGGTTTTTTTGGGGGGGAAAATGCTGACAAATGTTTGACAAATTAGTCCCTAGGTCTGTTTTGGTTTTGCTTCGGGCATGTAGGAAATAGAATGTTATATTCATATTTTCGTTGAGGACAGCAGGAAGTGGGGAAGACTTACACTTCCTGTGTTCTGTCTGCTCAGTCATTTGTGTCAGGATACGTTTAAAGCCCCGAGGAACCCTCTGCCCCGCACAGATAACATTATAGGGTCAAGGGTTGGGATGTCCTCTTTGTGGGCAGGCACATTTATAGTTCGGTTATAGCCTATGTTTAGCTTTGGACTTCTGCCGATTGTATTTACGCTTCAAAATTCATAGTTGTTAAACTTGTGTTCATTTGTGAAGATTATCACGATGAACAAAAAATGTAAGTATCATAAGCTTTTGTTAGTCACAAACCTTATTTTCTGCAATAAGCCAAAAACCAATTGGGATTTTGTCGAGGGAACCAGGGTGATTGCTAACTTCCGGGTTGGCCTACAAAAATAGCTCTCTATAGAGAATGCAATTGGACATAAAGTTTCTGCAGAAACGAGGCTGGCAAACTGTCTGCTCTTCCTCTTTTCACTTGCATTTTTACTTGCTCTCGCATTAGTTTGAACGTAAAGTCAAGTGACTTTACACAATCTGATGCTGGTTTTCAGCTGATGTTTGGAATTATGAACTTATGAATACCTTTCCATCTTCATGATTGTATCCATTTGGACAAGTTTGCATAAAGCTGCAGCATATATTATATAATCTGACAATTATTATGCATGCAGCTCTTACTGGCTCATATTAGATGAGAGACTATGCATGAAATAATCATTTGTACTTTAAAAAAATCATTTCACAGGATTTATAATAACCAGAGAAGGAAAAACATTACAAATGATGAGAAACTTCCCCTTATAAATTTCATAAAAAGTTAAACCTAAAATCATGTTGCTTTAAAAAAGTTCAGCGAGACGTTATGAACCCAAAAGCTACAATTTCTGATTCATCCTTAAAGGGGTAGTTCACCCAAAAATATACTTGCCCTCAAGCCATCCTAGGTGTATATGACCTTCTTCTTTCAGCTAAACCCAATCGGAGTTACATTAAATAATATCCCGGCTCATCCAAGCATTATTATGGGAGTGAATGGTCCCTGAGATTTTTAAGCCCAAAAAAGTGTATCCATCCATCATAAAAGTAATCCATATCCAGGGGGTTAATAAAGACCTTGTCTTTTTATAAGAAAAATATCTATATACATAACTTTATAAACTATATTCACTGGCCTCCGGTAACGGCCCTCCTCGGAGCCCTTTATTAACCCCCTGGAGACGTATGGATTACTTTTATTATGGATGGATGTGCTTTTTTGGGCTTCAAAATCTCAGGGACCATTCACTCCCATTATAATGCTGGGAAGAGCCAGGATATTATTTAATATAACTCCGATTGTGTTTGGCTGACACAAGAAAGTGATACTTGCTTTGTTTATCATAGAAGATGAAGATAGCATCTGTTAATTGTAATGTTAGGGAAAAAAAGGTTAATTGTGGATTTTTTTAACACCATTTTTATCTGTAAGTTTCTGTCAGACACTTTATATATATACAGTATATATATATATATACATATATACACATTGTATGGCATGGTGAAAATAATCAGTATGAAGAAAGTGTTATGCTTCCCTTTAATAATATCATAAATTGTAGCCATTGTGGGAGGTGCAACAGCTACCTGAATAAGGAATGATGTCAGACCACCACAATCAAATCTGATCTGGACCAGTTTCTGACAAATCAAAATAAGTAACATTTTTTTTGACATGTTTATTTAAGAGCCTGGTCTTTATTTTGTATTACAGGACCAATATGACATCCTTGATAAGCATACACAATCTGGGTTGGACTTGGTGGAGAAATACGTGAAGTTTGTGAAGGAGCGAACAGAGATTGAACAGAATTATGCCAAGCAACTACGGTAAGAGATCTTAATATCTAGGCTATCCTGTTAGCCTGTTTGAGTGTGTACATGTGTATGCATGCTTGTGAATGTTTATCCAGACCTGGGGCTGATTGTGAAATATTCAGGGCCCCATGACTGAACAGGGCAGAGCTGAACTTGTTGGCACCTCTGAGCTGTAGCGTTGGCCTCGGCCCAGAGGATAAGCATATCCGCGCCTGCTCCCCTTCTCATTCATGACTATGCCTTGACACTTCCTTGCTCTCTGCCAGACTGTTGTCCTACCTCCCTCCCGCTCTGAGAGAAGAGGGGAAGTGGGAGCAGACAAGCATGTGACCGAGGGGATATGGAGGGATAGAGTGAAAGTGTGGAACGCTGCTTAGCAGCGTTCCTGTCTCGGCTTCTCGTATGCAAAGGAAGGAAACAAATGCACCCTGGTTTTGATTACGATGGCCTTCCTTATTTGACACATTTCATTGCTTTCAGTTTGTAGTCCAGCTCTTTGGGATTAAACAATCGTGCTCTGCTCGGTCAATCGAAACTGAAACACGCCACAGTGTTTGATGTACGTCTGGGCTTCTGTCCTTACTGACCGTGACAAATGGCAGGACCAAGGGGCCAATGACTTAAAAGAAATTGAAAAATCCTTTAAAGATTTGTTATTTGCATTTATGCTGGCTTTTTTTAAAGATTTCAAAAAAAACATTTTCAAATGAAAGTAAAACTTTAAGGACTGTAATGTGAGGTGACCTTAAAGTACATATATCCTAAGTAACAACGTTAGTTCAGAAAGAATACAGTCTACAACAGTCTACAATCTGAAATAACCTTCACATTACAAAATTGCTTATTTTATCGATCTTGACACATGCTCACACATCACGTACACTTTACATGCATCACTTTACTTTGTCTATCGGACCACATGATTTTCATTTTATTTTTATTTTTTATTATTTTTTAAATTAAAATTACTTCATAAGCTTTTCTCTTCAATCAAACAGTTGCATCACAATGACATTTTAACACCCCCCAAAAAATTACATTTTCAAGTCACATTTATTTGTATAGCACACTTTTCACAATATGTATTGTTTTAAATCAGTCTAATTGTCTACATTACGATTTAGAGTGATCTGTTTACAGTAATAATTACAGAGTAATTATTACAAGTAATGCATTATTGCATAATTACATAATGATTACAATATATAGAAAACTTAGCATTTGGTGCATGTTGATTCATAGTCTAATAAATACCATAGAAGAGGTGTAGTCAAGACATTGTATGTATGAATGCTGTTTTCAATAAATTTTTGGATAAATTAATAGAGACAGACAAAAAGTAGTGTCATTGACCATTATATATCTGCAAACGTTTTTCCGTTGTCCCGTCCACAGTGAAATTTCATTGGTCCAAAATCCTGCTCCAGCATAATAGCCCATTCACACCAAAGACAAAAAATTATAATGTTAACGATAAAGATGTTTTTTTTTCAAATCATTCTAAATTTAAAAGAATAGCGGTACACACCACAACTATAACAATAATTTTACATCATTTTTTCCAGCTGATGTATGGTAAAAACATTGACAAAAACATGGAGCCAATCACAATCCATCCTGCTGTAATGAGCACAAGCATTTAAAGCGGCAGACAATTAAAGTGCAGAACATGCTTATAATAAACAGAACAATATTGTCCGCTGTTGTGTGGACGCAAATATAGTTCTAGTTATCTGCAATGTTCCCTCTCATTTTTGTTTCTTGCTGAGCAAAAAAATTTTCTATTGGCGAACATTTTGGCCACCTAAACAAAACTATTCTTTATACCAGACCTGTACAGTGTACGTGCCAACAAAAAGTGGTTACATCATGCAGCTGGTACTTTTTAACTTTAATGTGGTATTTCTATTTGATTTGACCCTTGTTGTAACTTGGGGATATTAAATGATATGTTTGAAAACAAGCAGTTAATTCAGAAGTCACTAAATGAAGGACATTTACCAAAAAATTATATTAAAAAAAAAAAAATCGCATGCATAATACAATATAATATAATAAAAACTAATTGAATATTTAAACTGATATAATCTTTAAATGCTTCAGTTTGTTTTGATATTACATTATATCATATCATGATACTGTATATTATATCATATATTTATAATTCATATCATATATCATAAAGTATATATCATATAATATATCATATCATATATTATCACATATCATACCATATATTATCATATATCACCATATATTATCATATCATATCACTCACTTATATTATTATCACAAGGGGATTGTTTGGGCTCCTTTCCATTTAAAAGTTTGAAAACCCCTGATATAGACAGCAGATATAGATCTGGAAATTCCCTTTCTGCCTGATTATTGTTATGGTAAGAAAATGAGTAAAGAAAGTTCCCTATGACATACCTCAAAATACTCTGATGTCTGTGTTTTGGAAAGGACAAATGTTCTGCACACAATGTCCCATGCAAATGCTTCACGGCCACCTGCTCCCGCAGCACCTCTGCAGTTTTCGATCTCCAGCGTGGCATGTTATGCAATCTTTTGCTATTTGAAACTTGAGCACTTGCAAATGACATTATTAAGATGTTGTTGATCCAGTGAATTTTTTTCTGGTTTCTAGGAATTTAACCAAGAAATACAGTCCTAAACGAGGCAGCAAAGAAGAGCAGGAATGCAGGTAATTTTGCAAGTTTCAAAAGCTTATTTCCCTCACAATTGTGATGACAATTAAACTATCCAACCTGAACAATGTGCAATCAGAGAATAAAGCTGACAAATCCCCAGTCACGATAATCAGTTCACTGTGGTACGCTGAGCTATGTCTGATGTTGCCACGGTGACTGAGCAACAGGACCTGTGGGGCCGTTGCCGACTCCAAACAAAAGCACATGAGTTCAACAAACAAGCGCATACACGTGTAAATGACTTTACGTTTGCTCCCTCTGGAAAGCTAAACTAATGAAGTCACTCATGGAAATCAGGCACTATTTGAATCAGCCACAGGTGATGAAACAACATTCGCAACACATTGAACCTCTGCAATGTTGCGCATTTACAAGTAAAACACCCGGGTTTGATTGGATTGTGAAAGTGGGCTATTAAATTATTGGTTATTTTTTTATACAGATTTTGTACGCATAGAGTAAAACTTGCTTGCAACCCCTAATGAGGTTTGATTTGAGCAAAAGAAGGCCATGGAGATCTCTTGCATTGTATCTCATTCGTATCACTTTTCGTTAGGTTCTCCAATCACCAGGCCTTTCTGGACGTCCTGAATGAGATGAATGACTATGCGGGCCAGAGGGAGCTGATCGCTGAGAACATGATGATCAATATATGCATCGAACTCACAAAGTACCTCCAGGATCTCAAACAGGAACGCAAGATGGTGAGAGAGCATGAGAGGCAGTCGGAGAAACTGGGCCATGCTTAAAATAAAGCATGCTGTGGGACAGAGGGCTGGGAAGGACACAGAGAGGGGGATTGTGGGTAGAAAGAAGAGGCAGTGGAGAACTTGTTTAGAAACATAGTCTATTGGGGAGGAAGGCTCTTTTTGATTTGTGCCACACTTTTGATGATCTTCATAAACAACAGTTGATGCTCACCATATAACCTCAGCTGTCTCCTCTTGTTTGTCGCTTGGAATTTTGTCGGGACACTGTTTTATTGTTTGTGCTTCCTAAGGCACAAATCACTACCATTGCTCATGCTTGGTCAGACATTTAAACAAATGACTAAACATGAGTATTTAACTCAACCCAACATGTTGTTGATATAGACAAGAATGATACCTCAGATATGTGAGGTAAATATTCTTTGCTTGAGAGAGGTGTGCTATTTCCTTTCTAAGGGCAGGTTCACACAGAATGCGTTTTTGCCGTTAAAAAACATTTTTTTTTAAGAAGTTGAACATTTTAACTTGAGCGCTGCATTTTTAGAATACCGTGTCATGCTGGAGTTGCTGTAAAAGATGCGAGCGAAGCGGTTAAAGGCGTTCGTCTAGCGTGTGTTTACATTGAAAAACAATGGAAAAGTAGCGCAGTGGAAAAAACGGCCCCTAAGCGATCATATTTTTGCCTGGCAGACAATATAACGGGTGGTAAAAAAATCACATTGACGCCTGTAGAAGGAGGTTCATCAGCTGTTGATTGGATGGAGTCTGATTTGAATAGTAAGAAAGGGGTGGGGTTTAAGCGGACCGAATGATTAGTGAACTCCGGCATACATCATCTTCTCTCAAGTGAAGCTGAACTCTGGTGGAGTAATGTTTTATAGTCCCCCTGGCCTGAAGTCAATTAGCTTATCCCTTAAAAGTCGGTTTTGATCGCTAAATTGACACATATAAAAGTTTTTTCCTAGAAAAAAAGTTCTTCATGCCTTAAAATATAGCTTGAATGTAACTATCTTGCCTCATTTAGTATAAGCGATTCTATGAATATGTGAAATTAGCCCCGCCTCCACTCACTCACACCAGCTCAGAGATCCGCTCATTGATGAACACACATTGACGTGATTGGTTACAAGGTAGTTTGTGACATCAGAAACACCAGTGATTTCAAACTGCATTTTTGAGACTGACTTTAGTTCACTGGAGTTTTAAGGAGAAAATACTCAACAATGATGTTGACTTGTGAATTTGCTTATGTTTTTTGTTAAAGTATATTAAAAACAGCACATAGACATATAAACAACATTAAAAGCTTAAAACAACAATAAAGGCCTTCTGAAGCGAAGCGTTCGTGTAAGAAAAATATCCATATATAAATCATGGATTTCAGTTTTGTACAAGCAAGCACTCAAATTGTTCTTCAGAAGTTTTTCTTTAAAGTTTGATGTTATGCCAGAAAGCCCAAAGAACAATGACCATGTTTTCTCTCTCTCTCTCTCTCTCTCTCTCTCTCTCTCTCTCTCTCTCTCTCTTTCTCTCTCTATCTCTCTATCTCTTTCTCTCTCTCTCTCTATCTCTTTCTCTCTCTCTCTCTATCTCTCTCTATCTCTCTCTTTCTGTCTATAATGAACAGCATCTGTCAGATGCCAAGAAAGCACAACAGTCTCTGGAGGGCACCTACAAGCAGCTCGACAATGTAAGTTTCTCTCTGTGACAGGTTATGATGGAGACCCAGTTGTGGTGGCCGGTGTCTTTGAGCGTAGCATTGAACAGTCAGATCTGACTGGCTCTTGCGCCCTGTCAGAGGCTTGCGTCATGTCTCTTTGTGACGTAAGCACTGACTGTGTGGAGAGAGCTCTTTTGTAGGGGGACGGAAAGTGATTGTTTACTGTTTGTTTCTGTGGCCATTGTGTTTGTTCAGGTAAGGGTAAGGAATGTAAACAGAAACACATTCAAGTATTTTGATATGCAGGGTAATTTAGCTATTTCATTTAGCTAACAACGGGCAGCTATTTCAGACTTCATTAATGATAACATAAATTCACAATTGACTATTAATTAATAAATGTGCATAGTTACACACTATTCTTCCGTGCACATTATTTTAAAGAAAAAAAGTTGTTTTAGATGTTTTTATAAAAATTTTTATCTCTCTAAAACTATTATTGTTTTTCAATGTTGTAATCGTTTACACAGGGGTGGTCGGGAAAAACTGTTAAGGTCCCAATATACGAAATCCAAGAACGAACAGGGGTGCGTTTCCCAAAAGCATCCTAAGTTGATCGTAGAACAATTGCCACAAATGGTCTCTAGGATCAACTTAGGCTTACGATGCTTTTGGGAAAAGCAGCCCTGATGTGACGTCATTTCGATCAAAATCACTCCAAAACGAAGTTCGTTTGGAGTTCGTTTTGGGAGTTCGAAACGACTTGCCAAAGCGATCTTTCCAGAAAAGTTCACTCCAGCTGGTAAACACCTTCGTGCTGCCGTTGGTTCATGGCGATTACGTACTAGGTGGGTGTGGCACTGAGGCTCCGCCTTCTTACACATAGAAATCATCTTGTTCCAAACCAGTATGACTTTCTTTCCGCATTGGAAAACAAAGGGAGATGTTCGATAGAATATTAATGCTGATATTATCCATGAAGTAAAAGTGAGTCGGGATAGATGCTGTCAAGCTACAAATATACCAAAAATGATTTCAATAACAGGTTATCAATAAGAGAGGGTGCTCCAAAACTATGGCAAAATTCACATTTAGAAGATGTATGCATTCAAAATTCAACAATGCACTTCAGGAACTTACCATATTGTCTGTCCAATCAAATGCTGTCTAAAATCTGAAGCTTCCCACCCCCTACATGATAAAAGGATGATACAACTGCCTGAAATCAATCACTTGTTCACACACTTACTCGGCACATGGTGAATGGCACATAGTGCTCTATATAGGAATTAAACAGCTATTCTGGCAGTGTAAATATGCTTACCATAAGGATATTTCGATAAAACCACACTCAAGCCCCTTCACAGGGACTTTTAAATGTATATTCAAATATGCCGCATGAATACTCATAGAAGGGTTGCTTTTGGTGATGCTAAATGCCTTGTTTTTTTGTGTGTAATAGCCTGTAGTAAAATGTCAGAGGAACAAAGAAAGATATATAGGTTTGGTGATGACACAATGTTAACTTTTGGGTAAATTATCCCTTTAATGGCTGAAAATAAGAGCATTGTGTAAGTAGTAACCAACAGGGATACAGTAGCTTTGATTCTTTCTCCTTTTTTTTGGTAGAGTAAAAAACGATTTGAAAGGGAGTGGAGAGAAGCAGAAAAGGCTACTCATAATGCAGAGAAAACTGATCAAGACCTAAATGCTACCAAAGCTGACGTGGAGAAGGTATTCGTTTCCCCAAAAGGTTTCACAGGTGTTGCCACACCTTTGTATGCACATCTTCACATCCTGCCATCTCATTTCCATTATATCCAAATGCATTATTGTTGTTTCCTTGTTCCTCTTTATGTACAGGTGTCTGATTGCACTTTTTTTATCTAACCATAGGCCAAACAGCAGGCACACATGCGAACACACATAGCAGAAGAGTGTAAAAACGACTATGCTGCACAACTACAAAAGTACAACAAAGAACAGAATCAGTTCTACTTCACGGACATGCCCCTTATTTTCAATGTAAGAAGCACCCGCCTCGGTCCTAACATGTAGAGACGCATCTGTTCCTGTCAACTTACAATGGGAATGATCCCAAGCAGTCTTGCAGAGTTTATACGGATGTCTATATGCATGTTTTTTTCTATATAGAATCTGCAGGACATGGATGAACGGAGAATCAAAAAGATGGCGCAGGGCTACATCCAGTTTTCAGACACAGAGCGTCAAGTCATGCCCATTATAGCAAAGTGTCTGGAGGGTATTACCAGAGCTGGCACGAATGTAAATGAGAGGAACGTAAGTCGAGTTGCGTTTCTGAGAAAAACAGTTTCATTTTCTTTCATTAAACCAAGGGTGTCCAATCCTACTCCTGGAGGGCCACAATCCTGCAGAGTTTAGCTCCAGTTCTAATTAAACATACCTGAACTAGCTAATCAAAGTCTTCAGGATTACTAGTGTGATTGGTCAGGTTGGAGCTAAACTCAGCAGGACATTAGCCCTCCAGGAGAGGGATTTGACACAAATAAGCCAAACAATTTAAGAAGTCAACACTCTGCAAACCGACACATAGGGTAGCTAACACGTCTCTGTGTTATTCAGGACTCTGTGGTTCTTATAGAGCAACATAAGTCTGGCTTCGAGAGACCAGGAGATCTGGAGTTTGAGGACTACAGTCAGGGCATCAACCGGGCCTCCTCGGACAGCAGCCTTGGCACTCCTAAAGGTCCCCTAGAGCTGTTGGGCAAGAACAAGAATAAAACGTTCCGGTTGTTTAATAAGAAGAGCAAGGTAGGCTTCACCACTCCATGAAACCAGAGTTCCTTCTGATGAAATTTCTGTGTTCTTTGTTGAGATGGAAAGTTCACTGCTGGAAAAACCTAGTCATACCAGCCAAAAATGTCCAAAGCTTAGTTAACCATCTCAACCAGATCCCACCAGCTTGTCCATACTGGTCTAACAGCTCCAACTGCTGATAGTCTACTGATCAACCATCTAACCTGGGAACCATCTTCCCAGGATTGGTGTCCAATCCTGCTCCTGGAGGGCCATAATCTTGCACAAGAAGCTGCCTGGAAGTTCCTTGTGTTACTGAAGAGCTTGATTTGCTGGTTCAGATGTGTTTAATTTGGGTTGGAGCTAAACTCTGCCGGAAGGTGGCCCCTTCAGGAGCAGAATTGGACACTCCTGATCTAAATGAAGCTTGACCAAATTTGACCAGCTAGAGGCAACTTTGAACCCAGCCACCAGTACCGTAGATCTATTTTTTGCTAGGTTTTCCAGCAGGTTTCTACAGTACCAATTCCTGAAGAGAAGTCCAATCCCACTCCTGTAGGACCACAAGCATAAGACCTTGATTCAAGTCTCATTAAGGTTAGAGCTCAAATCTACAGGAAGGTGGCCTTCCAGGAGGAGAATTGGACACTCCTGCCCTTGATATGACAGAGGAGAATCAAAGTCTGAAAAGTAACAAAGGGTTAGCTTGAGATGATTTGTGGAAAAAACATTGTTTCAGTTCTTTGGAAGGTCAGACTAGAAAAGGTGTTTGAGCCAAAGCTGTGGTCTCTTGCACCCTTCGTCTCCCTGCCACAGCTGTAAGATGCATGATGTTTAAATCATCCGTCACCCTTCCTTACCCCAGCTCTCAATCTCTCTGATGCACCCAACACAGACGGTTTTCCAGTAAACACCCTTTGCATGGCTGTCTGGCTGTAAATGGGGATTGAAAAGCCCCCAGCTCTGTTGTTTAGGTCAGCGTGTGACCTAGCGCTCATTCTGCTGTGTCTGTGCTTTTCTTTGGGACACTGCTGTCTTTGCTATGGGCCTCAACACACACACACACTACTGCTATTATATGCTGTATAAAATATCCTTCAGTCCCATCACAATGACACCTTTGTGCACCGTTTACCATCAGGAAAGATGCTTGGTTGCATCTGGTTAAGTTGTTAAGGAGAAAAATCGTCTTAAAATGAGGGTTGGAGGCGAAGCATTAAAAACATTCCCTTTTCAGTCATGTGATGATTCAGAGCTCTGCATAGGATTCAATGGATCTTTTTGTTTGTCCCTGTGGCCTATATAGGTCTGAAGTGTTTTCTAAGAACACTTTTTCACCACATTAATAATATAATTTCCTGCTCCTCCAATAATCTAATTTCCTGCTTGTTCAATGCTTGGCGTTCTTCACATGACCCTCGGCGCTTCCTCTGCCACCCTTTCTGAGCTTCTTGTTTAATTTTAGTCCTAATCATTGTGCAGATACATTCTTTTCCTTGCGTGTAAGCAAATACCATGGAGTTTTCGTCGTGTTCTACAAAAGTTGCACCTCAAATCTACTTCCCTCTTCCTTTACCCTTAGTCGTTTTTACCCTCGACGCTTTACTTTTTGCTCGCCGTGCATGTTTGCTTTCCGGCTGAGACAGTCGCAATGTCGAGAAGCTAAAACCAATTTAAGGGGAATTACTTATTTTTAGCACCAAGCTGTCATTCGTTTAGCCATATAACTTATAGAGGATTGTTTGATGCAATTGTAGGTTTTAAAACTTTAAAAAGATTCTTGTATCAGGGTGAAACTTATTTGCTCTGCTCCACTTTGTGACCTGCTCATCTATAAAACTTAGAAAAGGATTATAGGCCCTCCTAATGGGAAAGATATTTATAATTATGCCGCAATATACGATGTCTTACTAGCATCACATTTATCTTACAACAATAATCCCAGATTGCAATGTATATATTTTTTTCAAAATAGTTCCATCTAATTAATGCATGATTTTATCCAATATTTGTGTATTTTTAATTTTTTTTGATGAGCATTAATTGAGCTTCTTGTGCGCTTCAAATACTTTTTGTGCTTATTAGAGTAATTAGTATTTTAGCTATTGTCAGCTTCTTTTGGAATCAACTCTGAGCTGTAGATTTAACTGTGAGGTTGTCTTTGTAGGCAGCTCACTTTTGAAAAGAGCAAGTGTGCACAGCTTATTCACTGAATTATCAGGGCTCCTTTCATTTTTAGGCCATTTTGTTGCTATGGAATCCAACATAAACCTCTGAATGTTGATTGGGCAAAAAGTGGCTCCACTCATTACATCCATAGTGGGATGTAAAACGGTAATAGCTTTGTAGATTATTTACATTGACTATTTTTATGCTGCCTACAGTGCAAATTCTTCTGGAAAACGTATACATTTGGCTGTCATGAATTCAATGTGATGTGCTCTCAAGGGATTTTGGTTGGAATGAATTGGACATTTTGGCGTAATTTCTGCATTTTTTTTCTGACAATGACCAGAACCTTTTTAACAAATGAAAAAACAAAAAGCAGTGGATTCACTGTAGGCGTGTAATTTACGCCTTGGTTTTTTTTGTCTGTTTTCGTGCTGCCACATAAAAAAACGATGTTTGGATAATGATGGGTAGTCCAGTCACCTCAATTTTTTAGAAAGCTTCATAACTGTTTTTCATCAACATTAAGCAAAATTTGTATAGACCATAGTTGTGTAATCTACAACATGACCTTAAATTGTGGTGCCATTCATGCATGTCCTTACAATTATTTCTGCATCTCTTGAAGTCCACATTATTCATTGAACAAGCCAAGACTTGATTGTTTTCTGGTGGAGCCATTGTTTGCTTCTTCATCTGGCTGATTGCTTTGCTGGGGCTTTTGGATTTGGGGCTGTTGTGGGTTTGGGTTTTCTTTGTCTTGCTTCTCTTGGCTCTTGCTAAGGTTGGTCCAGTGTTGTCCTCGTTGCTGTTTTGATGTTGCTTTGAGGTGTTTGATGGTGTCTCTTTATTTTCCCTTGTCATATGTGTTTTTTGTTTGTTTTTACCCTTCTCCCTGTCCCTCTCCTGCCGTCCTGTCCTCTGGGTTTGTGCCTGGTGTCTGTCCCAGCTTCCCTCGTCCTCGCTCAGTCCTTTCTCCACACCCCCCACCCCCTCGCCCGCTAACGGACCCCCTTCCCCAAAGTTTGGCCGGGACCCCCTGTCGTACTGTTTGAAGGAAATCAATAAGACAGTCAAACCCCGAATCTCTTCCTTCCGGACCCTCAAGAGAACGGTGAGTGTGACCGGTCAGGGATCAAGCAACTTTGCTACACCTGTGTGCTGCTGTTTTTGCCACTTCTTTTTAAGGCGTTCAGCAGCACTAGATTGATCTGGGTCTGAGTAGTGGTCACATGCACATGAATTGAAGTAGAAATCACAGCTCTTTCACCACTCATCTTCAACCACAACAGCACCAACTTTTCACCTATTCCTACCACACTCTTCTAGTATAACTCCTCTTATAACACCTACTGAGTTGTAGATAAGGCTGACATCACAACTAGCCAACTCGAAAGAACTGATAACAGTAGGAGATGTCACCTACCGAATGCTGTGGCTGTAATCTCACCTCTTCTGGCAGTGAGACTTTCACGCTCAGTGATTTAAGAATGAAAGTTTGGTGGCAAATAATACGACTGCCTCGGATATTTCTTTCTCATTCCCATTTTCAACATCCCATATTGGCATCAAATCAACATGAAGCTTGCTGAAATAAGAACAGTGCAAAGACTGAATTAGAATGCACTTCACAGAGTAACTTTGTCCTTTGAGTGAGTGTGATTGTGTGTTTGTCCCTCTGGAGCTTTTTTTCCAGCATAACTTGTCAGCTTATGTGAAAACGTGACTTAATTTAAATAAAAGTTATTGGGTGGTGATGGCCCAGTGGATAAGACACATGCCTTTGGTGTGAGAGACCCGGGTTCGAATCCACTGCGAGACACCAATGTGTCCCTTAGTAAGACACTTAACCCCTAGTTGCTCCAGAGGCGTGCGACCTCTGAAATATAGCAATTGTAAGTCGCTTTGGATAAAAGCGTCAGCTAAATGAATAAATGTAAATTTAAATAAAATGCCTTTTCTTTCCTATTTTGTTGCCCATGTAAGTTCAGGGCGAATGCCAAAAATGCATGTTTACACTATCACGGTCGACAATGGTCAGCAATTTTATGCTGTTTGGATGAGATTTGAGCAGTGCAGAAGCATGTCAGTTGTTGAATCAGAGCTTATTGGTTATGCACATTTATTAGGGCTGTGCTAATACAATCATGTTTCATGATATTGCATGATACTTCAGGGTTCCTACAAGAAGCAGGTCACGCAAAAGCTTAAGATCTGAAATCAGCGTTTCTCACTGCGTTCAGAGCTGCTTTTTTGTAAGATGCAGAACTAGACAAAAGTGAAGTGACCAGCATGAGAGACTAAGAATCAGAAGAAAAAAAATGACTAGTGTGATGCCAGCTTATAAAGCACTGTCTGTTTATTTCTCTCTTTCTTAGTTTGCTCCAGAGAAGCTTAAAATGGTATGGGCCGTACTTACCGTATACATGTATATTTCACTTCCTCTGTCTTTATTGGATTTTTTTTCTGCTTCTGAGGATTTTCACATATGACCACCTCTACATCTACAGATTTTTTTATCATTCACTATTGTAGAGATGGCCATTCTCAGTAAAAGGCACAGAAGCCCCTGGGCTTAATCACAGTACACTCTATATCATGGCTCTTAAACCGTGACAAGCCATTCCAGGGTGAGACACTGCAACACAAATACATATAAACACATAATCTATGCATTGATGCTTAAGCCAGGCTGTTATGGTGTAATATATTGGACATGTTTTAAAGTTGCATTGATAAATCTATGCACGTGGTTTAAATGCATAGAGGGGTTGCTCAAAGGAATATTCCTGGTTAAATTAGATCTATACCCTATTGACATCATCTCTCCCTCGGGTTTGTAAAAACAATTGAAAACGGCAATACACTTTTGGAGGAGGTCTATGGGGCAAGTCTACTGCACTGTGAATAAAATCTAAAAATATGATACTGTCGTGTTTTTTGATAGTGTAGCCATTACATTCAACTTCATTCAACTAACATTAGACTAGTGCTGCTATTAAACCCGTCTGCTCTAAGTAATATCCAACTTTAAAATATGTCTAGCACAGGCGCTCTACACATGCACAACAGAAAGTTTCGTCCTTGTCCAGTGTCTGTGCTATTTGACTGTAACTTCTATCTCCAAAGGCTATGACCGTCTTGTGTACTTGTTAAAACTAAAGTTGCTGTTATTGTATTCTGTCTCATCTGTTTCTTTTTTGACCGTGAAACAGCAAGCCTAATTAATCCCCCAAAAAGTCAAGATGCACGTATGTGCAGGTTAGAAAAATCTAGCTTTGCACATACACGTGTGTGTGTGTATATATACTGATGATAAAATCTACGTCATGCACTGTATGCATATAGTGTATGCGTAAAAAGCCCAAACTTTCAAGTGCATTAAGCCACTTGCTTAATTCCTGAATGAATCAGCTGTTTGAATGAATCAATGACTTGCTCATTTAGACATTTACTGCCAGCTACAGGCAGTTTTAGTTTCTTACATAGGGTATCATTTCATTAAAAAAATATTTCAGTTAACATTTTAATAAAAACCCCATCAAAGGTATAGTTCACCTGAAAATTAAAATCCTGTTATCATTTACTCACGCTCGTGGCCGTTGAAGCCTAAACGTTTGTCTAATAAATTCTGTTCAATCAAATAAAATAATTTTTCTAAAGCTACTTTTTGTAATGTCTATTTGATATTGTGCTATTTAACACAATTCTGACTTTAAATTATCTTATGGGGGTAATTTCTCAGCCAAATTTGACGTACGATTAATTAGCGATTAATTAATGCCACATTGTGTGATTCATTCGTTTAAAAAAATGTAATCGCTTGACAGCCCTGCTAAATATATTTCATGTAACTGTGTTAAAATAAATATTAGCTTCACAACTCTGCCTTTAAACCCCTCCGGTCACTATTCCTTTACAGAATAGTCGACAGCATGTCACACATTCTGTTCAAAAAGCTAGTTTTATTTAACCCAGAACATTCTTTTGAGTAAAACTGCTTAACACCCATTTAAGCATGTCTTTCTTGACATAAATGAAAAATGTGTTGCCAAAATCTCGTCAAAGCATACAGCATGTAGTGGAACAATTGTAACAGGCGGTGTAATTACCCTTGTGATGAATTGCTACATTACATCTTTTGCTACTGCAAACCTGAACTCTTACTGTTGGGTCTCTGGTTCACGTCTTTCACGGCTTATCTTGTGGTGTTGGTGGGGTTGTGTGTTGACGTGAATCTCTGTGAGTGACACTATCTCCCCCGATCCATCTCTCCTCAGCCTGTGGACACGGAGGGCTTCACCCATCTTCCTCCTGAGCAGCGCAGGAAACGCTTGCAGCAGAAGATCGATGACATCAGCAAGGAGCTGCAGAAGGAAATGGATCAGACGTGAGTCGCCTCTCCGACAACCATCTCTATGGCAACCGGCCACAGCTGAATCCTCAGGGTTACCGGGGTCTGGGCTTTGTTTACTAAGCTCTTCAGGTCTCTGAGGAATCAGTGGTGTTGAGTGCCACGAGTAACCGTGTCTGTTTGTTTTTTGTCTTTTACGATCAGTCTCTTTCTATCTTAAATAAATATATTTATATCTCTCTGCAGTGAGGCTCTGGGTAAAATGAAAGATGTATATGAAAAAAACCCTCAGATGGGAGATCCTGCCAGTTTGGCACCTCAGATCACTCAGACGGCACAAAACATGGAAAGACTGCGAGGAGATCTCAACAAATATGAGGTTTCAGTTTTAATGCTGTCTGTAAATCTTTATCCGCATAAAGACTCTCTCAGCACACTCACGTCTTGGTTTGTTGTAGTCCTGGCTTGCAGAAGCAGGGGGCCGGGGAGACTCGATACGATACTCCACTCACTCTCTGAACAACAATGGTGCTCACAACCCCAGCAGGTCAGTTTTATTTCAACAAGATTATTTTATTTCTGATTATGGTGTGTATTCGGATTAAAGAGGTCATCGGATGCAAAATGCACTTTTATATGGTGTTTGCATATAAATGTGTCATTGGACACAATCACCATACAATAAAAAAAATCCATTCACTCCCTTTTTTTTTTTTTTTTTTTTTAAATACTCAAAAAGCCTAAACACTCTCAATAATCAAGCCGTTTGGATTTTCTGAGCAATATGATGTCATATTGGTCATGCTCCACCCACGACCTCTGATGGACTGTCCCGTATTAGCATATTTCCGCCCTCAGCCATTTGTATGCTGTCCACCGTCCACCAAGGCAGCACTTTAAGTGTCTGTGTCGACACCCCCCATGTAGGAGAGGGGTGGGGTGAGCAGTTGCTCATTACCATTTAAAGGGACATGCACCGAAATGGGTGTTGTTTTGCACAACCATTGAGGAATTTTAACCTGAGTATGTTACAAACTTTACATGAAAGAAAAGAATCATACCAAATTGTGGAAAATGGGCATCCGATGACCCTTTAAAGTGATACTTCACCCAAAAATGAAAACTCTATCATCACTTATTCACCCTCAAGTTGTTCCAACCGGTATGGGTTTGTTTCTTCTGCTCAACACAAAAGAAGATATTTTGAAGAATGTTGGTAATCAAACAGTTGATGGACCCCATTGACTTCCATAGTATAATTTTTTCCTACTATGGAAGTCAATGGGGCCATCAACTGTCAGGTTAAATACATTCTTTAAATTATCTTCTTTTGTGTTGAACAGAAGAAAGAAACCCATGCAGGTTGGAACAACTTGAGGGTGAATAAGTGATGACAGAGTTTTCAGTTTTGGGTAAAGTATCACTTTAATGCTTCTGAAAAGTTTTTTTTTCTTTCTTTTGCTTAACAGCTATTGGAATATTAAAATGGTCTACAACCAAAATGCTCTTGAAATTAATGTAGTCAAACTTAATTAATTCTGGGTCACTGAGAACGAAAACAATGCTTAAAATTGTTGATTGGCTCTAGTTTTCAAGATATGCTATTGGGTTAGTATATACGACCTTGACTTGGGAATGGCAGAGGGTAAGTGAGTAATAAAGGGAAGGGATCTCATTTTAAACCAGAAATGACTAAAATACATCTTTGACTGGATCTATGAATATGACTGAGTTCGGACAGTACTTGCTTTATAGGCAAAACAATAAATGACGCCACCTGAAGCTGGTATTGTGTCATACATGATATGAAATCGCCCCCTAAACTCTCATTCACTATTCCCTACATTAGTCCACTAATATAATTTACTTGAAGGAGTGAATGAAAATGAGTTTGTAAATTCGGACACTTAGTGCGCCGGAAAGGCTGTCGCTTTTGAATAGTTTGTGATTGCTGTTTAATAATTATTTAAAACTTAGCAAACTGGCAGCTCCAATAGTAAGATGAAACGTCAACTCTGTCATGGAAACAACTATTTATAAACCATAATTAAACAATTTGGTAATCAATTAAACATTAATTTACACCTGTGTGATATTACGCTGTAGCCACATTGGACTAGCGTTTTGGAAAATGGATGGATGATTTATCTGCAGGTGCCATCTTCTGATCAGAAGATGTAATTCATTCGGCGCACGAATCTCTCACAGTGCATTATGGGTATTCTCTAGCCATTGAGTGTACATCGGTTGTGTACTCGTCATTGCGGTGTGTATGTGTGTACACCAATACATATGGCTTTCCCCTCAAATAGTGCCCCATTTAAGGCCCCGATTTCAGACACAGCTGTTATTCCTAGAATTCATGGATGATGAAATCATAAAGATCACTCCGCTGAACAAATTGCCCTATGTCAGCTCTTGCAATCATACAGCAGACGTACAGAACTCAATTCCTGAAGGTCCACATCCCTACAGAGTTTAGTTTCAATACGCAATTCTGTAGTTCAAATAAGCCTGAAGGACTATGAGCTGGATAAAACACACCTGTTTTATTACAATTGAAGCTAAACTCTATGCAA
Source organism: Siphateles boraxobius (assembly GCF_051911475.1). Lineage (NCBI taxonomy): Eukaryota > Metazoa > Chordata > Actinopteri > Cypriniformes > Leuciscidae > Siphateles > Siphateles boraxobius. The sequence continues at coordinate 30,517,426 of NW_027509193.1, forward strand.
GGCTGCACCCCTGTCATACAGTGCCTTGCTCGCTTATGTGTCAGTGTTTGATTTTGCAAAGGTGCACATTTCTGTTAGCCAAAGTGAGCAGAGATGCCTCGTATCTGTGTGAACATGGCAGATAACTTGTAATGGAGCCCATCAATGCTGGCAGACAATTGCTGGACAGTGACAAAGAGATGCTCTATTTAATGAATACAAGAGGCAAGCCAAGAAGAGCAGAGTAGACACTGATTAGGACTAATCTGTGTTCATCTTTTTTTTTTTTACATTTTGTTTCATAATAAATTTGATTTATATAACCCTTTGGGGATTTTTAAAGGGTTACATAAACAGGACAGGTGACGGGTACTATCTACAAAATACACAGAGGTGTAAAAAAAAAAAAAAACAGTAGCCAGTTGTTTTAATTGTCATATTTTAATTTAGCACATCAAATTATATAATAAATAGCACATTTTTGTCTCTAAAGCAGACAATTTGTTAAAACACTGACCAGTGTTATCAACATGTTTCCTATAAATTCCTGTTGTTATCCTTCTGCTTTCTTCCATTATATGTTTAATCAACTCATTATCATTTGTGTCCTTGACTTGACAACAGCACACAAGAGTGCAATGTGGTAGCAATATGTTGGACATGATTTCACTGTATTAATTAAAAAAAAAAAAATTAACTAAAGAAAAATTCCCTAAATAATAAAGATATAACACAATTGGAAAAGACAAGCTTTAGAAGTCAATATATTGTATAGTGGATCTTGTATCCAGTCTGCAATAATTTTTATATTTTGGTATTATGATGTAATTTTATGCATCAGGGGCATGATTAATTGGGTTATTCTTTTGATATTACATTAAAAAAATGAAATGTTAGTACTTTTTTTTCTTTAGTTTCTTTCTCGCTCTCTTGTTGTTATTATTATTATTATTATTATTATTATTATTATTATTACTTTGTGATGTTGAAGTCATAATTTTGCTTTATTACAGAGTGAGTCGTTTTTACACCCCAGTCATCTGGGCACTAAGAAAGAAATGATGTGTTTTGACAGTAATAGTATGTTTTCATAGTAGAGCAAGCTCTTCCCAAATTATTAAGGAGCATTTTATTCCTCATAATTATATCCTCTTAAATGTTTGTAATAAGGCATTGAGTTCTTGTAGCTTCACTTCTCTTGTTTTACTCAAATTACTTAGTAATGTGGATACACAGAGATATCAATAAATGGGAATATGCCAGCAGTCTTTTATTTAAACAATTATTTGAATCTGTGCTCTTTTTAGTCCTGGAGCTCTCTCAGATGACACGGACCCTTCTCATGCCATCTACACCGAGTTTGATGACGACTTTGAGGAAGAGGAACTCGCCGCACCTATTGGACAATGCACAGCGCTCTACAATTTCCCAGGTAGGATTAAATGGCTTCGCACAAGCATTGGTGAATATCATATCCACCACTTGTCCTCTGACACTCACCTCCACCATCATCCATCTGTCAACAGGCTCCAGCGATGGAACTATATCCATGCAGGAAGGAGAGGTGCTGTCCGTAGTGGAGGAGGACAAGGGCGATGGGTGGACGCGGGTGCGCCGGAACAACGGGGACGAGGGCTACATCCCGACTTCTTATGCTACCATCACGCTTAACAAATGACCTCGTCCCCTTTCCACCCGCTGCAGCAGAGATGCACTATAACAAACACTATGAGTAGCTTCAGATTAACACTCATTATGTCCCAACACGGCTTGTATTATGTGAGTGAATGAGGTAGAGAAGGTTGGAATGATTTTTCTCCTTTTTTTGCATGGACAACAATGCAGGAGTGTGCCATGTACTCGCAGCTATTGCTCAACAGACACATCAGTTCCTGTGGTGACTCTGTCTGATGGTGACTTTTAAAAGCAGTCTATCAGCAGTGCTGAGATATTTTGTCTGGCCATGATCCACTCAACTTGTCCTCCATGAAGATCTTCCATCTGCACCTTGATGATGTGATTTGGCACCTGGAGCGGAAAGCGTAACTATCTCTGCAGGCAGAAGTCCAGCTCAAATGCAACGTTTTTAACTTGAAGTATTTGCTTTAAAGATCTGAGTGTCCAAAAATGATATTTTACAGCAGTGAGTGTTGCATATGCTTCAGTAAGTGTGCAGTAACATGAATGTCACATCTACGAGTCGATAAGACCTAACGTTTCTGTGTATAGAAAATACTGAGCGCCCAAGTAATATAAAGTGGCTCATTTTTTTCTCTCTCCATAAACAAACAGTTGATGTACTCAGCAGCAGTACAAAATTATGACAATCAAAGTCTCATAATCTGCAGAGAAAAGCCACAGTTCTCAAATCTAAAGATATGTAGTACAATAAATAGTTTGTTGCAATAAAATAATATAATTTATTGAGTATATAAATAAGTGTTTGTATATTAAATAAACAGTAAATCACATTTATATAAGAGGTAACTGCACACATTTGCTATTAGATAGATCAGACAATGATCATCAACAACGCACAGTGTACTAGCTATTTTAGGCATCAAAAGCAAATTTAGTTTATTTATATATTTTAGGCATCACAACACCACTATTGTCTTATTAGTTTTTTTTTATTCTTGATGAATAAAGATTGTATTGTCAAGAATAGAGTTCTAAATTCAAGGGTTAAAGTCTCATTTCAATATTTGTTTTGTTTGTCTTTGATTGAATCCAAGGCAGAACTGTTAGTGTTTGTCTAAGTCAAGGTGCCTTCAACTTTGTGTGTGTACCATACTCAAAATACACTTATTTTATTGTCTTTATAAATGTCAAGCACATTTCCCAATTGACATGATGTTTTGTTTTGTTTTTGGGTGCAATTCTCAATTGAAAGGGATTTTTAAGCAAGCCATATTGCTTTTGAGATGAGTTCTTGATTTTAGCTGCAATTAGTAAAAATTGATTTCACATATTGAGGCCACATGATCATAATACCATTGTTTTTCATAGCTTACAAGTGCCGCCTGCTGGTAATAGGAGATTGCAGCCTGTTAAAGGGATAGTTCACATAAACATCATTTAGGCCTACTCACCCTCAAGTTGTTCCAAACCTGTATGAGTTTATCTCTTCTGCTGAACATAAATAAAAGATTTTTTTCAAGAATTTTGAAGAACATGGGTAACCAGTTGTGTAAACCCCATTGACTTAAATACTATGGAAGTCAATGGGGTCCATCAACTATTTGGTTATTGACATTCTTCAAAATCTCTTATTTTTTGTTCAACAGACTTTTTTGTTCCAAACCCCTACAGGTTTGAAACAACATGATGGTGAGTAAATGATGAGAGTGACAATCTTTGAGCTGACATGGGTAATTTCTGAAATCAAATTAGATGATCTGAGTCCTTAATGATCACATTAATAATCCAACAAGACTGGGATAAAGTGCCTAAAGATAATAGTTATATTATCATATTACATAAAGTAAATCATTACAAAAACACAAATACTAAAAATAAAAAAAATAAAAACTTTAGACAAGTTTTACATTTTCTATTGAAAAAAGAGCAGATCAGTTTTTAGTCGTAAAACACGGAGAAAATTATCTTCGAGTCGTGAATTATTTTTTGGAAATTTTTATTATTATAATCAAATGTCCCTCAGTATTATTTATTTGACTTATAAATCAAGTCATAAAACCGGTAATAGGGCCTATAGGCTACGCACAATTGTGGCAACCGTAAACAACAAAGTTATGCATTTTGCGGCTAGGGTTAGGCCTGTTCTATTCTGATCATAACAATTAATACATACTGTATCTATTTATTGATAATTAGCCTTTATTATTAAACGTAATTATTTAACAAAGCCATTTCACGTCGTGCAAAAGAATAAATCTTTAACTGGTAAAATAATCACGACCTCTCGTGGCTCATTGTTTTATTGAAGGTTTCCAACTGGTGGCAGTGTTGCACAATAAATCGAAACTGGACCGTAGTTTCGCTCATACGTTTGCAGATTTGAAATAGGCCTACTGTTGTCCATGTACATACCAAAAAACAAAACAACCCCCCCAACAACAGGCACGTCTTTAAGTCCAACTAAAATTAGTTAAGGTAGTTGGAAATGACTGACAAACGCCAAGAGGGATCTTTTGATAGACGTGCAAATCTGAATAGCTGCCAAATATGATAGCAAACCGTGCTCAGATATCTATAGAGGCTATTTGACAACTCGCTGTAGCCTACATTGAGACCGTTATAAGCATTCAGTGTCTGTTAGTAGTCACGGACTCGGCTTTGATTATTATAAGCTGTGGCTAAAGGACTCATCATGCTTTCTCCAGCTCCTTTTCGCAAACTGTAGGTTTGCAACACATACGTAAACGACTTGCAATAGGCTACTTCCAATTAAATTACTAAAAATCTTAAACGTTTTATGAATATAATCACAAAACATTAAAGAAAATATACTTGCATTAACAAAAACAATGCATCAACAAAAACAATGCAAATGCCCAAAATGCCTTTGATGAAGCAGCATATAAAAGGCCTGGATGTGTTCGTATATGTATTTACTGAATTGAGAGGGAATTTTGCGTTTCATAAAAATGATTTCGGAATCATATAAGAATCCCTGCTGCTTCTTCATCTTGTTCAGTATCAGTGCTGGTCTAGATGGCGCCAAATCTAAACAAATGTAGGGTAGACTGAGTAGGCTACTCAAGTAGGCCTACAGTTGAGGCACTTTTTGCGTTTTGATTTTTCACACAAAAATAGATACTGAAAAGAAGTGAATTTCCACATGACATTTCATTAGCTTGTAGACGAAGATATTATCAATCAATAATACCCATAGTTTATATTTTCCAATATATATTATCTAATAAAAATAAGGTGCTTTTTGTCTCAACCTTGTCTCAGATGTGCCCATATGTGGTGCAGTTGAGACACCCATTTCTAATGATGTGAAGGTAACTAACCGTTCATTGCAAATATAATAAATAAAGACAAATAAAGAAAATAACAATTGGGCAATGTGTTTGTTTATTCATCCATTTAAATTAATTAGCACTGGTTAAAATGTATAAAACATGAAAAATATATTTATTATATTCATAATAATACACAGTTTAAATATCACATCAAATTGTATTTTCATTTGCGTCCTATATGCTGGCTAATTACGACGTTTAACCTGTTATCGTAACACTGAACAACTAAACAGCGTGTTTCGTTATAGAACTGTATCGCGGGGTACAGTTATACACGTGTGTCTCAACTTACCCCGGTGGCCACCTGGCACATTTCTCTAGATTTTGCAATGACCTTGCATGACACAATGAAATATGCAAGTTTTTAGGGCACAGAATGAATTTGTGATGATACCAGTTACGTTTAACAGTCACAACACATAAGGATAATAAGCTATTCATTGTGGAGTGTGCATGGTGAAGTGAACGTCTTACCTTAGAATTTATTTTTTTTCGATATCTATCGAAATAATTATAAGGTAAGAGGATTATAGGGCCATGCAATAATAAAAAAATAAAACATTCTCGAGATTAAAGTAATTATAATGCGAAATTAAACTCGTAAAAAAATAACATTGAGCTAATTATGACAGAATAATAATTGTCGAATGTCAAACGCGCGCGCGCGCGATCATTGGTAAATTACCATTGCTTAGTTACCAATGATCGCATGCGCGCACTCAACACTCGACTACTGTGGACTTGACCGAAAACAGGAAGTAAATACAGGTATGCGAGCTGGCTGAATTAACATCACTTTTATTCATATCTTTCACATCTACTGCAGTCAGATTCACCGTGTTCACTCTGAATAAAATCACTCACATGGCTGTGCACTTGTAATGACACATCAATGATGTTAAGAGGCTAAAAGCAGGTTTAAAACGTGCTCCATTTAAGTCAACAGGGTGCAACTTTTATAAAGAGGATAACACGGTGTAGGCAACACCGACTTTTGTCGTTGTTCTCTGTAGCCTACTGACAGCACTCCAAATTTCCAAAAAATGAGCTCAATGTTAAAATTGACCGGACTTCTCTTTTAAGGTGTCTAACTGTACACAGTCTACCCTACAACGAGCTAGCTCCGAATTCCCCAAAATGCTGTGATCTTAACCTCAGTTATTTAAATATACATTTTATTTGAATTTATGGATTAGGTGTGTTTTTCGCATATGGCTGTATCAGCGTTATATTGTTAAAAATAGCCATCTCTGATATGAAAATTTATGGTTTTACCCCAAAACTACAGTTGAGCCCATTCAGGGCAGATGTGGGATACTGATATCTTTGACATCTGACAGGAAAATCTAGTGTTTGTTTTGTAGGTGTAGGCAATTATCAAGAGGAAAAAACAACAGCTTCTACATCTGTCTCTAGGTTATGTAATCATGTAGCTAATGTAAGACCATTACCTAATTTAGGTATTTTATTTGTTTAAAATAGGGTGTTTGTAATTTACTGTGCAGCCTAAAACTTTAGGCTAAGTGGTGCTCTGGCCCAGTTATATAAACATTGGTTGTATGGTTATATAAACATATACAGTGTCTTAAAGTGATAGTTCACCCAAAAATATATTTTTTGAAAAATCGTTGGAAACCAGACAGTTGACGGTAACCGTTGACTTCCATCGTATTATTTTTCCTATTATAGAAGTCAAAGGGTCCATCAACTGTCTGGTTACCAAGAATTTTTCTAAATATCTTCTTTTGTGTTCAGCAGAAGAAAGAAACTCATATAGGTTTGGAACAACTTGAGGGTGAGTAAATGGTGACAGAATTTCTTTCTTTTCGGTATCAAATTAGACGTTTTTACGTAACTGACTCAAAAAAAGTTTTGAACTGTCTAAAAGGGAAAAAAAAATTCTTAGCGGTTTATGCAACCGGCCCCTGTGCACTATTCCAAGAAGTAACAAATTCTGACTTCAATGGAACTCAGAAGAAGTGCCCAGTATTTGGAACTTTCAATGTAATACACTGTTTATGTTAGCATATAAGCGAACTACTTGAATTAAATTAATTATTTATTTTAGGTTGAAACATTTTGTGTGGCAGCCTTTGCTTTGCAGTCATCATCACCTTACCAACACTTCTGTTGCACAGGGGATTGTGGGTAATACCTAAAAAAAGCATACCTGGATGCAGACTTCAAAAATCCACCTGAAATATCCGAGCACCTTTGGAATACTATTTTGAACATAGTCTGCTGTTTGAGACAGAAACATTCTGTTTTTGTGTGCTATTTGGGACAGATACACAAACCAGGGAACATACCTGTTTCTCCATTTCTTTATTTCCTCATGTCCATAGCCCTGAGGATGTTTTTTTAGAAATTACATCTCATTGCCTGCCTAAAACATGACATTTGTTTAACCTTTATACAGTGCTAGTCAGAATTATTTGCTCCCTTGGTAAATATGATCAAAGATGGCTGTAAAAAAAACACAAATCTGCATTGTTTATCCTTTTGATATTTAAATAAATATGATGATATATATATATTTAAAAAAAAATCTAACCTTTTATTAAAGTAAAATAATTGAAATTGGGGGAGGGGAAATCACTTTATGATTGAAATTAGGCCCACGGCATTAAAGATACAGCAGAGTATTTCATTTTACAAATGAGGTACTTTTTTATCCTTATGTGCACCAAAAACTTGCTTGCTTCCAGTTTTTAGAAGACATTGTTATAGATCAACGATAGCTATTTCTCAGCAGTGTGTCAGTACTCGAATACAACAGTGGTTACTTCAATTACAGCTAATTGCATGCTTTTTGCAATTAACCCAATTATCTGGGCCGTTCCTCTTGCGTTATGTCAGAACACATACTTAAGTGGAATTTGTCTCCACTTTGAAGTATTGAGAAGGAAGATAATGGCTGCCCTATTCAATAAATACGCTTTTGTTACTTTTCTGACATATAAAAAATTGTTTGGTACAACTTAATTAATAGGTTGGCTGACTACCATAGTATTTTCCCTTTCATTGCTATAAACAGACACATGCTTACTGCTTAACAAATGTACTTTACATGCATGGATTTCATAATGAAGCATTAAACTGATCTGTAATTATGCAGTAGTATTTTTATTGACATTTCACGCATTTATTAATGAAATAGATTGCTGTGCTGATGAGGGACAAATACTGACCCAAAAAAATTCTTCTTTTCTGTGAGTTGCAACAAGAACAAGCTTCAAGTTTGCTACTAAGCAAACTAATCAGCAGAATCAGATCTTTTATTAAAGAAATATGTAATGAATTACAATTGGCCTATGATGGTTATATACATTTTGTAAAGTTTTATACAAAATAGCAACGGATTCTAGTCCTTGATGCTGATTGGTCAATTCCGTTTCAGCAAATAGATCTCATCCTAGCAACATAAACAGGCGTGGAGGAGCTGAAAAGGTAGACATGAAGTCAGACACTTTTTGCTTCCCGTAGTGACGCTCGTGCTGTGTTTGCATACTTTACCACAGCTGAAGTGAAATAAATTTATTTTACTGTCTATGAAATAGCTTAGCTTCCCAGGGGTTCAGCGAAAAAATCGTCAGCTTGCAGCAGGAAGTAGCTGCCATTGACAGCCGGAAGCCCTGCCAAATTAGGAGGGACCTGCCACCTCGTGCCAGCCAATCAGTATTGTCCAACGTAGCAGCAACCAATCACATGTAACTGGAAGTCAAGTGACAGCAACCAATGGTCAATGGTGGCGCCGGCGAATCTTCAGTAATGGTCTCGGTTTTTGGTGCGGTAAATTCGTTAATTAATTACCGGATTAATATTAATTAATGTTGTTCTAAAAATTGGATTTTAACTTTTATGTTAGAGACGGTGTATCTGTGGCTACTTTAGTTTAATTGGTTAATTTAATAAATTGTAGAAACAGAGCTTGTGCACCGTGTGGCCCTGGTTTGTGAGGGGGCAAAGTAACAGTGCTGGTAGATTCCAAAAATTAAGTAGGCCTACTCATAATTAGATTATATTTCATTTTAAAATAGCCTACTTTTAATCAGACTACAGTTACTTTTCTATTGATTTCATGATTAGCCTACATGTTATTCTCACAATGGCAATACATCATAAATCGTTTGTTGATTCTACTTGTTTGTTATATTTTAAAATTTCCTTTATAAAAAAGCCTACAGCTTATGTTCAGAAGGTCTTCCAGTTTTGTGGAAGTGCACACTACGACCAACCACTAGTCACGTGACTATCAATGAAAACTGAGACCCACATGGCATTTGATCACTGGATTTACAGAAATCATTTCACTTTTAACAAGTGTTAACATTGCAACATATCTAATCAGCTCCTGACTAACACATTAATTATTATTTGAATTATCACAGAGTGAGTCATTTAACCATGTAGGCCTATTACTATAACTTTTGAAGGCTTTTGTCTTTCATACACATTAAATTGTATAAATTCTCATCATTTCATATTTACATGTAATGCACCGATTCCCAATTTTTTTCGTCAGCTCAACCTCTTTAACCTAATGTATTTACTTGAAGTACCTCCTGAGATTTTCAGTTAATAAGTTAGGGCAATACTAACTACAATTGTGTCATGTAATTTGGAATCAGTCACTGACTACAATTTATGAGTAATCTACCCAGCACTATATGAATACACATATTTTCGGCTTTAATATTTGTATTGTATGGTAACTGTTTAATAAAACCAATAAGCTACTTGAGGCGTGTCGTGGCTAAAGGGGTTGCCTTTCAGCCTTGACTGTATACACAATTGCTTACAGCATGGCCTCTAGTACCTTACTGCTTACATAATAACAAATATTCAGATTTCACTGGCTTTTAAAGCACTCACATTAGAGAGTTATTTTATTGGCTGCCATTAGCTGCTGCTGGTGTCAAACATGTAACTAGCCACTGTTTTGCAATGATGTACTGGATTTAATCCAATATCTAGTGGATGCGTTTTCCCAAACAATGTTAAGATTAGGGTATTTGTTGGAGCGTTGTGTAGGGAATCAGCACGGTAATTGACATCAGTAATAAAATCTTTTAAAAACGGCTTTGGGTGTAGTTTGCGCTGAACTGGATTGTGGGGAATAATAACGTGTCCACTACGAATTGGATTTGGATCAACTGATCGGTCTGCGCAGCGCCACTTCAAGTTGAACACACCTCTTGACTATTTTATGGTAGGCTACGTTTACACAACAATGATGTACTAAATTCGTAAAAAAGTTTTTCTTTTGCGTTTTTCGCGTGCAGAAGTCAACATTGTCAAAACGATCCCCATTAAAACGAATTCACGAAAATGATTAGAAAAGCTGTATTATTCATGCCAGGCCAGTAGTTGGCGATGTCACTTTGTAAGTCAAGTCAAGTCACCTTTATTTATATAGCACCTCTTACAATGCAGATTGTTTCAAAGCAACTTTACAGAGATAACAGGAAAATGCAACAAAGTTTGTTTCCAGAAGAAAATGGCGTCACATAAAAAAGTTTTTAATTTAGTTCATTTATATATATATAGCCACTCTGGAGAAAACCATGATGTCATCGTCCAGCTCAGTTCAGTTCTCATATAATGGTGACAATGCAGGCAGATCGATTAGGGTTCTCCTTAGGCAGTACTCCTCTGGCCAACGAACGAACAGTGTATGATTATGATTCAGGCAGCATTACAGGTCAGACTGGATTGGAACATTAAAGAATATTATCCATTTCCATCTTGTTGAAGATCGGAGTCGGTATGGATACGAGTTTGTTGAGGATCAGTGCCGATGGCTGTCATGTTGATGAGGCCTTCAGAGGGGAGAGTCTAGTTGACACAAGCTCTGCTGAGACTTCAGGGATGCGTTGTGGTCGTTTCTAGGCGCAAGTCCACCATCTGATCTGGATAAACTAAACAGACCGACTGTGTCTGCTTCCCGGACAATGTTGGGAAGACTGTTCCAAAGTTTAGGTGCTAAATAAGAAAAGGTTTTGATATTCTAGGTATTATCAACTGGCCAGAATTTTGAGATCGCTATAGATGCAAAGGACTATAATGCGTTAAGAGCTCGTTCAAGTACTGGGAGCTAAACTATTTAGTGCTTTGTAAGTAATCAGCAATATTTTAAATAGGATTTATACGATGTTTAATAGTGCAACAATGCAGTGTTGACAGAACCAAGCTAATATGGTCATACTTCCTGGTTCTGGACAGAACTCTAGCTTCTGTGTTTTGGACCAGCTGTAGTTTGTTTATTATGCATGCAGGGCAACCACCCCTAATAGCATCATAATAATCTAGCCTTGAGGTCGTGAACGCATGAACTAACTGTTCCGCATTTTTCATTGAAAGCATATGTCGTAATTTTGATATATTTAAGGATATATATATATACAATATATAGGCCTGTCACGATAACAAATTTTGCTGAACGATAAATTTTCCAAGAAATTATTGCGATAAACGATAATATTGATAATCATCTAAAAAAATTATAATGGCATAATAATGCAGGTACTCCTTTTAAAAAATCAATAAACTTTTATTTCTAAAGACTATTTAACACTGAAAACGGAAAAAAATTTAATATCCGCAATAAATGAACAAAATAACCAAAAACAACAAAAGCAATGGACTCTCAGTCTCTGTTAACAAAAAATGCACTTGAATAAATACCAAAAACAATAAATAAATATCAATGTGTGGCGATCAGCGTTGATATTGTGGCGGGCCGACACAAATAAATGAACGTATGGGAAACCCTGACATGTGACTGACAAGTGCCGCCTCCCCAAACAAAAGACAATAGGCTTGTTCGACTTGAACCGGCGCTGCAAAGTCCGATCGGTTTATGACATCAAAGTACCGCGAGAGCGATTAGAGAGCAGACGGCTCCTTATGCTTTTGAATCGCTCTCGCGGTATTTGATGTCATCAACCGATCGGTCTTTGCAGCGCCGGTTCAAGTCGAACAAGCCTCATGCAACTGACAAGAGGGTTCACGGAGAGTTGTCATCCAGCCTCTTTGGTAGAGAGAGAGAGAGAGAGAGAGAGAGAGAGAGACGAGGAAAACAAACAAGCATGCAAATGGGAACTATTTCGGCCAGAAAAAATGATCAAGCTAATTTTTTTTATCATGTGATTAATTGATTTATTGACTATCGCGACAGGCCTATATATATATAACTATATATAAATATATAAAATATAAGGAAAAAAACTATGCGCCAATTGACTGAACACGTAATACGCATGCGCATGATGTCACAGTTTTCACAAATTCGCATTTTTGTAGTTAACACGGAGACGATAATGGTATCGTTTCCAAAAACTTTCACTTTGCATCCCATTTTTTAAAAAGTTAGCGTTTTCAGGCCCCCCAAACACCTCTGTCATGTAAATGAACTGACAAAACGCATAAAAAGTAGGCCTATTAGAAAAAGTATTTTTATATGAAAATAGTGTCGTGTAAATGCCACCTGAGTCAAACAAACGCACACAAAACGACACCGTAACATTGGGTCAACCAATGGCCTGAGTTTTTCATATATGCAGTGGTTTTTAATTGCAATTCTCTTAAAGCATCAATTTTCACAGCTCGACATGATATTTTAATTTCTTTGTGTTTTATTGTGTTGTGCTGTGCTTTTATTGTGTCTCTTTTGTTTGCCTCTCAGGCGGTGTACTACCTCATTTGTATGCTTTGACATTGCTCTCGAAAACACATTAAAGGTCAGTTTTACCATAACACTGTGCTAACCTGGCTGAAACTGATAGATCCCTGGTATGCAAGGGCTTTGTGGGGCACAGGCTCTTCACAAAGATAAGCCGCCCCATCGCTGGAACCATCACTCTTTCACTGGTGAGAGCAAGACCAGCACTTTATAAAAGGAAATGCATAAAACATCAGCTCCACTATTCTTGATTATTCTGTACTCCGCATATAGACATACAACAACTGATTTCATTTTCTTATCATTCGTCAAGGCACTTCACACACACACTGCAAAAAATAATTTTCTTAATCAGTACTTTTATCTTGTTTTAAGTTTAAATCCAGAAACATCAAGTAAGACTTGCGCGTTCCAAATGCATTTTACCAAATGGTGTAAGAAAAATACCTAATTCAAAATATATATCAGGAGTGAATTAATTAATTAATAAATATGAACAAAACTGAGTTCCTTATTAAGAAAATAATTTGTTCATGTCAGGAAGAGTAAAATGCCACAGTGTAATGATATTTGTAAGTTTTGCAACTACGTTTTTTTTGTGCTGTAAACTATATATAGCCTCAAGGTTTGTGTTTATTGAATGTCTCATGCAGCAGGAATGACTTACACTTAGATTGAATAACAACCAAATCTGTTTGGAAGCAATACCTGCATTCTGTTAATGGAATGATTAATGATGTTTTTTGCTGTATAATTTTGATACGTCTAGTCTGGAGGTTTCATGTATTACTCTGGTGTATAATCTATAAACGACTAATGATTTGAACTTCAATAAAACATGGCACATGAGCTCTCAAAATATTGATTTAACATGACATATACTAAACAGCAGAAATATGATCATGACGGAGGTCGTTCCCAAGGGAGAATGACAAATTGTTTCGGCACTTTACATTTTTTGTCCATTTCCTTGTCAGCATTTGTGAATCACTGAGTGAGCTGCTGGTGGCGTTGAGGTGTGTAAGTGTGTGTGTGTGTGTGTGTGTGTCCATGTATGCTCTTTATGTGTAACTGTTTAATGTTATTCGATGTCACAATCGTGGCTGCACTTCTGCTTGTATTGTCATACAGTGACTGTATATATGTGCGAGTGATTTGTTTACAGCTTATCAAAGGACCAATTTCTGCTTTGTGTTCATATCGCAGTGTCTGGATATTTTCAGGGATGGAATTGCCCATCTGAACATCCGAGAGAGCACTTGAATGTTCTTTTCACACAACATTAGTCTCCTAACTAGAGTATAAGGCACTTATGAAAAGCACTATACAAACATTATTCTTCAGTACTGCAGTTCAACCAAAGCAGCTATTGTAAATGCTTTGTTTATCTATCTATCTATCTATCTAGAAATGTTGAGCTTTAACCTTGCATTTTGGTCAGTTTGAAAGTATCAGTGAGGCTTTTTATGTATCACGTGCTTGCATGCAAAATATAATTAATGGATTAGTTAATATCAGTTTATTTGTTTGGGTTAATGTCTGACCTTTCACAGTGTTCTTTATGCATCTGTCTCTTCAGTGCCAGTGTTTGCATGTTTGTGTCGATATCACTCCCCTTTTCATTACCGACTGTTGCGACAAAACAAGCAATTAATTTGCTGCCTAACAATGCCGATTAAAGATTAAAAACTAGTTTCATCATGAAGTCCCCGTTTAAAGGGAGCAGAGATAAAAGACGACTCTGCGAGTCATGCCACGCACAGGGCAGCACAAATCAGCCTTTGAGCGCATCAGTCACATACGTCCCATTTGAGAGTCATGACAGCCAGTAAGTGATGAACCACCCACATACTGTGTTTGACCCCAGAAGTGCTTTCATGTAAGCTGAACCCCTCTCAATCAAGACATTCTCAATCAAATCTCAATCTAAAGAGACCTCTCAATCAAAACCAGTGCTTTGTGACAAAACATCAGTTCCAAAAGATCAAGTGCATGTTGGCTGCTAAAAATCAGCTCTACAAGACATATACATGGATAACTGCAATACTCCAGTTATTCAAAATTTGAGTTCTGCTTGCTGTATGGTTGCTAGGGTGTTCTGTATGGTTGCTAGGTGGCCAAAAAAGCCCATCCACGGTTTCTTTGAAATTCTGTTCTCTCTATATATATATCAGATCCCTACAGTAATCTATAGGGTTTTATCATCCACCAGGCAAAAATCATATTGTATGTTGGAGCTCTTGTGAAACTAACATCATAACTCTCCTCAACAACATGCACCATTTTATGTATAGTTCATGTCTGTAGCACAAATGTTTAGGAAATGGATAGTGATCCAGATAAGCTGTTAAAGATTAATATAGTTACTATTATTATAGTTAAAATCTCACACTGCTGTTTTTGTGTCGAGCTGGTCATGCAGACCTGATTTATTTCACTGTATGGAGGCATGAGAGAGAGAGGGGCAGATATGAAAGAGAGGAAAATAGGAAGAAGGGGAAGGGGGAAGGGGGAAGGGGGGAGGGGGAAGGGGGCTTTGCCGTTTATCTTTCGTTCATGTCTGTGCGCCTGCCGAGGGGGATGAATGGGCATCTTTAAATAGCTCTGATTAATTAAAGTTTTTAATTGCTAGCGGTGCTGGCCTCTTGCTGTCAGTCAAAGTGTGTATACAGGTGTCATCCGACAGTGACAACTGTATACTTTTCTCATCCGCTCTGTTGACACTTGAGGACACATTGTCATGCCAACATTATGAACACACACACACACACACACACACCCACACTCTTAGACCTTTTGTCACCATGGCAGGCAGTTTAGAGCAGCTCTATGATAATGGGTTTGCGTCGTCATTAACCTTGCGATACCGTTCCTTCATTAAACTGCTATGTGCTAGTTTTGAGTTAAGCCACATGCAAATTGTGCTCTCTGCTTCCTCGGCATCATCTTTCAGGCCGATTGCATCAGAGATTGCTTCTTGTTGCCTCTTGGAGCTACTGATAGTTCCTGTCATGCTTCAGAAACAGTACAGTAACATATTAAAGAGAGGTCTGCAAAAATATGTCTCTTTATCAGAACGTCTTGTTATCTTGTTTTACAGTCAGTTTAAATATCTAAACATACTTAAAACATGATAAATTCATCGGTCAAGCAAAAAAGGGGAAAAAAGTAGGCTGATTACATTCTGGCCGATACCAAATAGCTGATAATTATGTTATGCCAGATATATTACAGATACTAAAGAAATTAGGAATATAACACTCAAAATTAACATAAATCATTTGAAATATGCTAATTTAGGCATCACCACATTATGATTGTACAGTATAAAATATGAATATTCATTTTGATATGTGTTAAAGATTATATTTAACAGTGTTGTACAAATACAAATTATTACTGTTTTTAAAGATTAACTTTAAGTGAGCGTTAGATAGCAGCAAAGGCAATTTAACTGTAAAAAGAAATTAGAATTCGCAATTAAATATCCAATAACCAGTATACTGTTCATTTAAAAAAATATTTTATCTTTAATCATCTTTATCTTCTTTTAAAACTATAAATCAAACTAAATTTAATGAGGTTCATGTTTAAATAGAACATATAACGGAAGTTGCGATAGTTTTTCTTTGCTATTGTGATGTCTGATTAAATCTGCTTCTCGAACAAGAAAGCATGTTGGGCGAGACTTAATTTTCTCCATGAGGAACTGATTGGATGGTTGTAATTTGCCATTGCAGTGATGTCATGTGAGTGACAGGTTGTCCTGCCCCCGTGCCAGTAAACACATCATCAGAGAAGAGAGGGAGGGGACGTTATTTTGATTTAAGATGAAGAGGGCACATGAATTATAAAAAAACTATGATGTGCATGGATAAATAATTTATATGTGACCCTGGACCACAAAACCAGACTTATGGGTCATTTTCTTTAAATTGGGATTTATACATCACATGGAAGCTGAATAAATGAGCTTTCCATTGATCTATGGTTTGTTAGGATATGACAATATTTGGCCGAGATACAACCTTTTGAAAATCTGGAATCTGATGGGGCAAAAAATCTAAATATTGAGAAAATCGCCTTTAAAGTTCTCCAAATGAAGTCCTTAGCAACGCATTACTAATGAAAGGGAATAAATGAAATTTACACCATTATGAGTTCCCCACCACTAAATGCAAGTGTGTGTGTGTGTGTGTGTGTGTGTGTGCGCGTGTCTGTTTGTGTGTATGAATATGTACATGCCCGTATGTGTTTGTTTGTCTGTGTGTGTGTGTGCGTGTGTCTGTGTGTGTACGTCTGTTTGTGTGTATGAGTATGCGTGTGTGTGTGTGTGGTTACAAAACTGTTCCACACATTGATCGAATTCGTCGTATTTCAGGTCATCCTCCTTTGCCAAGCCAGTCTCTGGACATTCTGTATCATCTTCCCAATCATTTGCGAAAAAATCATTTACTATGTTCGTTAAATTATTGCTGTCATTAAAGTTGAAATTGAGCAAACGCGCTATCTCAGAATCCATGCCTTGCACCCATAGACTTGCACCGTAACCATTGCGGATTGTGTACACTATGTACGCGAAGAAGTCGCCAGCCAATGAGAGGCGCTGTAGCAGACCGTTGCTTAGAAGAAAACAGTTTTTTTTACACGAGAAGGGTTTGTTTTAACGCTCTCTATTGGCTTACTGCTCTAATGACGTTGTGGAGAGTTATGAACCCGATAGGGGGAAATCTAAGCTTGACATAGATACCAAACTTGAGTGGGTAATTCCCAAAAAGCGGAAAGCAGCGAGTGAAGTTTGTAGACGTGTTTTCTGACTTTTTTTTGGCGCGATTTTTCTGCATCCATTCACAAAAATATATTTTATACATATTTACGGTAGGTAATTTACAAAATATCTTCATGGAACATGATCTTTACTGAATATACTAATGATTTTGGCATAAAAGAAAAATCGATAATTTTGACCCATAGCCTACATTGTAGGCCTATTGTTGGCAATTGCTAAAAATATACCCGTGCGACTTACGACTGGTTTTGTGATCCATGGTCACATATTACATACTGCAATATTCCATAAAAACTACAATTGTCCATTTGGATTTCATTGCGACTATAACTGGTGCAGTGCAGAAATGAATACTAACAGATTTGTCCAGGTCATTTTCAGGTCAATTCCATCTGTTCTGCCATACAATAAATCCAGTAAATATATAAGAATATTTTCTTAACTCCTGTTAGTGTAAAACAGTAAAGCAGCCTTAGGTCGTTGGTTTCATTGAGCTTATCTCAAGGCATTTGGCAGTTTTGGAAGCGTGTGACATTGGCCGGCCTTGCTGGGCCTCTCCAGGTTGCTTGCGTATGCAGGGGAGCCAGCGCTGATGGATGAGTCAGCAGGGGGAGTGCAAATCTATCCCCAGGCTGCAGCCGTGGCCCAGTGATGGATGGCCCCTCTGAGCGCTGGCCTGATGGGTCATGGGCCACTCCAAACCCAGAAGGGCCTGTGTATTTCAGAGAAGAGAAGGGAACAGCCTCCTTATTCATGCTCCATGATGCAAAATCTGTGCTGTGTTGATGTGTGCAGCTGTTAGGTATTTGTGGATGTTGCCATTAGTGTAGTAAAACAGAAGAAAATGCATTCTGACCCCGTCACGGTTGAGATGCTTTAATAAGCACAACAGTGTATGACTCCGCTTGTTAGATTAGTCACTCTTGTCCGAGGGTGTGTTTCTAACGCCCCAGATTGTGTCTCTTTAGAATTTGCAAGACTGCAGTATGTAGCTGATGTTAAGCAGGGAGGCAAACAGCTGCAAGACATTTACATTTTCACCGTTATGAATTATTCAAATGCCATTTATCAATGAATCCGCTTGCCTAGAAACCATCAGTAACCGTTTGCTTGAGTAATATAATATAATCGGTAACACTTATTTTAGTGTCTTTGTTACATATGTTACTATGGAAGCTGGCTTCTACAACAAAATACAACATGTAATTGCGACTTTTTATCTCACAAGTCTGACTTTTTTCTCAAAGTTGCGAGTTTACATCTCACAATTCTGACGTTTTATCAAGGAAAGAATTGGGTGATATAAAGTCGAGGTTATAAAGTCAGAATTGTGAGATTAAAAGTCGCAATTATCTTTTAAAATCTTTTATTCTGTGGTGGAAACAAGCTTCCATTTCCTTACAGTAGTAATAACAGTAAATTATGCATAATTACATGCAACTAACCCTATATGACTTGGTACTTAAATGCATTGTTACACTGACGAGGACACCTTAAAGTCTAACAATATAATACAGTACTTTAATATTTTCTGTGACTGCACTATAAAGATGATTTTTTTGAAGAAACTAAAACAAAGATTATTGGAGTACATTTGAAAATATGATTTCAGTGAGTGAATTTCTGAGTGAAAATTGTTGTGTGGGTTGCTTGTATTAATGGTTCCAGACTAATTGCTTTATTTGTCCTATAAGAATGTCTGTTAATTCTGACCCTGTACTGTCTTGTTTTCTTTGCGCTTGACAGCCTTAGTGTATTTGTCTCATGAAGAAAGATATTAAATTTAATTGCTGTGATTCTTCTGAGAGATAATGTGTATGCCCTTTTACATTTGTAGGAGGGAAATTCTACAGGGAAATGCTTTATATTGAGGGAAAAAAACAAGGTGGGTGGAAAATCTTACTAGAAAAGACATAATTATGTGGATTGTAGTTACTTTTTCATTGTAGTTATTTGACATAAGTTCCAATGACATACTATATAGTGTGACTAATTTGTCATATGGTATGACATGCACAAAACTGTTTAACCATATGCCTTGATATGACTGTTAATCGGATCAATCTGTGGCAGGCTGTGACTTGAAATAAGCTCATTATTGTGGTCGCTTCTCCCACTGCTGCATGGCAATGTTACTGAAGCCATGGAGGTTTTTTTTCTGAATAGTGTCACAACAACTGATAAAGCTCTGAAATTGCAATTTCATGATGATACCAAGCCAAAAGCCCCTTTGATGCGTTTCAGAGATGCTTACTGAGTGAAGGCACCAGCACAAATATGTCCAAATTAATTTCCATCAACATACAGCAGCGTCATACTAATCTTACCCATTTCTTGGACAAAATCAGCCATGTTTTTGTATCATTTTCAGATATTACAGTATCGTAAAACCATGCACATGGACACCATTTCTTCGGAGTAAAGATATAAAAAGATAATCATGACTTAATCTCTTATAATTTCAACTTTATTTATTTTAGCTGCACAATTATTTCTTAATTACAAATGTTCATCTTTTGTAAATGGGACTTTATATCTCACTTTGTGATTTCTCACAGTACTTGCATAATTGCAAGTACAATTACGACTATATTGTATAATGTGACTTTATATTTCTGTCACGCAGTGGCTGCATACAAAACGCATGACGAAGAAGAATCCAAAGAAACACTTTATTATAAAAGAAAACAAACACATAGAAGTTCAAGGAGAAACACAACCACTCTTCCATTAACGATACAGGACAAAGAACTAAGGAGATCTCAAGGCTAATACTGAATACAAACAGGGTAATTTTGTAACATTGTAACATTGAGTACATCCGCATTGGGGGAATAACATTATAATCTCGTTCACGGTAGAGAAAGATGCATGTAGGCTACACAGGAAAAGTAACCCTAAAGACACTGAATTTAACATAAAACAGCTGTCATAATAATCACAAATACACTTACATTGCTGTAAATTAGTTTTTATGAATTAAATGCATGGCTTGCTCTAACTGTTGCTCTGGTCTTCGTCAACATCACACGCTTTTGCACCCCCTGCTGGTGAGGTCGACTAACAGCAGATGGAGATTATGCTCGGTAATCTACTGCTTTTCCTGCAGTTCCTGGATGTCCACGTTCACGTTGAATTTACTGTCGATTTTGAACCACTGAATTTGTGGAAGCGAATTTTAAAAAGTGAAATAAAATGGACCGAAAATTGCCCGTTTGAATATTTTGGAAGTGAAATATGAAAGGTGAATATGGATTATTGAATTTTTAATAATGAAAATGTGTTTGAAATGTTTTGAATTGAAATATTCACAGCTTACATATTCAACCATGCTGAATTTGAGCCCATAACAATGCAAGCCCTAAAAATACAATGCATTAAAATGCAAGCATGGTTAATGCATGCATATTTTTTTTCAAGTAGTGCAATTCAACAGGCTATTTTTTTGCAAAAACATTTGGCATTATTTTACTTCCATATGGGAACTAAATAACCATAGAAACAAACAAGTGGTCGGGGAAATGAGAACAAAGGAAACAGGATAAACCAAAACAGAACATACACGTGACAATTTCACAGTTGCACGTGCATTTCTTATAATTATACTGTATATGTTTTTTTTTAAATCTTTTGTTATTTCCACTTTATATTACACAGTAAGTTTATTTCTCACAATTGAGACCTATCCAAATCTTAACATTATTTCAAATTCCCATAACATTTTTTTCATCATAGTTCTTGTTGTGTGTTTGTCTGGCAGAAGGTTCATGTAGACTGGTTTCTGTTTGTGTTTTTCTTTTAGCCTGTATAGTCAAGGCAGTGTGATTCACTCCCCATTTGTACTGTTTGTTTGTGTTTTCGGTGCCTGTCAAACCAACACATCTAAATCAATGTTTCTTTCTGTGAAGATGGTTGACAGTTCTATTCTGGTCAGTTCTTCCTCAACTTACCTCAGCAGAGAAAGAGAATCTAGCTGAAAACTGACGAATGCATCTTACTCTTTTAAAAATTTCACAGAAGCTTATTTGACTACACCGTGCGTGAAAGTACCAAAAATCAATCTCTGATGTGCAAAGACTTTACCAAGGCTGACAGAAAATTAATATAATCCCTGTTTTTATGATGTGTAGAACTACTCACAGGATTTGAGATGAGCTTTATAAAAAAATAAGGCCTGACAGCGCTGGAGCTTCACTCCTGAGTCTATTCTAACCCTGCAGCCTCGTTAGTCCTCGCTGCTTCTTTCATAAAAATAATAGATAGAGCCGCACTGACCTACTGCACTATTTATAAGGCTCAAATGGTCTGTTCTGATGCCCTCATGCACAGCGGTGGATATACTAATGATAGTTTTGCAGAAGTCCATGTAGCTATGCCAAAAGCAAGCAATTGAGAGATGCCTAACCTTGCTGTTGGGTACACTATGACTTCCCTCTTTGTTTCGAACTTGGAATATGAATGAATCTGATATGAATAGCTTAAATGTACAAAAAAGGTCTTTATTGTTACCAGTATAACTGGTACAAAAAGTGTTTATATAAAAAAATGCCTACCCTACCCTTTAAGTTATGAAAATTAATGTTCTCTGTTTTTTTAGAGGTTTTTCATGGTTATGCAAATGTTAAAGTCCCCCTGTAGTCAATAATTGTATCCCTTAAAACTCATCTTTGATCACCAAAATGACATATTTAAATGTTTTTTCCTTGAAAAAATTATTCATGCTTTAAAATAGCTTGAATGTACCGTAACTACACCCTTGCCTCATTTAGTATATGCAGTTCTGTGAATATGTAAATGAGCCCCGCCTCCACTCACTCACACCAGCTCAGAGATCCACTCGTTGACGATCACACGTTGATTTGATTGGTTACACGGTAGTTTTTGACGTGATTTTGATTTCAAACAGCGTTTTTGAGACTGACTTTAGTTCACTGCAGTTCTAAGTTCAACAATGAAAGTGAAAGTGAAAGTGAAAGTGAAAGTGACACGTGATGGCCAAGTATGGT
Organism: Siphateles boraxobius; assembly: GCF_051911475.1. NCBI lineage: Eukaryota > Metazoa > Chordata > Actinopteri > Cypriniformes > Leuciscidae > Siphateles > Siphateles boraxobius. The sequence continues at coordinate 30,539,878 of NW_027509193.1, forward strand.
AACCCATACTTGGAATTTGACCTCTGCATTTAACCCATCCAAGTAAGTGCACACACATTAGGAGCAGAGTAGTGAGCAGTGAACACACACACACTGCAAACGTGGATACACACACCCGGAGCAGCGGGCAGCCTTGAGTGGCGCCCGGGGAGCGATTGGGGGTTAGGTGCCTTGCTCAAGGACACCTCAGTCATATTCCTGCCGGTACTGGAATCCAACCAGCAACCCTTTGGGTCACCAGTCTAACTCTGTTACCATTAGGCCATGACTGCCCCCGTCAATGGTGTTGACTTATGAATTTGTACATGGTTTGTCTTAAAGCATATTAAAAATACCAAATTCAACATAAACAACATTAAAAGCTTGATTTTCACCACAGGGGAACATTAAGGGAACATTTCCATTGAATGTTGAATATTCTGAAACTAGTAGTAGCCTAACATATAAAATAAAATGATAGATGAACATCCAACGTTTCAGAACAAAATGTTTTTATGTTAACATTTTGAGAACATTATAAAAGACCAGATAACTTTAAACTAATATTCTTTTAATGTGACTGGAAGAACCTCCTTCCTGATAGCTGTTTGTTCATATTTTAAAGGGGTCATATAATGGTACATGCACTTTTACAACCTGTACACAACCATCATATAATGATAAAAATCCATCCAGTGTTTTTGTTTTAATCTCCTTATTTGTATTCCCCTGTCTTTTTTTAAAGAACTTTATTATGAACAATACACAGGACAATAGGTACAGAGAACACTACAGATACTGTAATCTGCTCAACAAAAATTAAATGTACAGTGTACAGACCAGAGGATAATAACATAATAATTAATATAATTATAGAAGGGAAAGATTAAAAATTATGCAGTTCCTTCAGGAGATGAAATGTTCTTATAGCCTTCATATTTTGCATGTTTTCTATTGTTTTGTAATATGATTTAAAGTCCAGATGAAATGCCTTAAAACAAGGTTGTGAATTAGACCATTTACATTTGTGAATGGTATTTTCAGAGGATAATAAACAGTTGAATAACAAAAATTATTTTTTTGGGCAAACCACATAAATCAAAGTATAACATGACATCAAAAATATTGAATCTGATGTTTACATTTAATTTTGTGATTATATATTCTTCCAAATCAGACCAAATTTTTTTTTGTGTATATACAGTGATAAAATAAATGAAAAATAATCTCCTTATTAGATTGGCAAAAAACACAAGACAAGACTCTTCTATTTTTATTTTAAATCTTCTTAACGTATCTTTAACAGGATAAATTTGATGTAAAATTTTAAATGATACTTCTTTTATTTTATTATTAATACAGTATTTATAAATAGTAGTATTTGCCTTTTCCCAATTTAAATCACCCATGGTTGAACACCAAAAAAACTTTGCAGCAGGTGTAACTGAGCACGAAATTTAATTTCTAATATATTTAGAATATATATATATATATATATATATATATATATATATATATATATATATATATATATCTAATATACACAGAAAAACTACGACGCAGCTTTAAGTTTATTTTCGGACAATGCCACTTCGACACTGCTCTTCAATGAGGATAAATCTGATGGTTTGAGGTAAACACATGGTATATCAGAGCAGATTTGACTAGCTACTGATAGTAAGAAGAAAGGCTGAGGAAGTAATATATCTGACGCCCTAGTAGCCAGACTTGTATTTCCCATTGTTTATGGACATGACATAAATATAAAAATTTCCCTGGTTGCTCAAAATATAAATTATTATTGTAGTCTTACCAGTGTATTGGGTAAAGCAAAAACCACTTGACAGCTGATTTTTATGTATTCACTTAAAGGGGTGATTGATTAAGATTTCACTTTTCTAACTTTAGTTAGTGTGTAATGTTGCTGTGTGAGCATAAACAACATCTGCAAAGTTACTGCGCTCAAAGTTCAAAGCAAAGGGATATATTTTCTTATAAAGAAATTGCTTTTTAAGGACAAACGGCTGGTAGGGACTACACAAGATTCTTCCTGGGTTAGTGACATCACTAACCCTAAAATATACATAAACCCCACCCCCGGGAACATGATTTATAGATTATCATGACAGAATATGCTAATCAATGACTAGAAGATAACTACACATAAGCTACATAAATTAACTAATCATTCAGAAATATCCTGTTGCATTCTACATGTTGTCACTTCTTGAGTCTCTCCATCATTGTCTGACTCCCGTTTGAACATAAAATGCTAAAAGTTTTTGAAATTTTCAGTGCATGTCGGTGAGAGGTAAAAGGACACAAGCTCTTGAAGCTCCGCCCTTTGTGCCGGGAGCAGTAGCTCATTTGCATTTAAAGGGACACACACAAAAATGGTGCGTTTTTGCTCACCCTCAAAAAGTGAAAATTTTAACATGCTGTACAAATATATCTGTGGGGGTATTTTGAGCTAAAACTTCACATAAACACTCTGGGGACATCAAATACTTATTTTACATCTTGTGAAAAGGGCATTATACCACCCCTTTAATAGTAATGGAATTGTGTTGCCTTTTCACCAAAAACATCTTCCATAGTGCTCAGCTTCAGTCAAGATCCCTTTTGAAGTAGTTACACGCTACTAAGAAAAAGTGGCTAACTACAATAATGGGGGATATCTAATTAGATATAAGATACAATTTAATGTTTTTGCAAAGGTATTTACATTAACTTCAACTAATAAAACAAACAAACAAACAAACAAACAAACATAAAGCCCTAATTTAAATGAATCAAACAGCGATGATCTGCGGCATCTAATTGGATATTTCCATACAAAAAGATGAAGAAAATGCTGCACTGGGACTCCAATGAATTGGTGATTCTTTCTTTGAACCAGTTTGAAACTTGTCAAACTATTGTCGCCTTGCTCGCTCATTGTAAAGCTGTGTGCGCAGTACAATGTGACAAACAGTAATTTAGTATTTCTGTTGTTCATTGGAAAACTTCGTTAGTTATGGGGAAAATACACTGTTTTGAGCTACTGTCATTCCACTGAAAAATGTTCAGCTATTTTAGTCAGTTAGCCACCATACAGTATAGTGAGGCACACACATTTTGGGTCAAGACCTGTTTTCATACTCGCTCTATCTAGGAATTAAATTTGTGTTGTGGAAAGCATAGACTAATTCATTCAGATGAAATGTCAGCACCTGGTGGAGAAGCACTTGACGGAAGCCAAGCATGGAATCATCAGCTCTGATATCATGACCACAGACAGGAGGGGCTGGAGGGACTTGTTATTTCTCATATGCCTGTCCTGGTTTCAGATAATGTCAATCTTTTTCCTCCATCGCGCACAAAAACTCTTCTTTTGGCTTGTCGGCTATTACCCATAAGCCCTTGCAGCAGCAGCTGGCTCTCCAAAGGCGGAAAAGCTCTGGAAAAGCTCGCCTCAAACATATGTTAGATCCTCTCCAGCCCAGTGCTAATTCTGCCAGTTGTTAACAGATTTCTGTTGTTTTGCTAATGAGAATTTGTTGGAGTAGATCCTTGTAGCACAAGGAGTTCCAGGAAAAATCAAAAAGTAGATTCATAACATGCGCACTCACAAACTAATGCACTCGTAATTGGATGACCAGAATAGAACTACTTGTGACTAAATGCATCTAGCCTCATTTGTGTCGTCTCAGGAAAGCTGTAGTCTGTGTATCAGTGTGGTGTCAGGGATAAACCCAGGAGTTTCATCATTTATCACCTTTACCCATCTTCTCTTTCTTGCCGTTTACTTGTTTTCTTACTCTCTCAGCCCCTCTTTAGAGCCCTGGAGCTCCCTGCATTGCACCAATGACATTTAGGCTGCACAAGAGAATATTTCATCTTTTAGGCACCAGAGCCTTCCTTATTCACTGGCAAGTGCTAAATGAAGACAGTGCATCAGGCGGCGGTTTGTGTGTGAGAATGTGTTAGCCAGTGCGCTTTCTCAAAACAATTTAAATGAGAAGAAAAAACTAAATAGATATAAAATATGTGAATAGAATAACATATAAACACTTATTTTTAGAAACATTTTAACAGTGACAACAGAAGATGAAAACAACATTATTATTATCATAACATAATAATGTTCACCTTTTATGTATTAATAATAATAATATAATTCTAATAACAACTGCCTATATTATTAATATTTTATAAAATATTAATGATAATAGACACAGGCATACAGTTTTATGTTCATTTTGTAAAGGTTATAGACTTGGGGCCAAATTTACTAACAGCTTGCGCCAGCGCAAACCCTTTTTTGGCGTTAAACATCTACTGTTAGGATTTACTAAAGACACGCAATGAAAAATTAGCGCTGAAAAGGCGTGGACAGTTATTTTTGCGGCTGACCTTTATTGAATATGCATTTGTAGGAGTTTCCCTTTCAGGCGCAAATTTATGGGAGGAGAGTATTTAAATGAATTTACTAAGGTTTGCGCTAGTCAATTTACTGGTATTTGCACCTTTATTTACCACCCCAAAAAAACTCGTCTTAAACCAGACGCTACCTGGTAGATTGTGTTGGTCATTATGGAAATGATCTGATGGTCTCTTGTTCTTTCATTTTCGCATCGTCAGTAGTTCAAGCTTTCCACTCCCATCGGCGCTGTTTTACAATTGCGCTCTTACGCCTATTTGTCCTGTTTAGTAAATCTACCACTTGATGTGATGCGGTTTTACCTAGGGATGCACCTTTGTATCGGTGTCGGCCAACAAAAGCAATTATTTTAACAATTGGCTATCGTCCAATTGTTAAAAAACAGCCGATGATCAGGGTCGCTAATATCCTGTCAATCAAAAGAGGGCGAAAAAACATGTTAGACTACAACTCATACTGTGCATGAGGAAAATGTCTCGGTAACACTTTATTTTAAGGTGACGTAGTTACACGTTATTACACATGCTTGCTGTAGTAATAGTAAATTATGCAGAATTACAAGTAACTAACCCTGAACCAAATCCTAACCGTTGACCTTATTATGAATTACCTGTAGTTCAGTCATAGCAAGAAGGAGAGAATGTTACCACTTTAAGTTTATGACGCATGTTTTTTTATTTAAAATAAACACTGCTATATTCCATTGAAACTGCATAGTTAATTTTGATTTCATGATTTTAAAAGACTGTTTACAACAAATGTTCGACATGGAAATTTGGTTCAATTTTCACATGCGGTTTGAGTCTGACAGTAGGTGGCGCTTCGGGAAATAGTCTATTCATGAGCACCACCAAGTTTTACATTAAAGCAGTGAATATTGGTTGGGCAGTTTTTTTGGCAATGAATTGAAAAAGAAATTAAAACGCCTTTCGATGCTTGGAAATTGTTGAGTCGGTCTTAACAGAATGTGGGTACTGGTAAATCCCACAAAATCTGTCAAGAACATGTTTGATTTTGGGGTGAAATGATGTGGGAATGAATTTATTCTAGGTTCACCTGTGCATGTGTGTGCGAATAGTTTTTTTTTTTCACTCATATGCCTGCAGGCGTCTGACTCTTACAGTGTCGGTCAATCAAACGAAGCTCTCTAGTGAAGAAATCAAATATCAGACGTCATTCTGAGGCCCTAATCCAGTCTGGGTATTTATGACCGCAGGCTATAGTCCGTCTCAGGAGAAATTCTCTCTCAGCAGCAGAGATTTGATGTTCACAGCTCTTTAATTGGCCCACTCTAGATCATGTGACCTTGGCTTGACCTGCTGTTTGAGTGCTGTGGATTTAAAATCGTGCATTTCTGACCCTTAAAACCATTCAAGTTTTTTGTTGCAACAAAAAGGCTAAATTTATTTTAGAATATTTAGAAAAGAATGCTTCTCCTATCTGGGTCCACAAAAACACAAAGCCTGGAAAATTAATGTGTGTGTGTGTGTGTCAAGTGTCCACGCACAGCTTGTTCATCTTGAATGATCACGTGCCGTTCCTCTTGTTGCAGCAGTAAACATATCCCTCTCTGCCAAGGAAAGCAACAAGAGCAGGCGCAGCCAAAATAAGAGCAAGGGATGGCATCAATCTTTTAGATCATACAGTCCCCAAACAATTTCGCAACTTTCCAAAACATGTTTTTACTATCACCAGACAAGTCTTTTTTCCACACAAGCTTTATGAAGGTTGAAGCAGTGATAAAATTGCCACGTGCAGATGTACAGTGATGTGAATAAGTTAGGACACCCATGCTAAAGTTGCCTAAAAAGAGGAATAAAAAATAATCTTTTGGAAATTGATCTTAATGCTTTAATTAGAAAAATGAGGAAAAATCCAATCTTTAAGGACACCAATTTTCTTTGTGAATGAATATGTATCATAAATAAATAAATGTTCTTCCTTAAAATACAGGGTGCATAAGTCAGGACACCCCTATGTTAAATTCCCAGAGCCAGGCCGATTTGTATTTTTAAAGGCCAGTTATTTCATGGATCCAGGATAATATGCATCCTGATAAAGTTCCCATGGCCTTTGGAATTAAAATATCCCCACATCATCACATTCCCTTCATCATACCTAGAGATTGGCATGGGGTACTTTCCATAAGATCATCTTTCAATGCAAATCAAACTAGCTATTAGGCTAACTGGAATAAAACCATGCCAATCTCCAGATATGGTGAAGGGTGTGTGATGATGTGGGGCTTTTTTAATTCCAAAGGCCAAGGGAACTTTATCAGAATGCATATTATCCTGGATCCATGAAATAACTGGCCTTAAAAAATAAAAATCTGCCTGGCTCTATGGGAATTTAACATAGGGGTGTCCTGACTTATGCACCCTGTATTTTAAGGAAGAACATTTATTTATTTATGATACTTTATTCATTTACAAAGAAAATTGGTGTCTTTAAAGGTCGGATTTATCCTCATTTTTTTAATTAAAGCATTCAGATCAATTTCCAAAAGATGATTTTTTTATTCCTCTTTTTAGGCAACTTTAGCATGGGTGTCCTAACTTATTCACATCACTGTAGCTGCCGGCTGTGGGGGCAAAAAAAGAAGGACATGCACCAGGCTTCATATAGTCTCGGATGCCATCACTCATCCGGATAAGGCAATCTCACACTCGTCTGGGAACGCCTGTGTGCCCTGTAGCGATTCTAAGTAGGGACGTTAGTGGATGGACTTCTGCTTGGGAGTTGTGCGTGTTTTAAGATGGAAAACTGCCCAGATCTTATCTACTTTACTGAGCAGAACTATAGATTAAAGGTGCTGTAAGCTATTTTTGTTCAATGGAATGGGATTTGTTCAAATTTATTGGGCCTGGGACAAAACATTTATGGTTTTTATAGCTTTTAAAAATATATTGAATTGATTTTAGATGCTTAAAGTATTATCATATTGCATTTTTAATTATTTTAACTTTAAGTTAATGGACCATGTAGTGAAATACTATTTTTAACATGCTTGGTTTAAATCAAATAAGTACATGTGTAAGTATTTCCAGTGTAAGTACTTCCAGATTAACTCAAATCCTCTAAAATATTCTGAGTGCGTTTGCTCATTGTTCCGTGTCCTTTGAGTTTGGACACATTATTTTTATTAGCAACTACACGTCACAGAAAAGTTAAGTCAAGTCACCTTTATTTACATAATGCTCAGTTCAGTTCTCATATAATTGTCAGTGCAGGCAGTACAATACAATACAATACAATACAATACAATACAATGCAGTACAATACAATACAATACAATACAATACAATACAATACAATACAATACAATACAATACAATACAATACAAAACAATCAATAATATTGTTGTATATTAAGTGTCCCCAACTAAGCAAGCCAAAGCCAATGGTGACAAAGGTAAAAAGTGGCATGGGTTCCTACCCATCACCAGCTCCACATCCTGCCCCTGCCCCTTTAGTAGTGAAAAAGGGGCGATTTCTACCGAGAGGGATTTAATTTCATATTTTATGCAAGCCATCAGGTGTTTCCATCTCACCAAAGGGCCGTTGTGACGTGTTTAGCTGAATGACATCTCATCCCTGTTTATTGCGTTGCATAAAATAAAATGATTTACAGCACAGTAATGACTTTAAAGATAAAATAAAACATACACAAACCTTTATTTTACTGCTCAAAAATTAATCTGCATTCTGTAACTAATCAACTGGGTTGTAGTAACGCCGCTGCTATGACACAAAATCTCAAAACACAAAAACCACTTAAAAATAACCCCAATAATGACCCTACATTTCATTAGAAAAAAATAATCCAGCAGTGTGTATATTTACGAAGTAAGCATATTCAGTAGCTAAGGCCAAATAATTGGCTTAGTAGGTCGTGCAAAATGTTGTTACAAATGTGCAGAACATTGAGAGCAGAGAGGGAATATTCAGTTCACGTTCAGAGAGCGTTTCAAAAACGTGTCTCTCACAAACAAAAGAAATTAGCCAGCTTGGTTCCTGAATTAGCCAAGGTTGAGTACCAGAGCAACTGAACTAAAAGATGAAGCTCACACAGGCCTGGGTGACATTTATGCTTTGACTATTTTTACAGATCTCAGCAAGTATTCCACCCATTACTCATAGTCCATTTCTGAACTGAAACAGGAGGTCTGAGTCAGCTCTGCCCTATCTTATTAAACAGCCGGTGCGAAATGGCTCTATCATTATGTCAGTGTTGGGTTCCCCTCTCAGCTCCCAAATTTCACAATTAACAGCAGGATTATGTATCTTTGTGTTTGCTGTGGTGCTCAGGAGGAAGCTGATTATAATTTTGCCCCGTTCTACAGCAGCTTTTCTTAGTGGAAAATGTCCTCCTTGTACCAAAAAAAAAGGAAGTAATTTTTGTTTTTTATTCAGGAACCCTGTGTTTCTCCATCTAGGACTGTTCCTGAAAAGCTCTATTGATACAAGTTTAAATAAATACACGACTCCCATGACTCTCCGACAGCAGACTGAACTGTGTTTTTTGAAAACGGCATCGTTTTTTTGACGTATGAAATGGCCCTCAGCTTCAGGAGGTTGAGGGAGGCGCACGACTACGGTGTTCCCCTACATGCTCTGTTGCATCTAAATATGTATAAATATTCATCATCCTAGCATTTGCATCAACAGCCTGAACACTTTCATCTCGGCTCGGAGTTTCAGAAAATAGTTGGTGGGGGTATTTTTTTTAATCTTTTCCCTCCTTTACTGCTGATGTTGTTTGGAGGCGAGCGAGGATCAGGCGCTGCGCTCGGCTGCCTGAAACGCGATTAGCAGCGGAAGTCGGATCAGTGCGAGTGCATCATTAGCTACACTTCGTAGGTGATGTTTTTAGCCTCATTACAGACCTGGGATCAGCGATGACCCCTTTCGACACACGTATGCTGGACGTTGAACACACAAAGCTCAGGCTCATCTCCATGGCCTAATGGTTTTATCTCTGTTCCACAAAATAATCACTCCCGGCTTCTTCTTTTTTTTTTTTTTGCTGCTCTTTTAGGTGGGGGAAGGTCACCTCTGACACATTTCAGTGATTACGCCTCCCTTATGTCCATGTTTTCCCAGGCTCAGTAGGCTAATGCTGTTTTTGTCCTCTTCTGTCTCGATTTCTTTTGCTAGCGAGCTTCAGAGTGCGTTTGTCACACTACGAGACGGAAACGCAGGTGTATGGTGTTTGTATGCGTGTTGGTATTATAACATTATAGTGCGTGTGATGAAAAGCTCTCTCGCTCCGCAGTCCTCCTGGAGAGTTAAATTTTCTGTTATTGCAGGGAAATTAAACATGGCTGTCAGCTTGCCTTTCCAATGAGGTCCATCACATATTGAGCGGAGGGGGGGCAGAGAGTCGAGATGGAAAGGCACCCACATTCTTAAACACACAAACCAACAAACACAGACAAACAATCATCCAAATTATCGCTATTAATCAAGGTCTTTCACACATATGAGGACTGGCGTTTCTTCTGTACCATTCTTTAACTTGGATTCTCCAGACACTTTATACTTGAAAACAGTTTACCAAAGGGTACGAAAAATACTGTAAGCCTAATTTTGTTAGTATTTTGCTTTTTTCCCCTGCAGTTGTGTTTCAAAAACCATTCATATGAGCAGAAAAGGCTTGCCGTCCTCCTGGAGATACAGTCGTTTTGTTCTCATCAAAGCTATTGGGCTTCCCGTCACATGTCTGTGGTAAATGCATAGTGCAGACTGTGTGTTTAGGCTCATTTAAGATTCAATGCCTGTTGGATTTTCATGTTTGTGGATGATTGTTTGGCACATGTTCCTTCTCTTTCGTCATGCTGCATGTTTATGCTCGCAATGTCTATCATTTGAAGAGTTTCAGCACTACAGCATAGGGAGTATTGATGGTGCTTCAGAAGATTGAAATTTTACTGAGTAAGGAAATTACTTTTTCTTATGAAACTATCTATTGATGTGTTCTCTGAATGTGTCAAGATTATATATTCCTGCTGTCTATTTAGTGACACCAAAGAAGAGATGTTTTGTGTTGGTTCTTGTAACCGTATTTAGGGAACAATCAATTCTGTCATCAATTACTCACTTTCCTGTCATTCCCCCAAAAAATTTACTTTATTTATTTCCATGGAACACAAATAAGAAAGTCTGAAGAATCTGTGGTCTTTCTGTTCCATGCAATTACAATAAATTAGGACTGGAGGTTTTAAAATTCAAAGAGGATACCTGTTTGTGAGGAACAGTAACTATTTAAATTTGAAATGGACTGTTCAACCAAAAATGCAATTCTGTTATTTACTCACCTTCATTTACTTCATAAGACTTTAGTTCAACTTTGAAAAACAAATGATAATGTTTTTAATAACATCTTAAAAAAAGTCAATTTCCCTTAAAACTTTGACTGCTAAAAGTTCATAAATACATTGTAAAAGTAATCCATATGGATCGATCGGTTCAATCCAAGTCTTCTGAAGAGAAATGATCGCTTTATATGATGAACAGATTTCATTTAGGCTTTTATTCACATATGGACATTTTATCAACACACATGTTGCAAATCAAACATGGTAAACTGATGCTCATACATGCTTGTTGCATGTCATTTGTGTTTCAAAGAGGAACGAATGTCTTATGGGTTTCGAACGACATGACGGTGAGTAAATGTGTGAACTAACCCTGTAAGTCACTATTCACTGAAAAGAAAAAGAAGTAACAATGTCCAATTTGAATCACTTAATGTTGTTATTCTGGTTGATCCAGTTCACAAAACTGCTCTGAATGATACGTTAATGAATCAGATGAATTCGATTCTCTCACAGAGTGTGATTACATGCACAGACTTACTGATTATGCTTAATAATTTGACAATGTGCAAGGTCATGTTAACAACTTTAATAATAATAATTTGTTACATAGCGCCTTTCTAGGTACTCAAAAGCACTTTACATGGAAGGGGGAATCTCCTCAACCACCACCAATGTACAGCATCACCTGGTTGTTGTGACGGCAGCCATAGTGTGCCAGAACGCCCACCACATACCAGCTTACTGGTGGAGAGGAGACAGTGATGAAGCCAATCAGTATATGGGGATGATTAGGAGGCCATGATGGATAGAGGCCACGGGGCAAATATGGCCAGGATGCCGGGGTTACACCCCTACTCTTTTTCGAAGGACATTTTTAATGACCACAGAGAGGACCTCGGTTTAACGTCTCATCCGAAGGACGGTGCTGTAGCAAATCGGCTCTATGAAATATTAATAATCAATAATAACTGGTTATAATTGATTATGAATATTTGGATCAGTTAATATAATTAACTTAATGTAGTAAAATGAATTTTTACTTCAACCCACCTGTTTGTCCCGTGGACACTCAGCGTTAATTTTTTATTAATTCTAAGAAATATTCATTTCCGGGGAAGGGAAATGTCTTTCTTACTGTACAGTACTGTGGTCACAACCTCCCACCCATTGGCCCCGGTGGGGGTCCCCACAGACATCAACCAGCAGTTGAGAAGCAGTAGCAAGAGATGGGAGGGCTTGTGAACACGCCATTTAAAGCTTGACAAAAGTCACACCTTTCAGGGTTGGCTCAACCAATAAGAAAGGTTGAGTTTCCAAGGTCGAGAATTTGATTTCTGGATCTTTTGTTTCAAGCGTGCTCATTTGCATGAGCAGCTGGATTGGTTGCTGATGAAGAAACTATGAAAGATTCTTGTAATACTAATATGTTGTTGTTATCGACTTATCATGTACACAGTCATTTCGACCTTTTTGACCGAAGTACCAATTTATCGAGACCAAACATGGTACAGGTAATGTTACAATGACCGTTGGTTGTATAATAAAATACATACCGTAGTATCAAATACATAATACATAAAATACAAGACAGTAAATAATTCACAAAAATGTTCTGGGATGCCTGCTCATTTATAGATCCGTTTATCAATAAATAAATGCAGGGAAGTATGTTTTCTGCAGGTTCTAATGGCAGGGGCCCTGACCAAATTCTTAACAGCAATAAAAACAACTTATCTGATCGTAGTCATGGTTACTAAGACCTTCTTGCCCTCACTGGGGGATTGGACCACAGATCCCAGAGTGAGTTTTAAAGATTGTTTGGTAAATATACCAAATAATTGTGTCTGATTTGTCTCAGTCGTTACAGTGCTCTTTGACAGTATAGTGTCCCCGGCACTATATTGGGGCATTAGGACCCACACAGACCACAGGGTGAGCACCCCATGCTGGCCTTAATAACACCTCTTCCAGCAGCAACCTGGTTTTCTCAGAAGGTCTCCCATCCAGGTACTGACCAGGCTCAGCCCTCAGCTTCAGTGGGCACAGTATCGCTGCTAGCCATTTTGGTGCCCTAAGCATAATTCCTTTTTGATATCCATACCGCCCCCCGCCCCGATTTTTTTTTTTTTTTTTTTTTTTTTTGCCACTTTAAATGCTTTTTAACGTACAATCCAACGGACCACTGAGGCGGCGGCGGCACCATCGTTACTTTCTAGAGCAATTAAATACTCTTGTTCCACCTGTTTTGTTATGAACATCCCTAAAAAGTGCCTAGTAATATTTCTATACTGAAATAATATCGGCATTATAATTATTATGACTATGATGATATGATTGATTTTTTCATTAGGCTAGTTTTGGTGCCCCCTCAGCACTTGGTGCCCTACACACAGCGCGTGATACGCGTGGTGGGAGCGGCGGCGCTGAGTGGGCAAGCAGTCTTGGGCTACAGCTTGATATGGCTGCTGGGTTTAAGCAAAAACTGAGCTTAAGCTTAAGCAAAAACTGATCAACACACAGATTTTCCCCCATGACCTCTATTTCGCTCTGAATGAAAGCATATTTACTGCTGTTCTTCTAGCTTATTTAGTGTGTTTATGTCTGACTGTATAACAGGAAAATGTCACAAAATGATTATACATTTTTGATCTCACTACCGGAGAAAAATCATGTAAACACCATTTTTCCCCATGCTTGTTTATTGATTTGCATGTAAACACTTAAAACAGATTTGTATTGTTTTTGATATTGGTGCATTGTTGCGCATATAAAGGCATTCACTTAGTCAATGATCTGGTTTCAGCGTTTTTTCAATAAACTGCTTACTGTATCTATAGGGACAAACTCAAAGGAAATATCTTAAAGTTAAAATACTGTATAGTGCATGAAACTTTTATGGACCTTTTTTATTATTTGAAAACTTCAACATTCCATTCTGAAAAATCTCTTTCCTCAAAATGGTCTTTGTCAAACTAAGATCATTGCTGAGGTTGTCATTGTGGAAATCTGCTGTAAATAATCACTGCATTGATAAATACACAAAACAGTTCTTTAAAATTTCTTTTGTGGATTAAATGCTGTGGTTGAATTCACCCATATCACCAATCTGTCAGCTCTGGCATTTATATTAAAATCTTATTTCATCAATTTCCTCATTTATTATCAAAAGTCTGTATTGCCAGCACAGCATGTTACCCCGAGGACCCTGTACTGCACTTCCACTATCTCCTTACCCATCTCATTCATTGCCTTCACACACACACACACACACACACGCACGCACGCACGCACGCACGCTCGCACGCACACACACACACACACACACACACACACACACACACACACACACACACACACACACACACACACACACACACACACACACACACACACACACACACACACACACAGTATGATTGAAATCTGCTGTTCAATCTCTTCTCCTACCCTTGGGACTGAGAGAGGAAAGAATATTGCAGAGAGGTCAGGAAATTACGAACTATTTTATGAAAATGTCTGTTCATTCTCTTCTATATTAAATTTCTGGCCACTGAATGGAACAATAAAGCTGGTTTTGCAGGTGTGAAAGGAGCTCTCCAAAGTAGCTGAATTTGCACTATTTTATGTGAATGGGAAACAGTCAGCTGAAGTTCCCATGGCTTTCCCCCCTTTGGAAAGACCAACTTCGATTTTCTGGTTAGAGAATTTATACTGGAAAAAGTGTAATTTTCACACTTGAGCAGTGAAGTCATTCTGGGGTGCGTTTTCCAAAAGCATCGTTAGCCAACTACGGTTTCAAGTTCCATCATTATCAGTATAGTTCAACGATTCAGTGTTTCCCGAAACCAAAGCTCCAACGAGCAGTCACAAACAGTTCGCAAATTTGTGGGGTTGGAACTACAGGTCTGTACCTGTGGTTAGAAGCTTTTCTTGTTAGTATGTAGACTTAGATAGATCATGCTCTTGAGCAAAAAACCTAAGCAGCATGCAGTACATACTATATCTTTCCTTCCAAATATAAACAAATTCCAATCTATGTCTTTTAGTTTGCCAAAAGAATTAAAGCAAAGTCCCACAAGTAATTTCACCCGGAGGCCATCTTTGAAATGCCTCTCGGTCATGCAATTGCAGCTCCTTTCTCTTTGAATAGGGAAATATCAAATTCTCCAAAATTGTTTGCCAAAGTACCGTGATGACTACTATTGGCGATTGGTTCTTTTATTTAGAATCATTCAGCTTAATCCGCTATATTGCATGTTGCACTTTCTCCCATTGGCCCTGTCCCAAATGGCACCCTAAACATTCGCAGTCTTCCTACGAGTCTGCACTTTTGTGACGCGATGTCGTTTTGACTATCGGTAAGAAGTCTGCTGCGGAGCTCACTTCAGTGCGGATATCGGCCACAAAGGGGGTGCTCACGATACCCTTCTTAAACCTCAAATGACAAATGAGACACCCTATGGTCTCATGGACAATGGCTGCAGCCTGCGCAAGTCCGAATCACAAGTTCGAAAGTGCATATGAAGTGTGCCATTTGGGACAGGGCCATAGTAATACGTGTGCACCGTCTTTCTGTATATAAAGTCTTTGATTAAAGCTGCTTTTGCAGAGTGCAGAGGGAACCCTGGGGTGATGCAAGAGGGAACTTGATTGAATAAAACATCTGGAAATAAAGCAAAACAATGGAGAACAAAAATAGCGAAGCAGACTTAAGATGCCATGTTCGTTATTTACAGCAATAATCTGACATTAAGTCAATCTAGATCGGATTATTGCTGCACCACCTGTGTGCCGTCATTAACTATATTGTTGAACCAACGTGGTCCGAGTGACAGCTCAGCGATTGAAATGTAAAGACAGTAACAATGCATCACTGTAACAATTTTATTATCATATCCGAGCACGAGTCTGATGATGAAACAATGGAAGACCTAGTTATTCAACCCGAACATCCATCGCAAGGACGAATTGAGCAGGACGCTTCTCAGTGATGCACTTCTCAGTTTGAAGTACTGTCATTCCTCACCATCAGCATTAACAAGAGTATGTCCATCAACAAACCGATGTGTATATATCTAATTTATTGTAGTGGACATGCGGGAACTGTATTAACTGTATCAATAACGGTGCATATGTTCGCTCAGCAGCACTAGCATGAATGACTGATGTAATATACGTTTGTAAAACAAATCTTGCTCCATCCTTTATCGTTACTCAAAGTAGTTAGAACAACAGACAATCTGCATTAATAGACACAGTTTTAGGTAATTGTGGTAAACAGCTGATTAGCAGAAGTATTTCAGTAAGACCGTAATAACGTGAGTTAGCCGGTTAGCCGGAAACTTGCACAATATAAAACACAAAACTATGTATTTTGAACACTCTGTAGAAAATGTATACATCAATAATTATTCATACTTGCAGGTTCTGAGGAGCAAGCTGGTCTAAATAAACAGGGTACTTACCCATCTTTCAAGAGCAATTGTTTTGTGAATTCCGCGTTGAACTCAGAGATTTGAGAAGCAGTCGTCAGTAAAATGATGTTTAAGGGCTGGTCAAGTTGTTTGCGGGTGGACAACGTACAACATAGGTGGGCATTATGCAAATGGATTTTCTTGTGAGACAGAACCGTCAAGCAGTGGGATTAGAACAATCGATTCTTTCTTTTGGGAGACAATATTTACATTCACATTCACAAACACCTATATTATACACTACATGAAAGGGAATATTAGAAAAAAAACATAATAGGAACAGTTTAATGAACCAACTTGATCATGTCAAGTCAAGAACTTACAGACATAAATTGAGCTCAAAATTTTCACTCTTGGCTTCTGTAGAGCTGCTTTACAGCTGAAAACTAATTTCATAATTGATTAATTTAGCTAAATTAATATGGTTATATTCCAGTATATTCCAATCTACATTGTATAAAGCACTATATAAAGAAATATGACTTTATTTGACTAGCATAGTTATTGACCAGCAGATACAATTATATCACCACCACACAAAAGAAAATCCTCATTTCAAAAACACACAAAAAATGCAGACTGAATCCAGATTTTTGGAGGCGTGAGATTGTTTGTGCCCTTTACAACAGTGAGCAGTAATTTCTGTAGTGCTGTTTATTTTTTCCACATGTCTGCAATTATCATGCTCTTACCCACCCTGAAAAAAAACATTCACTACTCATCGATTAGACACCTGTAGTGTCCTGTACTTTACGTTGTACTTTAAGTTCCTGTAGTTTACCTCCTTAGAAGGTGCTGTGTTAGTAGGCGTGAACAGGCAGGTCTGAGCAGAAGAGCCTATAAATGAAGCTCTAACAGAGGAGTAACAACGGGTGGAACCTCTCGGCAGGCAAGAATAGAGAGCATGTCTGCTGCGATGTGAATTATAACCCTGTTCTCCACAGCAGGCTTTTAGTGTGTGTTATCTTTCGGCAAATATTGTCTCTGCAGACAAACTACTCCAGACTGCAGACAGAAATGAGTTTTATATTAAGGTTTTGTAACATAAAATCCATTTTAAATTATAGTAATGTCTCTGTATCTCTGTGTGCCAGTCGACTTACACAAGACTGCCCAAATTTTCCCATTTATTATGTAGCATGAAATAGCAAGACTGATGAAATTGTGCCTGCTGAGAAGATGGATAATTTCATTGTTGTTCTTATTCTCTAACATTTGAACGTCTTTTATATTTTCTCATTTAATTTAGTTTCTATAATGCATTGGTTTTTTGGGGGTTACAAGGTATTAAGTTTTCTGCTGAAAATGTGTAAACTGTAAATTTATAAAAGCATCAACAAATTTGATATAACCACTGTTTAATTTTTGAAACACTGTTTTTTGTTCTTCCACAAAAGTACATCTGGATATACTTTTGTGAAAAAAAAAAATCTATATTTGCAAGTGTTCCTCTGTCCATTATTTGAATTCACATCTACATTTATACATGAATGGTTTGTGCTTTTGTTGAGTTTTTCCTCACCCACTGTCGCCTTTATCTTGCTCACTGAGGATTGTAAGGCAATATTGTAAGCAGCTTTTGTAAGCAGCTCTGCAAAAACCTGCTTTGGAACAGTATATATTGTTAAAAGTGCTATTGAGCTGAACTGAAAATGGTTCTATTCAGATTTATATGTCTAGCGGTGTTTAAAAAAAGATTTGCTCTCATCTTAATACTGAAAATATATTTTCTCGATTTTTTTTGTAATAGTAACAAATATATAGATAATTTTTTAATAATTTGCTTGAAATTTAGAACAATGGCAATTTGAAAGAAAATTATTTAATTTTGGAAATGTTTTCTGCAGCATAAATGGATCTTTTTAAAGCATAAAAGCATTATCTAATTCTAGAGCTAATTAAACAATAATAATTATATTAATTACAATGACAACGAATAAAGAAATCACTATTTGTAAATAGCCTAATGCTATATTAACAATGTAGAGAATACAATATATAAACTATGAATAACTATAGCTAGTTTGCAAATTATTTATTATTATACCCCCCCCATGTTTGTTTTTTTGTAATATCGATTATTTTCTCACCCAGTTTTTTTGAGGAGACACTGCCTCCCTTGCCTCCTCGGAGAAAACAGCGCAATATACTAATATGCAACTTTTAGGGGTAGATAGATGTACCTTTGAGAGTACTGCCCCACTATCAAGCCACTGTACCACTAAAGATTTGTTCACATTTGAATTTGAGTGTATTTAGCAGGCCCTTGGAATCAAAAGATTTGAAAACCTTTTGTTAACAACACACACTAGCTGTTATATTAAAAATCAGACCTGTCAGAAAACCCTCTACAAACAAATTACAGCAGCAAAATGTATAATGTTTGATATGAATATAACTGGTTTAGTTGCTTACAGAAAACCACTCCTGCATCGGTCTGTTCCCGTTACACTTGCTTTACAAACCTGGTGTTCTACCTCCTGTTGTTGTTGTTGTTGTCGTCGTTGCTACACTTCAAATCCCATCATAGCCCATCTGCTCTATTACCCTCCATTTGGACGTCCATCTTGATCCTCCATAAAGAAACTCCATTTTCTGGCAAATTGGGTTTGTTTCCTATGCCGTTGCTGAACTGAGTAATTATACTTGAAGCACACGGCTCACTGGCCGCATATCATATACAATTGGGGAGCTCTTAGCTGCGGAGACTTTGATGGAAAGGTTTTGTAAGTAAAGCAAGGGCACAAACAGAAAGCAAACATTGCGGGGCGCCTGAGCTGCTGCCAACATGAGCAAGAACTTAATTTGGGCTGTAAAAGCTACTTGTCGGTAAGCTCCTTTCTCGCCTCTCGGCTCAGTTTGCGCGGCTTGCTTTGTACACTTTTTAAGATGGACCAAGAATCTTTAAAAAGCTCAAATAGCAGTTCAATTAGAAGTGGAGTGGCATGTACTCCTGCTGTGTAATTGGGCACCATTTCTTTACGCGAGTCAGCAATTTATGGTGGTCTCACAACTAACGATTTACTGCTATCCCTCACAGCGTGAGGAGGCGTGCGCCGAGTGAGAAAGAGAGCGAGGGAGTTTGTGACCGGCCGATAAGCACTACCTTAAATTTGGCTGCTGATACAGTGGAAGTGAGAAGCCTTAATTCAATCTTATTTTGCTTGTGTATTGCTGTTTAATGATCTGGTGTAAAAATAAATGAATCAATACTCCTGACTGCATGTCTCTGTTCCCACCAGAGTAAAGAGTTAGGGAATAATTGAATGAGTGCCTCTCAGACTGAGACAAATGACTCTCATTTTAGAGTCTGTGACTGATTGTACTCACCAGCCCCTGTTCCACCGTCCCTCTCTTTCTCGCTCGCTGCCCCGTTCCCTCTCTGCCCATGTCCTCTGACTAATGTTAAAATTCAAATCAGCGTTATTGGCAGCAGAACAAACAATTTGGTGCCAATATGTTTTGGATTCGCTCTCTTCCGAGACGAGAAACCGAAATTAAGCATTGTTCGTTCGGTTGCAGAGAACATCATTATTGCTACTCGTTTTTATTAATTTGGCCCTTGAGAAGTTTTTGAATGTATTTAATGTCTAACTAAATAAGTTTGATCTCTCCCCCAGTGTTTGTGTTAATCAACATTAATCCATGTATAACTGATGTCAATGTATACATTAATCCATGTATAACCCGGGTCAATCAGCGGCTTTAAGAAGGCTGCTTTAAGAAGGCTGTGAAAAATGGACAGAATGAGGAAGCTCCTGTTGTTGTTTTTCTATTCCTGTGGGATCAGGCTATGGCATACGGCAAACCTCCTTTTGGCTACATAGTTTAACGGCACCGACCGAAAACAAATTGCCAGTGGGGTGAGAGAAACAGACCTAAAAAAAGACTGAAAACAAGTCTTACACAATTTTGCTTTGCCATTAAATCCATCTTTATCTCCTCGTGCCCAACCGGCAGACAACAATATGCATGCTGATTGACAACAGCAACGTTTATAGCCTGCCAGATTTATTTTTTAAACATCCAGAAAGCTAAAGAGAGAACGATTTATTTTTTGGGGATTATTTCATTGCCCAAAAAATCATGTGGTGCAACCCCTCAAAAACTTTAGGTAACACTTTATTTCGATGGTCCACTTTAGACATTCTACTAACTCTAAGTAACTTTGCAACTACGTGTGTTTACTGCCGTGAGGGTGGGGCAACATGTCACTCGCATGACATCACTGCCATAGCAAACCACAACCATCCAATCAATTCCCTAATGACAAAATCAATCGATAAGAATTCTTGTTAAAGAAGCCATTTTACTCAGATCAATAAGGAAGAAAAGAATATCGCAAATTCTTTCATGCCAATTTAAAGATGATTGAATCAGCGTCATTGTTATTCAGCAATAAACTGTAATTCATGATGTCACTGCTTTTAAGTGGGACCTGCTTCATGGTTGGTGACGGGGACCCACTGGTTTTGCCACTGCCTTTTGGGGCTGCAACAATACTGGTAACAGTGTGTGATTGCATCTCAATTCAGACTCAGTAGTTCTTTTCAGGCTTATTTGTGAAGCATTTTATTTAAAAAGAACCCATTCCTTGCTACATTTCAGTGCTAATTTTTGTCTTTTAGACAGAATGGTATTTGATCTTTAATCACAAATGGCCCATGATAACTAGTTTGGCCCCAACTACTAAGAACTGTCCTAAAATGATTGAAGAATAACAGGTAAATGTCAGTTGGAGGGAAGCGTGGCAGATATTAATGTAAATGTGAGGGCAGATGCTGCAGGCGTTCATGAAAACTCAGCACTGTCTGCTGGCTTTAACTGCTTCGAGTGCATGATGGTTCAGGGAGAAGCTTTAAAAGGCAAATTCCAGCTCTACACAGCCTCTACT
The DNA here is from genome assembly GCF_051911475.1 of Siphateles boraxobius. Classification (NCBI taxonomy): domain Eukaryota; kingdom Metazoa; phylum Chordata; class Actinopteri; order Cypriniformes; family Leuciscidae; genus Siphateles; species Siphateles boraxobius. Next base: position 30,560,971 of record NW_027509193.1, read on the forward strand.
CCTGCTGATTTCCGCTCGTAAAAGCCCCCTGTTTTCTTATTGATGACTTTTCCCCTCTTCTCATTCACTTTAATCGCATTACCATATGAAACAGAAGGAGCATAACTATAAGGCGAACATCCATATTTTATAACAGCATTTAATTAGGCTAACCTGTGTGCAGGCGAAGCAAGCCTACTGCAGAAGACCTAGTTTTTCACAAATAGAAATGGGGATCATCAATAACATCTTGTGAGGATGAAAAAAGGTCTGGGATACAGATAGAAAATATAAAAACGTTAGGCCTTCCGGTGTTCTATGTTCAATTTATCTTATTAGTATGCAAGTGAGCACCGTGCCATTTACATAGCAAACTTTATAGAACGGGAGGCATAATGCGCACACCTTGGTTTCTTACCTTGGAAGCTGGTATGCATATTAATTCATGCATGCATATTGAACTGCGTGTTGAGTATTTGTCGCTATCTACTCTACAATCTACTGTTTTCTTAGCAGTCACGGAAATGTGCATAGTAATTAAGGAGCATATGTCTGCTGTGTGTGTGTGTGTGTGTGTGTGTGTGTGTATGTGTGTGTGTGTGTGTTGGGAGAGGTAGAAGGCCAGCTGGGAGGTTAATTAAATATGCTAGTTCCTTGGAGGCAGAGTGGAACGTAGCACACCTGCCAGCGTGCACCAGTTCTCTCTCTGCGCGTGGCATGTAATGAGAGGCGCGAGTGTGTGTGAGAGTGGAAGCAAATCTCCTCAGTGAGTGGCTGCATTTCTCTGAGGTTAGACTATGTGTTTCATTTACTGCTGAAAACCAATGTAATTAAAGAAATGATTTCATTTCCGTGGGAGTCAAAATATTGACAGTCAGAGTGTGGTATTTGCACGGTATGCGCATGAACGATAATGACCCTAAGCAGGCAGAATGAATGAAATGGGGGTGTTGGTATTGTTCTGAACTGTAGAGCATTCAGTCCTCCCTGCAGTTTGTATTACAGTAATACATGTGTTTGAGTGCGCAACAATGAACTATGACACAAGGCATTATAGAGAGAATGAGGCATTGTACCATCTGAAGGCTACAGGCAGAACAGTGCTTTATGGAATATGCTGATGGAATAAGGTTGCTCTGAGATATTGTGGAGAAGATGCACAGAATTTTTCGTGATGGACTCCAGTTTTGCCGGCTTCCTTTTTCTTAATTCTTTTTTTTAAAGCCATGCTGAATAAATAAACATTCTGGCCAGCATGGACCAATTGTCTTTCACTAAGTTTGTTTTGAATTAGCGATGTCCAAAGCCAATCTCGAGGAACGGAATATGGGGCTGAATTTTTTTTTTTTTAAATGATCATCCTAAGCCCGATCCTTTATTTTACATCAGCTGTCATGCAGATGTTGTGCAGTAGGTCATGGAAAATGGTCCTTCAAGTTGGTTTGCCAACCCCCATTGAAAGAAAATAGAAAGAAAGAAAATAAGAAACTCAAACATGCAAGTAAGAACCAATGAGGTCTGTTTGAGCTTCTGTGTTTACATATTTAATGCACAATTTTATAACGAATCACTCAAATGTTGTTAACTGTTTATTTTTTTCTGCTCTCAGACAGTCTGAGGCATTGTTGCCATAACACGTCGCTATAAGTTATCTATCTATAAAAAAATGTGTAATATATTTTGTGTAATATGTATATATATATATATATATATAAATGTAAATTACATATAATTTATGTATAGACATATTTATATAATATTTTGTATATACACTGCCCGGCCCAAAAAATGTTTGGATTTAAATAGGACAATGCTTGACAATCTATGACTGGATCATTAAGGCATGATTATTATGTTTCTATCATGTTATATGTTTGGCATCAGTTCTTCTAAGCCTAATTGATGGAGAGTGTAGCTTTTAATTTGTTAAATAACCATGTATAGGAAGACACATCATGACCATATTCCAGGATGACAATGATTCATCAGGCTCAAATTGTGAAAGAATGGTTGGGAGGGAACATGAAGAATAATTTTCACACATGAATTGGTACATGAGTCCGTAACTTAAATTCACTTAAAGTCTTTGGGCTGTGCCTGAGGAGACTTTACAGAGAGCTGGACTCTTGCATTGACAATACAAGATCTTGACCCAAAATGTATGCACCTCTTCATGGAAATAACAATACGACATTTATTTTCATCAAAAGGTTCTACATGCTCCCTCCCAACCATTCTTTCACAAATTGAGCCTGATGCATCTGATTCATGGCTCTTTTTTATTTTATTTATTTTTTATTATTTTATTTTATTTATTTTATTTTAAGTGCTTCTTACGCATTACTCCATTGTTGTGAACAAGGCTGACATGTTGAACTGAATGAACAACATGCCAATCCACTTAATCATTCATTACGGGTTAAATCACCAACTCATTCAGTAAAGGTCCTTGTTCTCAAGTGAGCTTGTCCAATACATATGCTCCTTCACAGCTGGCTATTTCCAAGGCTATTTGTTCAATCTCAGGTTTGCTATATTCAGTCTTTAAGGACAGTGTGTTACACTGTATTGAAAGACTTACGAGTCCATGGGAGAAGAACGATTCATTCATGACCAGAACATCACTAGCACACAGCCTAACAGCCTTCTCATAAAAAGCTTAGATGGAACTGAACTGATAATTCATATCTGCTATTTAACACACCAATATGGTGATAAAATCTGTGAATATGAAATTTTAATTAATCTATAAAGCAGCAGCACAGAGCAGTGTCATTCAATTTCTGCGAAATACATTATCTGCCATATGCCATAAAAATGGCAAGCCCCACAGAACTCGAAGGGCAAACCACACAATGCTCATGATGAAGATCTTGATAATGCAGTAACGTACGGTAAGATCGGTACTGGCGGCTTTTAAGGAATATTTCATTCGTTTGTCAAAATCACAACAAGCATGAGTGCCTCCACAGAATCCCTCCAGGATGAACTGCCTTGAGGGGTGAATTTCGATGTATAAAATGAAACGAAATTGCACGTAAGTCTGTGCTGGAGTTGTCGGTGATTGTTCAGTCACTATTTGTCTGTGCTCCAGTCTGACAGAAACACTGGGCTTCTGAGCTGCACAGGTCCCTGTGCTCGGATCCTCAGCCTGCAGCTGGAGATAGCGATCAGACATTTGACACTGCGCGAAACGGCAGGGTTTGCAGACTCTGATTTGGAGCCTCAATACTTAATGAGGATCTGGAGGAGGACGACCTCAATCTTTCACTCATCTGTGGCTAACAGATGCCTCCCATTTTTATTTCTGCTTCTCTAGCTTCTTTCAAGCCTTTGTAGCTCACAACAATACGCCTCGAAGCAAACAATTGCCAATAAACCATTTGCGCTGGCGTTATTTGTTGCCGTGAAGCCTTTTCAGTGTGTCGGAGCTGCAAGAAAGCTTTGTATGTTTGGAAGCTTTCAGATGTACTCTTCAGGGAGAATGTGCTCTACTGTTAAGACCTCAAGATGCCATCTTTCACATATGTACTGTATACACACACGCTCTCTGCTTTTGCTGTTTCTTTTTGTGTTTGGGTCATAGGTAGGGGTGGGTTGCAAGAACCGGTTTCTTAATTTCCAAGAACCAGGGTTTCGATAAGACATGCGCATTTCGATTCCGCTTAACCATTCCGGAATTCATATTTTAATTTGATTTTAAACCATTCAAGCACATAAGACTCAAAAGAAAACTCAGTTTTCTGTGCTGCGCATACGTCCAAAGCTCGCAAAAAGAGCCTCATATAGTGAGTGAATACTGAATTGAGTTCTCTTTCATGTCTTCTTGCACTTGAATGGACAAATATACACATAATGATGTAAAAATATCCATATAAACACAGTTGGTTTTGTTTTAAGTGAATGTGAATAGTTGTGAAAGAAAACCCATGTGTATCAGTTTATTTAAACTATGCAATAGCTCTTAAAGTGACAGCAGCCCAATAAACCCGTTGCTGTATGTCATTAATGTTAATTTAAAAAAAATGAAATCATTCAAAACTTTAATAGTTTAAACTATATTTTGTTTATAAATAGAAAACTACGCAGTGTTATTTTACATTTAATTTCAATTTCTGTACCTGAACTTTTTTCGGTTTAATTTATTTGTGCTACGGCTAATTTGTTTATTTTTTCTTATTTTATTACTGACTGTTTACTTGTCTTTAATAATGTTTGAAATTTAAATTAGTTAGTCTAGTTGTTTCTGCTATGGTATTTTTGTTAAAACCATAGGCATAAGGTCCTTAAGAAAGACACAGAATAAATGTTTGATATCTAAATGTTTGACGTCATTTTATTTTTACCTTACTGGAATCGAAACTGGAATCGATAAGAATCGGAAATCGCTAACAACCTTTTTTTTTTTTTTCTTTAATCAGCATTAAAAATAATTTGCATTAACTTTTCATGACAGGGCAAGGCCCAGTTGTGCTTTCAGAAATCCATTCAAATTATTTTAAACTGACACAGATTAGCTCTGTCAAACCTCTCTAAATGAATCTTGCGCACTCATATCGATCAAAGAGCTTTCTCTAGAGTGTAGGCGCCCTTATTCAGTTCATGCAGCACATACATCATCTCGATCCATGATTGCAACATTCTTGAAGAATTCAGAAGAAAAATGTTCTGACTTTATGTCTGAATTTGGATAAGACACATCTGGTATACTCACAACGTTCCTATGATAAAAAAGTTCTCTGAGTCATATTTTTTATGAACAGAAACCTTTACCTATTCAGTTTATCTCTGTTTTTTCTTGTATAGAAGACACCATTTGTAAAAATTGCCTAAGATTACCCCACTCTCCCCTAGGCAAGCTTCTCTCGTCCTTAAGCCATAATGTTAAATGTCCAGATGGACCTGTCCTCTCAATGTTGAAATTAAACTATGCCGCTGGTTTGGTTGTCTGTTTGACTGAAAACAGAGGTTACACATTGAAGCTCTGACCCTCGACAGGATCACTGATAAGAACAGAACCCTAGCAGGAGAAAAAAATGAAGGAGAGGTGGGGAGTAATAAAAAAAAGCCCAGTGTAAAATGTTTCACTATCTCATGGCTTGAGTTGCATTGCAATCTGACTAATGAATCCCTGGTGTCTGATTTACATCATTGAAGCTTGTTTTTTCACTCCATGCCTTTGTTGTCCTCCTTTCTCTCTCTTTCTTTTCTTATACTCTGTCTGCCATCCATTGCCCCTCCCTTCCATCCACAATTTTCAGTCTTTTTCCTTAAAGCAGACAAGCTATACAAGACATCATACATGGTAAACACAATGCATACACAGTCAACAGAACTGTGTATTCTATTCTCTCTGATTTTCTATAACACCCTGCCACACATTCACAAAGTCATTGACTTCGGTGAGCGCGCACACAGACCTGGCTGATGAGAGATATAATAAATGATGACCTTTGACGGCTCTGTCTGAGCCCGCCATGGTAGCTGAATGATCAAGTTTTAAATCTCCATAGAAACTGCCGGCCGTCTGTTTCCTCCCACTCCTCTGCTGGGTGTTTTTTCGGTGGCGTCTCTTTCTTTTTGCCAGGCTAATGTGGCTCAGAAAGGCTAGGACTGAGGTTTTGAAGTGTGAGCGTGTGCATTTTGCTTTTTCTGCAATAATAAACACTCCACAATAGGTAATCAGGTCCGGATTCTTGCTTCGAGAGTGTTTTTGTACCGTTTACGTGCGCGTGCGCGAGTGTGTTTGGTGATGGAGACAGTATAGGTGGTGAATAGCAGGAAATGAGGAGAATGATGATTACAGAGCATGCTTCTGCCACAGACTCATGTTTTTAGCATCCATTTCCTTCTCGTATTTTCTCTATCCTGCAATCATTTCATCAGGCGCTCTTCTCCTCTGGGCCGCTCATCACTTCCTCTTCATCCTCCATGCCATCTCTCGCCCCGCATTTGGTGCCAAAATGGAGGAATGTCTTCCTCTTTTACTACTTTGATTGTCACATTTGCCTCCATTTTGCTCTGTTTTCATTGGCACAAATGGCTTTTTCTCCTCTCTGCCAAAAAGCTGGTCAAGTAAGTCTACTGCAACAGCTTAGTTTTCAATCTTCGTCAACAATAAAATGAGAAATCAACATTAACACAACACATTTCTTTAGTGCAACTATAAAAATGACGGAGCAGATTACACAGTAGAGTGGTTTGCGATTCATTAGAGTCCTAAAATAAATTGTAGTTGAAAATTCAGTTTTACTCTGAAATACTTCACATTATGGAGGTAAAATGGGTTCATGGTGATTCTACCCACTCTGTCAAATCCATCAAAATGTTTCCTTCAGAAATGTATGGTATGTATCCATGCGAGTGCCAGAGCTTTCACCACATCAAAACATTTCATCTTTTGCGAGAGTTCCTATTCTCATCCTTCATAAATTTACCAATTATCCATTTGACATAACACCGTTATCCAGGGGGACTTACAGAGCATTCAAGGTAAACATTTGATCTGTTTGTGTATTCCTTGGGAATCAAACCTTTGACCTTGGCTTTACTAGTGCCACCCTCAACTGGTTGAGTTAAAGGAACCAAAAATAACACAATCCATAATTCTGCTGCTGTTGCATTGATATTTTGACTTTCACGCCTAGCGGTGAGCTTTAGCAATCATGTCACACTGCATCACACATGCCTTCTTTTGTCCCCAAATCCTTTTTTTATCTGAGTTCAGTTCCATTGAAGTTTGGAATTTTGTTATCTTTGTGGGGGCGAAGAGAAACTTAAGGGGGAGGGAAAACAGCAGGGTGCGGTTTTAGCATAAGCATATGCCCGCATTAAAAATTGAACCGGGAGCTGTTAAAATAACAAGGGAATGCCAGGATGTTTGATGGTAAGTAGGACAGAACGCTAAATCTTTTATTTTGTACCAAGCTGATGTATGGCCACTAAGGGTGTCTGCCCTCCAGTACAAGTCTTCGTTCCAATAAGTCCCCTTCCATCCCTCAGTCATCTCAATCTCTCTTTCCCCATCCCTCCATCTACTCACCCAATCAGAAGTCAGACAGGAGCTTCCTCACTGCAGGTGTCCACAGTAACTCTAGATGAGTTGCAAATGAAAGCTAATGAATAATGAAAACGGCATCCGCGATGTTGATCGTAATGCTTTTTTTGGGTTGTTTCTCTCAGTTTATGTGCTCAGCTGGAGCGCTGCTGTATCCATGAAAAGGGCATTCTGCCGCTTTTCTCCTTTCTTGAGGAGATACAGTGGTATAATCAATTGTTTCAATCGCTGAAACTGGAAATGAAGATTCTCCAGTCTATTGCTAATCCCCACCGTCGCCCCCGCCCATATTCATTGTTCCCCTTCAGTGCGGTACAGGAAAGGTCAGGATGGAGAGATGGATTTAAAACCTGTGATTGCAGCAGACAATCTTGTGCCCTTTCAGAGATGAGATTGAGGGGTTGTACATCTCCCTCTGTCACCAGTGAGTGTGCTGACCTCCTCCACCTCTACCTTTTCAAGCCTTAGTGAGAACAACCCTTGCCAGCATCCATGCTGACACACAGGAGAGAGCATGAAAACAAGGAGCTTATCTGACTGAAATCCATCCGGAATGATGTGTTAGGGGGTAACAGTTTAGGACCCACTGACCAGATGTTTGAAAGAAGACCCGGAGTCAGAATTATAATAAATTGAAGAAAAGTTTTACTGAAGATAGTTTGCCGTTTCATCAGCAGAAGTCGTCTTCAATACTCACACAGGAGTTTGTAGGCCGCCCTACTTACAGTTACAAAGATCACAGCAATTATACCATTTCCAAGGTCTAAGCTACGTCCTCGTTGTTTGAATGATTCAGGTTGAATGATTCTCATTGGCTAAGAAATAGATAAACATAGTAATTTTCCACACATATACAGATAGATTGAGGCATATCTCCATCGATTGTGCAGCTGACACAGTTAGGCACTTCCAGGTCGCAGATTTGTGTTGCTGAGGGGGAACCCGTTCCCGAGGGGGAACCCGTTCAGCATGATCAGGGTTATGCGCAGATGCCTTCATTCCCTATCTATGTGGAAAAAAGCTTGGTTTCTGTCCCAAGGTCCAGTATGGGGAGCGTCATGTCGCCGGAAAACCGCTTCGACAGACGCCTTCCTCACTGCCACGTTCATGGACGGCTGCTTTATGTCATGCCTACGGCAGGACCATCATTCCTCCTGGCACATAAACTGCCTGGAGATGTTGGCGGTGTTCCGAGCTCTGAGGAGCTTCCTGCCGGACCTCAAAGGTCATCATGTCCTTGTGAGGTCAGACAATATGTCGGTAGTGGCCTATATAAACCATCGGGGGTCTGAGGTCTCGCCCTCTATGCAGACTGGCGCATCAGATCCTCCTGTGGTCCCAGGGGAAACTGTTATCTCTAAGAGCAACATACATCCCAGGGAGTCAAAATCAGGGAGCAGACATCCTGTCGAGACAGGATGTCTGGGGTTGGATGCCATGGTGCAGATGTGGCCGAGGCTGCGTCTGTATGTATTTCCCCCGATCGCTCTGCTCACGGGAGTTCCAGAGAGGGTCCGTCACGACGGGATCAGTCTACTGCTGGTAGCCCCCTTTGTGGCCAACCCGAGTATGGTTCTCAGACATTATATCGTTCCTAGATGGCCCTCCGTGGGAGATTCCCCTCAGGAGGGACCTGCTGACACAGGCAGAGGGCTCAATATTTCACCCTCGGCCCGGGTTATGGAAACTGTGGGTCTGGCCCCTGAGGGGGCACAGTATCTAGAGGCCGGCAAATCAGCTGGAGTAGTGGAGACCATACTCAGCTCTAGAGCTCCCTCCACGAGGGAATTGTACGGCTTAAAGTGGAATGTCTTTACCAATTGGTGTAGAGAGCGTGAGGTGGATCCAGTTAACTGCCCAGTGGCTTCAGTTCTGGAGTTCCTCCAAGATTCCTCCAAGGGTAAAGTCTTACCCCGTCCACACTCAAGGTGTACGTGGCTGCCATTACGGCTTTCCTCGCTCCTCTGAGTGATGGTCCTCTGGGGAGACAGAAGTTGGTCGTACGTTTTCTCCGTGGGGCTTGGAGGATGAGGCCTGCGGCTCGTACCAGGTACCACATGGGACCTGGCGGTGGTTCTCGAAGGGTTGGCCGAGGCCCCCTTCAAACCACTGGAGTCGGCTGAGGGCGGTGATGTAATTTGCCATCCCTATTTGCCTAAGGTGCCATCAATGTGGCACGGCCTACGGTTCTTCAGGCTTTTCATCCTCCACCTCACGTGACGGCGGATGAGGAGAGACTTCATCTGCTCTGCCCTGTCAGAGCACCAAAAATTTATATTCAGAGTTCCTCTTCATGGCGGAAGTCAGACCAGTTGCTGATGTGTTTTGGGTCGCCCAAGAAGGGTCTTCCCGCCTCCAAACAGACCATCAGCAACTGGATTGTCCATGCTATTTCCTTGGCCTACCAGGTTCACAATTTGCCTTCACCTTTGGCCGTGAGGGCTCATTCAATCAGAGGCATGGCGTCCTCTAGAGCCCTCCTCTCGGGGGCCCCGATCCAGGAGGTCTGCGATGCACCAGGATGGGCACCCCTCATACCTTTATTAGGTTTTACAGTCTGGACATTCCGTCTGCGCCTGGCACTCTTGTGCTCTCGTTCCTCAGTGTGCCTGTGAGCAGCTTCACACTAGGACAGGCAGGGCGCGTTGTGGCATAGTGGGTACTCGTTCCCCCAAAGTGTCATTCGACGCAGTTCGAGTTCCCACGAAAGGGAACGTCTCGGGTTACGACTGTAACCCTAAGAAAGGGAACGAGAACTGCGTCCCTTCGCCACGCCTTCCCCTGCCTGGGAGCGCTTGCTTCATCACAGAAGCTAACTCTGTTGTGTGCCGGCGTCCTTTTGTAGCTTCCTCTTATGCCGTCGCACATTACCAAAAAAAAAGTGTCATTCGATGCAGTTCTCGTTCCCTTTCTCAGGGAACAAGGGTTACAGTCATAACCCGAGACGTTTTCTATAGTGGTATAGGTGCACCTACTGTTGAACCCTTTTTTGGGGTCTGTAAATTTTTTTTATGTTTTTGAAAGAAGCCTCTTATGCTTACCAAGGCTGCATTTATTTAATCAAAAATACAGTAAAACAGTAATATTGTGAAATATTCTTACTGTTTAAAATAACAGTTGTCTATTTGTGTCCGGATTCGTTTCCTTTGTTTTCCTTTGTCCGTTCTCCATCGTTTTTAAGTGGTGGTTGTGTTTCTAATGCCCTGAGTATTTTGTGTTATGTTAGTAAAAACTGCTATGTTAGTATCCCATCTCATCTTTACTTTTTGACATCAAAGCTGAATTTTCAGCATCATTACTCCAGTCTTCAGAGTCACATGATCCTTTAGAAATCATTCTAATATCATTCTAAATTGCTGCTCAAGAATGTTTTTTTTTTAAAAATTATTAACCATATCAAACAGTTATTTTTTACGGAAAATATGATTTTTTTTTAGGATTCTTTGAGTAGTTCAAAATAACAGCATGTATTGGAAATAGAAATCATTTGCAACATTATAAATGTCTTTACTGTAACTTTTGATCAATTTAAAAAAATACAAAAACAATTGTATTGACCCCAAGGATTTGATCAGGAGTGCATCTTTGAACTTAACAAGTAGTGTCGCTTTCAGTGTCGTCTGCCCTCTCTCTTTCTCCCATTGAAATAAACTGAGATCATTGGGATACCACGTACCGTGTAAACCAGCTTTTAATCCGTTTGCTCAGTGTTACTGAATATTGAGTATTGGATTTCCTTGTTTCCCCTCTAGCATCAAATCCAATCCACTGTATTTTTCCCAAAATGTTTCCCTTTATTCAATTCATCCAGCCCTCTCTATTCTCTTCCTGTGCCTTATCACCTCTGTTCTTTCATTGCCCTTTTGCTGGATTTCATCTCCTCTCCTCCATTCTTTCTCTAAGCAGTCCCTCGTTCCCGTTGGCCTCTAGCATAGGAGAGTAAACACTGAGTGTGTAATTGCTCCCTGTTGCCTTCTGTTTTTGTAGTAATTTCACTAACGATTGCAAACTGTGCTTCAAATGCCCCAGACCAGCATCTACTGTCCAAGGTCACCTCAAGGCAAACACAGGAAGAAGAGGAACAGGCATGTCACTCATACCCTACACAAAAAAAGTCTCATAATGCAACTGCGGTGTCAAAATTCAATGGCCACTTGCAATGTCCATACAGTAATCGAAGGCAGGCATGTTAACAAGAACAATGCTGAACTGTCCAGTTTAAATCCAAGCTGAATTATGCTGGTTAGTGCTGGTCTATAGCCAGGGTTGGAAACATTATAAACATTAGTAGCTTAGATTAATAAGTATTGTCATGATGTGGGTTTTGTGTCTTGTCATGTTCAGTGGTTCCTTGTCTATTAGTTATCCCAGGTGTTTCCCATTAACCACGCCCCCTTGTTATCTTGTCTAGCTCGACAAGTGCCTTATTTTTGTGCCTTTGTCCCTTATTTAAGCCATGTGTTTTAGCCTCATCTTTGTGAGTTCTTGTTTAATGTTTGACTGTTAACGCTCGTGTTGGTTTGTTCCTGCTCTTGAATCCTGTTCCTGAGTCCTGTATCCAGTCTGTTTAGTTTGTAGTTTGTTAAATAAAGCGTGTGCTGCACTTGGATCAAGCCTCATCTCTGCTTCAACCGCACGACGTGACAGAAGAACTCACCAGATCGTGATCCAGCAGCCATGCCTTTCTGGAGTCCAGTCGACGTCCAGATTCTCCGTCTTCGCCAGGAGAATCGCGCCATCGAGGATTATGTCACAGAATTCCTCGAGCTGGCGCATCTCGCGCAAATGAGCACACAGTGCTTGAAGATCTTCTTCCGCGGGGGATTATCGGAACCTCTCGGGTCTCAGATGCCCGAACCTGATCCGCACGGGTCTTTAGAGTGGTATATCGACTTGGCCCTGTTGTGGAGCGGCTCTTCGTTTACCGTGGGCGTGGAGGAGAAGCTGCGAGAGCCTGCGCTTCACGTCAGCCCGGTCTCGCCCGCGCCCGCGCTTCACTTCAGCTCTGCCGAGACCACGCTCCACAAGCCCACGCTTCACGTCTGCTTAACCGAACATGCGTTTCACTCCAGCCCTGCCGAGACCGCGCTCCACAACCCGCACTTCACGTCTGCTCAGCCGAACCCGCGTTTCACTCCAGCCCTGCCGAGACCGCGCTCCACAAGCCCGCGCTTCACGAGTCAAGTGAGTCAAGTGCCGAGTCAAGTGAATCAAGTGCCGAATCAAGTGAGTCAAGTGCCGAGTCAAGTGAGTCAAGTGCCGAGTCAAGTGAATCAAGTGCCGAGTCAAGTGAGTCAAGCGCCGAATCAAGTGCCGAGTCAAGTGAGTCGAGTGCCGAGTCAAGTGAGTCGAGTGCCGAGTCAAGTGAGTCGAGTGCCGAATCAAGTGAGTCAAGTGAATCAAGTGCCGAGTCAAGTGAATCAAGTGCCGAGTCAAGTGAGTCAAGTGCCGAATCAAGTGAGACAAGTGCGTCCAGTGCTGAATCAAACCAAGTGAGTGAATCTAGCCAAGTGAGAGTATCTAGCCCAGTGACTCGCCGTCGCAGGAAGAGGAGAAGGAGGACTCCTTCGGCTCGCCAGGCTCCGGTGAGCGTAACCACACTCCTCGTCCTGCCGGTCCCGCCTCTGCGCCTCGACCTGCCGGCCCCGCCTCTGCGCCTCGCCCTGCCGGCCCCGCCTCTGCGCCTCGCCCTGCCGGCCCCGCCTCTGCGCCTCGCCCTGCCGGCCCCGCCTCTGCGCCTCGCCCTGCCGGCCCCGCCTCTGCGCCTCGCCCTGCCGGTCCCGCCTCTGCGCCTCGCCCTGCCGGCCCCGCCTCTGCGCCTCGCCCTGCCGGCCCCGCCTCTGCGCCTCGTCTTATCTGTGTCCTTCAAGCTCTGGGAGGTTACTCTTGAACCCAGTTACAGCCCGGAGGTTCCTCCCGCGGATTTCCCCAAGTATTTTTTTGGGGGGGGCAGTAGGTACCCTGAGAGGGCCATGGAGGCAGCGCTGACATGGACCTTGTCGGTGCTATCTTCACCTGAGCCTCCTATGCCCTGGTCCCCTGCCAAGTGTGCTCCGCCCTGGTCCCCTGCCAAGTGTGCTCCGCCCTGGTCCCCTGCCGAGTGTGCTCCGCCCTGGTCCCCTGCCAAGTGTGCTCCGCCCTGGTCCCCTGCCAAGTGTGCTCCGCCCTGGTCCCCTGCCAAGTGTGCTCCGCCCTGGTCCCCTGCCGAGTGTGCTCCGCCCTGGTCCCCTGCCGAGTGTGCTCCGCCCTGGTCCGGAGTTGCTTAACAGTAATCGAAGGCAGGCATGTTAACAAGAACAATGCTGAACTGTCCAGTTTAAATCCAAGCTGAATTATGCTGGTTAGTGCTGGTCTATAGCCAGGGTTGGAAACATTATAAACATTAGTAGCTTAGATTAATAAGTATTGTCATGATGTGGGTTTTGTGTCTTGTCATGTTCAGTGGTTCCTTGTCTATTAGTTATCCCAGGTGTTTCCCATTAACCACGCCCCCTTGTTATCTTGTCTAGCTCGACAAGTGCCTTATTTTTGTGCCTTTGTCCCTTATTTAAGCCATGTATTTTAGCCTCATCTTTGTGAGTTCTTGTTTAATGTTTGACTGTTAACGCTCGTGTTGGTTTGTTCCTGCTCTTGAATCCTGTTCCTGAGTCCTGTATCCAGTCTGTTTAGTTTGTAGTTTGTTAAATAAAGCGTGTGCTGCACTTGGATCAAGCCTCATCTCTGCTTCAACCGCACGACGTGACAGAAGAACTCACCAGATCGTGATCCAGCAGCCATGCCTTTCTGGAGTCCAGTCGACGTCCAGATTCTCCGTCTTCGCCAGGAGAATCGCGCCATCGAGGATTATGTCACAGAATTCCTCGAGCTGGCGCATCTCGCGCAAATGAGCACACAGTGCTTGAAGATCTTCTTCCGCGGGGGATTATCGGAACCTCTCGGGTCTCAGATGCCCGAACCTGATCCGCACGGGTCTTTAGAGTGGTATATCGACTTGGCCCTGTTGTGGAGCGGCTCTTCGTTTACCGTGGGCGTGGAGGAGAAGCTGCGAGAGCCTGCGCTTCACGTCAGCCCGGTCTCGCCCGCGCCCGCGCTTCACTTCAGCTCTGCCGAGACCACGCTCCACAAGCCCACGCTTCACGTCTGCTTAACCGAACATGCGTTTCACTCCAGCCCTGCCGAGACCGCGCTCCACAACCCGCACTTCACGTCTGCTCAGCCGAACCCGCGTTTCACTCCAGCCCTGCCGAGACCGCGCTCCACAAGCCCGCGCTTCACGAGTCAAGTGAGTCAAGTGCCGAGTCAAGTGAATCAAGTGCCGAATCAAGTGAGTCAAGTGCCGAGTCAAGTGAGTCAAGTGCCGAGTCAAGTGAATCAAGTGCCGAGTCAAGTGAGTCAAGCGCCGAATCAAGTGCCGAGTCAAGTGAGTCGAGTGCCGAGTCAAGTGAGTCGAGTGCCGAGTCAAGTGAGTCGAGTGCCGAATCAAGTGAGTCAAGTGAATCAAGTGCCGAGTCAAGTGAATCAAGTGCCGAGTCAAGTGAGTCAAGTGCCGAATCAAGTGAGACAAGTGCGTCCAGTGCTGAATCAAACCAAGTGAGTGAATCTAGCCAAGTGAGAGTATCTAGCCCAGTGACTCGCCGTCGCAGGAAGAGGAGAAGGAGGACTCCTTCGGCTCGCCAGGCTCCGGTGAGCGTAACCACACTCCTCGTCCTGCCGGTCCCGCCTCTGCGCCTCGACCTGCCGGCCCCGCCTCTGCGCCTCGCCCTGCCGGCCCCGCCTCTGCGCCTCGCCCTGCCGGCCCCGCCTCTGCGCCTCGCCCTGCCGGCCCCGCCTCTGCGCCTCGCCCTGCCGGCCCCGCCTCTGCGCCTCGCCCTGCCGGTCCCGCCTCTGCGCCTCGCCCTGCCGGCCCCGCCTCTGCGCCTCGCCCTGCCGGCCCCGCCTCTGCGCCTCGTCTTATCTGTGTCCTTCAAGCTCTGGGAGGTTACTCTTGAACCCAGTTACAGCCCGGAGGTTCCTCCCGCGGATTTCCCCAAGTATTTTTTTGGGGGGGGCAGTAGGTACCCTGAGAGGGCCATGGAGGCAGCGCTGACATGGACCTTGTCGGTGCTATCTTCACCTGAGCCTCCTATGCCCTGGTCCCCTGCCAAGTGTGCTCCGCCCTGGTCCCCTGCCAAGTGTGCTCCGCCCTGGTCCCCTGCCGAGTGTGCTCCGCCCTGGTCCCCTGCCAAGTGTGCTCCGCCCTGGTCTCCTGCCAAGTGTGCTCCGCCCTGGTCCCCTGCCAAGCAGGCTCCGCCCTGGCCGCCATCTCACCCTGTTCCGCCCTGGTCCCCTGCCAAGCAGGCTCCGCCCTGGCCTGCTCCGCCCTGGCCTCCGCTTCGTCTTGCTCCGCCCTGGCCTCCGCCTCGTCTTGCTCCGCCCTGGCCGCCTGTTCAGTCAGGTCCGCCCACGCTCCACGGCCCAGGCCCGCCTTGTCTATGTCCAGGGTCTGTTCCCCTGCATGGGCCTGGGCCTCCATCCCTCCCCCAAGACCGCCTGTGCTTCACCGCCCTCCTGAACTTTCTTGGGTTTTTTTGTTTTGTTGGGCGTCAGGAGCCGCCCTTAAGGGGGGGGTTATGTCATGATGTGGGTTTTGTGTCTTCTCATGTTCAGTGGTTCCTTGTCTATTAGTTATCCCAGGTGTTTCCCATTAACCACGCCCCCTTGTTATCTTGTCTAGCTCGTTTGTCCCTTATTTAAGCCATGTGTTTTAGCCTCATCTTTGTGAGTTCTTGTTTAATGTTTGACTGTTAACGCTCGTGTTGGTTTGTTCCTGTTCTTGAATCCTGTTCCTGAGTCCTGTATCCAGTCTGTTTAGTTTGTAGTTTGTTAAATAAAGCGTGTGCTGCACTTGGATCCAGCCTCATCTCTGCTTCAACCGCACGACTTGACAAGTATAATATTTACTATTCTATTAACAAATATTATTAGAATAGTAATATATTAATATATATTATGGAATATTTTCTATATATGAATATTAACTATATACCCATGCTAAAGTTGACTAAAAAGAGGAATAAAAAAATCATCTTTTGGAAATTGATCTTAATGCCTTAATTTAAAAAATGAGGAAAATTACAACCTTTAAGGACACCAATTTTCTTTGTGAATGAATAATGTATCGTAAATAAATAAATGTTCTTTCTTAAAATACAGGTTGCATAAGTCATTAAACCCCATGTTAAATTCCCATAGAGGCAGACAGATGTTTATTTTTTAAGGCCAGTTATTTCATGGATCCAGGATACTATATGCATCCTGATAAAGTTGGCCTTTGGAATTAAAAAAGCCCCACATCATCACATTCCCTTCACCATACTCAGAGATTGGCATATTGTTATTTCAGTTAGGCTAATAGCTGGTTTGATTTGCATAGAGAGATGATGATAGGGGTGTTCTGACTTATGCAACCTGCATTTTAAGGAAGAACATTTATTTATTTACTCTACTTTATTCATTCACAAAGAAAATTGGTGTCCTTAAAGTTTGGATTTTTCCTAATTTTTTAAAATTAAGGCATTAAGATCAATTTCCAAAAGATGATTTTTTTATTCCTCTTTTTAGTCAACTTTAGCATGGGTGTGTTCACTTATGCTATCGACTGTAGATGCAACTGGTTCACAGACCCTTCTGCTGGGTCTTTGCTTTAGTGGCCATTTACAGTTGACATCAAAAATAGATAAATACTCAAAACAAGCAATTCACACTTACAATATGGTCTTTCCCAAGAAATGAATCATAATTTTCTTACCCCTAGAACACCAATGAATATATTGTGAAAAAGGTCTCTTTTTCTTTTGTCCATACAATGAAAGTCAGTATACTCTCACAAAAAAAGGTGTTATCCTTTAAAAAGATACACCTTTATAGCTTATTTACCCCTAAAGGGTGCCAGTGACAGCTTTTGTACCTTAGAGGACCCTTAGACCCTATTAATTCTAATTTTTTTTAACAAAAACAGATGAATTTTGATGCCGACTCAGACTCTACACTGTCTCAGTGTGAAAAAAATGATCTCTCCTATTAGTCAACAAAGCTATAATAACACGTTTCCCATTTCACTCAATGCTTTTTAATGAACACTGTTACTTGAAAATAAACAATCCACTCATTTATACCCAACTTAAATCTTTCTTAATTTTTAAACATTAAGCCTGTGCTATGTTAAAGTTCAGAAACATAAAACACAAAAATGTCCCAGCATAATAAGCAAAATTTTTTTTACAAGCAGCTCGCCTAATGAGGGGATGTCGCTGTAATGCTGATGACAAGACTTTGCTATCCAGCTCAATACTTTAAACCAGAGAAGTGGCTTAATACATCATAAACACTGAACTCTACAGCTACGGGTCACTTTGACAGCCTGTTCCCTTGACAATCATTATTTTGAGAAAATTTGTTGAAAGTTTGCTTTCTTTCCAGAATACTCTAACCAAAGTGTTGTTTACACTTTATTTTACAGTGTCTTTGGCTACGTTCACACTGCGAGCCTTAGTGCTCAATTTCTAATTATTGCTCAGATATGATTTTTTATTTATTTCTGATATATCTGAAATATCCGATAGCTGTTCACATTATCGTTTTAAATGTGACCAATATCAGATTCCAGTGCGATAAGATCATGGTCCTGGAATGACACCTATCCGCAAAATAAAGATAAAAAGACATCATGCAGCACGCTGTCATACAGAAATAAACACAGAGGACATTAAGGTTAGCAATTACAGGTTTATTTATAAAAAATCCATATTTAGAAATTTTGGCAAATTTATGCACAGGCAATATAAAACAAAGAGAGCAGTTTTTAAACATTTATGATACGACCCCTCGTGTTTTGCTTGTATATAGAGCTGTTACTGTAATACTTATAAGTTCTGACACATCAATGTCCTTCCACTGACAACCTTTTGCAACTGTCTTGTATTTAAAATCTTTGAAGTGACTTCCATGAGTGCTGAATTGTGACGAATGTTGCTCTAGAATGACGTAAAAGTTGCATCAATCCCAATGACTGTTCAGACTGAGGCCGCATTGCAAAACATCTGACCTGTGTCGGATTTTGGACCACATATGGAAATGGAACAAATCGGAATTGAAAAGATCAGATTCTATCAGAAAAAAGATCAGAAAAACAGATCTGAGTCACATACTGTGTGACCAAACAAATCGGATTTGGGCCATATTTACCTGCAGTCTAATTGTAGCCTTTGTTAGACATGCAACATGTACTTACTAAAGTAATTACAGGAAATAATGCATGATTAATTACATGCAACTAACCCTAAACCTAACCCCAATCCTAACCCTTACAATGTACACACTGTCAATTAATATTCATAATAACAATTCATAAATATACATTTTTACTCTCCTGAAGGATTCTGCAAGCTATACTATGCTTTAATCTTTATGTCCATTCAAATGCATATTTATTTTACAGACATAACTAAAAATAGTTATGTTAAACATAACATTAATAGTTAAACTAAAACAGCTCTACTTTTTTAAGGAGTGTTTTTATCTAGGTTTATCAAAAGATTTGATGCCAATAACCTTGGCATGATTAGTTCTTTCTCAACAGCCTTCCTCACTGTAGCAATTTGTTACATTAGTTTCCAGGTGGAAAGCCTGTGTGCTCCATTGAAGCCTGCCATATCAAGAAAGTGCTCGCAATTTTTGTGTGCAATATGCATCAGGCTGCCAGTGTCAGACTGGGTGATCTGTGGGTGTGCCATCTGAGACTTCAGGCTTCCATAACCCAACATATGCTGCTAACCAGCCCTGCAGGAATTTTCAGCAGGGAAATGAATTACAAAGTACGCCAGAGTCCAGCGTCCAGTTCCACTACCAGACCTGTTGCTCTAAATGCTATTTGATCTTCCTCATCACGGCGTGGAGTCCGTTCTGACACCCTTTTATCACCCTATTGGTGGTAAAGAGCTCTGGAAATGGGCTCTCAAAGACAGAACTGCAGCATTCCTCCTCAGTGGAGTCAGGAAAATAACTAACTGCCTGAGAGTGTGTGAGGCTGATACGTGAGGGGAATCTTTAGAGATGGGGAACAGGGCCCGCGGGGGGTCTTGCGTGGCCCGTCGGTGGCACGTCGCGATGACGAAGGACATCTGAGCGCTGGAGTCATGACTGCAGTGTGTGTGTGTGTGTGTGTTGGGATGTGGTGACAGGCTGGAGACCGCAGTGCCGTTCTCCCGGTTCTCCAGTTGACACTGGCTAGCTGTGATGAATGCAAAATTGATAGGGCTCATTGAAATTTGCAGAAAAGAGGAATCTTCATTGAGTAGTTCAGCAGCGGCGGCATCCTGTTTGGAGGAAATTAATTTAATAACAAGATCAGTAAGGCGTCGTGATCGTGGCCTTGCCCCAATTTCCATATTAATGAATTTGTACCCTTAAGGCATTTCTGGGCGAGGAGTCATCACCTATTACCTTTCCTCCCCCTTCAGCTGTGTTTTTTTTTCCGTTCAGCTTGGAAAAATGACAAATTGGAGGAATAATGGTGGGAAGCACACTCTTCAATCTGGGATTCAAGTGTCAGATATTTGCCATGTAAGCATAATCGTGTAGCGTCTTGGTAATATAGATGTTATATACTTACAAATTCCAGCAGAGCTTATAAACTTGCAGGCACTATGTCTTTTAATGTATATTTTGATGTATTATGTATGGGGTGTGTGGTGAATTGACGCTTTGAGTCCACAGACATAATAAAGATTTATGTGACGGCTTGGGGGACAGTTGTATTCGCAACGCCTGCATTATACAGCAGAAGGAATGCAAAGGGAATACGGTATGAATTCAGTGTTTGTGCTCGTCTGATGAGATGCCCCAGAGATTGGGCTCTATGAATTTGTATTTCTCTGCAAAGGCAAATTAGTTGTTGTGTTGTTTTTAGACATTATCTTATTCTCTGTCTCTTTGAATTCTTTTCTCCTTATCTCTGCCTGTGGCTGCACTATAGTCCAGACTGTCTTTTTTCTCTTTTTCTAATTTGCTCTCCAACAGGTCTCTCATTTATCTAAGGGCCTGTGTGAGAGGAAAGACTCTCTCTCTCTGCTGAACTGTGACTGCTTCAAATCCTCAGGCAGAGAGAACAACTCAATCACACTGAAACACTGAGGGCTCTCACAAAGGCCGGTCATTTGTTTCAGAGCTCCAGACTTTTCCTGCAGATACTAAAACTGATGGGATTAAACTTTAGTAATTTTTTAAGTAATGTTACATGTCTCAAAGTCTGGGAAACTCAATTTCAACACATCAAGCAGTATATTAACCAGAATTTTACATGAACACGGTATTGACACTCTTAGAAAACTCTTTAAAAAAGTAACACCCCCCCCCCCTCCTTCCCTCCCTCCCTCCTTAATGTAATGTAAGGCAACTACCTGTACATGGGTTAAGGTTAGGTTTAGGGCTAGGTTCAGGATTAGTACTGTACCTAGTTATTACCCAGTTAGTGTCTGTTTTACAATAAGGACATATATTTATGCGGAACAGGAATGTGACACCCATATTAGTTAATCTAGCATACATATGTAATAGTTCTCAAAGAAAAAACAACAGGATTTTTGCCTCTTAGGCTTTAAAAAGTCATGCTTTTAAAAGTCAAGTCATGGCACGCAGGTGTAGTGTATTCGTAGAAATTGGCAGCAATATGCAGGTCCACATGGAATCTGCTACTGCAGAAACAGAAATCTAAATTTTTAGAGAGTTTGAAACCCTCTCAGTCAAAAAAAAAAATCCCTACCTACAGTCTATTGTGTTTGTTTTACATATTTTAAAATAAATTGAACCTGCGCGCAACTTATTAATAAGAATGAAGTACCTTCAACTCCCTTAAACCAATTGTACGAACATGAAATGAGTGAGACATCTGTGTGATGTCATTTTACTCATGTATTGTACACATTTCTGCGTGAAACATGGTGCTTGGTGATGTCAGATCAAGCAGGCAGAGCAAATTTATGTGTGAGTAAAAGCCTAAATTAAATCTGTTCATCATATAAAGCGATTGTGTCTCTTCAGAAAATTTGGACTAAACCGCTCAATTTATATGGATTAGTTATAAAATCTCTTTATGAATTTTTTGAAGCATCAAAATGGTAGTTGCTTCGACTGTCAACGGAGGGACAAAAATCTCTCAGAATTTATTTAAAATCACTTAATTTGTGTTTCGAAGATGACCAAAAATACGATGACAAATATAAATTTCTTTCAGATAACTTGAGTGGATATAAATTGGGGTAATTTTGATTTCATGCAGACAAAATCAGCTTAAAAACAAGTTTTCAGATTCTGTCCGGTCCTGTCTCAGATAGACTGTTTTCTCTTATGAAAATGTTGGTTAATGATTTGAAAACATGTGCTTTGCCCTGTTTTTGGTGTAGGTTAGTTTGTGCCAGTCTATCCAGCCCCCGCACACCTACGCACACTCCTACAACAACACGAACACAGATGGCACACTCAAGGGGTTCTGGGAGAAACCAGGCAGTCCATCAGAATACAGATTTCCCACAGAGAGAGGTGTATTAAAGAGGGAGGGTATGGGAAATTCGATAGTTGACAGTATGGAGTCTGCTCGCAAATTTAATGCAGCTGTTGGTCCGACCGGAATTTGAGTTTGTAAGGGAACGAAGTAGAGGTAATACTGTCTGAGACGGATTATCAATGTTCTATTTGTGAAGCTCCGGTCCTGGTACTGGTTTAATCATACTTACTGCACGGAGCAGCTGGATTCCTATTACGGCTGCTTGGCCTGCTACCCTATTCCTGCCCGGTAACTATCAGCAGCCGTACCGGCAAGGATTTTTTTTTCTTGCTGCAGGGCTCAGGGCATTTTTATTCCACCTGATCTCTCTATGAACTTGTCTTCATCTTGTCCTCTTTGTATTGAAACCATTCCGAGATCACACAGTCACATAACCACCTCTCTGACCTAGACACCTGCAGCATCTCCTCGATGACGTCAAACCGGATTTCACGGCAACCTTTATATTATTAAACCAGCCGTAATGGTTTTATTGCCTTAGTGGAGTGTGGCATGTTCGAGCAGAAGGGTTATAAAGACAAATGACCTGTGGTTGCGCTGCAGAATATTTCTGCTTTATTGTCTTTCACAAATCAGCATGTAATGAAATTAGAGCTAGGAGTACCAATCAATGTGTGTAAAAAAAATGCAATTACGAGGGCAATTACGAAGTGGTGTCTCGTGGGAGATAAGAAGGAGAATGAAAACCTATTACAACCTGCTTTCCTCTTGTCTGTCCTCTTTACACCTCTTTCTCAAGGGGAACAGCTGCCCAAACTTTTGAGAGCACCAGAATTAATTTCAACCTGAGGTGCCTCATGTGCTGTTGACAGGAGACAGAAAGACTGAAGGGCAAATTCATTATAAACAGTGGTGCCACTTGCCAACTTGTATACCCAGACACTATCCAGTGGTGTAGTGATGCTGTGTATCAGTGGTTCTCAACTGATTTGGATATGGGACCCACATTTTCCTATGGTAATTTAGCCGCCACCCAAATTTGTAGGAATTTGAACCAAGCTAATTTATTTCTCAAAAATGATTGCCACACGCAAGTGGGCCAACCGTCCCAATTTCCTTAAGAATATTACTAACACACATTAAACAATTTATATCCAGTTTGTATCCCATTCATATATAGCTTTTCATAATGCAATAAAATTAGTAAGTTGGTATGAGCCACCACAGTCATCAAAAATAGCCTAGAAAATACCATAAAGTAAAATAAAGTATTATTTTGGGTCATGGAAATGGTAAATTCACAATATTAGCATGAACTGTTAATAAAACATATAGAGACTGATCCTGATGAATAGGATGAACATCATACCTGCATGCAAATCCTTCCCAACTGACACACAACGTACCAGTTGTATAATTCATTGTTACTTTTTAGCAGATTCGTGACTTACTTATTGACAAATATAACTACGATGTTGCATTCTCTGAATTTCATTTGCTCTATATATATGATGAAGTGATACACAGTGCACACCGCCGCATTTGTTTCATGTTTTTATTTTTACATTTCACTTTCTTGTACAGCTCTTTGGTTGATTTTAAAATGTTTTTTTTTTAATAAAATTTGATTTGATTTGATCGCGCGATTGAAGAATATGTGCCGCAAGTATGAGGTCTGACTGACAGGACAGGAAAGTTCGATTTTCGTAAGCTAGAATAATGTTAGAATAACGACACTGACACGCTTTGCTTAAACTGCATCTGACAGATTGAAGAGCGAACAGCTTTCACCCACGTCTTTCAAAATAAAAGTATCGCAAACATTTTTTTATTGCTGTTTCTTTGTCAATCTCAGTAAAGTATACCATAATGTGGAGATCTGCTTTCTTCACAACTAAACACTTTGATGATTTGTTGGTAACCATTTAATAGACCAGGGATGGTTGCTTTAACATATGTAGCTCATCTGTAAAAAAAAAACAAAAAAAGCACTATTATTGCAGACCTATCCACCTCATTTTTAATGTAAGAGTGTGTGCGGCAATCTGCAAATTGAATGTGTCTGGCTTCTGCTTCTCTTTCACTTCCAGTTATTTTTTTACTGTACAAAACAGCTCCTTTTGCTGCTTCATTTTGCAAACTAGTAGCCTATTTCTTACCATAATATTTTAATGTATTTGTTGCGCAAGTAATCTAACCGTTGACTGCAATTTGCTATTTTGTAGTTAGACTCTTGTAGTTATTTACCTACAGTAGCCTAGTGGCCAAAAGTGATGTCCGGCTGAGGAAAATATACATCTTCAGCCTTCATTCAAACACTATTAAAAATGTGTAAGCATTTTGCGTAGTTGTGCTTGGAGTTGTTTTATTTTCTGATAATGCAATGAAACTTCAATGGCCTTGAAGTCAAAAAAGTTGAGATCCACTGTTTCAGAAGCATCTGGGATCTAGCAAATATACATGCAGTATATGTTTAATTGTCCCCAGAGTTGAACTGCTTAACTAATCTCAGAATGCATATTGCAACACGCACAGCAAAAAAGTAAAAAAAAGTGAAAATGAAATTCAGTTAAATTAAAATCTGACTCTTACTCAGTACACGCGCGCGCACACATGTGGGCGCACACACACACACACACACACACACACACACACACACACACACACACACACACACACACACACACACACACACACACACACACACACACACACACACACACACACACACACAGACACACACACACACACACACACACACACACACACACACTATATATATATATATATTACTTTTCTTTCTTTGAATCCAAATAACTGATTTCTTGTTGCATCAATGTGAAGAGAATTACAATTGTATAAATGAAGTTCCAAGTGCCCAACCAAAGAGAACACTAATCACCATAATGGTGGCGTTTAAAACTAAAACATTTTAGGAAAATCAACATTAATTTATGAAGTCAGCTTATGTGATGTTTTCTCAAATCTTTGAGTTGTATTGGCAATTCAACATTCAAGATGACTTTGGGAAATGAGTGAATGCAAACAGAGAAAAAGAACTGCAGAAGTGAAGGGAATGAGTGAAAAGTCCATTAAGACCACTTCAAAAACCAAACTCAAACCAATCAATTAATCTTTACTTGCAAAGCATAGTATGTGAATAGTACAGATTACTAGAGTTTTACAATTAAGACATTAAGTATTAAGTACAGTTAACTAAAAGGTGTTCATTAGAATCACTGTTGGATTTTACAGTGTATGTATGTTTTCTGTGTATTATGTTAGCTTAGCAACATGCTAATGCAAACCTCTAGTGAAATCAGTTGTGAGACCAATTTTCTGTGTGCTTCACACGAGGAGTGCTATTTGTCTCTTTGGAGCTTTCCTAATTGGCCACTTCCTAGACAGCAAAATGGTGTCGGAATCCGTGTGGAATCCACATGTGGGCCAGAGCTGGGCCGACACTATGTTGCTGTCTGGGTTACCTTAGAAGACAGTTGTCTATATAGTCAGCTCTCAAGGTTTTGGACAAAGCCCTTGCATTATTTATATTTTTTACGTACATAAGTGAGTGTTAATGTTGGACGCTGCATGTTCAGTTGTCCTAGGATGAGCTTCATGTGAAGAAGAAAGGGTGTGCCATTTTACAAGAACAGATAGTGTACACTGCAGTGGAAGGGAAGGGCCTGCGGGTCTTTTAATTGGCTGCGTATGAAACAGCTGTCATGCCCGCCATTTGGGCTGTAAGTCTTAATTAAACAGCAGTGCATGCTGGGCCGGCTGCAGCCTCACTGAGAAACGGAAGGTGTTCTGTGAAACACACCGATGTCTCACTCGCACAAACACACGCAAAGACGTGTGCGATCACAAGGGTGAGTCCATCACATCACCTCCATCACTTAAACAGACATGCAACAGGATGCTAACAGACAGCTTTGCTTGCGTCATTGAAAGTTTACTGTAGTCCCAATGCACTAGTCTTAAGAGAAAGGACGCAGTGTGGATGCAGTGGAGGCTGTTAAATGCTCATCTTTTATTCAGGAGGGATGCTTGCTGATTTGAGGCACTCAAATAAGAGATGTGGCTGTGCTAATGTTGTTCCACCCACAATCAAGATTCATGAGGCCTAGGTGCATGTTTGTGCCTGAAAGAGAAAGGAGAAGAAAGGGAGCGTGTACAAGCTTTCTTTGGATTTCTTTCACTCGGCTTCAAAGCATTGCAGCATTATCAGCATGATTTCTATTTTTAGCGGCCTCACTGCATCAAAGCTTTAATTCCCTGTACGTATACAAATGAAACAATTATTCAGAGGTCTTCACCAGTCTTAGATGCCGCAGTGTGACACGCATCAGATGATTTTCCTGTTATTTACCTTGTTGTAAATTGTAGAAAGTCTGTTTTACACAGCGCAAAAAACTATTTCATCTGACATATTAACAGGTTGCAGCATTCGCAATGCAAGATTAAGCAGAACTCCAAGTGGAGTTCATTTGTGCCATGTGTAGCACGGTGATCTCAGAAGAAAATATGTTGAAAATGAACCATATTTTTTTCAGCACGATTCCAAGCAATATAGGATTTTATGAAGTAATAACACAGTGGATGTTGAGGTTACTCTTTTCTTATTGGTAGTGAGTAAGCTTGTAAGAAGGTTCAATTTAATCAAAATAACACAGTGAACTACTCATGGTTTGAAAAAGATCAATTTATGTTAAGAAGAAAGGCCCTCTTAACATGCATTTTTGGTGATGAGATCATGATCGAATGGCACTTAAGCCCAGTATTCAGTAAATGCACCAGAAATTACATTTGGAAAGGGTTTGAGGCAGATTTTAATCACACTTAATGAAGATATAAATGGAAATGAGTTTTCGTTATGCATATTCAACATCATATTATGTGAGGTAGCGCTGCAAATAAAGCATCACACGAGTCACTTTCAAGCACTAAAACGTTAAAACGCTGTGTTGTTGGTATTTGGCTTTTTCTTTTTATTCTGGCCTTGTATTGAAATAAAAAGATAACAGACAGTTCTTTTGTGAGCTGCTCACCTGATTTAATGATCAATACCACATGAATTATTACACTTGTCTATCCACACTCCACATTTTTTTTCCTCACACTTTCTTCAATTTTACTCCCTATTGTCCTTTACTATGGGGATATTCATGAAAATGGAAACACAATGGACCATCTATCAAGTTTTGGTTTAATTCCACGTTGATTAATCACTATTTGGATGCAAATTTGCTTTCACTATAGTCAAGTATATAATTCTCTGGCTCTTGATACTCTCGATAGTCAATTCATCATTTATTAAAGGGAAAAAAAATTATGAGGTAACTCAAAAATCCCCTTTCCACAGGTGTTATGTAGCTGAAACGCTCTTAGTGTAAAAGCATCACGCGTGCCTGTTGTTGCAATTGGGCTACTGCATCATTTACGTGCTGGTTAGGCATGCAGTGTGAAAAGGATTCATGTGGGATTCATGCACAGCTGCTCTTTGCATAGTGTGCTGAACTCACAGGAGAACTCAAGAGGAGACAGTGGCATCTGAAAATATTTTCAGTTTTCTGAATTTGCATAATTTTCTACCTCACTTCTTCTGACTCCCACTCTTATACAAGTACTACCTCTACCTTTATTACTGCTAAAGGGGTAAAGTAAAACTGTTAGGTTTATCATTTAGTTTAGTTTATCCATTTAGTTGGACAATTTTGTTGTTCTGCCTCTGAATTAATTGCTTCTGTGCCTTTAAGACTTCTATTTAAACAGCTCTCAGCTATGACCGATTCACAGAACAATCTGCTCTGAAATATGCCACACAATCCGTTAAGATCAGTAATGTAAAAAAGTAAAAGTAAAAGCAAATTTCAGCTGCTTGTTTTCAATCTTGGGAACCTTCAGAAGAATACGCAGAGCTGTAGGTGCTACACAGCAAGGAACGGCACATTTTACTTGTCAATTCTGTTTTTTAAGAATAGCAGTATTTTTCCTACAAATGTGACTGGGTGGGCTAAGTTTCCAGACATCAAAGTTGACCTGGAATTGTGGACGGTTGTATGTTAATCTCTTTTAACAGGTTTCTGACATCAGAAATAAATGAATAAATAGAGTTGATTGTTTTTGGAGTGAATTGGCCATTACGATAAAGTATTGAGTTAATAAAATCACAGTATGGATGCTCTCTTAAGTCTTTACCATAAGTGAGGATTGATAGATTCGACACATGCACAGTGAGTCTTACGTTTCAAGTGCTTAAATACTTGCACTTGCACTGATGTCCATGTGGAAATGAAAATTGAGCGGATATTTTGCACTGACATCGGCGGACTATGCAGATGATAAAAATGACTTCGTGCAGACTGTCCGTGAGCCGAAGCGGAAAGTATACTTCGGGCATAACTCAAATTAAATAAAGAAAACATCTGAATGGTAGTTGGACAAATCCCACTATTTCTAATTTAATATTTTTACACAGCCTGCTGAGGAGGCGTGCCTTGTAAGAAAAATGGAAACAGATTGCAACTTGGCAGGCGCAAACAACAACAACAACCACAGCAGCAGCTGTAGCCCGGGGCCTCATCTGTCCAACTCAATGCTGTTGCTTTTTATTCATCCTTCCGCTGTCTCCCATTTCTTGTCTTCTGCCACCTCACCTTTCAGCCCTTCATGTCACGGAATTCTTCCTGACTGACGTCTCTCCTCAGGACGGCTGACACCAAACAGGAGCTAGATTCTCTTCCCGAGGCAGTCAAGAGGAGCTCGGCTCATCCTGCTGCGGCATATCTCCAATTACATTACAGTTGGAGTTTAGAGAAAGAATACTGAGCGAACAGGCATTTACACAAACTGTTCACTACAGAATGCAGCCATTAACAACCAATGGTAGCAAAGGGAAGAAAAAGACGAAACTTGAAAATGGTAAAGTTTGATGTTTATTTACTCTTTTTTTTCCCACAAATAAAAAGAAAGTACTCATGCTGAATCATCACAGGAAAGAAAATAAAGGCTCAGTCCAAGTCCATATACCAGTACCAACCTCGCCCTCCTTCAGAACATTAGATGAATAATAGCACTCTATGAAGTTTGGAATGCAGTAAAAAAGTCCAAGCTTTAGTCATGTCCTCCTCCACATTAATGTTTTGTATAAGTGTGAGATTTGTGTGGGCATATCAGTGTGTGTACATTTGTGTATGAGCAAATGTGTTTGTAAGGTCTACATGACCTAGTCCTCAGCTGTTTTAATGACCTGGAACAATGTGACGTTGTAGAGGACTTGATGTCCGTTGTTCCAAGTGTAGAGCACTCTTTCTCGGGGGTTGTAGTCCATCATGGAGATGTGGGAGTATTGGTTATGGAAGGGGATGTCTGTGTACTCATAGGTTGAGGTGTTGGTGTAATATGCAAAGTAGATCTTAGCACCAGCCAGATGGGAGTTGGTGACGTAGAGTGTGCCACAGATCATGAACGACTCGCCGGCACTCCGTTTGGGGAAGCCTGTGTCCCACGTCTGAAGCACTTCCAGGCTTTGAGGCTCCAGACGGCTAATGACGATGTTTCCAGCGTTGGGAATGGTGGTGTAGACGGCCCACAGCCCGTTCTCGTCGGCCATGAGGTCGATGTCTGATGATCCGCCCCAGGAGTAGGGGAAGGTGTTGTTATAGCCTGCGCCGCTAAGGCTGCGCTGCACCAGGACGCTTCGAGATCGGAAGTGGTACTTGATGAGGATGTTACTCTGGTATTTATTGTAGTAGAGGGAGCCGTTGTAGACCACGTGGCCTGTACCGGCCCAAGGGTGGGGCAGGAGATGCTGCACGAAATTCTGGCCCTTCATGAAGTCATTCATTGTGCGGTACTCCAGCACACGACGTCCCTTAAAGTATCCGTCCATTGACCACACCTGAGACAGAGTAAAATATAGAAATGTAAAATGCATGATGGTTAAAATTTATGTACTTCAGTGTTATTATACGCAGTGTTCATTTAAAAAAAAAATGTTTGTAACTAAAATACATTTTCATGACTCCAAAACATGTTTTAAAACATGGTATACTGTAAGACTTGAAACCTTTACAACCTGCTTGAATTAAACATGAAGGTGCCAGTAAATGACAATAACACGAAACTGTGCTAATTTTTTTTAAATGCTGTTAAACATTTTTTTAAACACTACCTTAGCACTGCTTTGCACATTAACTTTGGCAGCCCTAAAATACTAAAACAGAAATTAAAAACACAAATAAAATGAAGAAGTTTTATTTTGTTAACAAACATGTATTCATTACTTCCATGAGCTCATTGTTTCTGCCTTAAATTAATACATTGTTTAAATTAATACATTATTAGCTAACTATGTGATTTGTATATATACATTTCTGAAATACATAACTGGGACAGTCACCTCTGATTTTGATCACTGCAATATTTATTGTGAAAAGCGCTAAACAAATATGAATTGAATTGAAAAGTTGAAAACTAATTTAAAAATGTTATATAATTTAATAATGCAACTACATACAACTATGAAAAACTTTTAACACAAACTCTTAATTTTAAGGAATTTCCAGGTCAATCCATGTTCCATGAAGAAGTGAACTCCTTTGTACAAAAGCACTGATGTTCTTGTTTCCATTAAAGCACAAGATGCTCTGGAGGATAATCAGGTTTTACAAAAACTTGTGGCGTTCATGCAGCTTGTGACATTAAAGCTAAATGGGGATGTATGAGATATTTAGACATATGAATTACAAACAATCAAATTGTAAAAGAATGCAAAATAGAAGCATTTTCACGAGTGGTCCCAGACGTGTGCTATGTATAAGAATGAAGCAGGTGAGAAATGAAAGCTGAGGTTTGTGTGCAGAGAATGGAGAAGAGAAAGCATATACCTGTATGAAAGTACAGTACATCAAAAGAGATGCCATCTCCTGAACTTACTTTTGAGAGAGTGAAAGCAGAGCCTTTCTTCCTGTGTAACCAGCAGTGACTGTCACTGTGCACAGTCAGTGTGCGTGTGTGTGTGTGTGTGTGTTGTCAGATCTATTGATCTGCTCTCTGTGTGGGAGTGGAGATGCTGTATGTGCTCTGAACTCGGCTGCAGCAGTTGTTCCTTGCCCTTTTCCACTCCGCATTCACTGGAAATCAATCCTGTTAGCAGTTCTCCATCTCTCTGCCTCTCTTCTCCGTACTCGCCATCACTGTATGAGGCTGAAGTATCTATCAAGCACACAATAGCCATGCTGTGCCCCCATCTTCACCAAGCCATGCTCCGTGCACTCTTTATTAACACATCGTAATGAAACTTCAGACAGTCAGCTTATTTAGAGGGGTTATTATGTTCTTTCTCCTGCATAATGAAGCCCCTCTGAGGATTTAACGCTCCCCTGCTATCTTTTGCCTCCTTTCCTCCTCCCTCCTGCATTCTCCCTCCCTGCTTCTTCCCCCATTTCTCATTCCACAGAGAGATGCTGTGCATTTTTATTTTTAGGCTACTGTGGGGCTGTGTGGTGACTGGAGAGGAGGAGAGCAGGTGACTTATGGACAGGCAGGATAATTGGAACATTAAGTATAGCATTTCCTTTGTGGGCTCAACGAGTCCCTGTAGATCAGCGAGTGGAGCTGTGGTCACACTGTGGTCGGCCCGTCTCCGCCTCTTGTGTTCTCTTCTAAATAAAATGCCATATGTTGTGCTTTGGATGCTGGTGTCAGCATCTTTAAGCTGAACCAGCAACGCCATGTGTGACTTAGTGTGGTGAATGCTCAGAGGATGCCTGCTTGATTGATATGAACATTCGTTCCATTGCTGTGATGTGATCATTAAAGTCAAACACAAAGGACTGTATCATTGGAGATGAACTTTCAGCTTGCAGTATCAATTTAGATGCCCCCATGGAAGAGAATAATTGATGACCATTGCCTGTTGTCCGCTCTCCAAGTCAGTCGTTTTATAGTGGAAATTTAAAAAGACAGAATGCTTCACGGACAGAGAAAACAATAGCTAGAATGATCAATAGATAAAATGATAGAACAATAGATAAAATGATAGATAGAAATAAATTAGGTAAGAACACTTAATTTCCCAGAATTTACTATTAAATGTTTTGAATTCCTGCCATTCAAATTAAAAAGAGCCAATCTGTTTAATTTGTCAACCCTATTCTCCATTAACAGCGTCAGGGTCGTCACCAAAACTAACATAGCCAGTGGACAATATCGGTTTATATGGGTTGGCCCCCTCGCATCTAGACCCAATGAGTAGATCACACCTTAGTGCTCTTCAGCCCAGCTCTTGGGGACCCACTGTCCTGGACCCAGTTGTTCAAAAAGTTTTGGAAATACCATGTTTTGCTATCCAGGATCAAGTAATCCTCCTTACTTTTGTGCCAGTTTTTAATATTTCAATGCTTTTGCGTTCTCTCTAAAAAGTTTTGCGTAGCGTTCACCGAGGGTTCACCACATTTGTTACAGTATTTATTGATCTTTTTTAATGTTAGTTCATAAAAATACAGCTCTTCATTGTTTGTTCACATTAGTTCACAGTGCATTAACTAATGTTAACAAATACAACCTTAGATTTTAATAACGTATTAGTAAATGTTGAAATTAATATAAACTAAGATTAATAAATGTTGAAGAAGTATTGTTCATTCTTAGTTCATGTTAACTAAGGTAGTTAACTAATGTTAACTAATTAACCTTATTGTAAAGTGTTACCCTTTAATAGTTAAACTAAACAAGAGCAACAAAAAAAATCGTGGGATCAGTATAATCCTGTTTTTTTTTTTTTTGGATCAAAGGTATCCCAATCTTACTAAAAGGTTTTGAACAACACAAAATGATGATTTGATCCAGATTAAAACCAAGATTGGATTTTGTGATCTAATCTGATTTCAGAATACTTTTTTCTTTTGAACAACCCATTTTCAAGATTTGATCTAATCTGATTTTAGAAAAATTACTTTTTAAATTGCTTTTACTTTGGAGAGTTTAGCTCCAACCCTAATCAAACACACCTGAACAAGCACCAATCAAGCTCTTTATGCTCACTTGAAAATCACATTAGTGTGAAATTTAGGTTGGATATTAACTTTGCTGGACAGTGGGTCTCCAGGGGGAGGGTTGAAGACCTCTGCCTTAAAGGCTTGTTCTCCAACTCTTGTCCTGCAGGCACACCAACAGTTTCCATTTTTTTTTTCCTTTATCTGACCCATTTTTGGTATTGAAGCATCAACTAACGAGCTGATCAGTGGAATCATGTGAGGTTGATTATGGAGAATTTGAAAATCTGTAGTGTTGGTGTGCCTCCAGTAACAGGGTTGGGAAACACTGCCTTGGCTTAGTTGGGCACGCTCATGGCTTAGTTGGGCACACTCATAACTGGGCCCAGGACGACTCTGGCTGCTAGTAATTCCTGGCAGTGATTGGCATTTGCCTAAACAAGTTGTTAATATCCAACCCCCTGATAGATTAATTAATATGGGGACTGTGGCTCTGACAAGAGATGTGAGGATTGAGGGAAGAATGGAGTGAGAGTATGAGCATAATAGAGAAGGAAAGAGGGAGGGAGAAAACGGTGGAATAACCATTCATCAGTGACTCAGCTCTCATTGCTAAGGAGCAGCTTCACTGTACCCAAAACACTGACTCAGTCACAGTGTGTGTGTGATTGTGTGTCTATGGGGAGAGGCGGCTCATAGCAGTGGCAGTGATGGAGTGATAGAGTGTTGCGGTACGGTCGTTCTTACCCTATTATCGGAGCTGGGGATCATTGTGTCAGTCATCCAGGAGCCGAACCTTGACCCTGAGGCGCGAACTGTGATGGGGTTACTAACGCCAGTTAGCTTCCCGCAACCTGGCGATAGAACACAGGGGACACCATAAACGACAGCTTCAACGAAATTCGGATGCACCAGCCAGCATTAAATTGCCAAAAGCAACTTTTATGGAGCAGAACGAATATCCGTTAGATCATCGTTTTAGATTTTCTTGTGAAGTCATCAGTTTCACCCTGAATAGAACATGAGCTTGTCTAATCATGCATCTGAAAGCCAATTACTCTTTCAGCCAAATGAACTTTGGACGTTTCGGTGCAAGGCTTGCTAGCTGGCTGTTTTTAACGTTCTAACGTTAAATTGCTTATCTAATTGGACAGCAAGCACATTTTTACTTAATTGGGTCTAATGTGGTTTTCTCGACCATCAGACATGTCTAGTTTACTTTTGCGTTTTCAATTTAAAAGCAAATTACTGCAGCTGCTCTAAAATAACCCAGCAAATAATCATGCCAAACGAGCCCTGCACTGAGAATCCAATAAGTCAACATTTTTCTATTTCTTGTCGCAGGTCACATACTGCCAGTCCACAGCCAACAGCTGCCTATTTCTGGTTATTAAAATCAGCTCAAACCCACTTCTACTAGATGTCTTACCAAGTTTCTGCATGCAGGAGTGCAGGCGAGTCTCCAGCAGTAGCACTCGCTGCCTGAGCTCCTCGTAGTCGTAGGCTCCCATCTCCTCTTGAATGGCCATGAGTACCAGGGACAGATTCCTCACCTCCTCCCTCAGCCGCAGGATCATTCTTGCATCCGCCTTGTATTGCTCCAGCACTGGCAGTAGGGGAAGCAGCTGAGTAACCTTGTCCTTTAACTCCTGAGGGAGAAGGAAGGAGTGCAATGGTGGTTTGGAGTGAAAACGAAAGATGCGAAACGGTTAATCTCTCTCTCTCATAGAGGTCTGGGAATTTGCAGTCGGCTCTCATTAACTATTCAGCATGTTCATCTCCAACCTTTCATCTCGCATGACCGGTCTCCGGCCCCTGGATCCGAATGCATTCTCACATGAGAACCGAGTATTGATTGTGTGCATCTGCAATCTCTGACAATCTACCACTTGTCTGACGCAGCGACACAGGCCCACTCATCAGAGAACTTTCAGCTCTCTACCTTGGTGGGACCAAGTGGCTATGAAAGTATGATAATATGTGGGCTGATCTCAGCTCAGTGAGGGCCATCAGTTACGGCACCCAGGCGAATTGGCCGGCCTGGCATAGGCTTATAGGCTGAGGTGTATCAATGAAAGGGGTCTGAACATCAGGTGTATTAATAAAGCTTGCTAACCACAGGAGGGGCTGTTTCCTCCTTGTTAAAGTTTATCGTAAATCTGGTGATGGAGCTGCTCTCAGCCCTGCAGCGCCACATCATAAATCTCATTTTCCTGTTCCGAGACACAAAAATTTAGTCTCGTTAATCTCCCACCCTGCCATAGGCGACTTTGAGCTCTCAACATTCATCAGCAGCCTCGCCGAAATAAAGCCGGGCTTTGAGACACCCACTCTTTGAAATAGTGCTTTTAACACCTGCACATCTCGCAAATTTTTCACAGCTCCAGCAGAGAAGGAGGGAGAAAAAAAGGATTATGGCGCTTTGAACATGTATTGATAGATGAGGAATGATTTCTGGAAAATTTGGGAATAATTTTCTATGCAGCGTTTGGTGAGATGACTCAGACCGCAGGAGAGCAGGGTGGATGGGTAAGTGGTAGTAGTACATTCGGAATGATAGTGATACCCCTGGGAAAAGTGTATGTGGCTTCCATCGCACTCCTTTTAGTGGACGGCTACAAGCACACTATCATATTTAAAAGATGCAAGAATAAAGCGGTATAAGAGCATAAGAATAAGAGCAGCTGCTAGCTAAAAAGAACAGGAAAACATAACCTTTTGTATGCACATATACTTATTACTGAAGCTCCATGTTCATTTGAGGTGAAGTTGAATTCTCTCAGAGGACCTTTGGTGTGTCTCAATTAAACACAACAATCGAGTTGTATTGAAGGTTAGTGCCAGTGTCTATGACACGTAGGGGCAGAGGCGCCAGAATGAGTTTTAGAGAAGGGTGGCTGAAGGTAGGCGGGTTGTGATGTCAATATAAAAATACTGAGGCTGTGAATACTAATTAGTGTGCACTAATGTTGCTCAATCTCCAGTCATGTTAATATAATGAATATTAATGCTCAACTTAGCCTTGGTTGATCCCAGCGCACAAAGGACATCCCCCTAATAATCCTATGGTTTCCATTTGTTTTTGTTTTTTTGGGAACCAAATAAGAACATTCTGGGAACGTTATTTTTAGGTTCTTTATTTGTAACCAAAATTAAACCTTCCCAGAATGGTGCAGGGTTTTTTTTTCTTTTTTTTCCTGTGTAATAACCTAAAGATAATTTATACAGAACATTCTCTAATGGTATTTATTTGTAGGTTTCATTTTTATAACCATAAAATAACCTTAGAATGTTGCATGGTTATTTTCTTTTATTTTTTGCAATAACCTAAAGGGAACTTATACAGAACATAATTTAATGGTTTTATCTTTATTAAACATTCTGCTAGAGCCCGACGACCTAATATCAGCGGGCCGATATAAGGCATTTTCCAAACTATCAGTATCGGAATTTACAATGGCCGATAAATTAATATTTTAAAAAATGCGGGGTGCGGTGATGCGGTGGTAACGCGTTCATGTAACATGTAAGGGTGGCACAGCCAATAAATCACCTAAAAGCTGTCACAAAGAACTGGCAAAAGTAAAGATTATGAATACGTGAAATATAGCAGGGAGACATTTTAATTGTTTATTAATAAACAAGTGTTTTCTGTCAGTGTCAGCTGCAAAGATGAAGTTGACTCGCGATCTTTGCACTAGTGTACGCACCAGAGAGAAATGCACATTTCATAGGGATTACATAAGTAGAGAGCAGTCTGTTTTCTCTCGTTTTGAATTGTTCTGTTTAAAAGCAGACATTTCACTAAAGATATATTTTTCAGGTGTGTGAGGCAAGTAGGCTAACTTATAAGCTGAGTTTCGGTTCATTTATGAGACGCGTTCCAGTTCACGGGCCGGCGCCTCCGTGTCTTGATTATCTATTGTCTGCTATATTTACTTCTTATTTATTAAATCCAGGCAATTGGTTGTTGAAACATTGATTAAAATTAATATACAATTAATACGAAACAA
Organism: Siphateles boraxobius; assembly: GCF_051911475.1. NCBI lineage: Eukaryota > Metazoa > Chordata > Actinopteri > Cypriniformes > Leuciscidae > Siphateles > Siphateles boraxobius. The sequence goes on from NW_027509193.1 coordinate 30,597,559, forward strand.
AATTCACTTTAAAGAAAGGCTTTGTGCTTTCTTTTGTTTTTGTTCAAAGGGCTTTAAGTTTCAAATCTTAAGTTTCTATTTTTATACATTTTATTTATCAGAACTTTAATATATTTTGATGTTCCTCTGTTCTGTTGTGACAATAAAACAAACAAGTTTATTTTTAAACTGCATCATATTATTTTAGTGAGGCTGAGGACTCATAAATAACTAAAAATAACTAATGTTAGGGAAATCTGTTTTATGTTTTGTTACGCGTTTCTGGATTTAAAAAATAATAATATATATATATATATATATATATATATATATATATATCGGGCGATATATCGGAATATCAGGTTTTTAAATCACCAAATATTTGTATCGTATCGGCCTTAAAAATCCTTTATCAGTTGGAATCTACTGCAAACCTAAAAAGAATGCTATTTTTCCAAAAATAAATTTTTCCTGGCTAACCCAAAACAAACCTTAAAAAAAATGTTGGGGAATGTTCTGAGAACATTATTGGAACAAATGTATTGTTGTACATTTGGGAAACCAAAAATTGCATGGTGTTTTAGATATTTTACATAGTTTTGACATTGATATCCAGTAGAAAGCCAGTTTTACATGTCAGCTTATTTTTTTAATATTTATTAATTAATATACTCAGTATGTGTATCAAGTATCAAATTTGAATAGAATTATTTCAAATGTCATCTACACAATTAATGTTCTGACCTTTTCTGATGGACTGATTGACCTTTTCTAGTGAAAAATAAATATACCATATATTATTTTATGCTAAGAATACTACAAATACATTTACATATTTATGTAATTACCATAAAATAAATATCCTGCAATTGTACTTTTAGTATAATAAATATATATAATTTGTCTGCTATATTGGAACTACTACTTTTGTACTTAATGCACTTTAGTTAATCAGAAAAAAGTGCTAAAATGGAACTATTGCAAGAATACTTTATGTACACTTTAAATATCTTGCATTTAAAGACTGATATTATACTGTGATCATACTAAAGGTGATAGTAAAACACATTTTAGGCTTAATATTACGAAATGTGCATTTTGCAATAAAGTACTCCAGATAAAGTTTAATTATAGAGACTTAAGAGAATTATCAGTAAGTCTCAAGCGATATGTCAGCAAATATGTTAGTAGTTTGTACTATACTTAGTATGAAATAAACATACTCTACATAAATCTAAGCTTACTCTCCAGAAATCACTGTAGGTTTTTCTTTTTTGACTCAATCAGCATCATATTGTAATATCACTGACGTGGACCTGAACTAAACATGGAGGGGGTGTGAGTGTAGGCGTTGTGAGAAGAAACCCACCTGAAAACTCTTGGGGTTGAGGCTGCGTGGATTTTCAGAGGCAGTCTTCAGTTTGCCGTCCACTGTTTTCATGAGGTTCTCTGTGTCTCTGACATACTGCAGGTCTCTGTACGTCCTCAGATCTAGCACCTCCATGGATTGAGTGATATTCTGAACCTGTTAAATACAACAAAACACAAAGTCAAAACAGTGGGATGCATCAGGGAATGTTTTTTGAGGACACAACAGTGTGACGCCTTCAATTTGTTGTAGTTCAAATCAGCCTTCCTACATATTCAGATCTCCCGCCGAGCATCTTGCCCCCATCAACAGACTGGGCGACGGGAGCGTGACTGTTGATCAGCAGTCTGTATAAACTCCTACATACTCCCAGAGGCCACACACACACACAGAAAGATTCACACAACCTCCTGGCTGCACTTAAGAGAATCAAACAGTATATGGATTGCATGCTGGTATTCTCCTCATGTCTTCACTGATGTGCATGAGGGGCCTTGTCTAATGAGCTGATCTGCATAGCTGTCAGAACCAATGGTCACACTTAGAGTTGAGGATTGTGGATGTTTGGATTTGGGCAAGGGTTAGGTGGGATCACATATTCACTGTGTGCATTCACTTATTGTTTGTCATGCATGCCGCTGAATGCTTAGGAGGGCTGAGTATAATCACGCTTTCTCTCTCTCTCTCACACACACACACACACACACACACACACACACACACACACACACACACACACACACACACACACACACACACACACACACACACACACACACACACACACAAGAGGCTGGGAGGTGGTAGTTTAATTCTGAACACATCTCTTTCAGAGAGGGACTGACCCAGGTGTCCTCATTAGTCTGCGTTTTATTAAGCAGGAGCATTAGTGCCTCGCAGCTGCTGGCATAGCCACACACACATTTTATTGTCTGAGTGGTTGAGTTATGTTGGAGTACGGCTGTAGATAAGGTGTTTAGACCCTGACAGTGGGGCATGGCAGGATTTAAGGTAGAGTTTGGGGCAAGATTTAAAGGGATAGTTCACCCAAAAATGAAAAATCGGTCATCATTTACTGCCTCTCATGTCGTTCCAACGCCAATCTGCAGAACGCAAAAGAAGATATTTCTGTCCATACAGTATTATGAAGGTCAATGAAGAGATCATGATTACTTTGATGAACAGATCAATCCTTAATTGACTCTCGATCAAATCAAAACATTCATCAACTTGCATGTACATACACAGACTACATCAAATATCATGACGATTAAGAACCAATGAGGCTTGATGTTAGATGATTTTGAGGTTTATATTTGATGTAATTTTTGTACGTTTGTGTTAATCAGTGTAGATGATCTGTTCATCATGCAAAGAGATTGTATCACATTAAAAAGACAATAAAGGGTACAACGAGGCTACAGGCACACCAGGGTAAAAGGCGCCTTTGACTTTTTTTTTCTTTTAAACCACTGGATGGCTCAAAAAATTCAGCTTAGCACTATTCTTAACAACCAATTTTGAGGATACATGTGGAAATTTGGCTGATCCTACACGGAATCGCGGACAGCAACGCAAAGTTGATATGAGCTAATTTGATCATATTTAATGTTTTTTTTTATTATTATGTAGATTTATGTAGCAAATGAGAATCAATAAAATGTTTGACTATATTTTGAGACAAAGTTCTTGTTAATGATTTTCAGGTTTGTTCAAGGTAATTAAAGCAACAGTTTTTCAATAACAGAAGAATATGTTAAAGTATGTTATTTGGGGTAAAAGGCGCATTTTGCGCAACTGGCTGACTTATCCATTTGTTGACATGACATAGATTCAGATGGTAAATATGATATATTAAGTTGAATGTCCAGCTTAGAGATAATCACCATTTTTATAGCGAAACCATCATATTTAAAAAAAATAAATTATATTAACCATATATTTATTGTTACTACTGTAAAGCTATATTAAGTTATTATGAGATTTCATTCAATGCTTTCAGAATCTTTACTTTTTAAAATAATTTAGTTTCTGTAGAATATTTAAAATGATACATAAAAATAAACAAAAAAAATATTTATAAAAATAAACCGAAAATAGTACATACTTTGCTAAAGTGATTGTTTTGAACAAGTATTAACTTAGACATTATTAAAAAAATATTATTTTAGCTAAAGTATTAATAATTTGTGCCTTTCCCCATGTGTGGGGTAAAAGGCTCACCTTGCCACCTCATACAGTACATGTGCTGTGGTACATTGTTGTGGTAAGGTTTTAATCAAACAAACATTTATCATTTGTTTTCACACAAAATCTGTTGCTCCATCAAATTTCAATACAAACATAAATATTTTATATCTCCAATCATACACTCAGGGAGTAATAAAAAGCAAATTTTTCTTAAGGTGTGCCTTTAGTCCTGTTGTACACTACACTAGTCGTATGAATTAGTTTCAAGCTACTGTGGTGGAAATTTTAAACTGTATATTCATGTTTCTAACATACTAACGCTTTGAAACACCATGTACTAAAAGGTTTTGTTCTGTGTTTTTGAATGTTGTTGGGCTATGTATGTTGCCCTATGTTGCCATACCCCTGTTGAGTGTATAAATAACATATATGGGAAATGAAACTAGACAGATGACTATTATAACCTTGAGATTAACAATGAAGTAATCATTAAAACAAAGTTTGGTTTACCTAGTAACAGAAAGGTTTGCATATGAAGAACCAATCAAATTCATGTCATTTTGCAATACCTCCCTATTCTATAAAAACTGTTGTATCCGTGTTAACTGGTGGGATTCTCAAAGGAATTTGTCTGAGATCCTCCGGCCTAGCTTAACGCTTCTTCTTGGGAGAGATGCTCTGAGAACTGCTCGAGTACTTTCCTGGCCGTGATTAAAGCATTTGAAGGACATTTGCTGAAGTCTGTTAGTCGATTAGGCCTATTCCTGCGCAGGAAGTAAGCTAGTTAGTGGAACAAGTTATTTCAGTGGTTCTTTGGGGTGGTTGAGGTGCTATATAGCACCACTAACATATAAAGAACCAGTTCAGCCCAGTATGGTTCTTTAGTGGTTCTTCAGTGGTTCTTTGTATAGATGAGGTGCTATAGCACTTGTAAAGATGGGTGCTATATAGCACCAAAACTGGTTCCCCTATGAAGAAGCCAGTAAACCACTTTTAGTGCTGTTTAGCACCATTTTTGTTTAGAGTGAGAGACCTTACTATCAAGTGATAGTGTGGAGCGAGTTAGGAACACTAGAAACCTTATTCCCAAGTGATAGTGTTTGATAGGGGACGGGACGTCGTTCGACTCTTTGTGAGACTTAGGCAGGGTTAGATTGTGTCAACTCGCGCGTTCAGAGGTAACTCAACTGAGTATAATATTTTCAGGTGTCAAGGACACCAGGTTCAACCTAAGTCAGGTGCGAAGGGGAAAAATCTACCACACTACCTTTATTTCCTTTTTGAAACTTAAAAATGTTGGCTCTCATAATATAGAAACATTCCCTGAAACATTTGTCAAAATTTCTTTTTTTCAAGCACAGTCTTAAGAAAGTGTCATGATCCGGCCACCTTGTCCTTGATTTCCCCTAGTCTTGAGGCTGGATCATGACAGACCCATGTTTTGTGTACAAGCACATGGCCTTTTGTTTGGGCCATGTGCTTGTGTTGCTTGTTACGTAACCCCGCCCCCTTGTTATCCTCGTCTTGTCATTATTGTCTAGTCTGTTTCACCTGTCCTCGTCATTAGTGTTCCCTATATAATCCCCTTGTGTTTGCTGTCTTGTGCCGGTTCATTGTTTGATGTTGTCATACATTGTATGAGACCTTGTGAGTATCCTGTCAAGTATATTGTCAGAAGGTTCTGATCCTGTTTATCGTCAAGTCTTAGTCAACGTTTAGTGTCTCCTAGTCCTCTCTATTTTTTTCCCCCTCGTGGGTTTTGTTTCCCTTGTTTTGTCCTACAATAAAGTGTGTGTGTGTTAACCATCCTGTCTGCGCTTGGGTTCATCTCTGTAATTCATAACAGAAAGAGTTTGGAAATGACATCACGGTGAATAAATAATGACAGAATTTTAATTTTTAGGTGAACCATTCCTTTAAGGTAGAGTTATATTGAGGTAGATTGGCATGGGTGTGAGTCATGTGTCTTATTGACTCACTTTGTCTTGAGTTGCAAATTTGCCTTATCAGGAATCCCTCTCCAAACAGTTTCATTTTCATCCTCTATCACTCTCTATCTGCTTCTCTCTTCATCTCTGCCTCCATCAGCTGTGCTCATTAACTAGTCAAACAGCTGCTTCCTATTGTAGTGTGATTCCAAAGCTCTCTCTTATTCAGTGAGTGTAATGTTGATGGGGACGTGTGGTTCTTAATGGGCTGCTGTACACAGATGAGGCTGGAAACCACTGAGAGGTTGGTGAGGAAAGAGGAAATGAGGGCCGGTCAACTGGCTGAGAGTCCAACACTCTATTTATGCTGACACTTTGTATTTAACTGCCAATCAATTGAACCGCACATATCAACTGACTCAATATCCAACCGTTTCTCTGTAGCAAAACCTCTCTCTCTCTCTCTCTCTCTCTCTCTCTCTTTCTTATATATTATAATCTATATCCTACATCAGTAACATTGGACAATTTTTTATTATATCTTACCCTTATGTTCTTTTTCTCTATCTTTTTAACTAATACATTTTGTATATTGTATACAAAGTTGTACGTCATAAACATGTCAACTCTGTATGTTTTGCAAAAAAAAAAAGTAGACATTGAGCAATAAGCATGTCGGTTAATGGGGTCCACTGGAATCATTTCCGTTATGGTCTGTGCGATTTGCAGCGCGTTTCTGTATTTGGTTGTGTTGTGAGTATTTGGAGCACACATGTGTTATTAAACTGAAATGTGTGGGTGTTTTTCTATTTGCATGCGTTTTCTTCATTTGCAGCGCGTTGAGCTCTTTGCCTGGTCCCCGTCTAATGAGTATGATTAGGAAAAAATAAAAACCTCCTAACGGCTCAACAGAAAGAATCCAATTTCACAGCAGTATTTAGGACGTGTCCTCTTTAGGCGGTTGTAGAACTTTCACAAACTGTCTCTAATGGGCAACAGTATTATATAATGTTTGGGATCCATGTTTAATGACTGCGTCATATGCACAAAACATTACTTCGCTAGGATTAGCTCTTGACAAGTGCGTGTCATTTAGGTTATTGTGCATGTAACAGGCAAATGTCACCTTCTCCATTAGTTGACGGAGCTGTCTGCTACGTGGGTCTCGATTACACATGTTCTGTGCTGGAGCCACAACGGTGCAGATACATTTCCCATCTGCGTCCTGTGCCGAGCTGTAGATCTGCCAGCCCTCCTCTGGGCTCGGATACAGGGCCTGCATAGAGAAAGAGATGGAGAGATGAAAAAAAGAGGTTGAGAAGGATGCATGGAGAGACAGTAAAATGCATGAGCAAAATAGAATGTGGCATCTGTGAGAGGAGGACGTTTTGATCAGCTTAGACACTTGGAGGAAATAGAGCTGCTTTTGATCGATAAAGCTGCTTTTTCATTGGGGGTGGAGTCAGGAGATGGAAGATGGATTTTTTTTTTTCTTTAAGAAAATTAATTTGTTGTTTATTTGCTCTATTACAAGCCAACATGGCCTTTTAAAAAAAAATCTGTAGCCATTTCAAATTAGAGGCAACCAATTCCAATAGAAAATTGCAATCCAAACAAGGATGCTACACACATGTAGCATGAGCAATTGTTTTTGATTTAAACAGGATTGAAAACAAGCAAAAACAGAATGAAAATTCACTCTCTGCCAGTAGGTGGCACTTATGCAACAGCAGTAATTTCGTTTTCTTGGTTAGCGCTGTACACAAAGCAGCGCTGCGCTTATAAACTACTTTATACGGAGGTAAGAAAGTAAATGCCATCAAACCTTTTCTGAAGACAGTTAGTTCAATTCAGAGATACATTCATATAACCACAACTCCAAATCAATGTTTATATTTTATTCCTATATTACACGCATCGCAAACAGTGAGCTTGTTGTGCCTGGCGCGTCTCTGGTCGTGTTAACGTCCTGTTTACTTCATAATATTTCCACACAAGTGGCATTTTAGGAAATGATTGCAATGCAGTTAGTGTGCAAGTCAAGAATAGAGATCAGCCAAAATAAAATTCCCCCATAATGTCAGAAATACACACACACACACAGACACACACACACACACACACACACACACACACACACACACACACACACACACACACACACACACACACACACACACACACACACACACACTTTATGTTGAGGCGTAAAATGCTGTAAAATTTTAAATGCGTATGATTTATACGCTTTTTTCCTCACAGGGCCCGACCAAACGGCCCCACAATGACAAACATTTTACTATCTTTAACTTTATAAGGACATTTGGTCCTCTTAATATAGGTTAAACAAGAACACACACAAATGACACATGCATTTGTTTTGGGGTTTTTTCATAGTGAGGACCTTCCTTTTACTCCTATTGTTTTTATACAGAGTTATTTTGATTATTTATATTTTCTAAATCAAAACTTACAAACCTTTCTGTTTTTTCATTTATTAAATAGTAATTGTTCAATTCACAACATTTGTGGCATAATTTTGATGACCAAAATGACCTCGTCCATAGTTTCCTTTATTTATATATATATAAGAAAACAGACATCAAGGTTATATTGAGGTATTTACAATGGAACTAAATGGGGCCAATTTTGGGTAGATTTAAAAGCAGAATTGTGAAGCTTATAATTTTAAAAAGGCACTTACATTAATTCTTCTGTTAAAGCTTGTGTATTATTTGAGCTGTAAAGGGGCTTAAATACTTTTTATGGTTTACGGTGTAGTGTTAACTTGTCAACACATCTGTAAAATTGAATATACATAATTAGCAAGCTTTTATTTTTTACACTAAAATCATGTTAAGACATTGTTTATCTCCTGTGGCTATAGTATTGAAATGGAGAGAATTTTATTCTTTACTGATTGGTCCTATTTACTTCGATTTTAAGTGCCTCACTGTAGCTCAGATTTTCAAGAGGAGGACAAGTAGTTGTGGTAATCAACATTTTGGCACAAATGCTTTTAATAGAGCTTAATTTGACTAAACCAGGAATATTCTTATAAGACACTATTTGGTATGTTAATGAAGGTGGTTTTCAGGTTTTACTATCCCTAAAGACTAAAAGAAGAATAAAACTTGATTGGAAAAAAACAATTGATTGTCAATAAAAAGGGATAGCATTCACACAAAAAAAGGAGTGGCAATAAAATGTCTCCTCCTGCTCTAACCTTCCCGTTTTCATTCTTTCTTACCCTCTACGGTGTTTTTCAATCTCTCTCTCTCTCTCTCTCTCTCTCTCTCTCTCTCTCTCTCTCTCTTCCCACACTTCCCCGATCAGATTAAATGACAGAGAGGACAGAGAGACTATGTGATTGGAGAGTAAAGCAGCAGCCGCCCCATGAGCTCACTGTCACTTCCCGTCACATCCTGCCAATCCCTGCCACTCTTCTCGCTTTCTGTCTCCTTCACATTTTCACTCCCTCCACATCCTTTTCTTCCACACTCTGTCCTCTCCTCACCTTCCCATCTGTCCCTTCTTCCTGTGCCTTCAATCTCTCACGCTCGCTTATTCAATTTAATTCAAATTACAGCAATTCAACTCAATAATGCTTTATTAGACTGCCAGGCAAATGTAATTTCACAAAAGGAATTGATTTGTACATTTAGGTGTGGAGGCAATAGAAATACAGGTTCCACAAATGCAAATAATCACAAAGAGTGTTGTTCATTTCAAGTCGAATGTATGTGTATATCTCCTTTCCTAATACATATTGTTTCAAAGCAGCTTTACAGATGGTCATACTGTTATGTCATACTTAGTGCTTTAACATAGAGCAAGTTTTAGGGCTAGGCGATATGATGAATTATATTGCGATAATATGAGTGATCCTTCAGGTTTAGATCTTGTTATATTTTATTTATAGTGTTGTCTAATATATCAGTGACTAAGTTACTTGGGCAAACGCTCAAAGGCCATTAAGAGATTTAAATGCTAGTTGGCTTTGTTCTAAGTGAGAGTAAGCAATTCTCAAAAAGCTTTAATGAAAATATGATTTCTCACAGGTGAAAAGTCTGTAATGTTCTAAAGTAAAAGCATATGCTCTCCTTGTGCTCAGGTCCTTTGATAAACTCTGATTATATCAAGCCATCTCAATTTCTGTGTTTTGACAGTCAGTTTTGTTTCATTCGACAAATTCTATGACTTCTCTACTAGTCAAGTAACACGTACATTTTAGAACCCTTTGAAGATCTGTGTTGATTCGTTGTGGAATTGCAATTCATTTGAACCGTCTAATGATGCTTGTCTTTTCAATTTGATCAGTTTGTTGAGTCTGGAGATGCGAGCGAAAAATTGATTGTTGTTTTGATTAATTCTGGCTGGAGAATATTTCTCTCTGTGCATCTGTTTTCCCAATTTATCCTCCATCTCTGTCTCTCCCCTTGAGCACATTTTCGTTTAGGTAGCATGGGTTCCCTATTTTCAGTAACAACCTCTCGTTCTTTCCTCTCTCTCAAAAGAAAAAAAAAATACTAAATAAACAAACACACCAACACGATGAAATCGACATTTAAAGATTATAGGTCTAAAAATACACCAAACTGCTTTTTTTTTCACCCAATAGATTGACACATTTAAAATCTCCCATCTCATTCCAGTGAAGGTGCCAGCAAAGCCTGAAGGCATGAGACACACACACACACACACACACACACACACACACACACACACACACACACACACACACACACACACACACACACACACACAGTTCCTGGTGGTGCAGATTCACACTCAGATTCGATACGGTTGGTCTTGGCTCAGTCATTTGCCTCACTCCTTCTGTCCATCTAACCTCTTGCTTGTTGATTTGCATAAGAATGCCACATTTATTCTAAATTGTTATAAACTGTAATAAATGTCTCTCTGGGCATAGTGCTATTTCCCTGTCCAGTCTGGCTTTCAGCAGCTGTCAAATCTAGCAGGGTCCTCGCTTCCAGTAACAGTGATTTTCTGTGCTTCGTGTCACTGTCATCAAACACTTGCTGAAACTGCTCTGACATCCAGGCTGGAATTTTCCCAGGAAAGCTGATGTAGAAATCCAACCGTCTCTGCGAGATCAGCACGGACAGGTCTTGCTCCGAGATGGCGTGCGCTGACACTACGCTCTGCTGACCACTCATAGCCGACATGAGACCAGCCCAAGCGTATCTCGCCCTGGCCTGAAAGAATGCGCTATTGCTTGGGTCTTCGATTCCCAGCCCAGTGTATTACCACCCTAACATTTCATCATCATTCTCATTCCCATCCTGACGAACCTGCGGCTTCTTAGTGTCTGAGCACGTCAGATACGGTTAGCGTCGAGCTCCGACTCAATCCATACACCAATCTGCCACCCGCAGTCCCTCAAGAGGATAAAACTGTCGCATCAAACATCAGTGCTGAACATGCACCTCACATGTTAAACATCAGCGTGGCACGTGTGCCCAGCCGACGGCTGGAATACATAAGCCGCATAAATATGCTTTCTGTTCATTAATGTTGCATAAATGTTGAGTTTTAATTTAAGAACTGATTAGAATCACCCCTGGACTCATTACCACCCACCAATTTATTCTGCTGTAATTTCTTCTCATCTACTGCTAATGGCAGAGTAGAATACGGGGGGCACTCTCTCTCTCTCTCTCTCTGTCTCTCTCTCTCTCTCTCACACACACACACACACACATCACTTACAGATGTGTGAAGCATCTCGCCCTTATTCTGACGACCCCATCCCATCCAGCATCTGTATGTGGGTGCATGTTAAGGAATAGGCCAGTTATTTATGAACATACAGGTCAGATGTAATGAGCAACGGTTTAATTAGTAACGGTTGAGCTGCCCTCCGTAAACTCAGGGTGAGTGTATCTGCATGCATCTGTTTTTTTTTTTTACCTCTCGTTTGCATTTAACACCCGGCAAACGATCAAATTACTCTGTTAGTAGTGCGCAGTCTATTTGCCGGCATTTAAGTCGACAAGCGAGTGAATTAATTATCAGTGAAGTTGCTGATCATTCGTTTCTAATACTGTATCTTAACCAGGTGTGACACGATGAAGCAGAGAGCAGTGAATGGTACGTCTTCTATGTTTATTTTAGTTGTTGTTCTAACCTGCTGTAATCATGGTAGGTGATGAGCAGGACATTTTGTCAGCTGCTTGGTTTCAATTTCTGTCGCATTGAGCAGGGTAACCCTGTCTGCAGTGAAATCACAGTGGTCCAAAATCCATCTACACATAACTGTAGATTAACTCTTTCCCCACCAAACACAGAATTTTCCGGGAAACCGTGTTTTAGGGGGTGTACGGTAGGGGGCGCTATGGCACATCTTCTGAAAGAGTACTGAATCTCCTGATCAAAACACATATGAAGAAGATGTGGAAACAAGCGATTACCAAGGGGGTAATCCATCAGCTGGAAACTGAAGCCTCGCGGCAGCCGCCATTGTAGCAGAACTTCAACTGCTGTTAGCATTCCATTGACTCCCATTCATTTTGGCGTCACTTTGACAGCGAATAACTTTACATCTGAGGCGTCCAAAGACTTCATTTGTCCATTATTTATTTCTAAAGAAACACGACAATGTATAAAAGGCTCCATTACTTTGTATCTTACGTTATGGCCCCGTAGAAGCCGTTTTTGTAAATATAGGCTAACGATTGCGTCATAACCACTTGACTTTCTGTCGCACAATAGAGACATTACCGTATAGACAGGAGGAGAAGCTCGCAGGCAATCTTTTACTGTCAATGAGGCAATCGGGGGACATAGAGGCATAAAGTCAAGGGAGAAGCCCATAGATAAAGAGTCCATAAAAGCAACGGGACTAAATATTTCAACAACATTTTTGAGGAATTAGGTGATTCAGTCTTGGCACAGCTACTAGAAGATTTACAACTGTCAGACTGTCATCAAGCTCAGTTTGAGCCTGCGCAGTCGCTCAGCCATCAGACAGGAAGTGCAATATTCGGGCTTTAGTTTTCTCCGTTGAAATCAATGGGGTCGCTGTGTCCATTTCTTTTACTCTCTATGGCGATCACCAACATTGAACAGCATATAAATCAAAACAGCCTAATGTTAACAAATGAAATGTCGGCCCAGGATGAGCTATAGGACTGTGAAGCTTTGGGGGTGTTAATGGACTCGATCGACTCCATCTATATTTTGGTCATCATTCTGAATCCGATCTAGATGTAGTCTATGACAAAAACATGATTTTCTCAGCGTTTTGCTCAAAATGTTGCTTTTTTAATATAATTATTTTTTATTAAAATTATTATTTTTTGTTTAAAAGCAGAGGGTCTATTCTTTCTTTTAATATACTGCATGTTCAGATATTCATACAACAAAATATTCTGGGGGGGGGACATACATTTTTTGTGAAAATTGTCAAAAACGCTGGGGGTTGTCAACTCGGTCATTTATTTATATTTAGTTTTACACATAGAAAAAGATATTAATAATAGTTTTGACAAGAATGTTTAAAATCATGTACTCTTATAACAGATGAAAAGATGCCAGTCATATCTAAAGCCTAATAAAAGCCATTTTATTCTTCGTTGAGCCAGAGCCAGATTATCCATAGACCGGATTGGGCGAGCGCCTTGGGGCACCAGCCAATAGGGGGGCACCCAGGGCCGGATTATCCAATGGGCATTATGGGGCCCAAGCGAGTGGAAGAAATTTTTTTTTTTACATTTTCAATAACGGAGTGTATATTTGCACTAAGTGCCTGTCTTTTTGGCAAAAAGACGCCGCCACTACTACAGTGGCATAGGTTATAGGGCGTGAGGTGCTTGAAAGTAGCTTTTGACGCGTTCGACCTCAAATCCGTCTTTTGCCGAACTCGCTCTTCTCCTTTTTCCCAATACATAAGAGATGTAAAATGTATAGCCTAACATAAAGGTCTTTAGAGTTATATTTTGCCAACAAACTAAAATCGAAACTGTGATATGGCTTTGTGCCTTTATAAAACAGCACAAGACTTTAATTAAGTAGCGTATATAGGCATTCTGTTTGTGCTGCGTGATTTTAAGAAAAGTGCGCACTTTGCTCACCAATCAGCATGGTGATCTGGTGTTTTCTCCAAAATAAAAGCTCAAGGGTTTATTTCTTGCAAGTGAAGAAATTAGGACAAAAGTATTGTAATTTTCCTATACTATAGTGTAATTTAAAAAAATAATTTTCATTTATGCAATACATTTATAGGCTATAAGGATTTTACGTCATAGGAATACTTATATAAATCATAATTATATTATTATAATAATTGTTTGGCATCCTAAAACACCAGTGATAGACTGAGACTCTATATCATAACTAAAAAGATATTTGAGCCCTCTTTAATGTCCAGGTACAAGTCAGGTACAAGGCTTTTTCTTTGTTCAATGTGCACAGTTCATGGGTTGAAGCCGGTTGTAGCTCTTAATTTTGAGCTCTCAAAGTGTACCAGATTGATGCATTTAACCTTAAAATGTACAAAATTTTCTTGCAGGGGAGCATGCCCTAACCCCCCTAGAGGGAAAGAGGTCCAGCCAACATAGTTTTACAAAATCCTATGGGAAAGAACGATCATTTATGAACTTTACTCCAGCATAGTACAACAAAGTTCCTTTTAAGTCAGTAAAACTGTTAATGCCAAATACAAATGTCTTTGGACAAACTACATTTGGCCTGCCTAAGGGGGGGCTTACAAGACATTGTGCCCAGGGGCCTCTGAATTCTAAAATCCTGCCATGCGTTGAACGGGTCGCCTCAAGGGGGCGGCCATTTTGAATCGCATGACTCACTGGGTGCATCTCAATCAGTTTCCTAGCTTCCGAGGTAGTGAATAAGTATATTGTGTACATGAATTCAGGCACTGGTAAGGACCCTGGCTCACTACACATTCGGACACGAGCTATGTTTCAATCCAAAGTTACGAATTTAACTTGTGTGCTAAATGGGAATATTGCATAAGACATTTGCCAATAAAGCACGGTTTCCGTCCAGTGAGCCGAAGAGAACAAAATCGTCACTTCCTGATAAATTGGCGCTAAATATCAATAAGAAAAATGGAGGTTGTTGCAGTAGGAGAAGCAAATCCACTGTATTTTATAATTTTTGTATATAATAAATTTCTTGATGCAATAAGCACGATCATGTTATCTTATATATCTGTTTGGGAACACAGTCATGTAAGACCGTTCTGCGAGGTAATTATCCCAAACCACTTTGACGACAGACTTTGTTTAGACCAAAAACAGCGTTTCATATTTCAGGCTTGCAACAAGATTGGTCCGCTGGTTGGTCCAGTTATGCCGTCCCATTGCATCACATAACTTTTTTTATGCACATCGAGGAATTTATTCGGTAAATGTGTTTCCTTAATAGTTTATGCTCATTTAATTTTTTAGAATTTATGCACATCTTGGCATTGCAAGTGTCAAGTTTGTTTTATTTATATAGCACATTTAAAAACAGCAAACACAGCTGACCAAAGTGCTTAACAACACAAAAAAACGAAGAAACACAGTGCAAACAACACATTTAATGACAGAAACTCACAGTGAATTGAAAGCCAAGGAAAAAAAAAAGTTTTTAAGAGACGATTTAAAACTGTGCTGATCTGATATACGCCGGAAGACTGTTTCACAGCCTAGGGCCGGCAATGGCAAAGGTTCTATCTCCTCTATGCTTTAATCGCGATCTGGGGACAGAGAGAAGTCTCTTAACACCAGACCTCAGATTTCGTTTGGTATTGTATAGATAGAGCAGCTCAGCATTTTCATCCAGCGTTTTTTTTTAATGCAATATCCCAAAATAGGCGCATAAAAATAGGTGGATGAAAACATAGCTGCTGATGACTATTTCTGGTGACATGACAACGTCCTCTTTGTACAACACCACTACTGATATTTATGAACAACAGCAAAAGTGATCGTAACCGACAGTATTTCTTGCAATGCTATTTTAAGTTCATTATACTTTATTGTAACATAAACCTTCAACATATCAGCTGTAAATGAATTCTAAATGTATGTTCACTAGTTATAATAAATTATAAATTATATTTAGTTCACACAGTGAGCCTTTTGTGCTCAATTTCGATTCATTGTTCAGATACGATTTTTTTTGTATAGCTGTTCAGTTTGTTGTTTTAAATGTTGCTAATATCAGATTCAATGTTGCTCTAGGGTGATGTCAAAGTCGCAGGAATTCCGATATCGCAGTTCAGACTGAGGTCGCAATGCAAATATGGAAGTGGCACAAATCGGAACTGAAAAGATCCGATTCCATGTGGTTCACACTGTCATGAGGAAAAACAGATTTAAGCAACAACAAAAAAATCGAATTTGGGCCACATTTACCTGCTGTCTGCACATACTCATAGTGAGCATTGATGCTCCCTGGTTTTCACAAAGCATTGTAGGACATTTTAGGGAATGAACGTTTCAGTGCACTGGAAGGATTTCACGATTGAGACAGCCCTTAAAATGTCCAACTCCCTGATCAGTGCCCTGAATACTGAACTAAGGAGCTGATAATGATGCACCTGCTTACACTCGTATTATTGGATGCTTTCCAAAATGGCTGACAGCAACTTTTTGCTTTTGAACTGGAGTCTGAAATTTCATAATTACATTTTTTGTGCACATGAATGATCGAGCAAAGTCGTATTTACAAGTGGAGAAACTCAGAATTCTAAATGATGCACAAGTCGCTGAGTTTTGAGGTTCAAATGGACATATCATTTTTATTGAAAAACGTAATGGTTTGAAACATTGCAGACACTGATCTATAATATTTATAATTCATATATTTATTTATATATAAATATCATATTTTGATAACTTGTATAAATAAGTGAAAGAGTGAATTAGTAATTTTCATAGTTTTTAATTCAGGTAGTTGGGTTTATTGTTCACAATATATTTCTGAAGTTTTGTTTAGGCTACTTCCATGTTTTTCCCTTGAATGTGTGATGTCGTAATAATGAATCCCTGACTCAGCAGGCAGCATTAGAGCATTGCTACAACGGCATTAGTAATGAATACATTTTCTTTCACATAATAAATCAATATGAATCAACATAAACATAAGCACAACATAAAAATGATCATCACGTATCTCATGAGTTTTGGTTACTTTCTCGCCTGATGGGAGATATAAAATCAATTTGGCACATTTCACTCAATAGAGATGACGTCATTGCTGAATAGTGTATTTGGCACTATAGAGGAAAAATTGGCAAGTTGAGAGCCTTAATTAATTGATGTCCCACAGGTCCAGGTTTGCTTAACCACACACACACACACACACACACACACACACACACACACACACACACACACACACACACACACACACACACACACACACACACACACACACACACACACAAACACTAGCCCTACCCCTTAACGTACCTATCACAGAAAGCTTTCTACATTTTTACATTTTTAAAAAAACCTTTAATTACTTTATTTTTATACCGGATTTACAAATGAGGTCGGTTGAGGACGTTTTTGGAGATTTTGTAAGGTTTTGGTCACTTCTGGGTACAAATTTCTCCCCAAAATATAGTTAAGTAGGTACACGCACGCACGCACGCACGCACGCACGCACACACACACTCTCTTTGGGTTTTAATTTTTTACTGGGACATTCAATAGATGTAATGGTTTTTATACTGTAGAAAGTGTATATTCTATCCCCTTACACTAACCCTACCCCTAAACCTACCCATCACAGAAAACTTTCTGGTATTTTAGATTTTCAAAAGAGAAAAAAAAAAGACCCCATAAGGTCACAATTTATTGGTATTACTATACTTGTGGGGACCATTTGTCCCCATAACGTAGGGAATACCAGGAACACACACACACACACACACACACACACACACACACACACACACACACACACACACACACACACACACACACACACACACACACACACACACACCCCTCCTTTGTCCTCCAACACTCAAAAATGTCAAGGCATAGAAAAGAGCACAGTGATCGTTTCACCAAGAGATTCTGAGCAACAGACCAAAGGAGGATAGAACCTGATGTGAGGGCAATAGATAACGAGACACCGCAGCTACTGTTTGTGTGCGTGGAAGGGGAAAGAAACACAGAAAAAAAGCAGAGAATGAGAGAAAAGAGTGACAACAGCAAGAGAAAGCAGAGAGCTGCTGAGGGGGAAGATGCCAAGGTCTAATTTCAGACTCCACGAGTGGCAGTTTCTTACTCAGCCGAACCGCTGCCAAAGCCTGACACCAGCTCCATTACATGCCCAGCCCTCACCGTGAGCCCCACAAGCTTTCCCGCACCGCTCGACCTTTACAAGCCTCGATCCCGCAGTCTGATCTTAAGCCCTGGCTTGGTTGGAAACCATCACACACATCCCACACACTCCCAGCTACCCAGGTATCGACATCCTATTGAGAAAACGGAAGGTGATAAATAGGCACTGAGAGCAGGAAGTTAGGGTCAACTCCCCTCTCTGGTTTCCTCTCACTCGCTGTCGCCACTTCTGCTTGTGCTCACCAGTTAGCCTTTACTTTGAGGCCGCCATTAACACACTACGGAAAGGATTAACGTGGCATGCTTGTCTGTGGGATTTAATTTAGGGAGGTTTTCATTAGACTGATCTCCGAGTTCGGCACTGTAAAGTCTGGACTTAAATGAGATTGTAAATTGTAAAAGCGACTGGAAGTCCATTACAGCTTTCATAAGAAGCATGTGGTATGACCAGTTGTTTTCAACAGAAAGACCTTTATTGGTGCTATGTGAACCTGAGTTTCCACAGTAACAAGGAGAGAGAACATTGCCTGATTTTTCTCCTTAGATGTCCTTTCGTGTGTTTTCGTTCTCCCGACCCTTATTTTTTCCCATTCTCGCTCTCTTTTTCATCAACATAAGGCTGTGCACTTAGCTTTGTGATTATATCACCCTGAAGGCCAAAATTGACCAAATTTGACCCAAAGTCTCTACTCTAAACATGGATGTGAGCTGTGCAATGGCTCTGTGCTGCTTCTATCAAAACATACGTTCATGACACTCATGAACAACTTTAAAGATCAAGCATCCTTGTAAAGCACAGATTCTGATGCAAATGAACATGAATGTCCTGCATGCACACAGTTACCAATGTTCCCTCACTAAACTCTAAGACACAAAACTAGAGCAGTATAAAACTGGTGAATGAGATATTATTCTGTTTGTCCTCCGAGAGCATTTAGATGCTCAATTTCCTACAGGCATTCTTAAAGAGTTCCCTGCTTTAGACTCGGAAAATAAAGGATTCAGCCAGCAATTTTGAGCATGGTATTGATAATCTGACAGAGAAGTTTGTGCTTCCTCTCCAACTACTGCAGATCTGCAAAGGTGCCAGTCAAGGGACTGACGAGATCTTGCTTCAACCGTTTCTTAATATTAATATTCATGTAAAGGTTTCTCACAGTCTTTCAGCTTGTCATCAAAGACATCAATAGTGTTGAACAGCACGTTTCTGAGGTGGAACTATGAGGTTTACATTACATGGAGAGAGCTAGCATTCCCATTCATCTGAATGGTAGTTGCTGAGCTGCCATCTTAGCTTATGGGATCACAGATCTTTTAAAGCCAATCAACTGATCTGTAAAAAACATGTAAATAATCCCCCTGGGGCTTCAGCAAAATTATGTCATGATTGCACTGATTGGCTAATGCACCACAACAACACACACAGCCCCAAAATATTCACTAGCAGCTATCCTGACCTGTGACTCAAAGGCAGTAGCCTGGAAACATAAAAAACTAGAAAAAATACCAAAACAGTTTAAGCTCCATTTTATGCTTTAATGAGCGTTCAAAATCCAAACTGTCGACTGGAAAAACATTGCCTATATGCATATATGCTTGTAAAAAAATCATTTTAAAATAATGTAGTAAAAATGCATGGTTAATTTTGAAAGACCGTGGATGGAGAAACATGCTTTTCACAGTCAGATGGCGTAGTAACAGACTCTACCAGCAGGGGCTAAAGAGGGTAATCAGCAACATGTGGACCCTTTGTAACAGCTCAGACAGAGTAAACACTGCTGAAGACTAAGGTGAGTCTGATTGGATGTCTTTTCTAAGGCTGTAAATCTCAACATTGTCATCTGTGTGTGTGTGTGTAGCCAATGTGGCTCAACCTCACTTTCTCATTTAGAGATCCCTAGTGAGCAGCAGCAGCTGAGCAGAGCTGTTTTTTGGTGCTTTCATAACAGAAAAATAATTTCTGCTCCAAAAGAATAATTCCAATGCTCCATGTTTCCACAGAGTCAGTAGCGTTTAGTAGAACATTGTATATGTTGCTTATTTATGCATGTCGGTCTCCATGACGTTCTTTTATTATTTTGGTCCCATGAAAGCAAGAAAAGGCGTCTGGTATCAGTCACATGGGCATGTGGCTTTAAGTGTTTGTGTTCATTACACGTTTGTTGCAAATTGTCCTACGGCTTCTCACTCGCATCTCATTTATTTTTCATAATCGAGGAGACAGTGTTAGACCCTTAACCCAGTGGTATTCGCCACACACATTCGCCCACACACGCACATGCAACAACATTTTTACCCATCATTCATTACGGTACTGAGACATTCCTGCATAATTGCTCTTATGAAGCTTTGCACTTTACTGTGTATGTAAAGGTTGTTTCCTTACCTAGAGTACATAACAATAAACTTCCTGGCATCTATTGCCACTATCAGAAATACTTTTTCTCCTTAACTTTCAAATTTTAAATTTGTATTCATATACAGTAGCACATTTAAAAAGGTGGAGTGTAATTTCTTTTAATATTACTATCTCAGATTTTCTTTCATCAACCTGAAGTAAATTATGGGACAGCCAGACTTTGACATCATTCAGACAGACCAACATGTACTTCAAAAGACAGATCATTTCCAGCTTTAAAAGGTAAATATAACTGTGTGCCATCTGCATATTATGATAAGACATGTCAATAGTGACGACAGATGGATCTCAGCGGGGCACATATACAATACAAACAGTATGGGTCCCAGAATAGATCCTTGATGAATACCATATTTTAAGGGAGTGTTTGCAAAATGAACAGAGAATGTTCTATCCTAGATATGAACAAAACCATTTTAGAGCTGTCCCACAAATGCCTACCTCATACTCCAGACGTTCTCAGAGAATCGAATGATCAACAGTGTCGAATGCAACTTAATTAAGACAACTGCCAGCCCAGAATCAACCGATATCAGTAAATCAATCACAACTGGGTTTCTGTACTGTGACCAGCTCTAAATCCAGATTGGAATTCATCCAGAATATCATTGCCTTCAATTTTTTGAATGTTAAAATACTTTCTCTTAGTTAAACTGTAAGTTAGAAATTGTGACTCTGTTGTGCTTAAATGTTTTATTGTCTCATCATATCAGCTGCATATGGAGTGAGTTTGGGGTGACTCTATCTGTTTGAATAATGGGATAAAATCAGGGTAGGATAGAAGAGGCGGTTCGGATGTTTGGAAAAAGCGTTTAAAAATGTTTTTGGTATTACTAGTAGTGCAGAAATTACACACTCCACCTTAAAGTGTAGTGTTGATCTTTACATGTGACGAGTTCACATGAATAAGCAGTTGACCTGAGAAGGGCAAAAGAGCAAGTGAAGCGGAGTGTGATTGTTGCTCAGAGCTGATGGAGTACAGCATACTTAACATGTAACTGTGACATAATGGTGGACTGGAAAGCCATGCAGGTCCAGATGATCATGGCAGAAGCGAAGGATATCCCTGCGGCCTGCGAGTATATCAGTCACTCTGCTTCACAGACCACACCTCCATTCTGCAGCTCATTTCGCATGATTATCACCTCATCTCAAGAACAGAGGGATGCATCTCTCTTCCTGACTGAGAGCAAGCTGCTTTTGAGATTAGATTTTGAGTCTTTGCAAAGCCAGATCGCTTTGGATGGGTTCACACTTATCACAGAGAATAAATTAGTCCCCGGCATGAGAGTAACATCTGTCTAATGCCTCAAATCTAAAAAAGAAGGCCTTTGCTTTGGGGAATATTGTTTTTACGTATGCTAATTTCCCCTTGGTTTTTCCTTGAGGTGAAGTGAGGCAATGTTTTAAAGTGATTGCTTGAAATGAGATATGTGGGAGTTAACAAATGCTAATGTGTTTTGGGTAATGATGACTACCGATAGCGGAGCTTCAATGGGTGCCACTTTAGCTAAATATATAAATGTTTTGAATCATTTTGGCTCATTTTCCAATACTTTCCAGTGTTACTTGATTTATCAAATTATTAAATTTCTGGAGCTTGCACCCAGCTTCAGATATTCAGGATTGAATAGAGAACGCCTTTTAAATCCCAATTCAGTTCTTTGATTCAAATTCAATTCGAATTTAAGTAGCAAGCAAGATGCAGACTTGCAATTCAAATTTTAATATAAGAAAGGAAAAAGGAAAGGAAATTCCAAGAAATTCATACCCAGCAAACATTGACTTTCAAATTGAGCCGAGTTGGAAAGTTTTGAAAAAAGTCAAACAAATAAATTAGTTTGAAGTAAAAACAATAATTAATTTACCAGAGAACACTTAATTTACCAGAATTGCAGTTCAGTAAATTCCTCTTCCTGTCATTCTAATTCAATTAAATGGCCTTTTACATAACAATGTTTTTAACTAAATATGGAAAATTTTCTATGCGTTTTGGCCTTTTAATTTCACAAGACAACAGTGTTTTGGAGTTTTTAAAAGGGGTTTCAAAGTGCACATTTTTGAAAAACTATACAGTTATCATCTTTGTGTTAACTACAAAAATGCAAATTTGTGAAAATGGAGAAGTCATGTGCATGCATATTACATATTCAGTCTATAGGCTTGTAGTGGACATTGCCAACTCTGGCTTGGCATTCGTTTTCGTGGATCCGTGTGAATGGGGATCTTTTTGACAATGTTTGTCGTCTGTATGCGAAAAACTCAAAAGCAATTTTGTTTTTATTTTTAGCACATCATTGTCATGTAAATGTATCCTTAAATTTATACTCATGAATTGAAAGGGAGTCAGTTCTTCAATACTGAACTTCACCTAATCCTGGTAGTATCTCATTTAACCACATACCAAGCTTAACCCCTGGTGACTATATCTATGGCCTGTCTCATAGCAAGACCATTGGGCAGACATGAGCACATGACTGGATGAGTAATCAGACTTGATATAAAGCAGAGTTGGTGTTGACTGTAGAGCTCTGTACATGGTAAACATCTCTGTACGAAATCAGCTTTTAGCTTGTGATGAGTAGTAACAGTCTTCCAAAGCGAGTGTGAATGTGTTAGACAAAGCTGTTATAGACAGTTTCTACAGACTCCATGGAAATCAGCGTAGGCATTCTGACCGACCCAAACGACCCCTACAGCGTCTCCTCTCTCATGCAGATGGAGTGTCATCCCTGGCCATAAGCTGTGCAGACTAGAGCTTTTATTGAGGGGCAGATGCTCAGATACTACACAGATACCCCAGGCAGTCTCTCAACCTTAATGATCCAGAAAACATTACAGGGATAACATCTCACTCTCAATCTACCTTCTCACACCTGGTCCAATTTTTCAATACCCAACTTTTTGAAAACACATAAGCATAACCAACTTACAGATGCAAGATAATTACTCACACACTGACAGAATTGTGAAGGTTTAAATTTCAGCCAGCGCTTACTTAACAACCTTAGGATATAACAAGGTGCTTAACTCTAGAGTCTTACTTAGATTTTAATCTTCTCTTACTGTGTTTTTACTCTAAATGTGGCAGCCTTGATGCTGCCAAAGGCCCTTCCTCTCTCACACAAGGCACTTAATTCAGTTATGGACAGAGACAAAGTGCACAGTTCTCACAAAGAAGTACAGTGGATTTGATTAAAAAACAGGGAGCGAGGAGGTGGGAAAAAGAAAATTGTGCCTCTTCAGAAGAAAAGAGTTGGCTCAGAAGCTACAAAAGTCTAGCCTCACGTCTCAGAACCATCAGCTCCAGCAGAAGAGCCGCTGCCTCACAGAAACAATCCTGCCTCCTTTTCCTAATTTGACCTGAACATCAGTCATGTGGCACTTAACTCTTCTCCCCCTGCCAAGTGATGATATCCTCGCAGGAGTCATGAATATCGCCGGGTATAACTTCCTCGTCTATCATCTCCCACTGAGAATCACTCATCCACAGCAGCCATCAATTCCTCTGTAACCAACCCCCAAAGCCAGACACGCATTCAATTTACCTGCCTCTCACCCTGAAAATCCCTCTAAAAGCCTGTCTGGCAAATCTCTTGAGGGTCGTAACCACAGAGGATTGTAACTGCTCTTTAACACGAAGGTCCTGACTCTTTGGCTTATTCGGATGAGCAAACAGACACATAGAGAGATAAACAGACAGGACAAGAGTAGAAAAGCGAAGGGTTACGCACACTGACGATCCTTTCCGAGGTGCCTGCGCGGGAGATGGTGGTTCCGTTAAGCCCCACCAGCGAGGGCAGTGTCTGGGACATCCAATTGGTGACCATGGCCATGGTGCTAAGCACCGCGCCAATCTTCAGGAGCGGAACGCTCATGTCGTCCCCCCGGCCGGCCGCCTGGCCCTAGTGCCCCCCACGCTCCCTGGAGCTGGGGTCCAGATGCAGCGCGAGAACAGACACTAACCTGATGCGTCCTCCTCCCTCTTCCTCCAGCCAAGGGACGTGTACACAAGTCTCAAAACCAGCTCACACGCACCAGCTGCTCAGATCCGACAGCATCACAGCGATGCACGACACGTATTATTTTTCAGCTGGAGAGCGACTGCCAGTGCCTGATTCGCACTCCTCCACTCCCTCTCCCTCCCTGCCTTCTTCTCTCTCTCTCTCTCTCTCTCTCTCTCTCTCTCTCTCCTCGCGCTCATTCAAGATGCCGCGCTGCGCATTGGCTGTATCTATCTCTCTCTTTCTCTTCCCTCCCCTCCCCTGCCTCTCTCCAGCCTTGTTCCACATCCATCCCTCTTCTCCTCTCTGGCTCCTCTGCACCTCTTGATCCCTCTCTTTTGTGAGCGCAAAAAATCTGAGAGGCAGGGGAGTTGCGCACCCCCAGATCTTTGCGCAATAATCAGCTGTTTGAAACCGTCGCCGTTTGAAGGGTTTGTCTTCCCTCACAACTGCACAGAGGCGGCTCACAACGCTCGAGCTAAATTAGGATCTCTCGCCATGAGTGCATTGTTTATAAGTGTGTGAAGAAGAGGAGCTTTACTCCCGGAGTGTTTAATGAGGAAGAGGATTGAGGCGTTCCAGTTGGTGGCTTTTCCCTGACAGCTCATCAATCACGTGTGCAGCTGACACTCCCTTAATCAAAGAGTAATGGGAAATCTGAATGCGGATGGGTATGGCACTGGTGCTCTGCACTTACTGACTGCAGTCCATCAGCAGCCCAGCCATGCAGGCAACTCTCACTCTCTCTCGCTTCCATCATCCCCAGTCTAGAGCCTAAAGCCACATAAGTCACATAATTAAACAGATGAGCCGAGTGGCGGCTGTTTAACCTTGAGCGATGGCCTGTTTGGAGAAAACAGGCCATCGCTGTGTTATTCAAGCTTTAAGTAGTATGCCTACTAAGTATGCACAGTGCCTGCTTGTTACTTTCAAAAAAACAAACAAATGGCTTGTTTTCTCTTCACTCGTGTACCTCAGGTGTTTTCTCTCAGACATGTTGAGAGTGACTTCTGAATTGCAGAAGTACAACAACAATCAATGAAAAGTGACAGCTGCCTGAGACTGTGTGGTCTCAACTCACCTGATGGATCTATACATTTTCCTAAGTTGAACTAGCTCAACACTGCCATCGTGTGTTTGTATCTTAGTACTGCATCTACAGTGAAATACCGCTTTAAAGATAGGCTACTGTGTGTGTTTTCGGTATTAAAATACTTTTTTGAGCACCTCTGTGCCATGAATCTGGAGTGGGACTAGCTTGCAGGTGTAAGTATTTGGCGAACCTGACTGAAAACAGTGACAAGTTTTGCAATTCTGTTTAGCACAGTAATTACACACCGCCACTTTAAGGTTTGCCTGAGCAGGTGTAATGCAGCATAACTTAGATACAAATGTACATATCTTACGCCCTCTGTGGAATATACAAATATAACTAGTCACAGCCTGTTGGATGCTAGGCTTCCAGAACAATCTGTTTTGTTTGCTTTTGTGTCACATCAATAGAAATCCAAACGTTACACTGAACAGCATGACCTGATTTCTCACTGAAATAAACCACACTAAAATGGATTTTCAATGGCAAACCACCATTTAGAGAGACTGAGATGATTCAGTTTAAATTAAGTTAAAGTTATGAGTAACCTTAGCAACAAGCCACTTTATAAATAATAATAAAAAAATAAATAAAATGATGTCATGATTTACTTGCAGTCTTTTTCCATACCTATATGATATACCTATCTTCTGAGGTGGGACATGGGTAAGGTTAGGGACAGGTTTGGTTACTGTAGGTTTAAGGCTGGGTTAATGGGGAAGCCAAAGGTACAAAAATTAAAGACACTTAACATAAAGTAGGACCAAGTATATAAAGTGGGAGCTGGAAGAGCATGTTAGCAATGCCAAGGTCAATGGGTATGATTTTCACAGGAAACCCATACTGATAAAATATACAGCCGGAAAGAACAGTACGTTTCTTTGGATAAAAGCATCTGCCAAATGCATCAACGTAAAAATCGGTAAAATTGATCTGCAACTGTTATGACATAAATCTAACACCTCACCCACAGCTTTCACAAGCTTTGCAATCACGCAAAGAGAGAGCAAGCAACACTGTTTCATATAATGACCCCAAAAACAATGCTTCTCTGTGTAGGTTTTTTAAGTAGGACGGATCATTTTCACACACTTGAATACGCTAACCTCACAAACTGAAGATTTTCACCACAGCTACATTAGCCTTCTGTACGAGTGAAAACACTGAGAAGCTGACAGTTCATCTGAGGCTATTTAGATATGGAAATAAATTGAGTAGCTATCCGAATACTGTCAGATGTACTTAGCACTTGCTGTATTCTCCATTGCCACAGTATATTACTCTGGGCCTCGGCTTGATAGCCTCATAAAAATGTATCAGAGTGAGAATTGATTTTTGGAAAGAGGACGAACGACCTTCTGATTCTTCTAATCATTAAAGTAAACACAAAATGGTCCTTCTCAGTAACAAATACATTTTATGAGACCATTCGTTATAATGAGGATTTTCATTATAAAGTAATTTGTTTCTCTGCTGATGTCCACTAGAGGATGCTGTTGTTCAACAGATTGCCACTTCAACAGGTAAGGCCCCATCTCTGGTAGAGATGCCCCGTGGCAAGGAGACAAAATGCTTTTGTTCAGAGCAAACAGGATCATGCATTTGCCTAAATGAGATCAAAGGGAGACTCAACAAGGGCTTCGGTCACAAAATGGTTTACAGTTCTTTTTGGAGCGCTAAACATGTTTCTAAATGGAAAGTGAGACAACTACATTCTTTAACTGTTGCAATTACAACCCAAATGTGAAAGAGAGTTAGGTATGTGCTGATGACAACTAGCCATAACTGGTAAATGTTTATGTTGTGGAAGAGGGAATAAAACAAACAACAATAATAGTAAAAAAGCCCTGAACTGTCCAAAAATTACATCAGAATGTTTTTGAGAGATTTGTGAGGACAAAAGCATTGAGTGTCCCGAAATGGGCAGTAATTTAAAATAAGTTATAAAACCTTAAAGACAATACAAAGTCTTAATAAGTCTTCTAAAACAGAATCAGTAACATATACTATATTATAATGAAATTCTAGCTATATACATTAAAGTAGCTTTTTATAAACGTGCCTTAGAAAAAAACATTACTGGAGTTCATCTTAAGACAAAACAAAAAAAACAACACGAACAAATTTACACGAACAAGGCTACGTCTACATAAATCCGGATACACTGAAAAACGGCGTTTTGGTTTAAAAAAGTTCTCCGTCCACACTAGTGTTTTCATGCGTTTTCCAAAAGTTTCTCATCCACACTAAAACGTCGGAAAATGCTAAATTCACCTTGCTGCGCATGCGTAAAACCTCACAAAAGCTCACTGAGATGATACAGACGGGAAAATATATAATAAAGTTATCGTGCAATTCCTCTGGCTGGATCATTTTATTTTGCAAAATATCTCACCATTTACAGGTCGCACTCACTCACCGTTATATGTATGGCCTAAAACACAGCGGCTCTCGTGTTTTGCTGCAAATGCGAGTTAATTTTTTATCATCTTTGCAGGACTGTGATATGAAGAGTGTGCAAAAGTAACATTTTATCAGTTGTGTGAAAGTGAATAGTACATAACACAATACCGGAATAAAAATGAATATCTATTGGTACAATATGCATCACATGACTAAACATGCGTCATCGTTTTCAAATACCTATATCTGTTTTCACAGTCCACACTACAATGCAAAAACAGGGTTTTCAAATTTATCCACTTTGGAGAGCGTTTTCGAAAAACTTCGTTTTCATTCATAAAAAACAGCGCATCAATGTGGATGGAAGGCCAAAACGGAGAGAAAAAGATGCATTTTCAAACGAAACCGTACAAGTGTGAACAAGTGCGTAGCTTAAGCCTTGTCTGTGAAACTGATGTTAGGTGTTTTAGTTAGGAAATGTACTTGCAGGGCTATGCTAACCAGGCAAACACAGACCAATTGATTTATATACAAAATCCTTCAATCTGCTCCTGTTTGCTGTTGTATGAACAGAACAATTTGAGGGTTAATTTAGCAATAAAGTTGTCAATCCCGAGATCTGACTGTGATCCGCAAGGTTGTGTATTTTGTGCTGCAATGCTGCTGAGTTTCTTCCCGTCTTGCCCCGCAGGCCTCTCAGTCTGCTATTTCTGTCCACGGCGCTCACATCCTCATTAATGATCTTACTCATATTCACACACACACACACACACACACACACACACACACACACACACACACACACACACACACACGTCTTCAGAATGCATTTGCACAACAACACAAGCAGTCACACAGAGCACACATTATACAAACGAATCCGTTCAAATGCAGGATGGCTTGTTTATCGAGCACTCAATGCTAAACATTCATTTAAAATCTGACCGTGGTGCTTGCCTTCAGGGCTTCTGGTTTAAAGGGCATTTTTAATCAGTTCACACAATTGAAATGAACTTCAGCTGCAGAGTACAGCGCTTCTGGTGGCCTGCAGGTGGCAGTAAAGATCTAGAGTTTCCCAAACGGCCTCAGAACCTCTCCAAGGACATGGATTTACTATTCAAGAACCTGTGGCATAATGAATGTGTCTGCTCGGCATGTCCAAGACCATAGTCACTGTTTTGTAAGCGTTTTCCTACACCTGCACATGCACACAGAATTTAACCCACAACACATCAAATATTCACCACTCTCAGTTTGCAGGCAAAAAACTACACAAGGCATTGTTTTCTACATCAACAAGCCAGCCCTGAACTCGTTTTAAAGGGATAGTTCACCCAAAAATGTATATTCTGTCATCATTTACTCACCCTCATATCATTAAAACCTGTATAAAATTCTTTCTTCTAGGTTATTTGATGTTTCAGAAGAAGTGGTTTTATGGTGCTTGCTTGACATAGCTCCACATTTACTTCCATTATATAGAAAATGACTCTTTAAAAATTGATCCTATCTGTTTCATGGAAGAAAGGACGTCATACTCGTTTGGAACTACATTAGGGTGACAGAATTTAATTTTTTTGGTGAATTGAACCCTAATCACAGTAGATTTCACTTCACACAATTGTAATGCATCTATATGCAGCTCAGGTTTGTACCGCAGCTGTCTAATACAGATCAGTACGGATAGTAAATGCTTCGTTCATGTGGGATTTTACAACAGATCCCCCTATACTGTGGACGCTCGACATCCAACGTCCATCTCACTTTCCCTTCTGCCAGCACTTAACTCCTGCCCAAATCCTGCTAAATAATGCAGCCCGCCACCGCCAGCACTGGATCCTGCAGCGTCACAGCACCCTGAACACATCAACTCCCATTATGTGTTCTGAGAAATATTAGTGCTGTGATGTAGGCCTGTTACACATTTATCCATGTGCTACAAACAGACAGTGACAGTGCTGAATGAGGGATGACTGAGGCCACTGGCTGGTTAAACATGTCTCCCTGTGTTATGCCAATGTTACCTTTCCCATGATAAATGTCTAAAATGGCAGTATTATTGAGCTGGTGCTCAGCAGGGAACAGGATGTTCTGTGAGATTAAGCACTTTGGTTAAAGAAGAGGTTTTGAGAGCTCATGCTGTAGGGATGCAAGTGTGTAATTTTCTTTCATGAGTGAAGGTGAGTATTAAGCTCAAAGTTGAAGTGTGTCATTTTTCGAAGTTAATATAGTTTCTTTTATTACAGGTCAATGTACAGTGTCAACTATAAGTATTTCAGTTTGAGCTTTTTTTCTTTTTTAAATACTTTAACTGTATGTGTTATACATCGCCTGGCCAAAAAATAGTTGCTGTTTGGATTTAAATTTAAATAGGCAAATGCTTGAGAGTCTATGACTGGATCATTATGGCAGTGATTATTATGTTTCTAGCATGTTTTATGTTTGGCATCAGTTCTTCTAACCCTAATTGATGGAGTGTGTAGCTTTTCATTTCTTAAACAACCATGTAGGAACACACATCATGGCAATATGCCAGGATGACAATGATTTATCAGGCTCAAATTGTGAGAGAAAGTTGGGAGGGAACATGAATAATCATTTTCACCCATGAATCCAGAACCTAAATTCACTGAAAGTCTTTGGGATGTGCTGAAGGATACTTTACAGAGTGCTGGATTCTTGCATTGACAGTACAAGATCTTAGCCCAAAATGTATGTGTTGTGAAGAGGCGGAGTCAGGAGAATCCATTTGCAGCATTTATTAGAATAGTCAAAACAGGCAGGGTCCAACAGTGGCAACAGAACAGAGAAGGCAAGGCTGAGACAAACCAGGTAAACAGGCAAAAGGATCGAATCAGAGTCCAGTAAACAGTCTAGGGTAAGGGCAGGCAGAGAAGATCAGAATCCAGTAAACAGTCCGGGGTCAGGGCAGACAGAGAAGGGTCAGCAACGATAAACAATCCAAGATCAAACACAGAAATCAAACTCGGGGAAATAACGCTCAGAAATGATGGCCGGGGCAGATCAAGACTTCACACTGAATGAGTGTGTGAATGAGGCTTATATGAGTGTGTGTGAATGAGGTGCAGGTGTGAGTGCAATCAGTCCCAGGTATGAGGCATGATGGGAATTGGAGTTTGATGGGTAAAGTTAATATTCCGGAGACGGATCCCTCCGGTGACGGTTCCCTCCTGTTGACGTTGAGATCTTTAAAGAAAGATGTCCATACCCTGGAGGTGAACTGAGGTCTTCGGTCAGAGACGATGTCTTCAGGGAGGCCATAGAAGCGGAAGACTTGGTTGCAAAGAGGTTCAGCAGTTTCTAGAGCCGTAGGAAGTTTGGGAAGAGGAATTAATCTGCAAGCCTTGGAGAAACAATCCACAATGGTTAGTATGACAGTGTGACCTTGTGGATTGGGTAAATCTGTGATGAAGTCGATGGCTATATGAGACCAGGGGCGTTGCGGTATGGGGAGTGGATTTAAGAGTCCGGCTGGTAGTTGTCGGGAGGATTTGGACGTGTTAAAAGTTATGCAGTTCTGGATGTGTCGGGTTGTATCAGACTGTAAAGTTGGCCACCAGAAGCGGTTCCGGAGCAGATGGGTGGTCGCTGTTATGCCGGGATGTCCAGAACTGGGTGTGAAGTGTATCTGTTATGCGAGTCATGAGCGCAAAGGTTCTCGAACGAATAAGCGGACACTCGGTTGGAGGTCCTGCTTGACTGTTGAACTGCTCGA
This sequence comes from Siphateles boraxobius, assembly GCF_051911475.1. Lineage (NCBI taxonomy): Eukaryota > Metazoa > Chordata > Actinopteri > Cypriniformes > Leuciscidae > Siphateles > Siphateles boraxobius. The sequence continues at coordinate 30,629,012 of NW_027509193.1, forward strand.
TTTCTGTGATAATATCCCACTGTACCGGAGCCACTAGGAGTTTTTCTGGGATAATGTTATCTGTGAGAGGGAGTTGAGCAGATTCATCTGTCTGGCGGGAGAGAGCATCAGCTTTAATATCCTTGGACCCTGGACGATAGGAGACAGTAAACTGAAATCTGGTGAAGAACAAGGCCCACCTGGCCTGACGGGGGTTCAAACGTTTGGCTGACCGAAGGTATTTGAGCTTCTTGTGATCGGTAAGGATAATGAAGGGTTGGGTTGCTCCCTCCAGCCAGTGTCGCCATTCCTCGAGAGCGAGTTTCATTGCCAACAATTCGCGGTTACCAACATCGTAGTTCCGTTCAGCTGGAGACAGTTTACTGGAGAAGAAGGCACATGGGAATTTTTTTTCTGGGTCACCTTGGCGTTGTGAGAGAATGCCTCCCACTCCTGTGTTTGAGGCATCCACCTCCACGATGAATTGAAGCGTTGGGTCTGGGTGTCGGAGAATGGAAGCAGAAGTGAACAGGGCTTTGAGTCTGTCGAATGCTTGATTTGCTTCCGAAGTCCAATGCAGTCGGTGGGTGTGGCGTTTGGTCATGGCGGTGAGAGGTGCGGCTACAGTACTGAAGTTTCGGACGAAACGTCGGTAGAAGTTGGCAAAGCCCAGGAAGCTTTGCAATTCTTTGACGGTTTGGGGTAAGGGCCAGTCCAACACTGCTTTGACCTTTTTGTCGTCCATAGCCACTCCCTCCTGACTGATTATATACCCGAGAAATGATGTGCTGGTTTGATGAAATTCACATTTCTCTGCTTTGGCGTAGAGTTGGTACTGCAGTAGACGTTTAAGGACCATTCTGACGTGTTGAATGTGTCTTCTAGGGAATTTGAGAAAATTAGAATGTCGTCGATGTATACGATCACCCATCTATCCAACATGTCCCGAAAAACATCGTTCATGAATGACTGAAAGACAGAAGGATTGTTAGACAGGCCGAACGGCATAACCGAATATTCTTAGTGGCCACTGCTGGTTGAAAATTATGTTTTCCATTCATCTCCCTCCCGAATGCGAATGAGGTTATAGGCATTGCGAAGGTCCAGTTTGGTGTAATATTTGGCCTGGCGGAGTTGTTCGAGAGCGGCTGGAACAAGAGGTAAGGGATAGCGGAACTTAACAGTCACCTCATTGAGTCCACGATAGTCAATACAGGGTCTCAACCCTCCATCCTTTTTCTTAACAAAGAAGAAACCTGCTGATGCTGGAGATGTTGAGGGTCTAATGAAACCTTTGGCTAATTCATCCTCAATGTACTGCTTCATGGCTTCAGATTCTGGCTGAGATAAGGGAAAAATTCGACCTTTAGGTGGAATGGCTCCAGGCATGAGTTTGATGGCACAGTCAATGGAGCGATGTTCAGGAGGTTGTGATGCTTTCCTCTTGCTGAAGGCTTCAGTCAGATCTGCGTATGCTGGAGGGAGTTTTATTTCTTGTTGATCAGAAGTGGGGTTATTTGAGACGGTTTGAGGAACTTGAGTGACCGTAGTCAGGCAGTGCTTGTGACATGTGACATTCCATTGAGTGATTTGACCTTCCCTCCCAGAGATGTGTGGATTGTGAGTGCGTAACCAAGGCAGGCCGAGTATTATGCTATGATGTGGAGCTTGAATGAAGTAGAATTGGATTTTCTCAGAGTGCAGGGCCCCGATGTGCATTGTGATCTCTTCGGTCACTCGGTGAATTCTTCCTCCTCCGATGGGGCGTCCGTCTAGCGCCTCCACTGTCAAAGAAGAACAGGGTTTCAATTTTAGCTGATGTAAAGAAGCGAATTTGCGGGAAATGAAGTTCCCCGCAGCTCCTGAATCGATCATAGCAGTGGTTGAAATGATTTGGTCCCGGACGGACAAACAAATGGGTAGTAAGAGGTTGGATGTGCATTGATTCTCTTTGTGACTCACCGCTTGGGTTTTATTGGCAGGGCCAACGGGACAACCGATTCTCATGTGGCCTGGCTGACCACAATAAAGGCAGAGGCGGTTTTGCTGGCGGCGTTGTCGTTCCTCTGGAGAGAGATGGGTGAACCCTAGTTGCATGTTTCGGGTGCTGTGGTGTGTATCGTGGTGGGGCTCTAGGGTGGCGGCGAGAACGCATCAGATTATGGATGGCGAGATCAATGAATTCATTCAGGTTCCTGCCCTCACCTCGGGCAGAGAAACCCTTGCTGTTGGTTGGGTTACCGTCAAATTTCTCTGGGAAAGCAAGACACCCTCCTAGTGTCAGAAGTGTTGACAGCGTGGGAAGATGCACCTTGTGAATGTTCAGCGGACACGCTGAAGGTTGATATTCGTAAGCTCTGCAGTGATTTAACTAGATCCTCGGTGAGAGAAGTGAGTCGGCTCAGCTGATGGTGATGCAAGGATAACTGTGAAGCTTGAGCAGATACCTCGTGGCGAGCTGCATGACTGCTGCTGGATCGAGTGTTGGCGAAGTCTTCTGAATAGTCAAAACAGGCAGGGTCCAACAGTGGGAAACAGAACAGAGAAGGCAAGGCTGAGACAAACCAGGTAAACAGGCAAAGGGTCGAGGCAGGCAAAGAGAATCAGAGTCCAGTAAACAGTCCAGGGTCAGGGCAGGCAGAGAAGATCAGAATCCAGTAAACAGTCCGGGTTCAGGGCAGGCAGAGAAGGGTCAGCAATTGTAAACAATCCAAGATCAAACACATGAATCAAACTCGGCGAAATAACGCTCATAAATTATGGTCGGAGCAGATCAAGACTTCACACTGAATGAGTGTGTGAATGAGGCTTTTATGAGTGTGTGTGTGAAATAGGTGCAGGTGTGAGTGCAATCAGTCCCAGGTATGAGGCATGATGGGAATTGGAGTTCGACGGGTAAAGTTAATATTCCGGAGACGGTTCCCTCCGGTGGTGAAGAGGAGGTGGTGTGGGAGCTTGCTCCGTTACAGTATGCACCTCTTGAGGGAAATACATGTTGTGATGATATTTCCATCAATTCCAAAGAGGTCCATCAATTTTTGTATCTTGTAATGATGTTTCACTAAACAAAGTTCGGGAGGAGCACGTTCAAATAATTGATCCAATTATCTCATCATTCCAACCAGCTGTCGACAATCAGTAATAAACATGTCTATCCAATCAGCTTGAGTTGGAGACCTATATATATACACTCATTTGACTCACCAATGTTCTTCGACAGTTTTTCAGCATCCCTCCACCACCCCGTCTCCTCACACTCGCCTGGTTACTTCTTAAACCAGCAATACGGGGGGAGTACTCTGGGTTCGGGCTAAATATCCGAGCTCGGAGCTCTCTCCCCGGACAGCACGTCAAATATGCATACCATTTATTCTATCTAACTTATTTGTAAGTGTAAACTCGTGAATTACAAATAAATTACACTTGTATTACACTTTAGACGTAGACTGCATATGGCCGTTTGGCCGGAAATTCAAGTAAAATTCAAGTAGAATTTTACTTGAATTTACTTAGAATCTAACGTGTTAAATATTAATATTTTCTTACACAAACTCATCGCTTTGCTTCAGAAGGCCTTTACTAATCAAAATAACAATATGTATTGTAGTGATAACAAAAGAACTGAAATCGAATGCGTTTCTGATTTGTTTATGTTTCTGTCGGCTGCATGAACATATCAATGTTGAAAAAGCAATCACGTCACTAGCTTTAAATATGCAACTTTGTCGGCTAATGAATGCAAAAAAGTGACCGGCTGGATATAAACTAATGGAAATAGATGGTAACAATTGCAACATAAAACATTTGGGTCAGGTTTGCGTGTGTTTTTGTCACATTGATTTAACTGCTTGAGGTAGCCACTACTAATGTTATTCCTCTGCAACCTCGACGGCAAACAACATTCTGTTCTTTCTCTGCTAATGCAGCATCTAGTCAACAAAATAATTTATAATGATATGGCAATAATGTTCTGTATTCATAACGCTTCGCTATCAGTGTTTTAAATGCGCATCTGAAGTGTCAGCGCTCTCCACGCTGCGTGCAGCCTCACGTGTGTCAACAACACAGCCAGTTAGGTATAGATCAGGAAAACTGACGAATCGGTTGAGCTCGAATTAATATAACTCCGATTGTATTTGTCTGAAAGAAGAAAGTCATATACACCTAGGATGGCTTGAGGATGATTAAATCATGGGCTAATTTTCATTTTAAAGTAAACTACTCCTTTAATTCAGGTTCATTTGTCTACTGGAAACGCATGGTCAAGTTGAGTGCACTGCATCGGGAAACAACATTCCCCGCAGTGTGCTCTGTGGGAGACTGCAAATGCAGTAGGTCATCTAAGTATACTATGCATAAAAAACATTTGCATAGTTTGCGCATTATACATACTGTACATACGGCAAAATAATATGGTAGCATTCTGTTCCGAATATAGCCAGTCATTATTTTTGCAATTTCCCTTGGTGCCACGAGAGGCAGAGAAATGATTTAACCTTTAAGGAGTATAAAAACAGCGCTATTATTCATCTAAGATGTTTTTTCCAACATCACATACACGCAAGCACCAGCTCACACAAGCACACAGCGGTTTGGGCAGAACACGACTGTAAATAGAGTCCAGCAGTCTCCTCTCCTCATCCTTGGCCAATAAGGCTCAACACTGCAGTTGTGAGGGGACACAAAGCCACAGCAATAGTATCCTGGCCTGTTGGTCCCTCTTCATGCCACGATGAGTCAATGGACACAAATGAAAGAGTTCTGTACATCGGAGCAGAGGCATTGTAGCCGAATGCTTCACTTTCTCTCTAGGTGAGAATAAGACTGTTTTGCCTCCCCATTGAGTTAATGATGCCATACACATTCATCTCACAACCGATTACAATGATCACCGTTCGCATTTTCCGCGCCTCGATGACCCAATTACACCCACAGCCACGGAGATTAATTCTGTGAATAACATTCCCCGTGAATACTGACTCGACACGCTGACCCTTCCCGCTGCTCTGAACTAATCAAACATTCGTTCTGTGGTGGGAAATGAAAAAAATCCCCTCCGCTCTTGTAATTTGACTAATTACTGACAGAAAATTGGGTGTCTTAAGCCTGAGTGAGAGGAAGCCGAGGCCACGAGAAGGCCTGTTAATTGAGGTTACCCCACACGGTTATGTGTGTCGTCTAAATGCCTGTCTACCGTGCTTCTGGGCTTTGGCCTTGACGCTGTCTTTGAGAATAATTGGCTTTTCAATTTGAAGCTGAATGAAAGCTACTCCCCGTTTGAGCTGGTCTTATTCTCTTAAAATAAATTGAGCTATGTTTTAAAATGGAGGTAAACCCATAACCTGTAAATGGTTGAGAGTTGATTTCACTGTATGTTGAGGCTTGCTAGGTATAGCTCACTGAAACATGGTGGGATTGTATTGTACTGTCAGCATATTGGTACTTTTGGTGGTCCAACTTAAAACCAGGGGGGAAACCACTGAGGGTGAGTGTCTTTAAAAATAACAATTGGTGTAATATTCCCACCTGGCTGCAAGCTTTTCAAACTGTTCTTTGGGGTTAATTTGTGCCTGAATAAGCCAGATCTGCCACATATTAAGTGGATCCCCTTATATAGATCTCATGCAACAGAGAAACAAGTGGCGGCTATGGCATCGCGGTCGAAAAGTAATTAGCTGGTGAAATGAATTTACTCTATCACAAGCATTGTAATTTTGGAAGCGGATGTCATAACAAATGTCTGTAGACCTGGAAGATTTTATATTTATAGGATTCATGCATTTATAGGGTTTATATATTTAGGGATGACAGAATATTCCAATCCAAGCTAACAAACTAGTACACATTCATGTCACATTGTACGCCTTTGTGATAAGGGAACTGAGATCTTACCAAATGCTTGTCACAAACTAAACACCATATGTTGTAATTCCTCTGTATTCAAACTGTGTTATGAACCATTAATGGTAAATGGACTGCATTTATATAGTGCTTTCACAGACCCAATGGCCACCAAAGCACTTTACATGTTGCCTCACATTCACCCATTCACTCATTCATACACCGACGGCGGTGTCAGCCATGCAAGGTGCCATCCAGCTCGTCGGGAGCAGCTGGGGTTAGGTGTCTTGCTCATAGACACCTCGACACTTGGTCAGGTGAAACGGGGATCGTACCACCAACCTTTCGGTTTGTTGACAACCTACATGAACCACTGAGCCACTGCCGCCCTTAGACCAAGGCAACCATTAGACCAAGGACAAAGCACTGGCAAGCTATTACCAATATGCAACTGTGACACCTGTACTAATAAGATTCTGGATATATAAAATGACCCAGTGGGGTTTTTAGTCAATGCCTATGCTCATTTTTTTTTCAGTTAATCGTTCAAACTAAGCACTTGTGTAGCATTAGCTAGGGATTTATTAATGGGGCTTAAAAGGTTATTTTCAGGAGCTGCGTTTACATGGACCCTTATAATCAGATTATTAGCCCGGTCCGAATAAAAAATGAAAAAAGAAAAACTCTCATGGAACCACAAAATAAATTGGACAATTTTGTGAATGTCATCTTCCAGAATGATAACTTGCGGGTATTGGTTCAAGCAATACAGAGGAAAATGTTTCTATTGAGTTGTCATGCGAGTTATTATCCTTAAAGCCAACATCCACCTCATGGCCTGCAAAGTTTGCCAGTGGTTGTCCTCCCATTGTTTCATCCATAATGTTGAATCACAGTTAAGACGACGACTTGCACATCCATGTCGAGAGAACATAGCACAACATAGCACACATAAATCGGATTACTTCAATCGATGTGATACATTTGTTAACATGAAGCGTTTATTATACCGTGGTGCAAGACTGCTTACCGCAAACTCAGAGCCTAACTATTTAATAGTGAAGCAGCAAGCTCATTGGTTGCAAAATCAGAAGGGTCCAATCAGCTCGAGCCATGATAGATGATGTCATTGTTTGCAGATTTCATTAAGAACCCATCAGCCAGAGCCATCCAGAGTTTCATGACTGAACTATTTATTTAATTCTCTGTGAACTAACATGAACAAAAATGAACTGTATTTGTATTAACTAATATTAACAAAGGTTAATAAATGCTGTAAAAATATATATCGCTCATAGTACGTTCATGTAAACTAATTTACTAATTGTATTTGTATATAATACTTTAAAGAATTACTAGGTGCCAATGTAAAAGCAGCTAGATACTACAGAACTGTCACCAATATGTGATTATGTTCTGTAAAAATGTGCCCATTAAAATATAGCTTCATCATGCAGTGAATCTACTGAAATAAGCACACTTTTTGACAAGACATAACTGAAAACAGGGGGTAAAACTTATGTAACAAAAGCATGTTGTGAATTCAGCAGATCATAATTTACACCAAGGAGAGAAAAGTTTTTAATTTTTTAATTTACTTGAAACATATCTTTGTGATATTTCTTTGAGTGATATTTGATTATGTTGCCCCAAAAATAAAGCCTGGGTTATTGTTCACACAAGACCAAAAATGAGATAAAAACAGAAACTCAAATATTAAATGGCTTTTGTGATTTTTGCAGTGAAGAAAAAGATGGCATGTAACACTCAAGAGACTGAAGAGGATATCTTTCTGACAGGTGAACTCAATTCTCTACCTGCTATGGTGGCCATGACCCATGTTCTGAAACGGAAACATTCAGACTCTTACACCCAACCGCGCTACTTGATTTACCCACTCAACATACTTTTTTGGTCATGGAACAACATTACTAGAAACCAAATATAGTCCAAACCCTTTCCCTAATCCTAACCTCCACCAAAAGGACAATGATTGGTTGATGAATACTCAAGCTCCTAACTGCAGTTCTAAGCCTAACCATAAAACTACTGGTTTTAATAGATCCTAAAAAGCAAACATGTTGACACGTCCTACCTGGTTAAATCACATTAAACTTGCAACCACCCCCCAATTTACGTTTGCATTTATGTTTTAGCAGATGCTTTCTTACTGAATCAGCATTCAGTAAAACGAGCCAGTACCGTTAATAGCAATTAGCATGACAGGTAACTGAAATTACACAAAGCTTGTAAGCTCTGTTCAAACCTTCAGATGTGTTATCCACAAAGCAGCTGGAATCCACAAAGCCCCGGGATCAGATGGTGTACGCAGCAGAAATCCTTGTGCTGAACTGCTCAACTCGCTGTGCCAGTCCTCACTGGACCAAAGGGCCCGACTGCTGTAGAAAACCTCCTGTATCACTCTCAAACAAGAACAGGCCTCAACATCCTACTGACTACCTAGCTCTATACCTTTCTAAACAGGTTATAGAATAGGTAAAAGCTTATAATCTGTCAATCACTCATTGAATTAAAAAAGATTGTCCTCACAACTTGCCATAGTTTGTTTCCCTTTGAATTTCGTTCCTATCCATTTCTGCCAAGAACTGCATCCAAACAATACCATAGCCAGGAAATACACCAGAATCCCTGATGTGCCCTTCCAAAGCCAGGGTTGCCAACTCTCACGCATCTGGCGTAACACTCACGCATTCAGCCTCAATCTCACGGTCTCACGCTCAACAAAAAAATCTCACGCTAAATTAGACATTCTTCAGTGCTGTATTTTTTTTCACTCATGTGCACTAATTTCCGAATTACTATAAACAAGTTCAGGCTCTTAAAGGACAAGTTCGGTATTTTACACTTAAAGCCCTGTTTTAAGATGGTTTCTGATGAAATAGAACGGTTAAGATTGTAATTTGGACAAATGCTGCTGTCCCGAGAATTTTTGGTTAAGTGTCAAACAGTGACGTGACAGTTAGCTAGCGCCTTGCGGCACGCGAACCGGTAGCCTCATTACTGAAAACCTCACTCCAAGTGAGTTTTACAGTGAAAACCTCATTCCAAGCAAAACTCAAAAGTTGGCAGCTCTGCCAAAGCCACCTTACATAAAAGCGAGAGGCAGGCAGAAATACCTACAGCATTATTGGTTACTGTGTTGTGAAAAGTAAGTCCCCTGTACAGTGCAGTCTGCATCAAAAAATAATAATAACAATAATATCCTGTAAGTCCCTGTCAAGGAAAGTCAGTCCACTCGCCAGCTATACATGTATTTGCAAAGCCTGCAGGCAACTATTTCCGACATACAGGACCAACTCCTAGCACTGAAATCTCAAAAACTATACTGGCCACTCTCACATATTTCAAATCAGAAATAAATCTGACATGAAATGTCCGAATGTATATATTTCAGGTTGGTCAGCATGCCAATGCTCATGTTCAGTCGTAAGAGCGAATCTCTGGATTCTATGGGAACTGGAGCTTCTAACTGGCGCGATGACTTTACCAATTAACGATTGTCCCTTTTTTTTTTAGAAGGTGGGACTTGCATTACTATAGAGCTGCCCTGGAGCCACCATATTGCACGTTTCAGTTTATCCCATTCATAGCAAAACGAGTGCATCATCTTGCATTTGTTGCATATCCTTTGTTAATAAACTCTCAGAAAAATGGTACAAAAGCTGTCACTGGGACAATACCCAAAAAGACTCTAAATATGTAAAGATTCTAATATGTACAATTTAGGTACTTGTACACTTTTGGTACCAATACCTTTATGTGACTAATAGGCACTCTTAGGCACAAAGATGTACATTTTAATAGGGTGCCACCCAAGTGACAGCTTTTGTAGCTTTTTTTTGAGAGTGTATGTATAAAATGCACTTGAACATCATGACCTGAAAAAACAAAACAAATACAGAGTATAGTTAAAAGCTAGTAGTCTAATTGGCTAACAGTATGCTAAGCTAACTAAAAACACAAAGAACGAAAAGTGTTTAATTTCACACATCTTTCATCTACAACTTTGGTTAATTTTCTTTTACAGTGACATACATTAATGGTAATAACTGTAATCAAGTAATTGTCAGGCCATGAATAGAGTAACAGCCAATGGAATTATTTTGGTGTCCTAGGTGGACTCACTCAACTCAATAGCCGTACTGTTTTTTTGGCAGTTGGGGCAGCACCTGCACTGCATTTGTTGCTCTACCAATGACTACAATTCCACGTTTATCAATAGGCATCGTTATAAATACGTACTCACAGCATGCTATAAGTTACATCAGTTGCCTGGCAGTAGGGGTGGGCGGTATGACCAAATTTCGTTTTCACGGTATGACTTTCATATGACTTTCACGGTATATATTTCACAATATAGTTTTTTATACATGTAGTTATTCTCGAAAAATCGACAAAAAGGGCTTTGTATAATAAATATACCAATGTGATTTTCGTGTTTTAAAAGTAACTATAGGCTACATAAGAGATGGAAAGATGCAGACAACTATACATTATTTAAGATTATTTCTATTCGTCACGATATTGATATATGAACTGATGTTGTCAAGTAAGCTTCACGCTGTCCCCGTTGCGAACGAGCACTCCTCTAAGCCCATTTCCCCGAAAATATCACATTAAGAACAACCTTTGTGGATGCGTAATTCCTTTGCGGATCCTCCTGATCTGCTTTCTCCATGTTTCTTTGACAAATCTCAGTGTCTCAGTCTCACTCATGCTGCACGTGAGCTAACCACGCCCACTTAAAAATCTGTTACAGTTGACATTTTCTAGCGCGGAAACGATACCGTCAAACCGCCCAGCCCTACCTGGCAGTTTAAAAATTTTGTACATCATGAAGTATCTCATAATACCACTGTTTTGAAGAACGGTAAATTGTACCTAGAAAATGTAATTAAACGCAAAACAGATAGACGCATTTTAATAATAAACACCCATAGCTTAATGATACTATATCTGCTAGGACTGACATATTTTGGTCACAGGTGAACAGTTTTTAAGCCTTTATAGCAGTGGGGGGAAAACATGCATCTATTTATTCAGGTTTTGTAAACCATGTCTGGATAAGAGTGTGTGATTTAGAAAAATGGGTCAGCGGCCTCTAGGATTCTATAGATGGAAAAAATGTTCACTCCAGGACATCAAACATGAGGACATCAATGGGGCATAAAGATTGTTTGCCAATCCCTGTCTCCTGGGGACCGTTTTTCCCTCAGACCGTGCAGGGGCTACAGTACATGTTTCACTATCAATTGCCCCAAGTGTGAAAGACTAGTGACATTTCAGGAATTAGCCATAAACTGCCACCGTTTTCTGTGGTAAAAGATAATAAAAGTGCTCGTATTACACTAATTACTAATTAGATTAGCACTTTTTTAGAGCTAAAAGGAGGCGAGCGGCTGGCACAGAAAGACCGTACTGGACCTCGGCAAACAAAAGCAAATTCTTTGAGTGCTCATTAATGCAAGGCAAAATAAATAGATAAATCCCACTAATTAAACCGCCGTTGTTTATATTATGCTACTGTGAGAGTGCAAATGGGCATTAAGAGACTGAAAGGTGTTTGGAAGTGAGGGTCAATGCAGATTTAGAGATGTCTCTGGTGTGCAACACATGAACGAACTTTCTTCCAGAGATTGCTTCTCTGCAGGTTATGAATGTGAATGTAGACTGTATAATTTAATGAGGAAGCTGTTGTAATTACTCGAACAGCTAAGGACGTATAAATCACAACACATCCCAAGACCAGCGCCTTAATGGGAAATGTTCTTGAAGGGGGAAAAAAAGAATAGCACATTTAATGCAGTGTAGAGTAAACTTCTATAATTTCAAAATTAATAATGTGTCCAGAGGCTTCAGTTTCTACATGTTTGTGTGTTTAGTTTGGCATTTACAGACGTGTTTACTGCTACACAAGGCTTTCTTTCTGAGAAATAATTCTGGTTACCTTTAGACTAGCATGTTCTGCCAGACAGAAAATTATGGTGACTAATGAGAACATGAGTGAAATACATTCAGCATGCCAGTTTTTCAGTTGGGGGCGTAAAAAAAAAGGTAATAAAGTGATGATTTTGATAAGATGAATTCCTACAGGCAGACAGGGAGGTTAGTAAACTGTCTCCATTCACTTCATTTGTCCTACTTAAGGACACTTTTGGTCCGTGTCCCACCGGTGACATTTAGTAATTGTGTGTACAGGCCATTGATCTGTTTCATGATTGCGCAAACAAAAGGAAGTTGGGCAAAGTACAGGAAAAAATAAGTAGGCAAACAAGAGGGCTGATTTTTAATGTAATTGCTCTGTGACTTTCTGCATGATCATATTCAGTATTTGCTTGTGGGCCAATGATATGGGCCAAAGAATAAAGGAAAATGAAAATTCTTTTAAAATACATGTAGTTACACATGTACTCTGTTACACATGTGTTATGTTGGATGACTGAAAAACATTTATACCATTTTTAAGAAAAAATCAAAAACATTAAAAATGCTATGTTGTGTCCACATATTCAGCCTTTTTGGGTAAGGGTGGGACAATTAATGTCCAGGATATTAGGCTTTGAAATAGATGTGTCATTTCCCACCATGTTCCTCTGGGTTACTTCAGAGGGTTTGGGTAAAAGTGATTTTTACCTGATATTTTTTCTGGTCCCCTGCAAAAAAGCTGTCACTAAATGTTGGCTCAAGAGAAACCCTCCTGTTATGGATCTTTTTTCATGCATTGTCAGTCAAATATTTTCTATGGAACAAATGACTCTCAGAAGGACAAAGGGCAAATAATACTGCAGGAAATGGGATTGTTACGTACAAAAAAAAAAAAAAAAAAATTGTTGAAGCTTGCCAGCCCCTAAAAGTTATTAAAGATATCGTTAAAATAGTCCAAGTGACTACAGTGGCTCAATCTTAAGTTTATAAAACGACGAGAATACTTTTTTTGCGCAAAAAATAAATAAATAACGACTTTATTTCAACTATTCATTTCCTTCTCTGTGGGCCTCGAGTCAGTTCACTAGTGATATAGCGCAGTTTTTCTGTTGTTGTACGTCACACGCATCACACACATGACCAGCATCGGCCAATAGTGAGCCTACGTGTGACGTAGCTCTATGCTATCACACTATGTTAACTGACTAGAGGCCCACAGAGAAGGAAATGAATAGTTGAAATAAAGTCGTTATATTTGTTTGTTTTTGCACACAAAATGTATTCTCGTCGTTTGATAAACTTAAGATTGAGCCACTGTAGTCACTTGGACTATTTTAACGATATCTTTAATAACTTTTCGGGGCTGGCAAGTTTCAATCCCTGAAGAAGCCTATGGAGGAGTGATCCATCTCTCAGATTTAATCAAAAAATATCTTAATTCGTGTTCCGAAGATGAACGAAGGTCTTACGAGGTTGGAACAACAAGAGGGTGAGTAAATACTGAAAGAATTTTTGGGTGAACTAACCCTTATATTTAAGGTAATAAATAATTTTAAAATAAAAAGATGAATTATTAATTTGTCTGTTAAGTGATTGAGGAACCTGAATTAATCTTGTTATAAAAAGTAAAATGATCTGATATTTGTTGGGGAAAAAAATCTAAATTAATTTTTATACAGAATTTGTGTTTATTCTAAAGCTATGGCTGACAATACTACTAGCATAGTTCGTCACCAGCTTATATTGTCTATTGAATGTTAGATCATGTGATGTTGGGATCCCCACCAAGTTTCTTAACCAACTTAGCCTGCAAAAAGTCCCCCAGAAAAAAAACATTCTACAGTAAAGTTTTATAACTGTGTGCATAAACCAGACCGATCCGGCATGGGAACTCATGCTAGTTTAAATGGACTTTTCCGCAGGGTTGTAAGCAGCAATTTCAGATTTCTCAAATGCCAGGCAAATACTCCTGTAGCTTTTCATTCCATTCAGTGTATTAGCAGTGCACTTAGGTGAAAAGCCATGGCCCATAACAATGAGATCCTGGCTTTGCTTCCATAGCATCCTATCACATTTCTAATCCATTCAGAATAACGCTGGGAATGTGAAATGAGTCCTCTCCAAAGACAAATTTCTCATTATTAATGTGTTACACTTCATTCCATTTTCCTCATTAAAAAATGCCTGTTTGCAAACCCTCCCAGAGTCATATGGTAATTTGTAGCGTCAAGTAAAGTGGAAGCACTGGCATGGTCCATTCGTTAACTATGTTAGTCTAATGACCAACCTCAGTCAAACCTGCATGGGGTTTGCTTCTGTGAATCGGTGAGAGGATTATGAAGTGCTGTATCTGTTCTGTTTATTCTGCTTTATGTGAAATAAAGCTGAAAATGATGTGGATTTACTTAATATATTTCTCAAAAAGTATTTAGGAATTACCGGAAAACAAACTATTTCTGTCATGCACAATTAAAGAGAGTTTGCCAGAAAATAAACGACTATTTATGTTTTTACAAGTTATTATTTACTCCCCTCGTGTTTAAATTTGTTATTCTTTTCATTAATTTGAAATGATTATCTGTTGATTACAGTCCTGGCCATTCTTTTCCATACAATAAAAGCAAAGTGGCCTTTGACCAGAGTTACTAGACTAAAAAAGTGGTATCACTTTATTTTGATGGTCCACTTTAGACATTCTACTAACTATAAGTAACTACATGTCAACTCTACAGTGTAAACTCTCATTAACACTTTATTTTGATGGTCCCCCAACAGACATTTTACTGTCTATAAGTAACTTAAAGGGGTCATGAATTTAGAAATCAAAATTTACTTGAAATTAATAAGAGGTCATTTTACTATAAAAAATATAATGCAAGTTTCAGAACTCGTTGGACTTGTTAGTCCAAAAACAGGATTTTGTCACATTATGATGTCATAGTGTGACAAAAGACTGCCTTTGCAGAAGATCAACTCCTACTTTTACATCATTGCCTCTTTAGCCCCGCCCACATCATGTCATGTGATACTGTTCATTTGTTCGCTTCATTTTACTGCGGATTTATTTTTAAACAAGTCACAGTTCGACGCAGGCTTCTCAGAGAGACTGAAAATAAAAGATGCGGTGCAGATTATATTGGATCCGACAGTAATGTCGCTTGACGCCTACACTGTGTCACCAACGTTTTCTGTCGCTCGTGTCGCGGGAAGTCGCCAACCCTGCATTGAAAATGAATTGGATCATGTTTCTTTGTCACTGCGTGTCACTGGCGGTGTGAACGGGGCTTGAGGAGGGGAAGATTTTCAGTTAATACCAACATATTCTCCTTCACAAAGTTATTGTATGGGTTGAATGGGACCACGTCTATGATATTTTAAAGGAAATTTTGGTAACACAACAGAGCTTCGTCATGGACGTCCTCAGCATACAGCCGGTGAGTCCCATGAATCTAGTGCTTCTCGACAGGCCATACTGAGTGTAGAGAAACAAGCCGATCGTTTTACTAATCGATGGCACAAACAGGGTGCGAGACCCAAAGGCACTCGAGACATCAGATTGTCACGAGCATCACATATTACTGCAGTAGCATCCTCTACCCCAGATACGGCTCTGACAAGGACTGCAAACACTGGTCTCCTACCACCGCCTATACATCTTGAGAACAGATTTGAAGTATTAATGAATGAGGAATCCCCAAATTTGATGAATGTGATCACACACAGACAGAATCAGCCAGTAGCTAACACTGATGCTAACTGGGGCTCAAGGTCGAGCAGACAGCGGCACTCAGCTCACAGTGCAGCCGAGCCCAGGACTCTGATAGTGGGCGACTCCGTAATCAGAAACATTAATAGCAGGGATACAACAACGTGCTGCCTTCCACAAGCAACAACATCTGATGTAAACAGGGAACTTCAGAACATTCTGATGAAACATAAGACTGCAAATCGACTGATCATTCATGTGGGGAAGAATGATATTCATAAAGAGCAGTCGGAACTTCTTAAAAAGGATTTCAATGAACTTTTTGAAACACTTAAAAGACTGAAAGTTCAAACATTCATCAGTGGACCACTCCCAGCAAGAGGAACAAACAGGTTTTCACGGTTGCTTGGGCTTAATACATGGCTGCAAAAAACCTGCAATATAAAAGGAGTGAACTTTATTGACAACTTCAATCTTTTCTGGAGTCAGAGGCAACTGTTTCAACAGGATGGCCACCACCCAAACAAACTTGGTTCAAGAGTGCTAAAGGACAATATCTACTTCTCCCTCCGTCATCCTTCTGCAATGTGTGCCAATCCACTCAACCTGAATGGCACACACACACCTGGATACAGTATGAATGACCACAGGATTTCACTTCAGCCCCTGAATGGACATGCGGTTGACACATCACACAAGGACAGTGATAACACCACTCAGCCACAACAACCTCTGCTCACGGACACAATCTCAGCTGAGCCCTGCCCACAGAGCTCACCACAGACAGACTGTGACATACCAGCACTGCTCCAATATACAGCACCCAAGGACGACTTTCTGGAAAACAGCCAGGGAAACCAGGACAGCATATTACAGCCTCCAATAACACCAGAGCAAAAATCACTCTCACTGGAAACATTATCACTCTCTCCAGCATCTCCACTTCTGTGCTTCTCAGAGAAAATGGAACAACTGGTGCACGCTGGAACTAGACTATCCCACTCTTTTGCTGCGAGCCCCCAGATACCAACCAAAAAACGCCAGGCCCCACAACCACCAAAGCCTACGGGCCCAGCTCGCCCTCCCCCTCCCCCTGTGAGAGCTCTTCGGCCTCTGCCACAGCGCCAGGGCCCACACCCCCCTCCAGCGGCTCGAGGTGAACCAAAAACAACTGATACCAGCTCTCAGTGATATGTGTCGGGTCCCCGCTATGATAACAATAACTTTCTCAAATGTTTACAGAACAAGCGGGAACCCAGTGTGCCTGTATGTTTTTCTATTGCTGTTCAATTACATGATAGAAAGTCTAAGGCCTTCAAAAGCCGTACAGCAAACCCATCTAATCTGGTGCCTATTACACGACATACCAAGATTGCTGTGGGGACAAAAAGTAAGACTGTTAAGTTAGCACTTTTAAACATCCGCTCACTTAAAAATAAATCACTTTTAGTCAATGACTTAATAACCACATACAACCTGGATTTTATGTTGCTAAATGAAACTTGGCTAGAAGAAAGTTGCAGTGCAACAGTCCTCAATGAAACAGCCCCTCCTAACTTTACTTTTATGAGTGTCTGCAGAGGTGTCAGAAGAGGCGGAGGTTTAGCTGCTCTTTATAAAGATGTCTATCAATGTAAGCAAATATCATTTGGGAATTACCCGTCTTTCGAATATCTGGGTATTGTGTTAAAAGGTGCTCCACGCATTTTACTTATCATTGTTTACAGGCCTCCAAAATACTCTCCAGCTTTTGCTGAGAACTTAACAGAACTGTTAAGTTCTATTTCCTCAGAGTTTGACTGCTTTGCCATTGCTGGAGATTTTAACATTCACATAGATAATGCAGAAAACAATATGGCAAAAGAAATCAAAACTGTTTTAAAAACTTTTGATCTGACTCAGCATGTACATGGAGCCACACATAATCGTGGACACACTCTAGATTTACTTATCAGTAAGGGTCTAAACATTTCATCAATTGTTATTAAGGATGTAGCACTGTCTGATCATTTTTGTATTTTCTTTGATATATTGATCTCTCCTGCCATTGAAGCTAGATCTGTGTCTGTCAAGAAGAGATGCTTAAATGAGAATACTAGTGTACTATTTATGAAGGCTATATCTTTAACACCAAGCATATCTGCTGACTCTGTTGATTTTCTCCTTGATTCTTTTAACTCAAAAGTTAAGAGTGTAATTGATGATATTGCTCCTGTGAAAGTCAGGAAGAAGAGTGGCAGACAAAAAGCACCTTGGAGAAACTCAACAGCAGTGCAAAATATGAAAAGACAATGCAGAAAAGCAGAGCGCATGTGGCGGAAGACAAAACTTGTAGTCCATTATAACATCTACAAAGACAGCATCCATGCTTTCAATAAGGAACTAAGCAAAGCTAGACAGACTTTTTTCTCGAATATTATAAACAGCAATATAAACAACACGCGCACTCTTTTTGCTACTGTAGAGAGACTGACAAACCCCCCAAGCCAGATTCCCAGTGAAATGCTCTCAGTGAGAAAGTGCAGTGAGTTTGCTTCTTTCTTCTCTGAGAAAATCAATAATATCAGAAAGGTGATCAGCTCATCCTTGAGTTGCGCTGGGGTCAGGCAGATCAAACAACAGCACGAGAAAGTAGCAACTATGTCTGATTTCGAAGAAATTGATGGCAAAATTTTGGAAGAAACCGTACAGCAACTAAAAACATCAACCTGCGCCCTTGATGCACTTCCCACATCTTTTTTCAAAAATGTGTTACACAGCTTAGAAGCAGATCTCCTAGAAGTGGTAAATGCCTCACTTCTCTCTGGGAGTTTTCCGACCTCCCTGAAAACTGCTGTTGTCAAGCCCCTCCTGAAAAAGAGCAATCTGGATAAGACCATATTAAACAACTATAGACCGATCTCAAATCTTCCTTTCATAGGCAAGATCATTGAAAAAGTTGTCTTCAATCAGCTGAACAAATTCTTAAGCTCGAATGGATACTTTGACCATTTTCAATCTGGTTTCCGACCGCACCACAGCACAGAGACAGCGCTCATAAAGATAATAAATGATATTCGCTTAAATACTGATACAGGCAAATTATCAGTGCTGGTACTACTCGACCTCAGTGCTGCATTTGACACTGTCGATCACAAAATACTTCTTGACAGGCTGGAAAACTGGGTCGGGCTTTCTGGGATAGTCCTAAAATGGTTCAGGTCATACTTAGGAGGCAGAGGTTATTATGTGAGTATAGGAGACCATAAGTCTGAGTGGACATCCATGACATGCGGAGTCCCTCAAGGCTCAATTCTTGCGCCACTCCTATTCAACCTGTACATGCTCCCAATGAGCCAAATAATGAGAAAGAACCAAATCGCTTACCATAGCTATGCAGACGACACACAGCTCTACTTAGCCCTATCGCCTAACGATTACAGCCCCATTGACTCCCTTTGCCAATGCATTGATGAAGTAAACAATTGGATGTGCCAAAACTTTCTTCAGTTAAACAAAGACAAAACTGAAGTCATTGCGTTTGGAAACAAAGATGAAGTTCTCAAGGTGAACGCATACCTTCAGTCTAGGGGTCAAACAACTAAAAATCAAGTCAGGAATCTGGGTGTGTCTCTAGAGTCAGACCTTAGTTTCAGTAGTCATGTCAAAGCAATAAGTAAATCAGCATATTATCACCTGAAAAATATTGCAAGAATTAGATGCTTTGTTTCCAGTCAAGACTTAGAAAAACTTGTGCATGCTTTCATCACCAGTAGGGTGGATTATTGTAATGGACTTCTCACTGGCCTTCCCAAAAAGACCATAAGACAGTTGCAGCTCATACAGAACGCTGCTGCTAGGATTCTGAGCAGAACCAGAAAATATGAACACATCACACCAGTCCTCAGGTCTTTACACTGGCTGCCAGTTACATTTAGGATTGATTTTAAAGTATTATTACTGGTATATAAATCATTCAATGGCCTAGGACCTCAATACATTGCAGATATGCTCACTGAATATAAACCCAACAGATCACTCAGATCATTAGGATCACATCGGCTAGAAATACCAAGGGTTCACTCTAAGCATGGCGAGTCTGCTTTTAGCTACTATGCCAGCCGCAGCTGGAACCAGCTTCCAGAAGAGATCAGATGTGCTCCTACAGTAGTCACATTCAAATCCAGACTCAAAACACATCTGTTTAGCTGTGCATTTACTGAATGAGCACTGTGCCACTGTTCGTCCGACTGTTTGCACTGTATTTTATTTTATGTTTTAATTATTCTGATTTCTGTATTTTATCTTTTATTCTAAACTGTTTTAATTATTCTGATTTCTTTTGATTATTTTAATTTCTTCTATGTAAAGCACTTTGAATTACCATTGTGTATGAAATGTGCTATATAAATAAACTTGCCTTGCCTTGCCTTGCCTAATTTTGGCAGCCCCAGTGTCCATTTATTTGTGTTGTATGGAAAAGAGCACCATGGATATTATGCAAGTCTTGTGTGTTTCTTTTTTTGCGACCAAAAAAGTTTGAGAACCACTGGTTTAGCTTTAACTAAAAACCAGACACTTATAGTCCCTGCACGTTAACTTAGCATTTCAAGAGGACAACGACAATTTAAACTTGTACGTCCTCCTTACGCCGTGGACGTAAGACAACCTAAAGAAATGAAGACAGGCACCGGATCCATTCTGCCACTCATTTTTATTAACGCTTTCAAGAGAGCTTGAGCACCAGCAAAGGTATCAGCCCAACTGCAACCATTGTTTCCTCGGCGATCCTAACAAGAAAGATATGTACGTCAGGCTGCGAGGACCTGTCTGTCTCTCTTCCTGTCAAACTCAGCTTCTCCTTTCTCCTCTCCCACGGCTGCACGAGGCAGATTGCAGGAGCGAGGTGTGTGGAGAGCGAGAGGAGAATTCTGAGGGCGTCTGAGTGGCCGGGGGGGCTCCTCCTGCGGCAGACATATTCACCCCCCCCCCCCCCCCCAGTCTGGCAGAGTGCTGACATATCTGTCCTTGCTTGCTACAAGCTCAGAATTAAGATGGCAGGATGTGAGGCAGAGAGCAGTATCCCAGATCAAGCGTGTTGCTAGCGGTTTCCACTATCTTGTGCAGTTTTTGCAAGAATTCATCTGTGTTTTTCTCATCCATCATACAGTGTAATGGTTCGGATGCTGTCATTCTTTAAATCTAATCTCTCTCTTTGTCAGTATTGTCTCTCCACCACTGCTCTTCTTGCACCTCTGGATCGTCGTGAAGCCATATCGCTCAAAGAGCGTGGCAATCAGCTGGAGACAAAGCTCCGAAGCTCGATCTCAGAGAAATGTCACAAGCATCGTAGTCGCCTCATTCATCAAATCAGAGGATCCTTATCATACTCAATTTCACGTTCTATCCCTCCCCCATGGGAGTTTTCTTTGGGAGGTGAGGGATGTCTCCTCCAAAAAATGGGGAAAACAACAGACCGAATTCATCTAAAAATATTGCTAATCTAAATTATTGAAAAGCAATACAGTCCAACATTGACACCAATATCGGTGAGAAGGGCACCTCCACATCACAATAGTGTGTCCACCCGTCCCGCGTAGCGCGTGCGCGCACAGCGTTTGAAGCCCAATTCATGCGTCCCGCAAATTGAGACCGTGTCACGCATAATGCTTGCTTAAAAAAAAAGTTGGTCGCTCTATATCCTCGAGCCCCAGGCAGCCAAACGAACATTACTTGACAGTTCAGCATGCTACTGTTGCCACACCCACGTGACCCACCCCTCAGTTGAACTGCTGACTAGGTTGTTGTCAACTTTCTCGTTGTTGTCATGACAGCGAACGCACGTGCATACACACTGGGAAGGGACTTTTAGATGCACGCTTTTCAATTCGAAAAATGGAGAAAGAGACTGAGTCTGAGGCACCGCCATCGTCAATTAAAAAGAGAAGGTGTGGGTACAAGAAAGACTGGGAAAATGAATATTTGTGTCAGAAAGGTGTTGAGGGGGTTACCGAGGCTTTTTGTGACCTTTGCAAAACGTCCTTCTCAATCGGACATGGAGGGGAATACGATGTCAAACGACACAGACTCACGGAGACTCACAAGAAACCTGAAGGGAAGAAACCTAGTTATGTAAGACCCCATTTGTCTAAGATGAAGTTTGATTGATTTTGAACATTGGTGGACTGTCTACAGTGTAAATGTGTAACTTTTAGGAAACAGTAGCCTTTTAGGTCAAAATGTGTCATTGTTTTGCATAGGATTGTATCTTGGCACCTTTTTGTATTGTTGTCACCTTGTGATGGTGATGGGTTTGCACTCCTCTGTCTATACTGGAAAACCATTTGGACGCTTATCATAAAAATGAATGCTGCTTTAATTCTGTCTCTTATCTTTCTTCCTTTTTTGATTCAGATGCTGGTGAAAGGGTTTGAGTCCTAAAGGTGTCCCCAAAATCCTAAAGGTGTCCCCAGAACACTGAACAGGTTTTTTTTCCTGCGCCTGCCTTTACTAACATGCAAGTTCACCATCCTTCCTCGCCCTTCTCGTTCCGTGAACCTCTGGAGTTGTCAGTTAAGATTTTTTTTAACTGTTCCTGTGGTTTTGAGCAATTACAATTCCTGTTAATCCTACAATTTTATATTTATTTAAAGTGAATAAATTGTAATGAAAATAAATAAAATTAAATAGCTAAAGTAAATCGTAAGTGGAAGTATATCTGTCAATTCATTGAATGTTCAAAATATTATTAATCTTTATTTAGAAAAAAATACACATTGGTTGGCCTATTCATGAGCATACATCAGCAATTACACATTTTTAGGGGAATAGGGCATTATTAATATACCATGTGAGGTGGTATGTGCTAGAAATGGGTAAACCATCAGTGAGTCACCAGTGGGGGCACCGCTGCGCCAGGCAGTGTACCACATTGTCCCTCAGAAACATACCCCTTCTCCCCCCTTGGGCTTATTAGCAGGTGGTCACCCTACATCACAATGATTGGCTGTTCACCTCTTAATATAGGATAACCCCACTTATAATTTTAACAGCTGGCCCAGAAATGAACTTGAAAAGATACAACTGGTGGAAATGTATGGACTAGTTACCAAGTAAACAACTCACCCTATTTCACTTTTCTTTAAACAGGAATGAACTTGAAGGGCTCTATTTTAACGATCGAAAACGGAAGTGTCAAGCGCAAAGCGCAAGTAACTTTGTGGGCGGGTCTTGGGTGCTGTTGCTATTTTAAGCCCAATTTATACTTCTGCGTCGATTTTACGCCGTAGCTACGTCGTAGGCTGTGCGTACCCTTCGGCGTACCCTGACGTGCACCTCTCCAAAAATGTAACAACGCGTCAATTCTACGCGGACGCAAGCGCTGTGATTGGTCTGCTCAAACCGCTCCCTCGGGTTTCACATGCTCCCTCTGCGTGCGTCAACGCGGACAACGACGCAGAAGTATAAATTAAAACCAAAGCGTAGTCTACAGCGTAGAGGCTCCGGCGTAGTTCCGACGCAGAAGTATAAATCAGCCTTTACCAGCGGGATAAATGACTTTTGCGCTCGACGCAAGTTTAAAAGGGGTTGGTCTGAAATAGCTTCATTATTCATAGGTGTGGTTTGGGCGTAACGTGAAATAAACCAATCAGAGCGTCATCCAACATACCCTTTAAGAGCAGGTGCGCATGTTGCATGGCGGATTGTTATTATTATGGCGCATTTACCAGGCGCGCTTCATAATCGGTTCACAGCCGAGGAGATCGATGTTCTCGTCAGGGCCGTAAAAGAAAGAGAAGTGACATTGGGGATGGGACAAACCCACCCAAATCAATAGAAAAAATATGAGAAAGCTCAACTTAACTGGTAAGTTAAAGAGTAAGGTTTTTAATGTACTTACATTATGGTAAAGGTGATTTCGCAGTCTTCAGACTTTTTTTTGACGGACAAACTAATTTGTCAGATGTCCTTATATACATAGGTGTCTAGCCACTATTGGGCAAACAGGTCTGATCCGTCATTACTACAATTTGCCTGAAAAATTTGGGTAAATGTGTAAGTTAGATTTATGCCTATTTTTTCACATCTTCATGGACACCACAATGATTTCCCTCGTGTGGTAATATTTTTCCTTGTTATAATGTATGATTTGCAAAAATAAAAACTGTTGCATCTGTGTTGATGAGAGAATCAAAGTGTATGCGCGTTGTGCACCCGCTACATTATGGCCAAGCATGCGCGCTTAAAATAGCATTATGAACAACGCGCAACGCGCCACTGACTTTAGACTAGGTTTTTTTCGGTCAGTGGCGGAATTGTTTTCTGGAACTGCAAAATAGCACTAGGGAATGTTTGCGCCGAAACACGCCTCCTTTTTGCGCCCAGGGAGCGCAAGTTCATTTCCTAGTTTACCGACGTGCGTCTGTGGAGGGAAAAGCCCGCTTTGCGCGGGTGCAAAATAGGAATGATAGCTACCTGCGTCAGTGTACAAAGTCATTTGCGCCAGGTGCAAGATAGAGCCCGAAACGTCTTAAAATGATAAACTGTGAGGTGGGCGTTTGTGGCACTTAGCTTGCTTAAATTAAAGCTGCGTGCGATCTTTATGACACCTGCATATTTATAGAGGATTTGTTGACTAATTAACTGAAATTAAGGTTAATAAAAAGTAGCTAATCAACGGTAAGTTAAAAAAGATACCTGAAATTGTTGTTACTGTACCATAATTTAGAATTTGAAGTGACTTGTTTTAAATAGGTTGTTTATTAATATATCAATACAAAATATTATATATATATATATATATATATATATATATATATATATATTTTTTTTTTTTTTTAAGTACCCTATATCGTAGAATTGGTTAATTGTTGCTAGTTTAAGATAGAGATGTGCCTGAATATCTTATTCGGAAAGGCATGAATAGTGACTTAAAATCAAATAATGGAAAAAATATCCATTAAACAAAAATGTTTGTTAAACTGATTTGTTTAGATAAGCACAAAGATAAAACAATATTTTTGTTTAGATAAGCACAAAGAAAAAACAATATTTTAATCTAAATTACATAGTAATGGTCTGTGTAACCAATATGACTAAACTTCAAGAATGAAAATTTGCACATGTGATCTGAAAATCAAATCTGAGTCTCATTTAATTGTGTGCAAGGGTTGCCAGATCTTCGCAGCAAAACTAAGTTCAATTTTCAAGTTTCATTTATTTATAAAGCACATTAAAAAAAAACATTGGTTGACCAAAGTGCTGTAAAAGAAATGTCTAGGTCCGTCCCCAAAATTAAAATAAACATTCACAAGACATTATAAGCACAAGAGTAGAAATACGTTTTCAAAAGACTTCTAAACTCAGACACTGTGGACGCTGTTTTGATAGATGACGGCAATTTGTTCCATAACCTGGGGCCAGCTACTGCAAAGGCTGTCACCCCTGCATTTTTCATTTTTCAGACTGAAAAATATCTGAAATACCATTACTATTCAAATTATTTTGTAGTTGCTTAAATAAAATTTTTCAGTCTGGATCTGGGTACTCGTAATAGATGATTGCTCTGTGATCTGAACAATCTGATTGGTTTGTGTTCGGTAACACAACATTGCTCAAATCAGTTCTCTTACGAGAGTATCTCTCGTACTGCGTAATATCTTACGCTATGGGGAAAACCTCTTTTCCACGAGATATTGAAGCCAAAAATTATCCTTTAATTTTGATTAATGTAAAACGCTGTGCGGCAGCGTGCAGACATAGGCAAGACGGCTCGCGCGCCTATTGGCTGCCCTGCGGCAACAGCAGCAAGCCTATCGAGAGAGGCCCTGCGTGACGTGACATCCAATGGGGGTGCTTCGCGCCCATTTTGTCGCGTCCCGCCAGAATAGGAATTTTATAGAATAGAATTTAAAATAGAAAAGGACCTGTATAGCAATTGTAAGTCGCTTTGGATAAAAGCGTCAGCTAAATTAATAAAATGTAAATGTAATAATATCCCCCAAAAAGGGCTGTGATAATGGGGTCACATAATGAAAAGTTTGTATATCCCAAAAATTCAATTAAATAAAAGTTGCTATAAAGGTGGTAGCGATTCATTACATAGATTATTACGTTGACACTTAAATGGCTTGCATATAATAGCATTTTTTTTTTTCCTGGGGAGTAGCAGAAACGGCATTAATACGTTTTTGTGTTTATTTTTGGAGGTAAATGGGGTGCTCCCATAACTAAGAATACATTTACAGCACAGCAACGACCATTTGCAGCAAATTTCAGTAAATATGACGGAGAGACGGCATTAATGTTAACCGTGTGGGTCAGTTGAAATGAAACTGGAGATATGGTTACTGACTGGTTAGTAAAAAACATCACATTTAACTATGACCTCAGTATTTACACATTTCTGACTGGTAGCTAAGATTAGTGAAGTGTTGATCACGTAAGCTAGCTGCAATTAACTATTATCTTCCAATAAACATTAACTAAAGTTGGCTACATAAATTACAACTACTGACTAGATTCATGAGAGGACGGCTAATGCGTTCAAATGTAAAAAATACAGTAATTTCATCAACTTATGGGGTTCATAAATGAATGGGGTTCAGTGCTGGAACAATCAGTGTTTGGAACTATCGGCTGCTCCACGACACGCGTTACTTCCGCATTCCAAAGTTCCCATGGGAGCAATCTATGGGAGTGTCGTAACTCTGTTTTTCAACGGCTCTGCTCAAAGCTAGTAGGACTAGTTGTAGTTAAACAGTCTGCATTGGTTAATGATTGCTAAGATTGGTAAATGTCGACCAATTGTTGACATTATAGACAATAAGAGAGTGGCAGTAAAATGACAAGAGAGACAATAAAAATGATAAAAACATAACGCAACACAGAGGGTAGACGGCCTGCCACACACACCAGAACCATCTTGAATCGCCGTCAACTTGAAAACCAGTCTAAAGGCCAATCAAAAATTGCCCAAAACAAGTCCAATGACCCAATTAAAAAATCAAAACTTAACACATACCTAAAATACATATTTTTCAGACACTGTTATGTAGGGATGGGACGATTACCGGTTTCGCTATAAACCACGATAAAATGTACTGACGGTTAGTAATATCGTTTAAAATTCAATTATCATTAAAACCGTGTTTGATTATCGCAATTTTTATAACTCACTATAAATCCTGTCCAGCCAGCAACAGTCTGACGCAGGCGCGCAATGTTGGGATTTTTTTTTTATTCGAGAAGGAATGGCGGAAGGCGGTGACCGTGTTCAGGAGATTTTTCAGTCTTTTAAGAGGACCAAATCTGAGGTGTGGTCGTATTTTGGCATTTACAAAAATCCTGAGGGAAACTTAATCGAGGATGGTATATAAATAATTGGGCACAAAATTTTGTTTTGAGTTGAAATATTTTATCCCACTCACTTGAAATAAACGTGAAGCTTCCGTGAAGAAAAGTTCGCAGCAATACGTGGCTTTGAGCCAAAGACGAACGAACAAGTTCAAACAAGACTAGTAAGAGTGACATTTAAGAGATAATAATGTATATTCATTGTACTCTTATTACACCGATTTTTTTACCACATAATTACGGGGACATATTGAATAGAGATTAATGTCTCTATTCTTACCTGTTAAATCCATTTTGTACAGCGTACAAAACTCGTCCAGACAAGATGATCACAACAATATTATCAAATTCTGTAAACAATAAATCAACTCATTTTCAATACAATCAAAAACGCAGACGCAAGATGACAAGTTGTATTTGAATGAAATGAGAGCGCGCGTCCGTTGTGATATACGTGTATGTGCACTGAGTTATAATGCGTTGCTATTGACGACGGTCATTATAAGGAATTGCCACAGAATAGAATCTTGCTTTAAAAAGTGCATAGAGCTGCTTGTTTTATTTGTTGTTTGTTGATTCTCTAATATAAAACTTGTTGAAATGTTTTCAGTGTGAGCATCAGTTCTTTTTAACACTTTCATCTTGTTTTAACAAAACCGTGATAATATTGATAATCACGATAATTTCCATCACTATAATCGTGATATGAAATTTTCATACCGTCCCATCCCTACTGTTATGCCTTATACACAATTTCAACTTGAAAATCACTAGTAATAATCATTAACATTCTGTGTTCATAAAGGAGTTTAAAGGCAAAACTCTCTTACAAAACTCATCATTAAGCACAGTTTTATCACTGGTAATGTACAATATTTCAATACAGGCATTTCCGTCAAAGACAGTTTATGCAATATGCCGAAAGTTTTGTTACCTGCGGCAATCGTTTAAAAAATAGCCCAATTCCGAGGGAAAACAGGAAACTTGGCAACCATGCTGTGCATGTCTCAGAAATCTGTCAAGAATCACATTAAACTTAGATACTATATCATACTTTTCTTCACTTTTTGATATGTCTATGTTAATATTTTAAATATTAAATATTTTATCCGAGTGAGATATACAATAGAGTTTCTGTGTCTCAAGCAGAGCCAGGCTGCATGCAGTAGTGATGTTTCACTTGAGAACGAACAATTGTTTTAGAACAATCCTTAAAGTGTATAAATTATGACTTAAAATCTGCTTTGTTGTCATTTGCAGGATGTTTAAACACTCTTTCTGGAGTCTCTTTATATATTTGTGCACATGCAAGCTTTAATAAATTATATAAAGAAGTTTTGGTCTAAAACGACTGTTACTAATCAGCTGATTGAATGATTCAAATGACCCTCTCATGCCATAAATAACTAGTTGCCACCTACTAATCTGAATTAATCTTTTTGATGAACATTCTTAACTAAAATAAAAGTTTTTATGTAAGATAAAGGTTGCATATGAAAAATGTTTAAATATGAATTATACAAGGCCAATTCTCTATGTGGAATCTATTTATGGATTTACATCTAGTTCAAACCCTACCAAATACAGATACTTTTGTTACTGAAACAGATACTGATTGAAACAAACTACACATTGTATAACGTAAACATATGCCTTTTACCTGGAAATAATTCCATCACACACACCACTGTCTTTGGTTTCCTCTTAGCAAAGTAAGTAGACACATGCTCTTGCTATTTTCCAGCCATTGTAGTGCATGTATTGATTTAATGATATAATTCTAATTAAACTCAATCTGTAAGGAGTGCCAGTCGTGTTCAGCAGGAGAAAATCAAAGTGACAGAGTGATAGGGGTCTAATTATTGCTCTGTTCTTTATAAGGATGTTTAAGATAATAACTCCAGCGGCACTTTCTTTACAACTTCCTCCATTATTTTTTCCTCTTTCTCACTTTTTTTTCACTCACATTTATTTTTTCTATTCCTTCAGCAGGATTATGGATTCAGCACGTCTACACACTCTTCCACTTCTCAGCACTGAAATTAACTGATTTGTCTTGCAATCCAACATTGTGTGTAAAACAGAACAAAATAATATTGTATGTGCCGGAGAGAAGCAGCAGCAGAAATGAGAGCTTGTGTTGTAATTTAAGGAGGTATTGCTATAAATTTAGAACAGACTTCTAAAATATGTCAAGTTCAGGCACTTGAACTTTATTCTTTTTAACTGGATTATTTACACTATGGCAAGAAAGTCTACGGGATATCAAGAGCTAAAGTTAGACATTGCTCAATGTGTTATTGAGACTTGGTTAGTAAATGTGTCATTAAAATTTGTTAATTAAATTTTGATATTATTATGCTGATTTCTATAATTTCATCATGGAACTGGGACAAACTCAATAACACAGAATTCATCAAATCCATTGTTAATACTTACTGAGAGAACACTTTACAATAAGGTTTCATTAGTTAACATTAGTTATACATAAGTTATAAACTAATAATGAACTGCACTTCTACAGCATTTATACATCTTTGTTAATTTGTACATTTACTAATACATTATTAAAATTAAATGTTGTAATTGTTAACATCGTTAATGCACTGTGTAATAACATGACCAATGAAAAGCTGCATTTCTATGAACTAATGTTAAGATTAACAAATAAAGTAACAAATGTATTGCTTATAGTAAGTTTATGTTAGTTAATACATTAACAAATGTTTATAAATTAAACTTTATTGAAAAGTTTTACCCTTTTACTTAGATTCATGCTGTTGTTTTCCCACCAAAGTGATGTCACTTATAGAGGATGATGTATTAAAGGACCTGTCTTGATATTTAAAGGGATATTCAATAGACGAACAGCATAACAAATGATATTGGAAAAAACTATTACTAAATTGTTTGTTATACAAATTTAGAAGTTTAGATGTTAATTGCAGCAACATCAAACATCAACATCAAAATAGCATCAGTTCAAACCAAAGTGGTGAATTATGCTATTTTAAAGGTATTTTGTTTTGGAGGTTTCCTACAATAGGTTTACATGCATCCAAGGTCAAAAACTACTTTAATTTTCTCATAATATACATTGCACATCACCTAATTTCTCAAAGAGTCTGTAAACAGTTACAGAGTTAGATTCAGTCTCACTAAATCCCTCCTTTCTGAGAGCTTCCTCTGCTCTGATTGGTCAGACGGCCCAGTCTGCTGTGATGTTGTGATGGTCGACCGCTTACAGCGCGCGTAGGGAACAAAAGGCACATTACCATATCTGAATTTCAGCTCCGGAAGCGCCCTCAGGACTTGATACACATTGATATGAACAGTAACAATGGCATTGTTTTTTTCGTATCAATTCTAGCGCAAATTTATGCAAAGTGGATTAGCGGCACTGAAAACAGCATCTTCTCAACATGTCGTCAACATGAACCAAACTCTTCCTCTCTCCTCAGCTACAACTACAGTGTTGAGGGTGGGTCAAAGTAGATGCTGTTCGAAGGCAGCCAATGAGGACCATAGACAGCATTATGCAAATTTGTTGAATAGGTTTGTAACTGGTGGTGAGACTGTAATTGCTGACGACTCATTTCTCAGTTCATAACTTTATTTATCATGCACTTTGATCTTTAAAACTTTGCAGACCTTTAAATTCTCAAACAGCTATATTACACACTGCATGAAAGGTAATATCCGAAAAGCATTACAGTGCCACATTAAAATTCACACAAATATTCACTCACTGTGATACTATTATAAAAGTAACTAATATGATTTTTTTACTAATATGAAAAGTAAGTAATATGGTTACAGATTTCTATATCGATAAATTATATTGCCATTAGACACGGCTGGTTAGAAGTCTGACTGCTTGTAAGAAGACACTGTTCTTAAATCTGGATGTTCTGGTCTAAATACTTTGGGCCATTTAGCACTGACTTGATCTGGAAAGTATGTATTTGAAATTATTATTGAGAGTTTAATGTGCTATTTTTGTGTGTTTTCCTTGAGTTGTTTACTCTCATCTACAGTACATGTTTCTACAGCATGTGCAGATTTTGTGAAAGTGCTTTGTAAAGTGCTTTTGCATTAAAGTGTCTGCTAAGGACACGAACGAAGTAACACATATTTCCCAGAGTGACTTCACCCCTTTAATACAGTGATGACCCTGTGGCAACAGTTCACTTAAAGCTCAACAAGTAATCACAGGTACTACAGATACAACTGTTACAGGCTTTCAGTCCAAGAACTGGTTTAAAGAGCGCAGTTTTCTTTCCTGTGTTGATGTATTTCCTCTCTATATGCAGGGGCGCTGCTAAGGATTTTGGGCCCCATGAAAAGAATCTTGACAGGGCCCCCAACACAGCGGAGACTTTTTTCATATTAATTTACATAAAATCGTGCGCTTTTATGGTATTTTGACTATCATTCTCATTAGAAAATTGAATTCCTTTATCATGCAATTTTAACACTAGAGGTGCCACCAGCAGTCATTTTAACCGCAACATTTAAACTTATGGTAATTATCTTTAACACTAGAACGTACAAGGCGTCATTTTGACCGTTTTGAAATTTGCATAGTCAATAACTTTGTTATTGAGCCTTGCTGCTCCCTGACTTTTCCTAAAACTACATGAATTTTCATTAAAACTAGTTTAAATATTTGTGTGAATAAAAACAGAAATATAATCATTTCTACCTATAACGTCCACAGGCAGTCATTTTGCGCTGTTTAAATTGAGTTTTGCCGACGGTCTGGATCAGATAATGTGAAAGTATTATGTTAAGATGGTTGGCAGAGATGAATCATGCTGTATTTGACAATATAGGGGACATTGTAGTAGTAATACAACTCCACATCATCTTCAAGAGATGCACTGAAACCTCACAAACAGCTGATAGTAGTTTGTACAGAAGCTGGCAGAGGATTTTTTATCAGAGTTCATAAAGTTAGACTGCTTGCAAGACAGGTGCAACAGCGTGGACCGCAGCAGGGTGCTGAAAGTGGGCGGAGCCTCGTACAAAGATGCCGACACCGGCTGCACGTGAGGCAAAGCCGTGCACAGTGTACTCGCTGCACCCTGCTCTATCGAAACGTGCTAACTTGTCGAAAAATGCTACCTTAGAGACCTGGGGCCTCATGTACAAAGCGTGCGTACGCACAGAAAAGTGCCGTAGGCTACGATCATTGTCACTGGCGGTCCACTAACAATTTAGGCCTACTTACAAACCCACCTTTTCTTGTGAAATATTGGGTAACATACTGTCGACCCTTTGCCTCTTTCACTTCTCTTATTTTTTTCTCTTTCCGTTTTTGACTTCCAGATTTTGGAGGCATTTTCACTTCCTCTTCCGTCAAGTTGATATTCTGCCGGCGCTATAAGTGAAGTCAAGCTGTTTGTGTTGCCTGGATACAATTTGGGCGGACTGAACCATTTTATGATAATCGAGAGGGGGAGAGGGGCCCACGGACGTTTGTGTTTCCTAAACAAATAAAAAAAATTTACACTAGGAAACAGCAAATAGAATAATTTAAAGTTAATAATTTTTACTATCAAATATATTTTTTTAGCACCACAATTTTATTGGTGGCTTCTCTGGGTCCCCTCTCATCGTCATCGTTTACCCCCACTTTACAGCGCCCCTGTCTATATGTCATTGTGTTTATTATGTTAACAACATAAGTTTTGAATGGCTGACTAAAATGGTGAACCACCAAATACCTCCATCTCAATCTTTATTTGAGAAGATCCAAATGTCGTGTATTTTGAATAATGACTCTGGATTCGAACTGTATAAATCTGTTTACTTTACTTCCTTCAGGCAACGTTTAACATACATAACATTTCACTGGCGCTTCCTCGTCGCACTTCCCATGACCTCATCTCCATTGCGCCAAACTGAACACCATAGCAACAACACCACACCAAACAGATAAAAAAAATATGTATTTGCCAGTAGATTAAGATCTAGGGATCATGCTTATTCATTACTTTGTTATTGTCCAAACTTATATTACCACCCTAAATTCAAGGTGTCCACTATAAAGGGGAAATGTAATAAAATTCAAATAAATAAACACAAATAAAAATTGTTTAAAAGTTTTGATTAAAAAAGAAATATATTTTGCCATTGTGCTTTAATAATTCATATATCGGATGGTTCAATAAGCAGCACATTAGCATTTAGATGGGCTCTCCAATTTTGATTTCATATGATTTCATTTGGATTTAAAGTTACTTATGATAGTGTCATCCTATTAAAAATCTATATCTGACAGCAATGCAGGAAGATGTTTAGGGTTGGAGGTGCTGAAATATTCGGAGGTGAATGGGTGCGTGTTTTTCCTTTATTTATTCTCGTAAAGAGATAGCATAAAGAAAAATATTTGCAACTGAAAAGAAATTATGCAACCTCAACTTTCTATAAATGTTTAGTGAACGTTCAGTTAATTTAAGGAAAGAATAATCTCTTAGATAAATATTCCTTCAAGACTCAAGGACAAATATTTCTTGAGAGTATTAAAAAGACAGAACAGAACATGGGGCAATCAAGAATATTTTTATTTTTTACAGTACATGCACTTACCTACAGTGTGCTTACCTAAGAAAATGAGTTAGTACATAGTTATTACCCAGTTATTGTAAGTAATAACTATAAGAAGTAGATATGGGGGAAAGGACTGTAAAATAACAGTAATTTGCTACCCAAATCACAATATATTAAAAACAATAAACAAATCAATAAAAAAATCATACAAATCAAAAGACAGAGCAGAAAAAAGACTAAAGGCTCAGTTCCTCTCAGGCCACCATCAGATATTTTAACTTTAGTAAATCAAAAGACAAATTAATCAAAATGAATCTATTTTGACTCATCTATTTTGACTTTTGAATCATTTTAAAAATGCCACTTTTTAAATCCACTAGGCATGTGATCTCAACTTGTCCACCTTTTGAGGCAACCATGTAACTTAAATAGCTTTTATTAGGCTATACTTATATGACTTAAGTCTTCATCTCATATGGATTATCATGACTTTTTGCCGACTTTTTTCTGCCTTGTTGCTGGTCTGCATCTGTAAGCTCTGTATAGTTTTCTGTTTGAATCTCTATGTACTATCATTCCTTGCTGTTATTATTTGCTAAATTTGCTAAAAACACATCACATTAATCTGACATCGCTAGCTTTTATCTAAATCATTATCGATCTCACAACACGCTAGTATCTCACTAGCCTGTTAATCTGCCATCCGTGCTTGCCGTCTTTTTTTCGCGCGCGCCTTTTACGAGCCTATCGAGGATAGTAAGAGTGCAAGGGCTTTAGATACTGCTTTGGATGCGACTAGCTTAGTGAACTCTGTACATTGTTCGGTCCTGGCTGTAGAGCCCGTGCAGCAGGGCAACTGGGTGACCATGAGACGCTGTAGTCGCGGGACAAAACACAGCTCTTCCGTTCCAATAACAACATTAAACAGGTTCTCCCCTCTCAGTGAAATGCCTACTGAGAATCCTGTTGAAAGTGCCCTAGTTACTGGCGATTCTATTACACAGAACGTGAAAATAGAGACACCAGCCACCATAGTCACATGTTTGCCGGGAGCCAGAGCGCCTGACATCAAAGCAAATTGAAAAGTTCTGGCTAATGCTAATCGTAAATTCTCTAAGATTAGTATTCACGTCGGCACTAATGATGTTCGACTTCGCCAGTCGAAGATCACCAAAATTAACGTTATAGAGGTGTGTAAACTCACAAGTACGATGTCAGGCACTGTAATTTGCTCTCGCTCCTTCCCTGTTCGCAGGAGTGATGAGATACTTAGTAGACTGTGCTCACTCAATGGCTGGCTGTCTAAGTGTCCGCTGGTGTGGGCTGGTGTCCGCAAAATAATATAGAAATCCTAGACAATTGGAAAAGTTTTTGGGGCAGGCCTGCCCTGTTTTGAAAAGAGATGGTATTTATCCTTCCTGGGATGGTGCTGCTCTTCTCTCTAGTAATATGGCACATAATCTTAGAGCTCAAACATAAATTGGGGCTCAGGTCAGGAAGCAGACAGACTGGCTAAACCGACCGTCTGCTAGCTGTCTCACGTCACTGAGGTCAGATAAATTCCATCACATAGAGACTCTTTCACCTAGATATCATCATATAGAGACTGTGTCTTATCGATCAAAAATACAGTATGGAGTACCACAAGGCTCAGTACAAGGACCGTTGCTGTTCACTCTGTACACGCCCTGATGAAACCTACCAATTCACAAAATTAACGGAATGCATAGCTGATATAAAAAACTGGATGACTAGTAATTTCCTACAACTTAATTCTGAAAAAACAGAGATTCTAATTATTGGACAAAAAACATCCTCACATACTAACCTAGAATATCGTCTAACACTTGATGGCTGCTCTGTCAAGTCTTCATCGTGGGTTAGGAAACTGGGTGTGCTCTTTGATACCAATCTTTCATTTTAAAGTCACGTGTCTAGTATCTGTAAAACCGCATTTTTCCATCTTAAAAATATATCTAAATTACGTCATATGCTCTCAATCACAAATGCGGAACAGTTAGTTCATGCGTTCATGACATCAAGGCTAGATTATTGTAATGCTATTATGGGTGGTTGCCCTGCACGCTTAATAAACAAACTACAGCTGGTCCAAAACGCAGCCGCTAGAGTTCTTCACCAGAACCTGAAGCATGACCATATTAGCCCGGTTCTGTCAACACTGCATTGGCTCCCTATTAAATATCATATACATTTTTAAATATTGCTGATTTCTTACAAAGCACTTAATGGTTTAGCTCCCCAGTACTTGAGTGGGGTCAGAAACTATTTATATTGAGACATGCCACTTCCTCAATCTTCAATACAATTATATAGGGAAAACCCGTAACGCCAAAGATGGCGGTTGTATGCACATGTCCCGCCCCTCCCGCTGGAAAGCCAATCAACTGGTTTTAACAGTCAAGCCGGGAAACATTTAAGCCTATCGTCTGGTTCCACTGACGCATGCGCACAGTTGAGGTTTGCGACAGCGGAAAATACGTTACTGTTTGAAAAGGTGGCAGATTTGATATGCAGTGTATGTGTGCGTTGTGTAAATATCAGACATCCCAAGTTCTGGGAGTCTCCCCCATATTGATTGTGGCTCCCTGATGCCCTCAAATTAGTTCAAATTTCGCACTTACTGTGCTTCAAACCGTGTAACGCGCACGACAGAGAGGGAGAGAACCCTTGCGCATTCGTAGTAAAAGTATAACCTGTGGGGAAAAAGGCGTTTTAAACCCTATTTTGGGGCAAAGTCATCAAACTTTTTCGGCAATTTTTATCATATTTTACTGCTATTTCTATACAAGCAGTTTTTATGTCCCGGTGACCAGTGAATGTGCAGTTCTGACTCTCTGCCCATTCATTTAGATAGGAGCCTGGTCTTGTTAGTCCGAAATAGCTGCCCGGAGGCGTTGCCAAGATGGTGGCCGAGTGGCATGACTTGCCTGAAAGGACTTTGGCGGGGTCTAAACGCATTATAGTCCGTCACGTCTATTGCGATCTCAAAATTCCGGACAGTTGATAATACCTATAATATCAAAATCGACTGCGGTAGATCCTTTTTCTATTTAGCACCAAAACTTTGGAACAGTCTTTCTAATATTGTCAGGGAAGCAAACACACTCTGTCAGTTCAAATCTACACTAAAAACACATCTCTTTGACCTAGCATACACATAACACATTAGACTTCTATAATTCAATGTTAGGCTGCATATATTAGGTCAGCCCGAACCGGGAACACTTCCCATAAATCCTGACACGACGACAACGCAGTCCTGAAGTGTCAACTAGTCTCTCCACTGTGAAGGCCTCCTTCCCTTCCCTTTACCTCTGTACAGATAAAACGTTGTCGGGATAATTCCAGTTCACGTGGCTACGCGGAAGCGATAACAAATTCTGTATTATAAAACATTTTCAAGGCTTGTACCTTGGAACCTATTTCATGGTTTGCATTCTCGAGGCCACCAGGCACTGTTTTGTGCAAATGAGTGGCCGGATCGCATTAAGGGTTTACTGTTAGAAATGGTGTCGTGTTAGCGGCCCCTAAGTTAATAACTAATGATCGTTGCGACGGAAGTGAATCAATCAAAACTAACTTTAGCTAGACAATAACTTTATTCTAGAGCTGCTGTAAAGCCAAAACAATCTATGTTACTTTAATTTCCTATTATCACTGTAAAGCTGCTTTGAAACAATCTATATTGTTAAAAGTGCAATATAAATGAAGGTGACTTGACTTTAAACTATGGAATAATTATCATGTGCGGAAATGATACACTGAAATATATATATATATATATATATATATTTTATATTTGTAATACAGTTTATATATATATATATATATATATATATAACAAAGTTGTAAATAAAGCAAAGATTATTTGAGTAAAGAAAATACTATTTCAGTCTTTTTATTTCAAAATTTAATTCAATGTGTTACTTGCTGCCTCTGCAGGTTAATTAAGAGATTCAAAACGATGATCAAAACATACAGGGAGTCGATCGAGTCCATCAAAACACCCAAAGCTTCTGAGTCTTATAGCTCATCCTAGGTCGACATTACATACTGTAACGTTAGGCAGTTTTGATTTATATTCTGTTTGTTAGATGATCGCGTTATTTTACATGTGCATGAGCAATACTTTTAACGTTTGTTTCTGCTTCGTTTTCCCCTGTGTTTTGATCAGGAGATTCAGTACTCTTTCAGAAGATGCGTAATAGCGCCCCCCTACCGTATATCAGTGAAAACATGGATTGCCAGAAATTTCCGTCAATGGCGGGGAAGCGTTGTGTCGTAAACAACAGAAAAATAGTTCATTTTTATTTAAAATAAACGCTTTCTCTGAGCTGATATGTGATGGGAAAATGGATGAGTTCGGAAAAAGGCGTACTTGAGCTTTGGTCGGTCCCGTAAAAGGCACTCCACAACACCGATCCTGTTATCAGCTGAATTTCCTCTATACATTTGTCTGGCTCAATCAGATTATCATGGGTGGAGCTAGTGTAAATATCCTCTGCCAACAAGGCAGGCTTTTGCACTTTGTGTATATAGAAATTGTTTAAAAAATTTGTTGAAATGACTTGTACAGCCGGTTCGATCATACTTAAAAAATTACGGCAGCAACTTCATTTACAGTGTAGACATGTCAAGCTTTTTCCCTGCTTCTGCTCACTTGTGCTGGCATCAGCAGACTTGATTCTCAAACATACAGTATAACGTCTGTGCATGTCATGTGCTCTACGTGAGTCCCGAGGGTAAGGATCAGAGTGGTTGTGCTGCTGTGTGGAAACAGGAGAGGCTTGTTATCTTTGAGAATATCAAATGAGGACTGACAGTGCTCTTTCTTGGTTCTAGAAAAAACATTCCCCCATTACATGGCCTGGCTCAGGTAGTCACTGTTGTGTAGCTTATTCCACTTCTGTGTCCGCTTTCAAGCACCGCCACAGAGAGACGTGTAAAGGGAGGAACATTTCCTCATCAATGCCCCTTCGAAGAGTTTGCCAGAGCTCCGGCACCCAGAGTGGCCAGCGTATCTCTTTGGCTGTCTGTCTTACAGAAGAACAAGCATGTAGATAAAAAAGGAGTTTCCTCTCTCTACCTCTGCCTCTATGGCATTTGCATCTATTGCTTTCAAATCTCTCTCTTTCTTTCTTTGACAGGTTATCTTTCTGCAGATATTCTGCATTGTCACACCTGAGGGTGACGAGAGGGAAAATAACAAAAAAATAACAAACAGGGAAATTGGGAGGCTAAAAAGAGAGGAATCAAAAAAGAAAAGACATTGAATGGTTTGCTAGTATAAAGAAAATAAAATCTGTTTTATCTCAATTGTTTCTCTCACAGACCAAAGGCCCTTTTTCATGAAGCACAAGCGGAATGAATTTCTGTGTAAATTGTTTATAAATCCATTCTCACGTAAATGTTCCCACTGAACTGACACTTTTACGTATGAATGGTTTTGCGTATGATTTACATAAAAAATATTATGCTTGTGTTACATGAATAATCCCATTGAGATTAAACGGAGAGCTTTTTTTTCTCCCTACTATAAAGGCACTGTGTCCTCTAAAGTTTCAGAAGATCTCAACAATGTCTCCGACCTGCGCTCAGGTTTGGAGCTGACATTTCTTATGAAATTCTTCCCACATCAAATTATCTAAACTATGACATTCACTATTAAGCAATTCATCCAAAAATTTAAATTCTGATATAATTTACTCACACTCTTTCTTCCTTGCAACACAAAAGACGTTTTGAGTAATGTACTGTTTTTTTCTCCTTGCAATTACGATGAATGGTGACGGGTCACAAAATTACCATAAAAGTGATTCATACAACTTGTAGACTGTCTTCAGAATCCTTATTATCTGCATTCATTTTATAGCTTTATACTATTAATGTAAGTCAATAACTGCCTCTGTTTTTCATTTCTATGGAATTTTAGAAGAAACATGAAATACATGGCTGATATTGCATGAAATATAACTGAGAATAGTATCTAGTATCTAGTATTAGGGACTGTTTGTTATTTATTTAAGGGGCCACCGGAGGAGTTTTGAGATCTGTAGTCAAAAAAGACTTGACCCTCCCTTCGCCAGTAATAATTTTTTTTTCTATGACCCTCCAAAAAGATTGTGAAAAAAGGCATGACCCTCCCCTGTAAAAGGGCATGACATCTTTGCGCTTGGCAAAGATGTTCAGATAGCCATTGTTTTTTTTACAACCATGACAAACGATTAAACTCCTGCTTTCTCATCTTACTAAGGCTGTAACGATAGATCAAACCCACAATTCGGTTCGTATCATAATTTTTTTATTTTAGATTTAAAAAAAAAACAACATGTTTTCGGTGCTGATGCAGTGGTGACGCGTTCATGTAACAAGGGTGGCGCTCCCAATAAAGTATCTTAAAGCTGCCACAAAGAACCAGCAAAAGTATGATTATGAATATGTCAAGTATAGCAAGGAGAGATTTTAATTGTTTATTAATAAACAAGTTTTTTCTGTGTCAGTGTGTCGGCTTCAAGATGAAGTTGACGATGCTGACTCGCATCTTCAAAGTAACGCGCCAGAGAGAAATGCAGATTTCATACGGATTACATAAGCAGAGAGCAGTAAAAGTAAAAGTAGACATCAAGCTTTCTGTATATTTCTCAAGTCTGTGAGGCAAGTAGGCTACACTATACGCTGAGTTTCGGTTCATTTATGAGACGACAGTCCAGTTCACGCGCAAAGCGACTCCGTCTCATGATGATCTATTTTCTACTATATTTAGTTCTTATTTATTAAATCCAGGCAATTGGTTGATGAAACATTAATTAAAATTAAGATACAATTAATAAAAAACGAAATTTACTTTAAAGAAAGGCTTTGTGCTTTCTGAAGTCGCTTTCAGAGCAGTCATGTCCGTAACGGTGAACTGTCATGTCCGTAACATTGTTTTTTTCCTCATAAATGCGAACACGAAAAATAAAATAAAAAATAATATTTTATGTTCTGTGGAGGCCGACCCTTCTTCATCCGGTTATTAGTTTACTTTTGTGTTGCGCAGTGTAGCCTAATTTGTAGAATTATAAAAAAATATTTTGCCACGTAAAAGTTAAAGATTTGTTGTGTCACTTTGTGTATTTCGCTCATATTAAATATAAAACGCATGTGTAGACTGATATTTTTCTAATGTCTTGACTCCTTCATTAAGGGATATGGATATATAAACAGATTCAGTATTAAATGCATTTTCTGATAATTTATATTTCAAGTTTTGACTGCAAATGTCACGTCCATATTGCTGGCATTGCCCAATTTTAAAGAATTTATCCTCAACTATTTTTTTTTGGTTTAGGTCTGCGAATTTTATTATGTTAACTTAAAATAATTCTAATAGTAACCTAATTTAAAAATGTGGTAGCCCTACGTCTAACACATCACACTCCACTGTTATGGTGGCAATTTCAGTAGATTTACTCACTAACATTGTTGTGGAAACACAATAAGAATGGAAACTAAAATATGGTAGTATCGTACAGCGCATATTCTATCAGCTGCAGTTGCTGGCGCCTCAGTCCCAATACACGAAACGTACATTCATATCACATGTTAATGCCGCGGTAGAGTTACACTCACAGGACACTGCACTTATTCGCAATCACAAAAGTTCATCATAGAAAAAATCTGCACCAAACAAGCCACTTTGAAATGTTGCTGTTTTCATGAATACAAAAGTTGGGTGACCCTCCCCTAGACTAAATAAAGTTGAATGACCCTCCCCTCAACAAAGAATAAAAAGACATGACCCTCCCCTATTTTCCTCCGGTGGCCCTTTCCATAACTACCGAATGGTCCCTTACCAACTGTGTTTACATTAATAAACTGCCTAAAATGAATTGATGGGTCACAGAAGTCCACTGTAAAAAAAATGTTTGGGGTTAGTATAATTTTCTGTTTACGTTTTGAAAGAAAATAATATTATACGGGCAGTTGTGGCCTGTTGGTTAGAGAGTCAGACTGGTAACCCGAAGCTTGCAGGTTCAATTCTCAATACCAGCAGGAAATGACTGAAGTGCCCTCGAGCAAGGCTCCTAACCCCCAATTGCTCCTCGGGCGCTGCAGCGAATGGCTGCCCACTGCTCCGGGTGTGTGTGTGTGTGTGTGTGTGTGTGTGTGTGTGTGTGTGTGTGTGTGTGTGTGTGTGTGTGTGTGTGTGTGTGTGTGTGTGTGTGTGTGTGTGTGTGTGTGTGTGTGTGTGTGTGTGTGTGTGTGTGTGTGTGTGTGTGTGTGTGTGTGTGTGTGTGTGTGTGTGTGTGTGTGTGTGTGTGTGTGTGTGTGTGTGTGGCTCCTAACCCCCAATTGCTCCTCGGGCGCTGCAGCGAATGGCTGCCCACTGCTCCGGGTGTGTGTGTGTGTGTGTGTGTGTGTGTGTGTGTGTGTGTGTGTGTGTGTGTGTGTGTGTGTGTGTGTGTGTGTGTTCATGATGCACTGCTCCTAATGTGTGTGCACCAACTTGGATGGGTTAAATGCAGAGGACAAATTCCGAGTATGGGTTACCATATACTTGGCCTTCACATGCCACTTTCCCTTCCCTATATTAATAATAATCACATGGACACATTAATTTGATCAAAAGTTACAGGATTTATAATGTTACAAAAGGTTTCTTTTCCTGCAAAAAATGCTTTTCCACAAAAACATTAAGTGGCACGACTGTTTTCAACATAGATAATAAGAAGAAATGTTTCTTGAGCTGCAAATCAGCACATTAGAAGGATTTCTGAAGGATTGTGTGACATTGAGTGTAATGGTGGCTGAAAATTCAGCTCTGCATCACAAGAATAAATTACATTTTAAAGTCAGTAACACTTTACTTAAAGCCTTTTTGTATAATGCATTATAAGGATATTCATAATGTATGTTATAATGCGTTATATCTTTTCATAAATAATTGTAACCAAAGTTAAAATGCATTATAATATTTGGAGATTCCTTGTTATATCTGGAATTGGTGATTTAATGCATTATACTTTCTAAAGGTGAGTCACGATCTGTGTGTTTAGTTTCATTTTCATGGACTTTTAGTTTGCATTCATCAGTCACCTGTTTCCTATGTTTCCATTGTTCCTTGTTTCCCGCCAATGGTTAGTTGTCATGGACACTCATTAATCATCACAGCTGTTTATCATTGTCTCATGTATTTAAGTTTGTATTCCTTTTTATTCAGTTGATGTCTGGAATTGTTTGTGTGTAGACACAATGTTACATTGCTTTCTCGCCTTTGGATTACCTAAGTTTGTTTTATTAAAGAACCTTTTGTTTGTAGAAACCTGTTTAAACCTTTTTCTTCAACTTCATCTTCATCTGAACTAACCGTGACAAGGTGTGTAACAGTGAATAGATAAGTATTATAATGTAGGGCACAATTATTCATAAGACTATGCAATCCATTGTAAGGTGCAGTCCAGGCATAATTAATGTTACAAATACTTTTAAAATGCATTATATATAAAAGCTTTAAGTATTACCATTCATTCAAAAGAGTAAATTTTTAAATTTTAATAAAATTTCACAATATTACTGTTTTCATTGTATTATTGATCAAATAAATGTGGTCTTGTTGAGTATAAGAGACTTAATTGAAAAACAATTCAAAATACCGACCCAAAACATTGTGTTTTCACACAGGAATTACAGTACCATCCTTTCTCTAACCTTAACTGAAAAGTCATTTTTAGACGAGATCACATCAATCACATACAAATTGTGAAAACTTCTAAATCAGACAACCAGATATCATATGAGTATCCGATTTTAAAAGTAGCACAAATCCGATGTGAAAATAATCAGATCTTGTATGTTTCTGCTCTTTACACAAATAAAACAAAACTTGTTGACCGTGTAAATTTTTAACTTCTGCATTCAGAGCTCACTCTTGAATAGTGTCACTTTTTCAGTCGATGTGCTCTAAATATAACATTTTAATTTATTGTGAACAGATGGCCACATTTATTTGTAGAAAGGAACATAATGTAGACTGACACAAATGAGACACCAAAGAGACTGCAGATTTAAAACACAGTGTCAATCTATTTAGTGCTGTCATGCCTTGTTGCTAAGAGAGTTTTGAGAGCAAATTATAACGTGCATTGTTCTGTTAACAAATTGATAAAAAGACTGCTTTATTTTAAGACGAAACGGTTGCATAGATACCACTTCGATTGATCGTGACATTGTGAATTCTTTCCACCACAAAACAAATGTGTTTTCACAAAAAAAAAAAAAATTGTATAATGCCTATGTATCACACCACACATATATGTGAAGCAGGTGACACACACCGAGCCCATTCCCAGCATAAAGAGTTTAATATCACACGCAGAGGCTTGAGGGTCTGTGTGCAACAGCCATATTTATATTCCAATCTTCTACACTGAAAACCCACATCGCAGAGCTCATAAAAGATTCATTCGGTGGTGGAAAGCAAGGTCGCAGTGGAAAGCGGTCAGAAGGTAGTTACTACAACACACCAACAACAGACAAAGGCAAAGCGACCGTTCGATCACACCGGCAAGCAGTCCTACCGTCCCATTATTACGATAACCTCCTGCCCGGAGACATTTTGACTGGCTGCAGCTGACCTGGGCCCTAGCCGATATGTGTCGTCTCGTTAGGGTGTGTACGTGTTTTATTAGGTCACGAGGTAGTGTGTGCGGCTGCGTACAGTATTAGTAGGGCAGAGCAGGACGGGCCCTCTTACGGGCTGCTCTCGCGGCTGTCAGAAAAATGTCATATTCGCTTAGAGTCAAGGCGGCAGAGTCGAGGGAGCCCAGCAGACCTGATACCGCATGCCTGATATTCACGCCACCAAGCAGTAGCCCGACACAAAGAGAAGCAGAAAACCATGACACGCTGCTTGAACAGGATGCTCTGTTAATCTGCCGCTTGGGTGACGGAACAGATTCAGCAGAACTAAAAGAAGAATTTCATGTACCAGCTGTACTAAACGTAATTTAATAATGTCAACCTGAGCACGCCGGGTTGAAATTTCGCACGGCCCCGTGGCTTCTTTATTTTGCCCGTTAAAGGGAAGTGACATATCTGGGAGCGGATTGAGTTGTGACGCTTCAATGTTACAGCCTTCTGTTGCAAAGATGAGCCTCGGGGTCTCGCCTGCGGAACGACATCCAAAAAGGCCCTTCTCTAAACTGTCATCTAAGGACATGGGGTCTGGTGATCCATTAGGCCGCAAGACAGTCCAATACACACATCTACACTTTTTGAAAATCACAATGGCACCTAGAGGCCTATAAAAGCTCAGCCAAGACACCTGGTGTGGTCAGCTTAGGCCACTGTTCCCCCGAGCCACGCTGAAGTGTGGTGTCACACCAGGACAAACATGCTTTCAGGTAGAAACATTAGGAACATTTTTATGGTTTGATCCAGCGCCCAAAGGGTGACTTTTCGCAAATTT
Organism: Siphateles boraxobius; assembly: GCF_051911475.1. Lineage (NCBI taxonomy): Eukaryota > Metazoa > Chordata > Actinopteri > Cypriniformes > Leuciscidae > Siphateles > Siphateles boraxobius. The sequence continues at coordinate 30,673,843 of NW_027509193.1, forward strand.
AGCCAAACACACTGCTGCAATGCCGCTACACCTGTAAAGGATACATCAAGCAGATGTTCGAATGTCCATAAACATCACTAACAGCTTCTGAGTGCCTTTTATAGGTTTGCCGCTTCCTACTCCACAAATGGAAACATAAACATCACGAGGAAAACCTCTGTAATTAACAATAATTAGTAAAGGAAAAATACTGAATCCATTAGTTAAATGGTCGCATCCGTAAATATTGTACACAGAATGAGAAGTTTCAATCTGATTAGCTGGCTTTGTTTTTTTGTTGTTGTTTTATGCCTTGAATGTTTTTATTTGTCCACCAGCGAGCAAAATTGTGTAGTCAGGTCCAATGAAAAACAAAACACTAAATTTGTCAGATCTTGTAAGGTTCAATGCATAAAATCTACGCGTTACAGCAACATTTCTTTGGGGGGGAGGCACTTTGTAGCAAGTAGAGATGCAACAATAATAGATCAAATATTACAACTGAAAACACAATTGATTAATTGTTAATATAGAGCACTCTATAGGTTGAATTCAGGTTTTTTTCCCCAGTCATCTCAACGGCAAAAAATCACAGTATAATATTTAAAAAAAAAAGGTTAATTATCGTGTTACGCAGCACGTTTGAGCTTCTGTAAGAACCAATGAGGTTTGCTCTCATGCACCAAGCAGGTTCGGTTGAGCTTCTGTTTATTTTTTGCTGGTCAATTTTAAAATGAGAATAATAGCCTAAATTCAATTTGTTCATCATATAAAGTGATCGAGTCTCTTTTGACTAAATTGCTTGATTCATATGGATTAGTTTTACAATCTCTTTATGAATTTTTTGAAGCATCAAATTGGTAGTTGCGTAACTGTCAATGGAGGGACAGAAAGCTCTCAGATTTCATTAAAAAGATCTTCATTTTTGATCTGAAGATGAACGAAAGTCTTACAGGTTTGGAACGACATGATGGTGAGTAATTAGTGACAGAATTTTCATTTTTGGGTGAACTTAACCTTTAATAGTATTTTCGTCCCATGACTGTGGGGGCATGAACATGTGTGACATACATAGCCATGCACATTTACTAGCCCGTCTTATTCTAGCGTTTAATGCTGAGGAGGACTCTAGCCTACAAGCCTCCAAAGGACTGGACTAGGAAGGACAAAGCCTCACGAGGATATAGCCTTCAGTTTGAGAAGCATCCATATACATACTTGGAATAAGCTGCAAAGTGAATTTTTAGGCCAACCTAATGGCCTAATTTCCAATGGTATGCCATTTTTTTAATGGGCTTTTAAAGGTGCCTTGTGTCATGTCTGCCAAAAAATCAATTCATACTCCACATTCCATACCAGATGGGGACAGTATACCTCCAGAAAGTGAGTTGGTCTACTCAACGACCCTAGAGCCATAGCCGAAGCCGAGCCAACTCCTAATAGAGGACGTTTTGACTCCAGAGGAACGTTGGTTGATGTCAAGTGATTTTTAAATATAACATCTTCAAGCTACTCTTTCACCTTTACCAGTGAATATGTTCATATTCGTTTTGTTCATATTACATTTTTATTGTTAGTTTGAATTACATTAATATGACAGACACAATTCGCTGAAGTTGACCAAGCTAGCGCCATTCAGAGCTGCCAACTCTCACGATTTTCACCGTGAGACACACACTTGACACTTTTCACACGCTCTCAGTCACGCCACACATCAATTTTGTCACGCACAGAAAAATCGCAAAGCAAAGAGGACACGGAGACCGACAGACTAGACAGAGCAGGTTAGTTATGATATAAAAAAATCTCAGCTCTCAGATTCTGTCAATTTTATTACGCAATTCAAACAATAAATACCGTTTTGGCGCTTGTAAATGTTACACGACAGATCCCTAGCGCACGTGAACCGATCATCTCTACTAGCTAATAGTAAAAAAACATGAACACTGTTGAAAGATACAGTAGATTACAACTTACCAAAATGTATTCCTCATACATAATATCGACCAATCATTTTTTTTAATCAGCGTGCAGAGGTCAATAACATAGCTGGAGAACAAATATGTCAGATTTACCTCAGGAAAGCAATTTAATAAACATAATATAATAAGCTAATGTTACATTTTATCATCAGCTTGGTAGATACGGGCTCTGGTAGATAACAGGTGAAAACCGGATCGGATCTGTGGGTAGAGCTAACTATCAAACAGATCAGGTTCAAGTACGCCCACAAGACGTGCGAGTTATTCGTGGATTGCAGTTTGGCTGGTGGTTATGTTGCCCGCATACCGCCTCCCATGGCCGAAACTGGTATTATGACACCTGTCGGGCCGTGGCTAGTAATTTAGCATGCTAATTCAGGTTGATATCTCTGCAGCACTATAACTTGTCATTTTTTTAATGACATCATCGCCCTTATTTCTTCTCATTCTTTTGATGAGTGTAGCTAATTTTTTGGATATTTTTACCTCAATTCTTACACATGGCACCTTTAAAATAGTGTTTTTTATTTATGAATAAATTAATAAAAATGCTTGTGGTCTGTAATTAAGTAGCAACTTACATATAACTTACATTTTTAAAGCGCACAATGGTTTTAAAATTCACATTTGAAGTATGAATGGTGTCATTTATGTCGTAGAACAATACTTTAAAGTAGATACTATGAACAACAGACCTTTTTTATTCATAAATCCAAAAACACTATGCTAAAAAACGCTAACATAATGTAGTTTTATAGCTACAAACTAAACAGCTCTGTGTCTATAGTAGGGATGGGCATGATTAATCGACGATCGATTATTGATCATTAAGAATTTCGTCGATCAGGTTAATTTGTTATCGATTATCATTAAACTAATGCTGCTGCGTTGCGTAGTGTGAGTGGAAAGTGAACGTGTTCCCCGGGCTGGTCAAGTTAGTGCGGAGGTACCTGTGCATCCGGCAACGTCAGTCCCCTCAGACCGGGTGTTTTCAGCGGCTGGACTGAAGCCTTGTTTACACTCGACGCGTCCGCACGAGCGCGAAGGTGAGCGCGGCAAAAATGACGTCATTTCGGTATTCGGTGTTTCACAGACGAGCGCGTCGAGTATAAACGCCTCGTCTGTTTGGGGAGGTGCGCGAGCAGTCTGCGGAGACTCGCGCTGCAGAGCCAGGCGAAAGTGTAAACGAGGCTTGACGGTCAGGTTGCTGTCGCGTCTGACCCCAGATCATGTCATCAATGATGCAATGCAATGATCTTTCTCAACAAAAATCAGTAGACTGGTGTAGAAGTTGTATGTGAGTTACTAGTTATTTTTTATGAGGCTTTGTTAAGTAGCCTAGCCTAATTGATTGTTACAGTAAGTAGGCTAATCTCTCTCACCCTCTTTCTCGACTCCGTTCTCGGATAGTTTTGAGTTACATTTTGACAAAACCTGTCAGATCTAAGAATTATTATGTTTTTGGTTAAGTTATTGTTTAACATGATTTTTTTTTAATTATTTATAATTTTGGAACAAACGAGGGTCTCTGTTTAAGAACGCCAACTCGCAGCTGCAGGTTCCGTTGCTTTCGAGCACCGCAGCGCATATATCTTCAAGTTTAGCCTAACCGAACGTCCAGTTTTACTGCCACAAGTTGATCATCTTGTAATAAAGATCTAATCGAGGAAAAACACACTGTATGTTTGTATTTTCATTGCATTTTTTAATTTATAAAAAGTTAAATAAATAATGAATTTGAATATAAAAATATTAATGATTAATCGATAGTCGATCGTTAATTCTCCCGACGATCGACTAAGAAAATTTAATCGAATGCCCATCCCTAGTCTATAGTCAGTCCCAGTGTGTTTGTGAGGATCCACAGTAGTGTCAACACATATTGTGAGCCTCCTCTTATGTGGATAAATAAATAAATATTGATAGCAGCAGGTATTCGCACAACTGTCATGCGAGGGGCAAAAGCAGGAATCTAATATCACACTTCTCTTCTCTTCCTCTTTCCAGCAGACAAAACACAAACACCACAGCGATCACACTGCAGTAGCATCTCTGCTCACACCGGACATGCAAATCCATGGAGTAGTGCGCATGCATTCTGGCCACATTCGACCCCTCCGCTGTGCCACACACAATACAGGCTCATCAGTGGGTCCTAATCAGCCATCTCTCACAGTGTAGGCTGGGCAATTCAATCGCCTCATCTAGCCCAGCATCCGCACACGCTCCCTGATTGTAATGCACTACAATTGAATGTTAATGAGAACACTTGAAGGTGGGCGAAGGGAGGAGGCTTATTCATTTCTCATTGCTTGTTAGTGCCGCTCATACGCTGCCTGTGACATTATTATGATGTCAACTATTGTATCATTATAAGCAGACGCCCCTGCATGTTTCCCATATGAAAATATTAACATTAATTTATCTGTCCACCTGCCATTGTGATTGTTGCGTGGCACATGTGTGAACCACACACATATGCAAAAACGCACACACTCATCATGGGACAAAGGAAAGGTCATGTTGCATTAGTTAGCAGTTTTTTATATTTATATAGGAAAGTTGCATATGGTGACCATTTTCAGAAATGAAAACCCTTGACATTACTAACATCTGATTATGAACTACAAGGGGGTAATTTTAGTTGTGTGTATTTTGACCAGGGTAAATGAATTAGCTATGGTATATCATACTCTGCTGTACTTTTCTAAATGAAATTCATCAACACACGTAGATGTATATAAGAGTTAGAGTATCTTGTAGCACTAATACTTGAGTCACAATGGCCAACTATCCTAGGCCTACGTTCTAAATAATTAGAATAACAAATTAATTAATTAATCTTCAAATAATTTATTGCACAGTTCTAAATCAGTTAACTACAGAGAAGCTAACACTGGTAAGTAATAATTATGAGGTCTTTTTAATAATTTATATATTATCTTATGTCCTTGCTGTGCCCCAGTTAGAATAGTATCTACAGTAGGCAGGTTTTGTTAATAGTTTTTAAATGTCTTCTGTTTTTCATTATTTTTTTCTAAAATTGAAAAATGTCATACTGTATGTGTTTAAAAAACAAGCTTGTGCAATATCTAGCATATTCGGTGGTGTTTCAGTTTGTGGGCCGTTTTGCACTCACAGTAAAAAAACAGGGACATTTCCAAGGACTACTTACCAAAAACAAAAGGGAACCGTACCCAGAAAAAGGGAACATCTGCTCAACCTATGATAGGGGATAATGGGCAAATTTAGTCAGAATTACACCCCTAACCTTTCTGAGAAACAATGACCACAGAAAGTCATGACAGGTTAGCTTCTCATAAAGAACAGTGCCTTTTATAATATAATGTCCCCATCATAATTTTTTAGGGCATTAAGGCTCAGGTACAGTATACTTCATTTTCCGCGTTCCGCTTCATCTCGCACACAATTGAGCGTGCAAGCCTTTCAAAGTATTCTCCTTTGACCGTGAGCCATGATCGGCGTGTTCGCCGTGTGCTTGCTATCTCGTTGGCCCTTTCTTTTCAAGTGCTCAAATCACTCGCAAAAGCGATGTTGTCTGCGCTTGTCTGGCTGCATGTGAATAGTGTACGCGAACATTAGGAATTACATCACGCTGACAATCCGCAAGCTGGAGTGGAACACAGACAAGGGAAGTATACTTTAGGACTAAAACAGACCCCCAAGTGAACACCCTCTGCTGGCCTCAATAGAGGGTATGCATTGACGTCACTTTCCCGTCAGAACACACCCCTCAGCCAGACTGAGTGACAAAAGAGCTGCTGTGTGACTGGATTTAATACGGGAATCTCTATATAGTGTTCCTTACAACTTACCAAAGATCCAGTGATCCATGGATATTGATATGCAGCCAGGAATCGTGTTTCCTGACATTTATATGTGCCTGATTTCGAATTTGCCTGGGAATGCTTTATATAAATGCAATATAGGAAGGTCTAAATCCGAGTGATCACTTATATCAATGTTATATATATATATATATATATATATATATATATATATATATATATATATATATCATCCAGCCCAAAAACTTGTATAGTTTTTTGTCAGTGTTCATTTAAAAATCCAATTATGCAGAATATACAATGGTAAATACATAATTGATGAGTTAATACAATATACAACAATACAATATATATGTATGATTTTACCATAAAATTTAGCATATTGTCACAAAATAATAATCCACCTTTCGCTGCTTGGAGTCCAGTTGTTTCTAAGTGAATTGAAGCGATCCATTTGCTTCTCTGTTTTGTAGCTTTCGGCAATCTGTTAAAATATACTTCAGATTTCTTGTCAAATCTAGTTGTGCAGTCAATCGCAAAGCTCTTTACCGTTTTAAATGTGTTTTGTGAGTTTTTCGCAGCATTCAAGCTGAAAACCAATTCTGCCGCTCAGTCTTTTTGCCACTCCGTGGGCGGGCCACGTGCCCCAGTCACTCCGGCCGAAGGTGACGTCACGCGCATACCCTCAATAGCACCACTTCCACCAGCAATCTTAGCTTTCCCCAAGAGATCTCCCATACATGTAGACCTCAGACTCAAGCGTGCTTAGCTTCAGTGGGAAACCATGCAGGAGCTTGAGGGTGACAGCCTGTGGTGTTAGTGAAATGGAGAGCAGCTGTTGGTCTGCTGGCAGCTCTTGTTCGTGCTATGTGTTCTGGTGGAGAGATTTATGCCGCTGGTCCTGGGCCTTTTCATTTATCTAATTCCCCGTTTGGAAGTCGGACCGATGGCTGGCAGAACACATCCTGTCCGACCTTCCAGCATGTCCTTGATCTCAAAGGCGACTGAAGCTTTGTAACACGTCACTGCCCCCTTTTGACCGCCGTCCAAGAGCACCGTCACCACTCCTGATATTTATTAGGCTCTCAACAGCCAAAATCCACTATGAGGCCATTTTCATTGCCAAGCTAACTTTAGAAAGGAGGCCTAATAGGTTCACGCACATTATCTCACATCTGATCAAATGGGTGTATAATAGGCCTTTTAGCTGGTGGGCAAGACGAACTGACTTGGACTGCACCATTCATAATTCAGAGAATGGGCTTTCACTGCAAACCTTTCTTTAGCCTGGATGTGCACCGAAAGTAGTGATAGTCTCCAGGCAGCTGCCCGTATCCTGGTCGCATTGGTCCAGTGCCACACAAGCACTCCATCCTGACAAAATCTGGCTGGATCATGATGCCACCAGTTGCTTATTAGAATAGATCCTGCTTGGACACTATTCCACAAGCCCACAATATCGGCAAGGATAAAAAATCATGTTTTGACCAGCTGTGAAATAAAAGACACCTATTCATACGGTTCATGGGAAGCTTCGCTTGACCCCCGAGTTACTAATAACTCTTACAAGAAGTGCAGAAATTCCATCTGGCTGATGCTTTACTGACATTATTCATTTTATCTCGTATTTCCCTCTCAGGACTGCAGCAGTCAGTTTCTACTGAGCTTATTATTAAATGAATGCATTCGAACGAGTTTCTAGCGAACAGCATGTCTAAAGCACATAATTTCACTTCACTCCAGCTGGGCGGCTTTCCACAGTGGGCGCTTCTCTATTTCTCAAAGGCCTGCGCTTTTAAACATTCTTATTAAACAATTGCAGCCATTTGCTTCTGATGCACAACTCTGGTGTATTTACGAAACAAAGGGTGAACAAAAATGGGCTGCAAAAAGATTTTAATCAACTTATGAGGGTTTTGTCTCACAGTCGCAACCAATTAGCACCTCGCCCCAGCAGAGGGTTTGATATAATAGGGCTAAATAGTGAGTAAAGAGACTAAAGTGAAGGCTACGCATCATAGCGTCTCTGGGGGCTAGAAAAGTCTGGGCACAAAGCGTCCCATTAGGGGTGATGAAAATAATCGTTGCATCGTGATGCGGACGGTTCTGTATCGATGCAGTAATAGACCATAATCGATTATAGCCTACTGACATTTCTCTGACGTCATTCATCACATACTTTGGGGGCTTAAGCCCTTGATGTATGTCAAAAGCCCCATATATTTTGGAATATAGTATGTTTCACTTCACAAATGAAAAACGTTTCTACGGAATCAATCAAATGTGCATCATAATTATGTAAATACACGCAAGTTATAGATATGGCCGTGGACAGTTATGAAGTCACAGAGACTCCGGAACTTTTCCGAGGTGTATATATAAAGTTGTCAAATAATTGCATAATATAGTATTAACTAGTAACTTTACTTTAGTGCTGCAAGAATATTGCACAGCACCAAGCTCTTTTCATCTGAGCCTCAGTGGTTTGTCACAGCTCCCCAATGTCAAAATATTGAGATGACCAATCAAATCAAAGTAGGCGGGCTTTGTGTTCACAGAAGCTGCTGAGCATGAATTCCAATAGAGTGGTGCAGGTATGACATCACTTTGTAGGCCAATTTGCGGAAGTGAGTTAGCATTTTAGCACATCCGGTTCCATTGTCCCAAAGTTTTTTTGAATGGGGTTTTTGGTTAAATGGCTGAAATAGGGTCTGTGGTGAACACACGCTCAAGACACTTTTACGTTTTATTCTACAACATAAAATACACCAGTAATACCCCACTGGAGTTTTATTTTTGGAAGGTGTGTGTGTGTGTGTGTGTGTGTGTGTGTGTGTGTGTGTGTGTGTGTGTGTGTGTGTGTGTGTGTGTGTGTGTGTGTGTGAGTGAGACTGCATGCGAGTGTGCGCGAGTCGAGTGCGAGTGTCCGCGAGTCGAGTGCGAGTGTGTGTGCATGCGAGTGTGTGTGACCGTTTGTGGCGAAGGACGGCCGAGGGACGTGAGAGAACGGTGCGAGGCCGGTGGTGCGGTTGCTAATGAGCATCTCTCACGGAGAAGCGAAAGCATAAAGGAGGAGCGACGGCGTTGATGATCGAGAGAGGAACAGGCCTGGTTTTACGTTGTGTTTTGGTTTTTGTATTTGTATTTTATTTTAGCCAGCAGTCGTCCGCGAGGGGCTGCTGGCAGTTATATTTATTTTCGGTAGCCAGCAGTCGTCCGTGAGGGGCTCCTGGCGGTATTTTGGTTTGTTTGTTTTATTTTAAATAAAGTTTCGTTGATTGTTTGCCGGTTCCCGCCTCCTTCTTCCCTTAACATTGCTACACTGGTGCCGAAACCCGGGAAGAGGGAGGAACGCGCTGTCAGAGAGTCCTCGCCACTGTGGGGAATCCGCTTGCCATCGAGCATGGTACGCAAGTCGCCGCCGCTCGCCGTGGGCCGGAGCCTGCTGCCATCCGCCGGGTAGGGGAGGAGCAGGGAGCGGGGGAGGAGCGGCCATGGACGCTCGAGGCGGTGCGCTGGAGTGAGTTGCCGGGGGGACGGTCGAGCTCGCTGCCGGCCGCCTGGGAGTTGGAGGGGCGGCTGCCGTCCGGGAGGGAGCGGGGGAGTCGCCGCCGCTCGCCGTGGGCCGGAGCCTGCTGCCGTCCACCAGGAAAAGGGGAGGAGCAGGGAGCGGGGGACTCCTACCGTCTGCCATAGAGCCCAAGGAGCCGTCGCCGTCCACCGGGCGGCGGAGGAGCGCCGAACCGTCCACCGAGGGCTACCCAGCGTCACCGCCAGGCACTGCGGAGGAGGGGGGGGGGGGGTATGTTTAAGTTACAGTTATTGAACCTGACAATTCCACATTACTTAATTTTTTCGATTAAGCATGGAGTTAATAATTTCAAGGCAACTGGTTACCTCAATTTTTTTATATTTTTGTATTTCTTTTTGCATTCATTGACGAATAGGGGTGCCGTGCAGTAATATTAAAAAGTGAGGATGCAATGCATCGTGATATTGAATCGAATCCAATCGTTGAAATGATCATCATAATCGAAATGAATTGTGAGACCAGTGACGATTCACACCCCTACCTCCCCCATATAGTTTTTTGAAAAACCAAAAATGATCATTTCATTCATGGACGGCTTCAAATGGAAGCAGTCTGCCTTCCAGCTGAAAGGAGATATTCGATGCTCTCCTGACAGCTCTGTGATGCCATTAAAGCAAGGAATGATCAGACACATCCATTGGGCCCCTTGAGCTGCATATCTGAGCTAGCGTGTATTGCCTCTAAAGCACTGGCTAATTACATTTGATGAAGATGTTGATTGCGAGCAGATTTGTGGCTAATGTCTGTCATTGCGTGGCTGCGGTATCGGCGCTCGTCGCTGTCATCTTATACAGTATGTGATTTACACTTAAATGCATAGATTTAATAATGTTTTAAAATAAACTAATTAAAGTTTCTTTAAAATGCACGCTTTCTTCTGTGTATTAGCGCCTAGCTTTGAACAGCGCTAATGATAGCAGTCAATAGATCCAATCCCAACTGTGAGCAATCACTCCAATCTAATTAAGAAGATGAGACCCCAATAAACGTACATCTGTTGATACAGACTGAAATGGTTTAACACACAGTGACCATAAACTATACAATGTGCTACTGGCTTGGGGAAAATGTCATTTACATGTGCATCCAGTGTAACAAAGGTGTGTGCACGGATTCGAGGAAATTATTATTGAGTGAATCATCGCAGAGAGCTGAGCACAAAACGAGCTTTTAATTCGTTAAACTGTTATTGTTGCTAATTTGCATCCTGTTTTAAACTCTACATTTTCCCTGAGCCTAATTAAACCCGGTTTCATCCAGTTTTATGGCCTTAATAGAATTTCATCCTCTGTTTGTGCTTATTTAAGGACTCAATGCACAGACACATAGACATTCACACAGATGCATAGATGTGCACACAGTGGGAAAGCGTGTGAAGTTTGCTAAGTGAATGCAAGCGATGCAACCCCATCATAAAAAGGGAATTGCCAAGGTCAAGTAGGCGTCCATCTGTATCGCTGGTTGTCATGCCCCCAGGGCATTATGGGTACTCAACAAACACACGTCGTGAGCGAACAAGTGCATCTGTCTCATTAAAACATGTTGCATATTTCATGAGAGTGTTCATATGTGTGTTTGATGGTTTTAATGTGTGTATGGTTACATTTTTTGTGAGTCTATGTGGATGTTTCTTTGCATCCCATGTGAAGTATTCCTAGCAGGATAGAGACACACCAGAAGAATTCATCAATTTTTTATGTCTACATTGCTACATTAGGGAGATGGGTGTTGCCATTTTTTTCTTCTCCATTTAATATTTAATGCAAACACTTACAACAAATTGTCCCCTAGGGCCAATTATGAGGAGTTTGAGGTGAAGAAACGGAAATATACATTCCTACGCATGCCTACAGGACTCTCATATCTTTTGCTGATGCGTTCTCATTTACATATCCTGATGTATGTCTGGAACAGAACTACTGGAAAATTTGCAAACTGTGTACACATCTTGTACCATATCATTTCCTTTGCTCTAATGTTGAAATCATTTGCAGACTGCTTAACACACTGTTTTATAGAGCGCACAGGTTACATCAAATGCATCATCTCCAGTCTCTAATTATGCCACAGAGCAGGATGTCACATGCTCTATTGCTCCATGCTCCATGTTTTATTCAAATTATTTTTTACTTACAAAAGCATTAACATGTTATTAAAATAGCATGCAATATTAAAAATACTTTTTAAATAAAATAAAATATTAAATTATAATAAAAACATGACAGAGCTGGGCTTTTTTATTTTTTTTGGCCTCATTTTGGAATTATTTTCATACTCCTTCTTCTACAGCTTATCTTCTAAAATCTAATCCATAATAATATTTGTAAATTGCTGTCAAGTATAAAGAGTGCCGATATTACATCCTAGCTCAGTAACTGAGTGGGTTGTATCAACAGAAAACATGGACATTTATATTTGGTGCATGAACGTATTGTGGTAATCGAGATTTACTTGTTCTGACTAATTATTACCTAACCCATCCATCTCACCACCTGCATTTAATTTAAAACAACTTAATTCACAATGGTAAACATACAGGAAACATGTAAGGCCATATACAAAGTAGCAAATAAAATCAAATAAAAAGATAGGCAAGCAACATAACAAACTGTGTGAGTGTGAGTGTGTGTGTGTGTGTGTGTGTGTGTGTGTGTGTGTGTGTGTGTGTGTGTGTGTGTGTGTGTGTGTGTGTTAGTCACTCTTACAATTGTATCAAATGCAGCAGAAGTAAACTGGAATTTTTACAGTACAACTGCCCTTTCTGTTCAGTCAGACTACACCAGTTCTGTCATTTGCATGATTTCAAAGTAAATTATAACACAAAATCTTACTTTCTCACATTAAAAATAAAACTGTAGCCTACAGCATCTCCGGTCACCACTAAAGAGTGGTGGTCATGTATTTTATTGATGTCACCACTGTCACTATCTCATTTCCAGTTAAATTAATGTTGTTAGCTAATCATGTTTCCAGCACTCCCCAGTCTCCTCAACTATTGCGATTTATTGCAGAATAAACCCTCAAATTAAAAATGGACTAATTCCACAGCTAGTTAAAAGTTGCCTCATACTGTGGCACGGCACGAGTAAAAATTCAACCAAAAACAAAGTACAGCAGCGGAAAAGCTACCTTAGCCAATCACAAACGCAATCGGCCGATTGGCTGATCGCTGTCCATGGTCCTGACCAATCGGACCATAGTTTCCAATCGCGTGAAATCGCGTCTTTTACACAATAATAAGTATTCAAACAAAATGGGCGAATATAGATGATAGCTGACATGTAATTTACAAAAACTAAAAAAAGAGCAGTTTTGCCGAGTCTATGAAAAATTCACACTTTTTCACGAACATTCACGAACGCGTCTGATTTGGCATGAATATTTCCGGGTCAGATAATGTGCTGTCCTTCACTTCAATTCACATCTGTCACATCAGTTCTCGTCATCCAGCCCGAGGAAACAAACGAAACACTGCTCTTACAAGTGCTCCTGTAACAATACGAACTGCGCTTCAACAAACACAAGTCTGCTTGTGATTCATTGCGCAACTTTTCAGTCCTCGAGCTATCCTCCTCTTAATCGAGTTCCCAGATTCTTAGAAAATGTTCCCTGCGTGCCGAGACGCTCACTTGAGATTAATCCAAACAATTCAACAGTGAATCAACCATTAACCTCCAATGAGCTAATTAGATCTAGTCTAAAAACTGATAATCAAAAGAAGCCACTGTGCATCTCGCAACGATGCGTATTTACACACAACACAGGCAGTGATGACGAATACAAGCAGTGTTTCGCATGCTACGAAGGCATCTTACCTCGCAGGGTATAGTGGATAACATTAGCAGCAGGAACATGGCACTGAAGAGATGCATTCCTCTCGAAATGACAGCGTTCCGACCACCACCAGCACTTGGACACTTTCGTTTTTCAGAGCTCGCCTGCTTTCCTCGCGGTCCGCGCAGGATTCTGTCAGCGTTCTGTGGAGCGCGCGCGACGATCCATCCACATCACAGGAGGCAGTGGCACGCGCTGGGGTTTATTCCGCTCACGGAGGCAGATTACCCCCACTGTGCACGGCACAACGAGCCGCCTTGTGTTTTATGATTAGTACCCTGTTTTTCGCTTGTGACCGCCACCAAGAGGTCAGAGTTGTAAACGGGCTCGGGAAATTAAGTATAATAGCAGTTCCCTTCTCAGCAGGCTTTTTTGAAGTGGGATGGACTGACCGAGCTCCAGTTGCAGAGGTTGGAAGGTGACTAATGTGCTTACACTTTGATGCTCTGGGAACGGATTCAAAAGAAATGCCCTGCTCAAGATGAAGCTCAGTGTGTGTGTGTGTGTGTGTGTGTGTGAGAGAGAGAGAGAGAGAGAGAGAGAGAGAGAGAGAGAGAGAGAGAGAGAGAGAGAGAGAGAGAGAGAGAGACTTTGCCTTGACAGCTCAGTCTGTTGCACAAACAATGGATTTTTGAGATGTGGATAAATGACATGCATGTCCCCAGGAGAGCTGTGACATTATGATACGGGCGTTTTGATGATTGGATTAGACTTTGAGCAGCGTATTAGTGGCTCTTTGCATGTGAAAAAGAGTTGCGTCTAAGTAAGGGATAATGCACGTAGTCAGACGGTCATTATTGCAAAATAAACCCCGATAGAGTCTCGCATCACCCTGAATGGAGTTTGTTTTGTGATAATGACCAGCTTACTGCACATTATCCCACTTATTACACGGCTACTTAACAAATAAATAAATAAATGGACATCAAATTTTAATTTGAGGTGAAATTGTTTTGTTTTGTTTTGTTGTCGAGGCCATGGAGACACTGATAAAATAGTTAGGAAGTGTAGCCTAGGTTTTCTGGATGAGCGTTCAGTTATAAAGTACATGTGTTGCCACGGGCAGTCGCATAATTATTTCAGAAATAGTTGGCTTTTATTTTTAATCAATTTTATATAGTGTCTTAACATTCTAATTGTACTCACTGATTAAATATAAGACATTTCTCAGGCAGTAAATGTGAATCTTTTAGATGAATTTAAGAAGTGTTGGTCTTCTTGGTCTCAACACACACTGAACTTGGTCTTGACAACAACCCTAGTTTCCACAAAAATATGAAGCAGCACAGCTGTTGTCAACATTGATAATACAAAGAAATGTTTCTTGAGCATTAGCATTTTAATGATTTTTGAAGGATCATGTGACACTGAAGACTATAGAATACAAGTATTGGTGAGCACAAGAAACTTCTTTCAAAAACATTTACAAATCATACCAAATATAGCGATTTTTGTTAAAATGATACTAAAATGATACTAAGGACAAAGCACATTTATGAAAGGCCACTTCTGCCACTTGAGAAGACAAAAATCATGCTTTTGTAAATCATAATTAGTAAATATAGTCATAATATGGGTGCACTAATATGCATTAATTCATGCCTAATGTACAGGTAATAATGAGTTAATGTATGACACAGGAAGAAACAAACCATTTATTAATTATTACCACATCAGCAACTGATAAAGAGTCTATCTGATTAATAGATTAAGTAATATATCAACTCATAATTAATCTGTGCTTTAGTTAAGTATTAATTAATGCATATCAGTGCACCCATACTGTGAACTGTTACCATTTTTTCCTCTTACATATGTGCCCGAAATATGCCAAATATAGTGATTTATTTTGTTAAAATTATGTTCGGTGGTGCAGAATTTGTTGCAGCTGCTTATTGTATACCTTCACTTCAATTGCACCAATGTTACTGCAGTGTTATTACAGTTTCTCCACAGTAAGACTATGCATCCCTTTTGTGGAAAATAAATAAATGAGAATAAAAATGGTTGAGAGACAGACGGTAAGCAGGAGGGGAAGCAGAACCTCTGGTTGTTGGTGGAGTTTGTGGCAGGGCTTTTGCCTGCAAGCAATACGAACATGCATTAATAAACAGAGATGCCTGACCTCACACTCTTGAATCAAACTCAAATGCAAATGCCTGCCACTCCTAGTGCATTATTTGGGAATTATGAAGAAATATGATAAACTTATAATGGTCATAGTAGGCCTACTTCTTGATTGCTCATGTGATGGTCGCAGGCATTTACAGTGGATCTGCATTTATTTACTGTTGTAATAGGAAATGCCAGTATGGCAAAACTGCACTGCAAAGATTGGAGTCTCTTTATTGTTGTTGAGTAGTGATATTAGCTGCAGAAAATGTTGCCCTTTTTTTTTGTTTTTCAGTGCCATTTTTCATTGATGCATATCAGATAACACAAATGAGTTTGCTATATCCATCTGCATTCTTAAATATGCATGACAAAAGCAATTGTATTTCACACGCACACACACACACACACACACACACACACACACACACACACACACACACACACACACACACACACACACACACACACACACACACACACTCACACACACGCACACACACACACACACTCACACACAAATAAGTGGCCACAAAAAGTCAGAAAAAGTTCTGTTTTCTGAGGCATAGAGCCAAATCAAGAGTTCATTCCTTCCCTCTCTCTCTGGTTTTGCACACTTGGCTGCACACTATGAAGAGGACATGAAGTTAAAGTGTCTATATTTTCCCCACTATCTCTCTCTGTCCCCTTCATGGTGGCAGATAGTGGCTGCAGGGCACAGTGTCTAGAGTTGTGTGGTGTGTGTGCGTGTGTGTGTGTGTGTGTGTGTGTGTGTGTGTGTGTGTGTGTGTGTGTGTGTGTGTGTGTGTGTGTGTGTGTGTGTGTGTGTGTGTGTGTGTGTGTGTGTGTGTCTTTGCACATTTTCACTAGGACGCTTCAAGTCTGTATAAGCAGTTTTTGTTCCTAACACCAATAACCATTGAAAGGCAAAAGCCTAATTATTTTCTAAATGGCCTACATGAAGTGGAAAATGGTGAGAACTAGTTATCCAACATCCGGCTGCCTTCAGAGGGATATGTAGTGGTTTTAAGGAGGTCTGAACAGTGGAAACAGGAACAGATCGATACCTGTTCATTTCAAAGACTGTGCATTGATTTTGGGCCCATCCTGACGTGGTGGGAAAGATGCATTGGAGTCTGAAAGATGCCTGAGCTGCTGTGTACCCCTTGTGTGCGAGTCTCAGAACCATCAGCATTCTTCCGGTCACTCCACTTTCTCAAGCAAATGTCAAGCATTGCCAGTGAAGCCCAGCATGTGCTTAAATTTCAGTATACTAAGGACATAGCACATTTATAGAAGGCCACTTCTGCCACATGAGAAAGAAAGAAAGAAAAAATCATGCTTTTGTAAATCATAATTATTAAATAAATAATACATGCTAAGAGATGCTAAGTCGTAATTATGGGATAAAAGTCCATCTGTAACATAACAACTCGACATAACATAATTATGTTATTAAAGTCAAAATTATTACATGAAAAGTCATAATTGTGATGTTTTTCCCCAGTAATACTTTACAATATGGTTGCACTAATATGCATTAATTCATGTCTAACTAACATACAGTTAATAATGAGTTAATTTATGACACATGAAGAAACAATCCATTCATTAATGATTACCACATCAGCAAATATAAGAGTCTATCTGATTAATAGAGTAAGTAAAATATCATAATTGTCTGTGCTGTCACGGCTTGTAGGAAGGATGACGGAGATGAATGTAGAAATAACACTTTCTCTAATATAACAAACTCAGGAACAGGCAAACGGGAGAGACAGCGTGTATAAAACACACAATACCGGACATTGAAGTGAAGACAGGCAGGAACTAAAATACACAGTAAAGATGATTACAAAATTACAGGCAGCTGTGAGGGAGGTGATCAGTGTCCATGGATACAGATTGGTGGCGGGAAACTCAGACGGGGAACACACGTGGCAAATCAAAACAAACAGAAAGTCCAAAGAAGCCTAATGGTGACATGTGCATTAGTAAAGCATGAATTAATGCATATTAGTGCACCTGTACTGTAAACTGTTACCATTTATTTCCTCTTACATATGTGACTGAAATGGGCTTCCATGGAGTATTAGAATAGAACCAGGGTGATTTTCTTTTGTACAATTAAACGACTTTTCAGAACATTTGTGAATAATTTCTGATGAGCCAGGGTTATTTTAGTATTATGTTTTATATTTTATAATTATATCTTTATTTTTAATTTCCTTTTTAGTAGTTTTGTTGTGGTTTTGTCATTTTTGTATTTTTATTGCATTTCAAGTTTTAATTTTGCAAATGCAACATTAAAAAATAATAAGTTCAAGCTTTTCATATTTTTTCCCCAAAATATTTTATTTCATTTAACAAATATATTTTTAACAGTTTTGGAATTTAATTTTAGTCTTATTTTATATATCTATATATATATAATTTTATGTGACGGAGACTTTGATGAGAAATTTTATATAAAAGAAAAGATATTAGCTACTATTATATATGAACAAAAAAATTAAATAATATTAATTTATAACTTTATAAAATATAGTAAAAAGTAATTACTTTATTTGAATGATAAAAAGTGTTAATAAAAATAATTAATGATTACATATTCCTACAAAATATTATAATAAAACTTTTTGGCAAACATTTGCTTAAAAAAGTTTAGTAAAACATGGTGTCTCTGTGTTGAGAGCGGTACACTTAAAAAACAAATCATAGCATTTCTTTTATTATTCATCATCTTCCCAGCATCAGAAAGCTGTGAGGTCAGAAGCCGGAGATATCCAGCAGGATTATCAAACATCCGACTCTGAGTGAACTACCGCATCATCCAGAACAGCTCACAGCCTGTCACTGATATCGAGACGACTGGTCATTGCTCAATCCCATCTGCAAGCCACAGCGATACTTTTTTGGGCCATAAAAAGCAGGTCACATGTTCAGCCACTGCCCTCCTACAGGGCAAGAAGTGTATAAGGAGTGGTTTGTTGCCATAGCAATGTCCATTACAGTCCCAGTAGGGGAAGGTGTGAGAGGCAGATTGCTCGTCGGCCAAGACAGACCGAATCAAACATGGCGTTTCACACCCTCCCATGGGTAGTTGCACATTTAGTACCGGCTCGTAACCCAGGCAACTGGGGCAAGGGCGAACAAAGTTCAGTAGTATTGAGATGCAGTGCACTGATGCATTGTTTGTATATATCCATGAACTATGAGTAAACAACACGTATCTGCACTTAGATAAGGCTTGTTGTGAGTTCACTGCTGCTCGCTGATTGATTGTTTGAAGAAAGGACTCCACAAGATTGTTTTAATCACATCCATCAGTAAAATCACAGAGCTTCCATCTAGACACCACAGGCTTATATTCAGTCTTGTTGGGGTTTGTTCTATTGCCTGTATTTGTGTCTAATTGGATGCAGAAAGAAGAAGAATGGGATACGAGAAAATGCATATAACTCCCTGTTTTCGCTGCCAACCGAAACCTGCAGTTATTTGCTGTCAGCAGTTCTCTCTGTGTCGTTTTTTTTTCTGCTCCATTGAAACAGAAGACATTTCATGTTTTTCTTCTTCCATGAATTTTAATTTCAAAATGAGTTTCCTGTGTTTTCAACGACCCGGAGAATGTCGTTTTAATGCACGCTGATGCCAAAATCAGAATGGAGGTCTTTTGACAGTCGGCCCCCATGTCAAAGTTACAATGGCGGTGATTGCGCTCCTCGTTTCTCAAACGCAGGGTAACAGTAATAGCCATCTCAAGACT
Source organism: Siphateles boraxobius (assembly GCF_051911475.1). NCBI lineage: Eukaryota > Metazoa > Chordata > Actinopteri > Cypriniformes > Leuciscidae > Siphateles > Siphateles boraxobius. The sequence continues at coordinate 30,692,917 of NW_027509193.1, forward strand.
CATGGTCATAAAGGGCATTCTGCTGTGAAATTACATGCTTTTCTTTCTTCTTTAAGGGAATTGTTCATGCAAATATGACAACTGATTCCATAAAGGGCTATTACGGTTGGCATGGCAACGGCATTTGTAAACCAAGGGGCGTAGCGCCACACACTCTCCATATTACGGCATCACTCCCAATCTGGCGTCGCAAGAACTACCGGATTCATAGGCAGACGGGGTAAACAACAGAACTGTGAAAGAGAGACTAAATGTCCTTGTTTTTTTCATTCAGCTTTGCCCGGAAGTGAAGCCGAGTCCTCAGAGGTTACTCGGAATCGGGTATGCTTTCCAATGGCTGTTCCCACCGAGTCTGTGTATGAGCAGACAGAGAGAAAGGGGCTGGGGGATAAAAGAATAGTTTTACATAATTAAGCAGATAGTAGCGATTACAGGAGCTTAGCCGCAGAGCACTGAACTCAACGCAATTTGGCTCATTATGAAGTTAAATACTCCAAACTGTCACTGATGGTTTAATTACAGCCCTGCTACGGAACAATCGCTCAAACCCGTCGGCACAATCCGCAAACTTGCCCCCGAAACGCACAGCGTCGGCCCGGAAAGAAGCCGAATTTCCCTCTTTTACACCCCAGAGATGAAGGGAGAGTAATTAAACAGTCATTATGATGCACTTCCCCCCCTCTCTGATGGAGGAATTCCTCCGCTCTCACTTTCAGCTGTTCTGCAGACTTGGGGAGTAATGCCACACTTAAAGCTGCAGTAGGGAGTTTTGAGAAAATGTTGACTTAGCCTGAAAATTTGAAGAAGCACAACTTACAGGTCCAACCCCCTTGCTCTCTGCTGCACTACAGCCCTCCCTCAACAGCTCCTCCTCCACAGCGGAGCCTGCCGTGAACGCGCAGGCTAGTAAGCAGGACCACCGATGACGGCGGATTATAAACAGTTATGGAACATTCACTAATAGGGACGAAACATCAACAATATGCTTTACATTGACTATGGCCTGCCCATACTTTGACTACAAACTTGGTCCTCAAATCATGATGTATTTTGCAATACATGTAACTTTATGAGGTTGCACTCTTTCTATAATTATAAATAGCTAGTAAGCTAACGTTAAAGGATTAGTTCACTTTAAAAAAAAACTTTTGCTGATAATTTACTCACCCCCATGTCATCCAAGATGTCCATGTCTTTTTTTTCTTCAGTCGAAAAGAAATTAAGGTTTTTGATGAAAACATTCCAGGCTTTTTCTCCATATAATTGACTTCAATAGGACACAAACGTTTCAAGGACCAAATAACAGTTTCAGCGCAGCTTCAAAGGGCTTTAAACGATACCAGACGATGAATAAGGGTCTTATCTAGCGAAACGATCGGTCATTTCAAAAATAAATAAAAAACTTTAAGTTTTATAAGCACAAATGTTCGCCTTGCTCTGTTCTGTGATGCACGTTCGTGATCCTGTTCGAACTCGTTCATCCAAATGAACAAATCTTTTTTCGAGTCATTTCGTTCGTTGAATGAACGAAATGACTTGAAAAAAGATTCGTTCATTTGGATGAACGAGTTTGAACGGGAGAGTCACGAACGACGGTACGCGCTCGCGCTGTGCAAGAGAGGGGTGATCAGCGCGTACACGAGGGTGATTGACACTGCTAAGACATTCCTCCTGGCTCTGATTGGTTGTTTCTGACCGGGAGCGGTGTATTTCTGCAAATGGCAGTAGGACCACAGGGAGGAGCCAGAGGAGCTTGATTTTTTTCACAGATTATCTGTCTCATATTCTACTTTCAGGACATAATGACAGTTTTAACAAATATTTGTTTACAAAAGCTACCTACTGGAGCTTTAAGGGCGTTACATAATCTGGATGCAAAAAAAAATAAAAACGCAAGGGAGAGTGGGGTAAACTGTGACACTTTTCGCTCTAGGCAATAAGAAACAAGATGGTAGGTAAAATAATTGGTCACGCTTTGTTTTAATGTGCCGTCGTTACAGTGCAATTAAAAAAATACGTAGCGTTGGGGGTAACGCATTACAAGTTACACGTTTTGTAATCAGATGTTATTTTTTCAAATAAGTAACACAAGATACTTTGTTTTACTATTTCTTGACTGACAGCTCTCCTGTCCCCATATTGAGAGAAATCAGAAATCAGTGTGCACTGTTTGTGAACATGATGCTTATTGCAGTTTTAGACTAAATGTGAGCATTTACTCATATCACTGGCACAAAAACAGATTCAGTATTCCTCATAATAAATAAAAAAAAGGAAATGCAAACTCTTAATATTAAGCAAACCTGCAATAATTACGTTATATAACACAAATATACTTTATGCATTTAATCTCACTTTATGAGCCAATGTCTTTGCTGTTGTCCTTCGTGATCTGATTCAATACGAATAAGCAAAAATTACTTTAGATTTACATCACATTTGGGCTTCATTTTGTGTTTTCATTGTTGAAGTAAAAGTTTTAAGCTTTCTTCTCCTGTGGATGAATCCGCTGTGATTCAACAACAACAACAACATATACGTACTGTATAACAGCATATTTATAGCAAAACCAATGTTACTCACATATCGAGCAGAAACAAAGCAAACTTCATGTTTTCGGGCCTTCCCACTCTTTAACGTCTCTCCAGCACTAGAAAGCTTTTTTAACGCGGGTCCTAGCTCTTGCTTGATCGTAACCCTTCCTTTTTTTTAGTATTCCTTTTCCTCTTTTGAAATACCTCACCCATCTCTCTTTCTACAGTCTTTCAACAAATGTCACACTTGCTCACTCTTTCTCCTCCCCCATCATGAGTCTATATGGCCCTATTGCTGATTCTCTAAAAGAGAGTTGTGGTGTTCAGTTCAATCCACTTTATTTTTACACAGCTAGGACTATGTACAAACACTATTTTTTTCAGCACACACAGAACAGACATCTAGCAAATATTCACAAATTGTTTGTGTGGGTGTTGATTTGAATTTTCAACAGCGTTTCTCAGAAATCACTTACTGCACCTTTAACAACATATTGGGGAGCATCAAAATAAAGAGTTAGCAGATATTAAGCAGACAGTCTACTAATAATGAGAATTAACTGACATATAGTTGCAAAGTTACTTATAGTTAGTAGAATGTCTAAAATGGACCATCGAAATAAAGTGTTATTTAAATATGATTTTAATATCTGGAAAATATGTAATCATAATGTCAAGCTCTAAGCACTTGCAACTTCAAAACCATAAAATGAACAGATGCGCCCTGTAGAACACTGCCATACATTAAAATAATGAACAAAGCCAGTCTTTTATCTACTCATACACAACAACTTCTGTTTCTGTGAGTTTTTCTTTGGAGTTAATCACTTTATTCCTGAAGTTCACTAATTGAATAAGTTTGAATATAAATGTACATTTATAAATGTAATCCCAACATATCCATATCGCGCCTTATGCAATCGTCAGCCCTGCACGCAATCATTCTCACTTCTGATTTTCTTTTTCTTTTTTCATTCTTTTTCTTTTTTCATTCTATCTTCCTCTCTATATTTAAGAGTGAATCCTCAACAGTCACCTCTGGCCAAGCCACAATGGTCTAATTGAACCCTTGGCTCTGGCATTCTCTCTCTCTCTCTCTCTCTCTCTCTCTCTCTCTCTTTCTCGCTCATCCTATCTTTCTCTCAGCAGCCCTGCAGGTATCTGTGAGTTGAATGAAGCGTCAGCAAATCTCAGCTTGTTGTCTGAAGACCAGTGCTGTCTGTTATTCCCTCTGGCATTACTGAACGAGTGCAGCTGGACACAGACCAGGCTGTATGTGGATCTGAGCGATCAACATACGATGTACCGCTAAAATCATTACATCTCTCACTCCCAAATAGACACCAAAAGGTTTTAATACAAACCACCTCCCCTCCCCATAAGAGCTTCATTAGATAAAAGGAAAACAGCTCTTTTTCAGCGCTGCAGTGCAATTATTCAGTGTAGTCAAGCATGTCTGGGTGTGACAAAGCAATTTGCCTTTTCAGTTTGCTGTTCCTGATACAGATACGAGTTTGAGAAATCAGCGAGAGGAAGAGAAAGAGGGAAAGAGCGAGCGCATCGGTTCAGTGCCCTCAGTGCAGCGGGCTATCATCTGTTATTTACCTTGCGAATGGAGTGCTGTGTGGTTCTGTGACTGCTGATCAACCTTCTGCTCACTGTAGGGTTAAAGGAAAGGCTCATCCAGGAGGACATCCAGGCTGCTTCTCCTTGAATCAAGGTTAGTTTTAAAGCTCAGAGCAGCAGGAGGCTGTAAGTGCAGGAAAATTATTCTTTCGCTGCCCGTGTGTTCGTCGTGAGTGAGGGGAGCGTTCATGACCACTGACTTCATATTTATCTTCTCTTACCTGCACTCTTCCAGGAAAATCGATAGTGAGGGATTTAGGCCTATATGGTGGAGAAGGGGAGGGCTGAGATGGAGGACCACAGGACTTATTTCCAACACTGTCCCTCTGTCATCAAATGCCTGGATTGAGATCAGCAGAAGGCATCAACCGACACTCAAAAATAGAGCCTGCAAAAGAAGATTTGAAGTCTTATGCCACAAGAG